>NC_134362.1:84828068-86028068 GCF_048569485.1 Anomaloglossus baeobatrachus
CCCTGTCCCCGGCCGCAACACACCGACCCAGAGACGAGGTGCCAATCACCCATGGATTGACCCCCACACTTTGGCAGAACCCCGTGCCTGCCACATCCTGGAAACCGAGAGCCACCATACCAAGACAATGACTCCCGGTCCAGCCACCAATCCCTTCCAAACGTCTGGACCAGACCTACCCCCCCGCCACAGGACAGACCACGTGACACCTTACGTGGCCTGGACCCGTCACACACCAAAAGCACGCTCCACACCATCCTGCAGACCCAACGCCCATAAATCCAGACCGACCTCGTTGAGGTGCACACCATCACCCCTCCGAAATCGCCAATCTGCCGGCTCCAAATCCCTGTGCCTTACCACAATCCCACCATTCCTGGTCACAAACCTAGCCACCACCCTGTTCACCTGGGCCCTGGCCTTATTAACCTTTTCCGGCACTCTGTAGAAAAATGCGAAGAAGAGTCCAATATGATGCTCAAAAAATTGTCTTTATTATAAACGTAAGATTGTCCAACGTTTCAACCCGTCAAGGGTTTTCTTCAGGGACTAATATATAATAACAAAAAGAAAAAAACATACAATGTCACAACAGTACATAAATGTTACACAATCACAGTATGTATTACACACAGGGAAAAAAAAGGAGTTCATCCTGAAAACAGTACACAGGTTATGAGCATTCCATAGAGAATGTACACAGAAATCACCCATGAACTACATCAAGTACATTTAAAAAAAAAATAATCCTCCCTACAGGGATCAATGAAATGTGTTCATACAAAATCCGGGGATCAGAAGTCAAGACATACCTATGAAAGTTGGAACTAGATTTCTTAAACGAGCACCAAAAACACGTCAGGTAAACCAACTATTGGTATCCGTAAAGGTACTGGAAGGTGAAACATGAAATGTTAGTGTTGTGAATGATGATGAAAAAAGGAAGAAATAATAGGGGTTATATCAAGGGTATACCTCAAGGGACTAGTGGTGAGATCAAGACATCAGATCATATGGGCAAAGAAATGAAAGAAAGACCTCCGCCGTTCTGGGGAGTTAGACAAAAGAGACAATATATCTATTTACTGTGGGTGTTTCAGGTGAAGATCTAAAATATATAAGTTCCATGGGGGGGCATACCTTACAAATGTGGTAGGTGTGTTGAATCCTTAGGGGTCATAGACCAAATAATTCTAAAAAATGTAAAAAATCATATTGATATTGACGGTAGAGGACACGTAAAAAGTTCACGTGACACGTATTCCATCAAGGAGAGCATACCTCTTGAGTGAGGACAATGTGTAAAAAAGGTCCAGGACCACATTCAGGTCCGATTGACCTATGCAGGTGAACAGTTAGTGCTGTGATATACAAAATTATAATCTTAGTTGTATATAAGGATATCACTAAAGGTGAAAGCCAATGAGGATAAAATGAAGTTATATTACCTATGGACTTGGGAATGAGCCCCAAATGGTTCTCCAGGAATTCGAAGAGTCAGGGTGAAACACAACCAACCTCACTATAACAAGTAGACCACAAAAGGTTATGCTGTATGAGCCCCAGGTCCAAGGGGATAAGTATGTGTTATGGACTGAGAAAACATATGTAAATATGTGGAACGATAGTATAAGTTATGATGTTATTTCATTCAACAGACCAGTATAGGAGACTCCATCATACCTTATGAAATGATGGTACATAAATGCAGGTGAGGCTACCTCAATAGTGTGGCAAAACCGCAGTATTCATATGTGTCCGTCATATATGGAAAGGAGACTATAATGAGCGGAAGAAGCAAAACATGTGTGATCATTAATGTCAATAGACCAGTAGGTATAGGTAGTGGTAGAAAGAAACATACCTGACCTAATGTCTGTTTAAGGTACAGGTAAGAGCGGGCCAAAGGCTCTACAAGGAGTAGAGGAAAGGGTTAAATACAAAAAGCACAAGACAGTCAGGGTGAAGCCTAGAATCCCCGTAACATACCTTAGTGTATACAAAATACAAAATGTATAACAGCCACGTGTAAGGCGCCAGACGCCATGTGTACTAGGTGCCGGGTATTTATATTCAACCAGGAAGTCGGTGCTTCCAATGAGGGGCGGGCCGCACACGTCACACGCGCTGGCGTCCACGGGCGTGATGACGTCATGAGCCGCGCATGCGCGGCCCAACGCCGCTGCTGCAGCGTCGGTTCCGCGCACGCGCGGAAGACAAAGCCCACACGCCCGCGTGTGAGAGAAGTGAATGGAAGCATGTTAGATATCCCGCGCACGCGCCAAGGCACACCATCACGGTGGTATCTCCGCGCGTGCGCGGAAGACGAACACATTCTGGTAAAGAAATATCCTACGCGCGTGCGCGTAGGGTCCCGTGGCCGGAGCGCGTACAGCGGGGCAGGGCGCCAACATCGACGCCGTGCATCGCGAGCGCGCAAGGGACAGGAGACCCCGCGCACGCGCAGTGTAAGGAGACTATACAAACCCAAGTGTAAGTGCTGGACATATTTCACGGGTGGCGCAAGTGGTAATGGTGCATTCAGGGGTTGTGGGTGACCTGAGGAAAAAGGAAAAAGTGTTAGAATTACAAGGTATTAACCCTTATCATGCTCCTGTGGGAAGAAGATAAAACTTGAAAAGGAAATTCTACCAATCAATGCATTATGTTGTATATTGTCAGGGAAACATCTAAGTGATCACATCATATTCTCGATTTAACCCATGTGGTTCCAAGGTTCTTAAAGTATGAATCCAGTATGCCTCACGCTGTTTCAGGATCCTTATCCTATTGCCACCCCTTCTTATGGGGGGTATGTGTTCAAGAATCTGATATTTAAGTTGCGCCACTGTATGTTTGAATGTAACGAAGTGATGTGGAATGGGCAATAGGATTTGTTGGCAACGAATAGTGGATTTATGTTTATTAATGCGGTTTCGGATATGCTGGGTTGTCTCTCCAACATATCCGAGACCGCATGGGCACTTAATGAGATATACCACAAATGAGGAATCACATGTTAAATAGTCCCGAATGTGAAACACCTTACCGGTGTGTGGATGGGTAAATGTGTCCCCCCGGGTTAAATTATTGCATTTCAAACAGTGCAAACAGGGAAAGTTGCCAACTTTAGGAGTCCCTAAAAAGGTTTGTCTTGACGTGCTGGTGGTAGACCCTATATCGGCCTGTACTAGGTTGTCTGTAAGGTTCTTAGGACGCTTGTAGCAAAACAATGGGGGTTGAGAGAACTCGGAGACCGAGGGGTAGGCAGTTTGAAGTAATGGCCAATGATGCGCAACAATACCTTTAATTAACGGTGAGAATGGGTGATATGTATTTACACACGCTATACGAGGCTGATTAGACCGGGTGGTATTAGATTGTGATGTACGATTATTTGCTATATGAGCAGGATAACCTCTGGATACGAATTTCGATCCCATTTCCTGTAACCTCAATTCACGTTTCTCTGGATCTGAAACAATTCTTTCCACTCGCTTGTGTTGCGATATGGGAAGAGCTTTCTTAGTATGGGCTGGATGACAGCTGGTGAAATGAAGCAGGCTGTTTCGATCGGTGGCCTTCACAAAGAGGTCCGTCTCAATGCGGCCCTCAGGAGAAAGACATATCAGAGTATCAAGGAAGCTGATAGTATGGGGATCATGATGTATAGTGAAATTGAGGCCTGGTCTATAAGTGTTGATCTGTTGGAAGAACTCATCCAGGGTGGAGAAATCACCATGCCAAATCATGAAGATATCATCAATGAATCTTTTCCATACCACTGAATGTTTCTTCCATAGTGGGTTCTCGTATATGTAAAGGGCCTCAAAGTGTGCCATGTAAATATTCGCATACGGTGGTGCCATATTAGACCCCATCGCTGTGCCCCTACATTGTAAAAAGAATGAATCTTCAAAAATGAAAAAGTTATTTTCCAATATTGTATGGATGAGGTCCATACAAAAGGATTGTTGCGCTGTGGTGAAAGTACTTTGTAATTCGAGGAACCAATCCACCGCCTGTATCCCATCAGCATGTGCTATGCTCGTGTATAAACTGTTGACATCTAGTGTAACAAGCAAGCAGTTAGATGGAATATCTATGAGTGAACGCAGATGACCCAGAAAATCAGAAGTGTCTCTAAGATAGGACGGTATGGTAGGGATCAAAGGTGTTAAGATCCTGTCCACGGTGATGGCTAGAGGGGACAACACTGAATCAGTGGACGCTACAATAGGGCGGCCAGGTGGCGACTGAAGGTTCTTGTGGATTTTGGGCAAAGTGTAAAACACTGGTATAACAGGATCTGTTTTAATGAGAAATTCGGCCAGTTTGTTATCAATGCTTCTCTGCGATAAATGGTAATCAACTAAGTCTTTAATCTTGGCTTGTATGTCTCTAGTCGGATCCCTGGGGATAGGAAGGTATGTATGCCTGTCCTGCAGTTGTTTGTGGATTTCAGAGACATAATAGGTCTTATCAAGAACCACTATCGCTCCACCCTTATCGGCTGGTTTGATGATAATATGGGTGTTATCCCTAAGTGTGCGAATGGCCCTATGCTCCTCCGGTGTGACGTTACTCCTTACTTTGTAATCACCCCTCTCAATGGATTTTAGTGTCATCTCGATATCTTTATCTCTTCTTCGCATTTTTCTACAGAGTGCCGGAGTATATTTATTATATTGACTTAATTTTCTCCAGAGCACCTACAATTTAGATTGGTTGAGCCAGGTTTTATCCATTATATATTTATTAACCTTTTCCACCGACCGAGCCCCTCTCCATGCCAACCTGGTCACTATGTCGGACCATACGACCAGCAAACCAGGATACCGCTTCCACAACTGCAGTAAGTCGATCTTTATATCCCGGATCAAATCCCGCGACGCCCTGGCACCAAGATCATTACCCCCCACATGCAATACCAGCACATCCGGGGGCCGCTCAACTTTACAATGGAAACGAAATTCCGGGACCACCCTGCCCCACTCCATGCCCCGAACTCCAATCCATCGAACAGTCGCCTGCGCATGATCCAAACCCAGCTGTCGACCATTCGGGCGGACCTCAGCCCGACGGGCACCCCAAAATACGAAAGAGTGCCCCAAGATCCAGATCAGGCACTTCCCTATAACAAATAAAACAGAACGAAATTATCAAAACCAATAACATCACAACCACCAAGACAACTAGAAACACCCCTTTCCGCAACCTTCCGCACGTAACCCAAGTACCATGATGCTACAACAACTGCGGTCTCACATACCGCCGAAAACAAGAAGATTCCCATCTACCAATACGCTTCACCACCTCATCTCCAAGCCCCCAACGAGCTGCCTCCGTTGCTGCCCCAATTCGGAATGAATGCGACCCGAATTCCTCCGGGCGCTCCCCCGCGTTACGTAGACTTAGCCGCAGCACCGCCACAAACTGAAACCTCGACAAAAACGACCCATTCAAATGCCGCAACAACGGGCCAGGTAAGCCTCCCCTCACGGCCAGAAATCTCTCAACTAAACGCACAGGGCACAATTCCTCTCCTGGAACCGCATATAACACCACCAATCTACCACGGCCCAGCTGATCCATTTTTGACCGGCGAATCCGGCACTCCACCTGACCACCGCTCACTCGCACGTCCTCAAGCATCAAACCACCACCCGTCACCCTAGACGGGCTTACCAGCTCGCCTATCCGGAAAGCCCCATAAAAAGCGAGACCGAAAGCCGTTGTAAATAAAACAGTCTCGTATACAGACTCACAAATGCCGCTCAGGCCACCCACCATCCGTCTCAACAAACCGAACGATACAGGACGCCTCTTGTCCCTCTCCCGTACGCCGCGGCGAAAACCCCGCAAAGCCTGACGAACCCGAAAATCCTGTGAAACATCACGCTCCCCTCTCATTTTTAACCAAAACGCCACTGCCGACACCCGATGTGCCACAGCCGATGCCGATCGCCCGGCTGAAAAATCCGTACTCACCAACGACAACAAAGCCACCAAGTAATCCACGCTCTCCCCACCAAACATCAGACACAACAACTCCTCCCATTCAGCCCACACCTTAGCATACCGGCACCAAGTCACCTCGGTCACCGAGTTCTGAATCAAGTCTGAGATCACTGCCTCACCAGATGCCACAAATCCTCGGGACACTCCACTCAAACTTCGTCCGCCCACGGCAACAGCGCCCGAAACCTGCTGAACTGAAAACGAGACAAAGCATCAGCCACCTCGTTGTCAACACCCGGAACGTGCCTTGCCACTACCTGCACATTCAACCGCAGGCATCTCAACACTAAATGCCGCAAATACACCACCACCGGCTCCGACTTAGCGGACAAGTTGTTAATCGCGTGCACCACCGCCTGGTTATCACAATGAAAACACACTTTCCTTCCGGCAAAGTGCGACCCCCATAGCTCCACTGCCACTACAATGGGAAATAGCTCTAACAGAGCCAAATTCCTAACCAAGCCGCTCTCCCGCCACGCCTGTGGCCACTGCCCGACACACCAATGACCTCTGAAGACAGCTCCAAACCCGGCCGACCCCGCCGCATCCGTAAACAGCTGCAACGCCCCGTTAGACGCCACCCTCTCCATCACCAGCGCCCGGCCGTTAAAATGCTGCAAAAATTGATCCCATACTTACAAATCATCCCTGATCGCCTTTGTGATCCGCACAAAATGCGCCGGAGACCTTACCCCGGCCGTCGCCGTCGCCAAACGCCTCGCAAAAACTCTCCCCGTGGGCACAATTCTGCAAGCAAAATTCAATTTTCCAAGCAAGGACTGCACCGCCTTAAGCCGCACCTTCTTCGCCGCTTTCACCCCCGCCACTACGGTCCTCAAATCACGGACCTTCTCCGCCGGCAACCTGCATTCCATAGCAATGGAGTCAATCTCAATTCCCAAAAAACACATCACCGGCGCCGGGCCTTCCGTCTTATCCGGCGCCAAAGGAATCCCGAAGCTGGACGCAACTTTTTGCAACGCAAATAGTAAACCCGCACAAACCATCGAACCCGCCGGCCCGACACACAGGAAATCGTCCAAATAATGAATGATGGACGTAAGCCCGGACACGTCCCGAACCACCCACTCAACAAACGAACTAAATGCCTCAAAGTACGAACACGAAAGGGAACAGCCCATTGGGAAACAACGATCAACAAAATAACTGCCATCCCACCAGCAACCCAACAAATGCTGACTATCTGGATGAACCGGTAACAACCGAAACGCCGCTTCCACATCCGCCTTTGCCATCAATGCACCCCGCCCCGCCGCCCTAACCAGGTCCAACGCCTTATCGAACGACACATAATATACCGCTGACAACTCCGGTGCAATGCCATCATTCACCGATAACCCTTCCGGGTAAGATAAATGATGAATCAGCCGAAATTTATTCCGCTCTTTCTTTGGCACCACCCCCAACGGCGAAACCACCAAATTCCCGCACGGCGGGGCGACATAAGGACCGCCCATCCTGCCCAAAGCCACCTCCTTTTCAAGCTTCTCATCCACCACTTCCGGATGATCCCGAGCGGAACGCAAATTACGATACGGCGGGCCCGAAGCCTCAACAACCGACGGGATATGAAAACCATCGGAAAAAACAGAACATAACAATGTCGCAGCCTCCCTGTCCGGATACCTATTTAAAAACGGAACCATCACTTCTACCTTCACCGGCGTCGTCCCTCTTACCAGCCCCGTCACCAGCCTTTCCTTTTCCTTTTTTAAAACATTTGGACAAGCTATGTCCCCCCCACATCCGGAGCATTCATGCTTAAAACGGCACGCCGCTCCAAACCTGCACTGCCCTTCATTGTACTGCCAACACAAACCTCTTTTGAAACCTGCCGGGGACCCGGCCCCCGAACCTCCAGCGCCACCCCGAAAGGGCTGAGCCGGTGCCGACATCAGTCGCATCCATAAGGAAATATCCTTATGGTCCCATCGCATATCTGGCCGCAATGCCTTCCGCTGCCTAAATTGCTCGTCGTACCGCAGCCACGCCAGCCCGCCATAAACCCTATAAGCCTCCCCTGTCGCATCCATGTAACCGAACAAAACCGAACAATGCTCCGGCTCCTTCTCCCCGACCACGCTCGCCAAAATTGCAAATGCCTGTAGCCAGTTGGCAAAAGTCCGAGGAATAAGCCTATAACGGCGCTTTTCCTCCTCGTCCTTCTCCTTTTTGGAGTCACTCGGCTTAACCCTATCCAGATTAAATTTCTCCAGGGGAAGCAGAGAAAATATCTCCACATATTCCCCTTTCCAAATTTTTTCCCGCACCTCCTTCTTTAAATGGGCCCCCAGCGGGCCTTCAAAACAAACATAAACTTCACTTTTAGCCCTATCATCTAAGCGCACCACCTCATCCTCCTTCTCCTTTTCCTTCTCCTTTTCCTTCTCCTTTTCCTTCTCCTTTTCCTTCTCCTTTTCCTTCTCCTTTTCCTTCTCCTTTTCCTTCTCCTTTTCCTTCTCCTTTTCCTTCTCCTTTTCCTTCTCCTTTTCCTTCTCCTTTTCCTTCTCCTTTTCCTTCTCCTTTTCCTTCTCCTTTTCCTTCTCCTTTTCCTTCTCCTTTTCCTTCTCCTTTTCCTTCTCCTTTTCCTTCTCCTTTTCCTTCTCCTTTTCCTTCTCCTTTTCCTTCTCCTTTTCCTTCTCCTTTTCCTTCTCCTTTTCCTTCTCCTTTTCCTTCTCCTTTTCCTTCTCCTTTTCCTTCTCCTTTTCCTTCTCCTTTTCCTTCTCCTTTTCCTTCTCCTTTTCCTTCTCCTTTTCCTTCTCCTTTTCCTTCTCCTTTTCCTTCTCCTTTTCCTTCTCCTTTTCCTTCTCCTTTTCCTTCTCCTTTTCCTTCTCCTTTTCCTTCTCCTTTTCCTTCTCCTTTTCCTTCTCCTTTTCCTTCTCCTTTTCCTTCTCCTTTTCCTTCTCCTTTTCCTTCTCCTTTTCCTTCTCCTTTTCCTTCTCCTTTTCCTTCTCCTTTTCCTTCTCCTTTTCCTTCTCCTTTTCCTTCTCCTTTTCCTTCTCCTTTTCCTTCTCCTTTTCCTTCTCCTTTTCCTTCTCCTTTTCCTTCTCCTTTTCCTTCTCCTTTTCTCCCCCCGGCTCACTCCCCCCTTCGCCCCCCCCCTTACTCGCACCCGCTCCGTCACCCCCCGTCACCGACGAGGCCCCTAGGCCGGACGCACCCACCCACGCCGCCACCGGCGCCTGAGCCCCCCCCCACCGCCCCCGGAGCCGCCGCCAGCCCCTGCAACATCCCCGCTCCATCTCTTGCCCCGGGGTGACAACCCAGGAGACCGTCCTGTCCCCAGCGCCGGCACCCCGGGCCTCGATCTCTTGCGCCCGCCCCCCTGCCGACTGCAAGGGGCCTCTGGGCGCGAACGAACAGACGCCCGGCTCCGGGTCTCAGCCGTCGTCGCCTCCGGCCCTCCTGGGCTATTGCAGGCCTCCGTCCGCCGAGTCCTCCCGCTCCCACGGGAGACTGCGACATCCGGGGGCTGCACAGCGGTACTGAGTGACCCGCCGGTCGCCGCAGGGTTCCCGCCGTCACTCCTCCTCTCAGCCGCACCAGGGTTAGGCACCGCAGACCTCCCCCCGGCGCCGGACCTACCGCCACGTGCAGCCCCGCGGTCCCCCCGCCGACTGCAGGGGGATTTGCTGGCCTCTCTCCTGCGCCGAGCGCGTTCCCAACCTGGAGCCGCTGCACTCACAGTGAATCCAGCCCGGAGGCCGGGACCTGAAGTAGGCCCCATGCTGGCCACTCCCACCTCCCGACCGCCGCGGCTGGAGCGAAGATTCCTCCCGCCGGCCTCTGCAACAGCCAGATGCTGCCGCTGCGCCGCACTCTGCGGAGGGTCCCAGGAGGGGCTCTTACATCTCCTCCTCGCCCCCCCCCACGCCCGGGGAATACCTGCGGGGGGGCCGCGACTGGCGCCCGCCGCTGCTGGGGGGACGAGGGGCAAGCGCCGACAGGTTAACCCCGGCAGCCCTGATGTGGGACTGCACTGCCAGGGGCCCGTGCGCTGCAACCGCTGCCTGGATCAAACGCTGCAGGTCCTGGAGGTCAGCCATGGTGGTGATTGTTCGGCGTCCGGAAGCAGAAGAGGAGGTAACGCCTTCCTCTCCCAGACTAACCCTTTCCCTGCTCCTCCTCTTCCTCCCAGGCTAAGACCATCCCCCAATGCCATATTAGGCATACACCCAACTGTCCCTATTAACCCCATCACTCCCTACCTCCCCCTTGGTCATGTCACCCCTCCCCCCCAAGTGGGTCCGTGGCTTTCTCATTTCATGTAGATAGCAAGCAGCTCCTGCATTTGTACACGTAATAGATGAGCAGATGTGATTAGCCCGAGTTTTAGTACGGTTCTCTGAATATGGCCTTAGTCTGGAGGGAGTGTTTAGCCAAAAATGAAAGCGGTCACCACCTCCAAATGTATCCAAATATTCAGTATATGAATTTTCAGCAGCATTGTGTTATATAGATTATACTTATAAAATTGAGGTGTGTAGGTGTGACGCCCTGGACCCCAGGGGTCACAGAACACCATCACACACATACACACCCCCTTCCCTGGTAGGGACCATCCGTCAAACAAAAACCCTTGTTGCCTCCTCCAGGGTCTGATGTCAACACCAGGTGGGGCGGAGCCAGGTGGTTGGCCCCACCCACCAAGGAGTTCACAGGCCTGGAGGCGGGAAAGGCAGTTAGTTAAGTTGTGGTTAGAGTTTGGAGTGGAGAGGAGTTGAGGAGGGAAGTGGAGAGACTGTTTGGGGCTGGGTCGGAGCCCAGGCACCATCAGCAAGGTTGGCAGACAGTGATGGCCGTCTGCAAGAGTTAGTGGACGTCCGCGGAACCATAGGACCGGGGTCGAGCGGTGGCCCGCCGGTACCGAACCGGGGAACGGAGGGAAGCTAAGCACCAAGGCAGGGTACTCAGACCCGACTAGGCTCGGAAGCCGCCGTAACGGTCAAATTCTCTGATTGCGGTCTGGACCTCGGGTTCATTCCCACCCAAGTCCCGTCAGAAGGCAACAGCCCAACCCGTCCGGATAAGAGCCACTGCCAGTGGCCAGAGATCCAAGGGCCAGCACCTGAGGGCAAAACGGGCTCTCCCGACATGTACAAGCCGGGGAGCGGACCACCCGTGGGAATCCATAGGGGTCAAACACTTACACACAGGTGCAAGGAAAGACAGCCGCCACCAACCCGTCCGGGGAGAGTGAAGAAGCCGCAGCCGACTGTGGGCCGCGTCCATCCAACCGTTTGGTTTACCAGAGACTCTGTCATTGACTGAGTGAGTACACCAGTGCCATCCGGCACAGCGCTCCACCGCTGCCCCGCATCCGCGCTGCCTCCCCGCATCGGCACCTGCACCTAGCCCCTACCCACCAACATCCATCCATCCAAACCCCCAATCGGGGCCCCGGCACCAACTGCCCCTACCCACGGAGGGGCCAACACCTCAGCTGCTCCCCGCCATCGCTCCCAGGAACCCCCGTCACCAGAAGCGGTGATGCCCACCATCACCACAACCCCGTGGGTGGCGTCACAACTGACATCCCACCATCAAACCTACCCCCTTTTCACTCGTGGGCGAGGAGGCACTGCTCGAGCCCCCGGGTTCGGCCCCGTGCTCGAGCCACCGAAGAGCAGAAGCACCGGACCCAAGCGCCAGAGATTCCCCCAGGCGAGCGGCGTTCCCCAAAAACCCCTCTCCACCCGCGACATAAGTACTTACTAAACAAAGTGGCTAATCCATATGTGACTACCAACTAAGACAAGGGAACCGACTATCATTTTGTATTATGACAGGTAGGACATAACCACATGGATCTCCCAAAAAGCTTCTACTCATAAGGTAAAAGTACTCATCTCTTGCTTGAGAATGGGAATGGAGCAGTATATGGGTTCAATAGAAAGTCTATGTACACTACTCTGCATACAAGCTTATAGACTTTCTATTGAACCCATTCACCTCTCTGAGCATCTGAGCAGTAGCGTAACTAGAGTTTGAGTGCCCAGAAGTAAAATTTGGACCTGGACCCCCACTTGCATGTTTGTTGTATGTATGGACCCCTGTAGCTTTCCAGATCATAGAAAGATATACCTGTTCACCCTCTGATGTAACAATGTCCCCCATCCTGTACTAATGTCCCCAATCCTGGCCCCATTCTCTAATAATGTCTTCAATATGTGCTCCTTTCCTGTAATAATGTTCCCAATTCTGGCTCATTCCTCTAATATTGTCCCCCATCATGGGCCTCTTCCAGGTATAATGTCCTCCATCCTAGGCCCTTTCAATGTAATAATGTCTCCCTTCCTGGTATAATGTCTCCTTTACATGGTATAATGTTCTCCATCCTGGGCCCCTTTAGGGTATAATGTTTCCTTTTCCTGATATAATGTCCGCTATCCTGGGCCCCTTCCAGTCATATTTTTCCACCATTCTAGTATAATGTGCCTTGTTCTGGGCCCCCTCCTGTAAAATGTCTCTATCCAGGAATAATGTACCCATGCTGGGCCTCTTCTAGGTTTAATGTCCTCTTTCCTGGGCATTTTCCTGATATAATGTCCGCCAACCTAGGCCTTTTCAATGTAATAATGACCTTCCTGGTATAATGTCCTTCATCCTGGGCCTCTTCTAGGTATAATTTTTCCTTTCCATGTATATCCTGCATCCCAGGCCCCTGTCAGTAATATATCTGTAGCGCCCCATGGAGCAGGTGTTTTAACCTACTCGTTGCCGGGCCGGAGGTACAGATCCTCTGCGTCGTCACGGGGTGGCCTGGCCCGGTTCCGTTGCCCCGAGGTGTACAGAAAGGAGGGTGGAGGGTAACAAAGGATGGAGGTGGTAGTTGGAGGTTGGCAAAGTCTTTTTAAGATTGTGATGCCACCTGTGGTACGCGGCTGGAGATGGGACGCCGCTGCAGGTGCTGCTGTCTGGGACTGATGGTGAGAGTCGGAGCCAGGTTAGTGTCGCTCCCCACAGGTGGAGCTCGACTACCCAAGGGAGGATGGAGGAGGAGGATGGGGTAGTGATAGTCCCCGTTGGCACCAAAGCACTGAGCCATGGCGCCAGTAAAGGAGAGACAGAGACAGTGGCTGCGGTTCCAGGTCTTTTACTCACAGGTAGTTAAGGCGCTGCCCCAGAGTACCGATCTCTGCCACGATGGGCTCCAGCCAATTCCGGATAGTTGGCGGTCACCGCCGGTGCCCGTCAAAGTCTTTTAGTGATGTTTACGGAGTAGCCACATCATCAGGACATCTGTCGCTGTCCAGCCTATCAGGGCCTGCCACCTCACGGACATGCCCAGTGAAGTCCTTACCGGGCTAAGCCTATGGTGCACTAAGTGCCTGAGCATGCTCAGTAGTCTGAACAACCAACTTAAAGCGGGCTTTACACGCTACAATAAATCTTACGATGCCGCATGTGTGTCACTTACGACGTGACCCCGCCGACACATCGTAAGTAATATTGTAGCATGTAAAACCTACGTGCAATTGCGATTGAACGAAAAAACGTTCATCGCATGCACGTCATTCAAAAGTTAAAAATTGTACGTTGGGTTGTTCAGTGTTCCCGAGGTAGCACACATCGCAGTGTGTGACACCCCGGGAACGATGAACAGATCTTACCTGCATCCCGCGGCTCCCGCCGACAATGCGGAAGGAAGGAGGTGGGCGGGATGTTTATGTCCCGCTCATCTCTGCCCCTCCGCTTCTACTGGCTGGCTGCCGTGTGATGTCGCTGTGACGCCGAACGTCTCTCCCACTCCAGAAAGTGGATGTTCGCCGCCCACATCGAGGTCGTATGGAAGGGCAAGTACGTGTGATGGGAAATAATCGTTTGTGCGACACGGTCAATAAATTGAACGTGCCGCACATACGATGGGGGCAGGTACGATCGCATACGATATCGTATGCGTAATTGCAAGGTGTAAAGCAGGCTTTAGTCTTGGAAATCAGACTATCAGCCTGAGCATGCTCAGTAGTCACAACACAGGACTTGGACACCGAAAGAAGTCCAAGTACCTGAGCAAACAGGCTTTTCGCACTAAATGTGGGAGCATGCTCAGTAGCCTGAACTGAGGACTTAGTGCCAGTGCCATTTCTGAGGCTATCAGGCTGAGCATGCTCACTAGGCAAAACACTGGACTTAGGCTCTGGCTGGGGTAAATTGGCACGCGCATGTGCCCTAGCCGTTTCTCCACAGTTTGACGTGGAGGAGGAAGCATCCAGCTGGACAACCCGATGTATGGCCAAAAATGGCGGCTGGCGCCTGGGTGTAGCAGGAACCGCAGCAGGCTGCTTGCTGGTACGGCGGCGCAGACTTGTAACAGAGGTATTTGCTAATATTATTACACCTACTACATATTGGGATAGGATCTTGAAGATGGGAATAACCCTTTAAGGAGAAAAAAAAAATGCACCATGACGTTGTTTTTTCCACAGCTATTAATGGGGAGCGTTAATTACAAATCCAGGGTGACAAGCCACAATCAGTACAAGGTACTGGATATTTATTATTTAGTTTTTTCCATGAATTCTTTATAAACTTTGACACCTCTGCTGGCGTAAACCCAACCTGAAAATAAGAACAGTGGATTTAATTAAACCTTAAAAAAAAAAAGTTTGTAGCCATGCATATACAGACTATAAAACATCAGCGAAATATAGTAATAGACTGTGAGTCCTGGTACAGCTATGGATATAGGAAGCCAATAGTGCAGTGGTCAAACACATCACCATACAAAATATAAGCATTTTCATTTAACCCCTTACCACATTGATGTAAACTTAGGGCACATGCCCCAGGTGCAGCTTTATGAATAAATAGATGCCAACATGCCATTTTGCCTTAGCGGGAATATTTAGATACAACTTTACTGCTACTAAGTGAAATGTTGCTCTGGGCAAAAGAAAACAGTTATGACTAGAGATGATGAAAAGTTTGGGGTTCATACCAAACAGCGGATGTCCATGTGTTGGACTTGGCCTTTAAAAAAAAGCCAGTGCCTAAGTTCAGAGTTCAAGGTACTGTTCGTATGCTAATAAAGTTTGTTGAAAGGCTCCAGCGTAGCTAATCAACAAGCTTTATTACATGTGGAAGATGACTGTACGCTGCTTTGAACAATAAAGATACAAAAATAAAAAAATGACATGGCTCCTGACTATTTTTAACCAGCACAAGTAAAATCGACAGTTATGAGCTGCAACTCTCCGCTGACTGCTTTGCCTTGGCTGGTTATCAAAAATAGAGAGATCCCACAATGTTTTTTTAACATTTATTTAATAATGAAATAAACAGTATGGGGTCCCACCTATTTTAAAGACAGTTGGGGCCTGTATTATCAGAGTAAAAAGTGACATGGTTTTTGGGCCCTTCCAAGCCTAAAAGTAGAAGTCCTCAGCTGCCACAGAAGTGGCAGATCTATTAGATGCGCTAATTCTGGTGCTTTGCCCAGCTCTTCCTGATTGCCTTGGTGGCAACCGGGGTAATACCTTTGAGGTTGATGTTAGCTGTGAATTGACAGTAACGGAGAGTCATCTATCAGACACGCCCATTACTAATATGGCAAGTATAGATTTAAAAAACACAGACAGAAGGAAAAAAGTTTATTTAAATAAGGACTCCCACCCATTCCCACATTCCACAGGGGGACCAGTGGAGTAGCTGAGGCAGATGGCACGGCAGGGGTGGACACATAGTAGTATAGTTATGTCCACCGGGGTAACTGAGGCAGGTGGCATAGCTGGGGTGAACGGACACATGAGTACCAATGGGACTGGGAAACAGGCAAAGGACACTGTTCACTGCAACGGGAACACACAGTGGACAAGGGGACCACACAACTACCTGGCTAGAGAACGAACCACTAACTAAGCACATTGATGAGGCACCTTCCCTAGTGGGAGAGTGCCTTAAGTACCCAGTGCTTCTCAGCAATAGGACACACAGTCCCTGAAAAATCACTGATGTGTGCGCAGCCCCATTGATTTTAATGGGTCTGCCTATGTCCGTGATTCTGGTACGTATAAAAATGGCGTCATACGTAGCGTAATCACTGATGTGTGAAGGGGGTCTAACAGAGTATCAAGTGCAAATTACTACATATTATTAAACTTAATGAGATTGTGGCACTTGCTAATACATAAGTATTTTTGGATATCCCTGCTTTTGGCTATCCGTGCTTTTAAACTTCATGGAATGAAGATTGACATTTTATTTACAGATGTGCTGATCCTCCCAACTTCTGTTCTGTTGTGATTAAAGGTTATCCTTCTTGTATGTGTAGCCATCGACACAGTCAGCACAGAGTCCTTGTTCACTAAATAGCTGCCCTTTTGACGGGAGGGTTGATGGGTAGCTCTGGTCACATGTGCTACACCAGAAGCAATTTTATGGGCAGAAGCTCTGTAATCTGTAACGAAGCCTGTAGTAACAAGTGTAGGGGAAGAACCTATAAGGGTATGTGCGCACGTTGCTTTTTACCTGCTTTTTACCTGCTTTTTTGCTGCTTTTTCTTCTGCGCTGTTTAATGCCAAAATGGATGTGTTCTTCTATTCAAGCAAAGTCTATGGGAATTTGGGTTTCTTGTTCACACTATGTTGTTCAAAATGCTGCCATTTGTGGCAGAACTTTGGTCAAAAACTCAGCTTTTCAAAGAAGCAACATGTCAATTGTTTTTGCCATTTGGGTTTTGCACTGCAAAGCTGAGTTTTTGACCAAAGTTCTGCCACAAAAAGGCACCTTTTTGAACAACATAGTGTGAACAAGAAACCCAAATTCCCATAGACTTTGCTTGAATAGAAGAACACATCCATTTTGGCATTAAACAGCGCAGAAGAAAAAGCAGCAAAAAAGCAGGTAAAAAGCAGGTAAAAAGCAACGTGCGCACATACCCTAATACTTATATAAGTGCCACAAAATCACATCCCCAGCCCATTTGTTAAAATTTCAAACTCCTTTAAAGAGACACTGTAACTAGGTTTTAATTACTCCAAATGAGCGCAGCATGATACTGAGGCAGAAACTCTGATTCCAGTAATGTGTTACTGGGCGGCTTGCTGCAGTGTTGATAAAACAAAGACTTAGGTGCTGCAGCTACCAGTCTTGTCAAGGATGAACTGCACTGTAGTCCACAAGATTCATGAGCTATCTGTCTTCACCCAACACCATTTATTGGCAGCTTTCCACCTATGCAGAGTGCAGTAAGCTATCAATTGAATGGACAGGGTTTTACACCTCAGCATTAAGAAAACTATACGATCTGCAGCAAATAATGATATAATGCAAATCAATGCAACAATTAACCTGGATGGAGTCTGAACAGGGCTCAAAAAAAAAACAAACCACAAAATATGGAAAGAACTAATTTGCTAAAAAATCAAAACAAGCAAAGGAATCAATGTAACAGGATTACTTTTCATACTACATATTCTCCACAATATAATCAAATCATTAGAATCATTAAAAAAAATACATTCCGTTATTATATCAAGATCAAAATCTTTCCAACATTTTGGGCAAATACCGATTGAACTTTGTAGCCAAACGTACGTTGAGTCTTGCTAATATACTTGCACCTAGTGCGGTCACTGGTTCAACAGTGAGCAGAACTTGGCTATCCTGCACGGGCTTCTACCGCTGTGGTCACAATCAATGCACAGCTTGTAATTATACAAATATTAGAAAAAAAATTATTTCTACTCATACAGGTTTAACGTACGATGTGGGCAGTTATATTAATTGCAACACACCGTATGTTATATACCTGATCGAATGCACTAAGTGCAGGATTCAATACGTAGGCTGCACGGGGAACCCCCTAAAAAAACGAATCAGACGACACCTGTCGTCGGATACTTTAAATGTAAATGCAGTTAACATTTCAGCAGTTTCTCGGCACTTTGTTAGTGTTCATGATAGATGCACTGATTCCTTTGCGTTTATGGGCATTGAAAAAGTCACCAAGTCCGTTAGAGGGGGAGACCACAGAAGAAAACTCTTCAATAGAGAATCCTTTTGGATATTCAGGCTTGGGACCAGGGTGCCGCATGGTCTGAATACCCGACAGGATTTAATCTTGCAGTACACATAACGATCTGTGGTCTCTCCCTTAACGCATAATGGTCCATATATATATTCCCTAGATTTACTATGGCATTTGCGGTACATATGCTGTTTTGTTTTTTTTGGTGTTTTTTTTTTTTTTTGCCTCCTGTGCAGGAATTCACTATCTAACATTCAGATATATTTTATGTACTAATATAAAATTAACTGTGTACTTGATAACTGCTTTATACAGGACTAATATCTCTCCAATGTTTGCCCTCTGTTATTTTCAGCTTCCAATCATTCCAAATTTATTGCTGTATGTCTTATATGGAAATGATTTATAATAGTATTGAAAGCTGTTTTGTAGTTCTCTCATTATGGATTTACCATTTTTACATACAAATCCAATGTTTTTGTGATATTTTTCTCAATCTTATTTATTCATTCTTCATATTGTGGTTTTCTACATACATGTTTTTATCCCCACTACGTGTTATTGGTGCATCTGTTCATGACTCCGGAATGTCTGACTAAAGGCCTTATCATTCACTCAACAAAAGCTGGTGTCACACATAACGACAACGACGTCGCTGCAACGTCACCATATTCTGTGACGTTGCAGCGACCTCAACAGCGACGTCGCTGTGTGTGACACATAACAACGATCAGACCCCTGCTGCGAAATCGTTGCTCGCTCCTGAATGCTCCAGGTCATTTTTTGATCGCTGCTATCCAGCTGCGCCATGCTGATAAGCTGATAATCCTTGTGTTTGACACCGCAGCAGGGACGCTACGCTACGTCTGAAACCACACAACGACCATCGACGTCGCTATGATCGGTGCTCCGTCGCTGCTCTTTATAACATGTTTGACAGCTTACTAACGATCATCTATGGACGCTGCTACGTCACAGAATATGGTGACGTTGCAGCGATGTCGTTATGTGTGACCCCAGCTAAACCCCCTACCCACCAGGGTTCTTATCTAAAACAAACACAAAACACTGCGTGACATTGGATATAAAGGCCACAGCAGCCCCATTTATTAATAACAAAACATAAGCAATATAACAATACAAATCTTCATTGAAGAACACCCGAAAAAGGAGGGGGGGGTACCTGAAGGTTGACCAAACTGTTCCTTGCAACATCAGCCCACCTCCTGACCCTCAGTCGCAGCACACTGACTTGAGAGCCCGGGCCAGATGTTACCCACACCATGTCCCGCTGAGACTCAACCCAGCAAGGACCCGTTTCACCAAACAATTGCGCCGCTAGAGGTAACCCGCTCTGGCACTGGGTTCCGTCCTCTCCTCTGTGCAAACCTTCACCTTCAGACACCCCCCTCCATTCCGCCACCGCAAGTGCGCATGGCCCCTTGTGTGCGCGAGTCCTACCACAACACCAAAGCCTTCTCGACCCATTCTATAAGCCCTAAGGCCCAGATATCATTCCCAACCGAATTCAAATGGACCCCGTCCCGCCACAACAAGTTGGCGGACGCCGATTCCAACTCCGGGTGCCGCACCGAGACACCACCGACCCGAGAAACAAAATGCCCAATCTCACGATTCACTTTACTTCGTGCTCTGTTAACAGCCTCCACCGACCTGGCGCGCTGCCATGCCCGCCGCGCAACAATATCAGACCACTTGATCACTAGACCCAGGTGGGATGGCAGGAGCCGCAGGCAGTCGCACTTTATGTCCTGGATCAGGTCCCTGGACGCCCGAAGACTCAAGTCATTCCCACCCGCGTGTAGCACCACCACGTCCGGTGGTCTATCCAACTCTGAATGGCGGCGCCAGGTAGGCAAAACTTCATTCCACAGCATACCCCTGACGACGATCCATCGCACTGTCGCCTTTTCCCTGGGAACCCCCAACTGACGGCCGTTCGGTCTTACTCCCGCACGAAAAGCACCCCAATACACATACGAGTGACCGAGCACCCACACCAATAATGGTAAACCTACGAGACAAAAGGTGACAACATGGAAGGGGGGGGGCAAAAAAGGGGGGGACATGGGGAAGAAAGGGTAATGAGGACCAAGCAAATACCGCCCCGACCTGACCCTCCACAACATCTTACAACAAGGTTGGCTGCACGTAGGATCTATACCTAGCCGATTCCCAGCGTCCAATCTTACGGACAGCCTGCGCGCCCAGGCCCCAACGAGCCTCCTTAGTCGCAGCCCCAATCCGAAAGGAATGAGACGCGAACTCAGCCTCGTTGAGACCGCAACACTGCAGGCACCTCCGAAAGATACAAACAAACTGGTAACTGGACAAGGCTGACCCGTCTTGATGAGACAAAAGGGACCCAGGGCGGGTTCCCCTCACCTCTAAAAATGATGACACCTGTTTAACGGGGCACTCCACTAGGCCAGGTACACCCCACAGTTCCACCACACGACCTCTACCCAGCTGATCCGTCTTTGACCGTCTCAAGCAACACCGTACCACATCCACACCACATGCCACATCCTCCAACAACAAACCTCCGCGACTCCTCGTGTTCCTACTCACCAGTTCACTGATTCTGAATGCACCAAAGAAGGCCAAAACGAAAGCGGTCCCAAACAAACGGCATTCATACTCCAAAAAACACACACTGGGCAAAACCGACAACAAATTGCCCAGCAGTTCAAAAGACACCGGGAGCCTAAGGTCTCGGCACGCCCTTGCTCTACGGTAGCCCTTCAACGCCTGGCGCACCATGAAATCCTTAGTGACGTCCTTCCAGCCCAGTAACCTAAAAAAGAAAGCCATGCCAGCCAGCCTGCCAGCAACCGCCGACAATGACAGGCCTTTTTCCTTCGCCCTACCCATCATGAATAAAACTAAATAAACCCTGTCACCTTAAGGTACATCACCTCCAACCTCGGCAACTAACTCGAGCCAACGATCCCACGCCGCAGTATAGCTGCGTCACGTACTGGGTGCCACCGATTGTTTGATCAATTCCCAGGCCGGCTGCAAACCAGATTCCACAACCAGACGGGCCACTCGGTCTCCTGCTGCTCCGCATCCGGCGCCAGCATTCGAAAACTGTCCCACTGGAAGCGAGATAAAGCCCCCGGCACATGCATAGCGCAAATCCACAAAGTAAGCTCCAGACATTTCAACACCAAATGCCGCAAGAGATCCACCACTGGAGGGGAATCTGCTGTCAACTTGTTAACACACTGAACAACCCCCAGGTTGTCACACATAAAATGCACCTTTCTGTCTCTCAGATCCTGTCCCCAAACCTCTATGGCCACGACAATAGGCAAAAGTTCCAACAGATTCAAATTCCTTGTCAAACCGGAAACCCGCCAAGATTCAGGCCACCTGCCGACACACCATCTCCCCTCAAAATATGCCCCAAAGCTACTGGACCCCGCCGTGTCCGTATAAAGGACCAACTCATCATTGGACACTACCTCACGAAGCCACAATGACCGTCCATTATACAATTGTAAAAAACGGGACCACACTCTCAGGTCTGCCTTGTGCTCGACCTTCAAACGTACAAAATGCAAAGGATGCGACACACCGGTAGTGGCTTGAGCCAAGCGACGGGGAAAAAACTCTTCCCATCGGCAAAATCCTACAAGCAAAATTCAACTTTCCCAACAGGGACTGCAAATCCCGTAAACGGATTTTCGTGGCCTCCATGGCCCTTTGAATACAACGCCTCAAATCCCCCAGCTTGTCCTCCGGCAAGCGGTACTCCATGCCAACTGTATCTAACTCAATTCCCAGAAATTTCAAAACCGTAACCGGACCCTCCGTCTTTTCAGGCACCAACGGAACGCCAAAGCGGCGAGCAACCTGCTCCACAGTCCGAAGCAAAAGGGAACACTGTGGAGATCCCGCAGGCCCCATACACAAAAAGTCATCCAAGTAATGCAATACTGAATCCAAGCCCGCCTCCTCCTTAATTACCCACTCCAAAAAACAACTAAACTTCTCAAAATAAGAACATGAAATTGAACAGCCCATAGGCAAACAACAATCTACATAAAACTTGTCCTCCCACCAACACCCCAACAGGTGAAAACTGTCCGGGTGCACCGGTAACAGACGAAAGGCGGCTTCCACATCCGTTTTCGACAAAACCAAGCCACGACCCAACTTCCTTAGCGATTCCACTGCCCTATCAAAATGAACATAAGATACTGAAACCAGCTCAGGATCAATACCGTCATTCACCGACCTGCCAGTAGGATACGACAAATGGTGGATCAGCCGAAACTTGTTAGGTTTCTTTTTTGGGACCAACCCCAACGGGGACACCACCAAGTCAGGCAATGGAGGAGCATCAAAGGGTACCGCCATCCGTCCCAATTCCACCTCCTTCCGCAACTTATCTGCAACTAGATCGCCATGTAAACGAGTCGACTGTAAATTTTTCAAACGAAGCTCGCCAGGCTTAACAACTGACAGTATCTTCAAACCAGAACTAAAACATTCACTCAACAACTCCGCCGTCAACCGATCCGGGTATCTACTTAGAAACGGCGCTATCCGATCTACCCTCACTGGGGTCCTCCCTTTTTGACGAAGACTCTGCGGCTTTCCCTTTTCCCTTCCTGAAGCACTTGAGATAACTGTGGGCGCCGCCACAGCCCGAACATTCGTGTTTAAATCGGCAGGAGGACCCAAAGCGGCAGTCCTTTTCATTGAACTGCCAGCAAACGCCCTTTTTGGGCCCCGGCGAGGTGCCAAAAGATCCCCCACCGGAACCCCCTGGAAAGGACTGCGACGCCGACTTTGGCGCAGCCATCAGCCGCATACAGAGACTGATTTATTTGTGGTCCCACCGTAAATTGGGTCTGACCGCTTTCCTCTGGAGAAACTGCTAGTCATATCGTAGCTAAGCAGTCCCCCCATAGGTCCTGTACGCTTCACAGATAGAATCCAGATAACAAAAAAGTGCCGAACAGTTGGCCGGAGCTTTTTCCCCCACCACGCTGGCCAGTATCACAAACGCCTGTAACCAATTCTGAAAAGTGCGAGGAATAAGGCGATAACGCCGCCGCTCTTCCTCATCCTTTTTGCTCTCATCCGGTTTAACCCGATCAAGGTTAAACTTCTCCAAAGGAAGTAACGAGAATATTTCCACATATTCGTCCTTCCATATCTTTTCCCTAACCTCCTGCTTCAAATGCGCCCCCAACGGCCCATCAAAGCAGACATACACCTCCCCTCTCGCCCTGTCATCTAAACGAACTACATCTACCGCAGCAGCAGCTGTGGCAGCGGGAGCCGCCACCACCGGCTCACTAACAACATTTCTACTGGCCGCTGCACCGGCTGCGGTGGCCACAACATCCTGAACCGTCGCGCCTGCCTCTCCCTGCCACACCATTCTAGGGCCCCCCACGGGGGCAAATAAACCCCTAACCAAATGCAGCAACTCGGATGCCACGCTGCCGTCACCCGGCACCACATTCGCACCCGGCCCCCCACTCGGGCCACCAGGCACACCGCCCATACCACCATAAACCACATTCAAACCCTGCACGCCACTCATACCACTAGACTCACCACCAACTGCCAAACCAAACATGCTAGAGATAGGGAAAACCATGGTCTTACCAGGCTGACTCCGAGAGGTCCCCGAAACAGCCGTCACATGTCCTCCGCCACGCGCTCCAGCCGGTTCGTCGTCTCCAGTGCTGTCATCCTCTGCGACGTCATCCTCCATGATGTCGTCCTCCTCACTGGACCCTGGACCCTGGACCAGGGAGCCCGCCGTCCGGTAGGCTCGACCTGTAGCCCGGTCCGCCCAGAAAAACGCCTGCATGCAGTGCTGTGCTGCGCTTCGACAGCCGATCCTGCCAGAGGCCTGCCAGACGGCAGCCCCGCGTGGTGTGGCTGATCTCAACGCCTCCCTGTTGTCATCCGTCCAGTCTCTGTGAAGTCCGGACCCCGATCCGGGCCGTGGCCTTGGCCCCTTTGCTGCCACAGAAGCCCTATGCTCCGGCATAGGCTCCGCCCCCAGCTGTGGTGGAGGGTCCCGTCCCTCTCTCCTGGCTCCTTTTGCAGCCGCAGTGCTCCCAGCCGGTGGGTCGCGGTCATGTGACAGGGCCGCCACCACACGTGACCACAGCGCAGCCCCACGTGACCGCGGCGCCGCCCCACGTGACAGTGGCGCCGTCCCACGTGACCGCGGCGCCACCCCTCGTGACTGCGACGCAGCTCCACGTGACCGCGACGCCGCCCCATGTGACCGAGCCGGGTCAGTGGAGCAGGACTGGCCAGGGGAGCAGGACGGGTCCACGGGGAGCGCCGGATCAGGTGAGCGCGTCGCGTCACATGAACGCACCGGGCCACGGGCCGCGCTGGGTCACGCGGTCGCGACGCGCGCGTCACCATTGCGCTCCGAGATCCGGGAGAAGGAGGGGGGTTGGCCACGCCACTCACCGCCCCGCTGCCTTGCTGCCTGCAGCCCGACTTCCGGCCCAGGTCCCGCGATGTCCCGTCTGCTTGATCCGCCGCCGCTGCCATGGACCGTCCGCTGGGGCTCCTCCTCCGCTGCTGCCTCCCTGATGACATCTCCGGACTCTGACGCTCCGGAGGCCGCGATCTTCGCTGCCGCTTCGGAGGCAGGGGGGCACCGTCTTCAGCGTCGCTAACGTCTACAGACCAGCGCTGCAGCTGCTCCTCCATCCACTGCTGGCCACGCTGCTCCACCATCCTCTTCATCTGTGCGACGAGACTGTCCATCTTCAGGATCCAGGCGCTGCATCAAAAGATTCCAGTCACCGTCTAGGTAGGAATGCCCAGCCACACCCTTGACCTTACCTATATACGACCCCCCAAGAGCACCACCCCCTGACCAATCAAACTGACCCCTAGTCCTAACTGCCCCTTAGTTCCACCCCCAGATTTCCCGCTCAAACTAAACTTTCTACATTAACCCCTTACTGACCCTATGGCCTGGCATCCCTCCTAGTCATGCTGCCCTCCCTTGAGCCCCTTTGGGGCAGCAGTCCAGGCTATTCCTCTGGGAATGCACACCTGCACGGTTTTAGTTTTAATTGAGCACTAAGTCCATCCCATGATGTGTAATGTGTACTTTTTAAATACTGAATCAGTTTGGGGTAAATCACATGCCATGAATAAGACTCTCTGGTCGAAACGCGTTGGATAACCCACATTTTTCACCTGTGCCTCTGTGCCCACTGCACAGTCTGCATGTTTTTATTCTGATACAATAAAATCAAGTTTATTTCTACAAAATCTCCATGATGCTGGATTTTTTGCTTTGCTGATATCCATTGCCGCCCGGGCCAGGGCGTTTCCTAGCATCAGTGCAGAATCCAGGAGTGAAGAGGGGTGACCTGACCTTTTTTTTTTTTTGTATTCTTATTGATAAAACAAAGACTTAGGGTACCGTCACACTTTAGCGACACAGCAGCGATCCCACCAGCGATCTGACCTGGTCAGGATCGCTGCTGCATTGCTACATGGTCGCTGGTGAGCTGTCAAACAGGCAGATCTCACCAGCGACCAGTGACCAGCCCCTAGCCAGCAGCGACGTGCAAGCGACGCTGCGCTTGCACGGAGCCGGCGTCTGGAAGCTGCAAACACTGGTAACTAAGGTAAATATCGGGTATGGTTACCCGATGTTTACCTTAGTAACCAGAGCACACAACTTAGCTTAGCATGTGCAGGGAGCAGGAGCCGGCACAGGCAGCGTGAGAGCTGCGGAGGCTGGTAAAGAAGGTAAATATCGGGTAACCACCTTGGTTACCCGATGTTTACCTTGGTTACAGCTTACCGCAGGCTGTCAGACGCCGGCTCCTGCTCCCTGGACATTCAGGATTGTTGCTCTCTCGCTGTCACACACAGCGATGTGTGCTTATCAGCGGGAGAGCAACAATAAAAAAACGAATCAGGGCTGTGTGTAACGAGCAGTGATCTCACAGCAGGGGCCAGATCGCTGCTCAGTGTCACACACAGCGAGATCGCTAATGAGGTCACAAAAAACGTGACTCAGCAGCGATCTCAGTAGCGATCTCACTGTGTGTGAAGCACCCCTTAGGTGCTGCAGCTACCAGTCTTGTCAAGGATGAACTGCACTGTAGTCCACAAGATTCATGAGCTGTCTATCTTCACCCAACACCATTTATTGCCAGCTTTTCACCTATGCAGAGTGCAGTAAGCTATCAATCAATTGAATGGACAGGGTTTTACACCTCAGCATTAAGAAAACTATACGATCTGCAGCAGATAAATGATATAATCCAAATCAATGCAAGAATACCAATTAGTAGCCCAGTACTCCAATTTGCCCCTACATGATGCTGCTCTCAGGGTCTCTGCTAGAGTTGAGCGCGGTTCGAGGTTCTCCAGTTCTAAGCTCGAGTGATTTTTGGGGCTGTTCGAGATCGAACTAGAACTTGAGCTTTTTGCAAAAGCTCGATAGTTCTAGATACGTTCGAGAATGGTTCTAGCAGCAAAAAGCAGGGCTTTTTACAGCTACAGTGTGCAGGAGCCATCGCTGGCAGCCTGCCAGAAGCTGGTAACCAAGATAAACATCGGGTATCCAAGCAAAGCGCTTTGGTTAGTAACCCGATGTTTATCTTAGTTACGTGCAGGAAGTCCACACTTCCCCGCTCAGCTCGCTCCGCCCCCTCCTGCCCGCGGCATGTACACATACATACACATACACATACACACACACACACACACACACACACACAACCCCCCCCCCCCCCCCCGCTCGGCTTACCTGCGGTGATGAAGTCCCGCCATCCCGACCTCAGCGCTGTCACTGTCCTCCATGGCCGCCGCTTGTCACATCACCTCTCGCTTCCGACCCGAGACTGACTAGCGGTGACGTCACGGACCTCTCGCGATACTTGAGGGGAAGGCGCCGGTCATTGAACTCAGTGACAGGGGCTGTCAGTGTGCTGGAGATCAGCGCAGGTAATGTACCTCGCTGACAGCAGCACTTGTCACCCCCCTGCAGTGACCTGGGCTGACCCATTGATGTTAGCTCAGGTCACTGCACTGCTCTCCCAGCCAATGGGGAACATCCTGCTCTTCATTGACTGGGACAGTGTGGATCGTCATGGCAACCCCTTGGATTACACCAGACCTGGATTTGTTTTTCATTCTAATAAATTGGTTAAAGAGGGAATGTTTTGGGGAGTGTTTTTTCAAATAAAAATGTGTTTGTCGTCTATTTTTTTTTATTACTGACTGGGTTGGTGATGTCGGGTATCTGATAGACGCCTGACCTCACCAACCCCAGGGCTTGATGCCAGGTGACATTACACATCTAGTATTAACCCCATATATTACCTCGTTTGCCACCGCACCAGGGCGCGGGATGAGCTGGGGCGAAGCACCAGGATTGGCGCATCTAATGGATGCGCCACTTCTGGGGCGGCTGCGGCCTGCTATTTTTAGGCTGGGGAGAGTCCAATAACCATGGACCTCCCTAGTCTGAGAATATCAGGCCCCAGCTGTCTGCTTTACCTTGGCTGGTGATCCAATTTTGGGGGACCCCTACGTGTTTTTTTTTTTTAAATTATGTATTTAATTTAAAATAACAGCGTGGGGTGCCCTCAGTTTTGGATTACCAGCCAAGGTGAGGTTGCCAGCTGTGGTCTGCAGGCTGCAGCAGTCTGCTTTACCCTAGCTGGCTACAAAACTAGGGGGAACCCTACGTCATTTTTTTTTTCATTTTTTTGGCTAAATACAAAGCTAAGCACCCCTTAGTGCCACATGAAAGGCACCAAAGGTTGCTCCACTTTTTCTCCATTTTTTTCTCCACTTTTTCTCCACTTTTTCTCTACTTTTTCTCCACTTTTTTTTTTAGAGAAAATTAATGGGCTTCCCTGTATTTTGATTGCCAACCAAGGTAACGGCAGGCAGATGGGGGTGGCAACCCATAGCTGTCTGCTTTATCTGCGCTGAGAATCAAAAATACCGCGGAGCGCTACGTCATTTTTTTAAAGATTTATTTTTACAGCACTGTGATGTCCAGCAATCAAAATACAGGGAAGCCCATTTTATTTTTAGTTATTTAAATAAATAATTAAAAAAAATATATATGGGCTCCCGCTGCATTTTTTGTATTGCTAGCTAAGGGTAATCCAAGCAGCTACTGGCTGCTAACCCCCACTGCTTGGTGTTACCTTCACTGGCAATGGAAAATCCAGGGAAGCATTTTTTATTTTTTTTGCCAAAAAACTACAAAAAAAGAACGTGAGCTTCGCCATATTTTTGTATGCTAGCCAGGTATAGCAGGCAGGTGCTGGAAGAGTTGGATACAGCGCCAGAATATGGCGCTTCTATGAAAATGCCATTTTCTGAGGTGGCTGCAGACTGCAATTCGCAGCAGTGGGGCCCAGAAAGCTCAGGCCAACCTGTGCTGCGGATTCCAATCCCCAGCTGCCTAGTTGTACCTGGCTGGACACAAAAATGGGGCGAAGCCTACGTCATTTGTTTTCTAATTATTTCATGAAATTCATGAAATAATAAAAAAGGGCTTCCCTTTATTTTTGGTTCCCAGCCGGGTACAAATAGGCAACTGGGGCTTGGGGGCAGCCGTACCTGCCTGCTGTACCTGGCTAGCATACAAAAATATGGCGAAGCCCACATAATTTTTTCAGGGGGCAAAAAACTTCTGCATACAGTCCTGGATGGAGTATGCTGAGCCTTGTAGTTCTGCAGCTGCTGTCTATCTGTATGGAGAAGAGCAGACAGCAACTGCAGAACTACAAGGCTCAGCATACTCCATCCAGGACTGTATGCAGAATTTTTTTGCCCACCAAAAAAATGACGTGGGCTTCGCCATATTTTGTATGCTAGCCAGGTACAGCAGGCAGCCACGGGCTGCCTCCAACCCCCAGTTGCCTATTTGTACCCGGCTGGGAACCAAAAATATAGGGAAGCCCGTTTTTTTTAATTATTTCACTTATTTCATGAAATAATTAAACAAATGACGTGGGCTTCGCCCCATTTTTGTGTCCAGCCGGGTACAACTAGGCAGCTGGGGATTGGAATCCGCAGCATAGGTTAGCCCGAGGTTTCTGGGCGCCTCTGCTGCGGATTTCAGTCCGCAGCCGTCCCAGAAAATGGCGCTCTCATAGAAGCGCCATCATCTGGCGCTGTATCCAACTCTTCCAACAGCCCTGGAGCCGGGTGGCTTGTTGGGTAATCATGAGTTAATACTGGCTTTGTTTTACTAGCCAGTATTAAGCCAGAGATTCTTAATGTCAGGCACGTTTGACCCGGCCATTAAGAATCTCCAATAAGGGGTTAAAAAAAAGACACCACACAGAGAAAAAATACTTTAATAGAAATAAATACACAGACACATTAGAGACTCCATCTTTATTACCCCCTGTCAGCCCTCCACGATCCTGCTCTTCTGTCTTCTTTCTTTCTAGTGTAGTAGTGACGATTGTAGTGAGGATGAGGTTCACCAGCCCATCATGGGCTGGGGAACCTCATCCTCAGTACAATCCTCACTACAATCGGGAAGCAGCGTGCAGCCTTCACTCCGTGAGTGATCAGTGCTGGCTGTTAGCGGTAACAGCGGTAACGCTGAAAGACGCGTTACCATAGCAACGGTGCTCTCGGAGCCGCGGTTAGCGGTGACGTCACCGCTAACTGCGTTGCTATGGCAACGGTGATCTCCGTTAATGACCGGCTGTGTCAGCCGGTCCCTAACGGAACGGGGAGTCGACCGTGTGCTAGAGCATGTCGCCAGTACACGGCGATACACATATGTGCACCATGTAACGGAGAGATGCACTCGCAGGTCCTACATGACGTGTCATAGTCATGTGACCAGTCTGTAGCCAATGAGATAATAGCCACGTGACTGGTCACATGGCTATTTTGACGTCACGATAGGTCCTACATCTCTGCTGGCAGTGCAGGTCACCGGGAGGATTCAGCGATCATCGGATGGAATAGCGGCAGGAGACAGAGTGCAGAAGGGATCGCGAGGACCGGTAAGTGTTATGGCAATGTTTATTAACTGTTTGTGTACATTTATAATGCATTTTTATGTGTTTGTGATTGCCTCCCATTATAGCCTATACGTTCGAGTTTGGTTCGTCGAACGTTCGACGAACCGAACTCGAACGGGACCCCCGTTCGGCGAGCCGACCTCGAGCCGAACCGGGACCGGTTCGCTCATCTCTAGTCTCTGCCCCTACATCATGCTGCTCTGAGGGTCTCTGCCCCTACATCATGCTGCTCTGAGGGTCTCTGCCCCTACATCATGCTGCTCTGAGGGTCTCTGCCCCTACATCATGCTGCTTTGAGGGTCTCTGCCCCTACATCATGTTGCTCTCAGACAGTTTAGCAGCACATTGATGACAGATTCCTTTAAAGGATTCCCCATGCATGCTCAATCTCCATGCACAAAGAGCCTCCCGGCACACACAGTCTCTATGCCCAAAGCTTCCATGCACATAACCTCCATGCACATAACCTCCATGCACATAACCTCCATGTCCGTAGTTTCTATGCCCATAGTTTCCATGCCCATAGCCTCCATGCCCATAGCCTCCATGCCCATAGCCCCATGCCCATAGCCTCCCTGCTATTTTGCAATGGCTGTTCTGTCTGATAACAGAATTTCATCATAGGTTTATACTAAGGATAACATGGCACAGTCTGTCCTGTAGTTACTATCTGGTTGTTATATTGCTATCTTTTCAAAGTCTTAAAACCGATTATTCGCAAGCTGTCCAGACTTCAACCTAACATCTTTGCTTGCAGAGATCTCCAGGGAGAAACAAATGCTTTGTTTAGTGTGAACTTTCACTCCTACAAAATGAGTAGGGGAAAATAATGTGCCCATACATTAAATGAGAGAAAGAATTGCATTCTCCCACTCTTCTCTGCTGTGAGCTATTTCATTACATCATATTGTCAAATCTGAATAAAGCATTGGTCACAAATGTGACTTTATCATTTAAGAGGATTTCCAAGAGGATTTCTTGTTTTTATCTGCAAGGGCTTATGTGTCGCCCTGGGCAAGCCAGGGGACACAGATAACAACACCACTACACCCCACACTCCAGGTAGGCACACCTGCTAACCAGAAATCCTTGTTGCCTCCCTCCAGGAGTCTGTGATGCACACCAGGGGGTGGGTCAGGCGGTTGGCTCCGCCCACCTAGGAGCTCACGACTCTGGAGGCAGGAAGTAAACGAAGAGTCCAGCTAGGGACATGAAAGAGTAAACAGGCAGATAGCTCCGGGGAGAGCTGGAGAGAGGAGAACTGTCAGGGACATGAAGGAGTGAACAGCAGAGTAGCCCAGGCAGGGGCTAGAGTAAACAACAAGAAGTGAAAGTGAAGGAAAGGAAAGTGGAACAGGAGGAAAGCAAGAAGTGGTGACAGAGCCTGAGAGCCCAGCTGTGTGTAGGGCTAGAACAGCAAGGTCAGCGACGGCGGTGACTGTCCGGAGTGGGACAGTTCGGAAGTTCCTGGAAGGACCCCGTTGGCTGTGTGCCCGGTGGTCTGGAGCAGTGTTCTGAAGGACAGTCAGCACCAGGGCAGGGGCCTCTCGGACCCCGGCAAGGCTAGGAGTCGCCCAATTTGCCGAATCCGTCAGCGAAGGGGACGCAGATCCCCCAGCAACGAAGTCCCGATTGACGGCAACAGCCCGACCATTAACGGGGAGACACCGCCACCGCCAAGGCACAAGTTTCCCCAGGGCCAGCGCCTGCGGGCAAAGTGTAGAGCTCCTCCGGCCCAGATTGCAGTCGGGGAGCGGGTAACCGGAGGGAATCCACCGATACCACCAGACCACACAGGTGCAAGGAAGAGAGAAGTCACCGTCACCTACCGGGAGTGCAGGTGCAGCCGTCTGTGGGACCGTCCTACCAGCCGTTGGTTTACCGTACAAACTGTGTCCGTGTCAGGCTGAGTGAGTACCATAGTGCCGCAAGGCACAGCGCTGCCCCCGCGTCCCTGCGCCCTCCAGGCCCTACACCTTGCATCTCTTCACCGGGCCCCGGGATCACCAACCCCTACCCACGGAGGGGCAACACAACACCTGGCTGCTCCCATCACCATCCCCGGGACCCCCACACTGAGCAGCGGTGGTGCCATCACCACAACCGTGGGTGGCGTCACGAACTATAATCCCAACAAACACCCCCTTTTCACTCACGGGCGAGGAGTGTCGCTCGAGACACCCCGGGATCCGGCCCGCAGCTCGAGCCACCAGGAGCAACTGCCGGACCCGAGCAGAAGGGGTGAGCGCGGTGTGCTGACACCCTCCTCCCCGCCCGCGACACTTACAGAGATTAAAATATAAAAACTAAACTTTACACCCCCTCCACTGCTCCAGAGCCATTACTCCACTGTGGTGGTATCCCAACTACAGTACATATGATTCCTTCAGCTAATGACCAGACTTAGGTGGGCTTTGCACACTACGACATCGCAGGTGCGATGTCGGTGGGGTCAAATTGAAAATGACGCACTTCCGGCATCGCATGCGACATCGTAGTGTGTAAAGCCTAGATGATACGATTAACGAGCGCAAAAGCTTCGTAATCGTATCATCGGTGCAGCGTTGGCGTAATCCATGATTACGCTGACGCGACAGTCTGATGTTGTTCCTTGCTCCTGCGGCAGCACACATCGCTGTGTGTGAAGCCGCAGGAGCGAGGAACATCTCCTACCGGCGTCACTGCGGCTTCCGTAGGATATGCGGAAGGAAGGAGATGGGCGGGATGTTTACATCCCACTCATCTCCGCCCCTCCGCTCCGATTGGCCGCCTGGTGTGTGATGTCGCTATGACGCCGCACGACCCGCCCCCTTAACAAGGAGGCGGGTCGCCGGCCAGAGCGACGGTCGCAGGACAGGTGAGTCCATGTGAAGCTGCCGTAGCGATAATGTTCGCTACGGCAGCTATCACAAGGAAATCGCTGCTGCGACGGGGGCGGGTACTATCGCGCTCGGGAGGGGGCGGGGCCGAGCAAGGAAGTGTCGGCCTCCCTGCACACGTAACCAGACTAAATATCGGGTAGCAAAGCACCCGATGTTTACCTTGGTTACCCGATATTTACCTTGGTTACGGGCCTACACCGCTTAGCGCTGGCTCCTTGCACCGTAACCAGGGTAAATATCGGGTAACCAACCAAAGCTGGTGACGTGTGCAGGGAGCCAGAGAGCATGCGCAGCGAAATCCGACGGATCGCGCTGCTCAAAAAACGTTACATGCTGTGTTCCTCCCGCCCGGCGGTCAGTCGTTCCATGACTGATCAGTCGGGCGGAGGGTGCAACGCAGCATCATCAGTCACAATCCGCTGCTCATACAAGTCTATGGGAGCAACGGAATCCGCTAAACGGATTCCGTTGTTTACAAGAGCAGCGGATTGTGACTGATACATTTTAGCAGAAATGTGAACTTAGCCTAAATCCGTCAGGTCCGTCAGCAACGGATCCGTTGTTTTTTAATGTCCTCTGATGCAACGGATGTGTTTTTCACAGGATTCGTTTCACAGGAATCCTATGAAAAAACTGATCCGTTGTGTCCGTTACATCCGCTGTGCGTCTGTTTTTTGACGGATTAGTCATGATCCGTTTTGTGTTTGGGACAGCCCAGTGGGTGTGCCAAACAAGCTGGGCATGCTCAGTAGAGCATGACGGAATCCAGCGCTGGATTCCGTCGTAAGACGGATTACGACGGAATCCAGCACCATAGACATATATTACAAGCATGACAGACTGCGGCGGATTCCTGCGTGGTGCGTCAATTTTGACGGCCAGAAAAACGTTACATTCTGCGTTGCTCCCCGGCCTGCGGTCAGTCAAAAGACGACGGACCGCGACACAGCAGACGCAACGCAGGGTCATCAATCACAATCCGCCACTAACGCAAGTCTATGGAAAACAACGGAATTCGCTAAACGGATTCCGTTGTTTACCATAGCAGCGGATTAAGACTGATACATTTTAGCGGAAATGTGAACTTAGCCTTAGCAGTCACATTCTGATTTAAATGAGCTTTTACATATAAATTGTTTGTTAAAGCTGACATATTAGGCCCATAGAATATAAAATGCCAGTGGTGTGCTGTCAATGAAAAAAATTGACAAAATATGTGTCGCGGGCGGAGGAGGGGACGCCGCACTCTCCCACTGCTCGGGTCCGGCTGCCGCAGCTGCTGCGGCCTGCTGCTGCTCGGTGGCTCGAGCGATGGGCCGGATCCCGGGGACTCTAGCGGCGCTCCTCGCCCGTGAGTGAAAGGGGGTTTGGGTGTGGGGATTGTTTATTGTCCGTGACGCCACCCACGGTTGTGGTGATTGAGTGTACACCACCGCTGCTCTGGCTGGGGATCCCGGGAGTGATGGTATGGAGCAGCCAGTTGTTGTGTTGCCCCTCCGTGGGTAGGGGTTTGTGATCCCAGGGCCCAGTGATGGAGTTGGGATGGTGGACAGGCGGGCTAGGGGCCTGTGGAGGTGCAGGGGCGCAGGGGCAGTGCTGTGCCGCACGGCACGGAGGTGCTCACTCAGCCAGTAAACACGACACAGTTCTCGGTAAACAAATGGCTGGTTGGACGGGTCCCTCAGACGGTTACGTTGCCGATGTCCCCTGCAGTTGACGGTCTCTTTCCTGCACCTATGTGTTGTTGTTTTGTAGCGATGGGTTCCCACCGGTAACCCGCTCCCCAGCTTGGATATGAACCGGAGGAGCTCCACTCTTGCCCGCAGGCGCTGGCCCTGGGAAACTGGTGCCTTGGCGGTGGCGATGTCTCCCCTTAACGGTTGGACTGTTGCCTTCAAACGGGACTTGGTTGTTGGGAGACAGTGGTCCCCTTCACTGATGGATTTGGCAAATTATGGCGACTCCTAGCCTTGCCGGGATCCGAAAGGCCCCTGCCCTGGTGCTGACTAATCTTTGTATACCGCTCCAGTACCGCCGGGTCACCACCCATCCACGGTCCTTTCGGCAACCTCCAATCAGTCTCGCCTGCAGACGGTCACCGCCGTCTGCCAACCTTGCTGTCTCAGTCCGGGGCACACACCCGGACCAACTTCAGGCTTCTTGCTGTCACTACTCCTACTTTCCTCCTTTACCACTTCACCAGCTTCACTTCACTTTCACTTTCACTGCCCTAGCTGGACTTCCTGGTTTTCCCGCCTCCAGAGCTGTGAACTCCTCGGTGGGTGGAGCCAACCGCCTGGCCCACCCCCTGGTGTGGACACCAGCTCCTGGAGGAAGGCAACAAGGATTCTAGCCCTGACCTAGTGTGTACCTGCAGGGAATGTGGGGTGCGTGTTGTGTTGTGACCTGTGACCCCTGGCTTGCCCAGGGCGTCACATTTGCATGACAAACACTGCTGTGTGAATAACATCTGACATAGGTACTGCTAACCACCAAGCTCATTGCCATATTGTGAATACAGTTTTTCAGTTTCAGCAGAAAAAAACACCAGCTCTTGGAGTTCCATAAGAATCTGACTGGTGCACGGACATCAGCAGGACCCACTGAAGTGTGAATATGAAGAAAAGAAATTCCAGCATCCAGGTTCCAGATTATTTTAAAAAACTAATTTCTTTATTCCAAAATTATTAAAAGGTCATTCCATATGTATAAAAACAAGTGGCAACTATCAAACAGGTACGCGTTTCGGAGGGTTACCTCCTTAGTCTGAGGCAACACCATTCAAATTAAAAGCCCTTAAAAAAGGTCAAGGGGGAGGGGTAAATTACAAAGAAATGACATCACATGTGTAGAAACACGACTGAGTAGGTAGCACATGAGAGACTTTTTACAAAACATTTGAAATTTCATTTTTCACATTGAGCCCATACAGCATTCTGCTATTAAGTAAAATTATCCATTTTGCTTTGCAGCGGTGTAACAATTTTATCAAATCGCCACCCCTTTTAGGGAGGATCACTTTTCTGCAGCAGTCACTTTGAGCGATGTCAGATTGCCAACATGCACATTTAAAAAATGTTTAGATGCGGCAGACAAGCTCCGTGTAGTGGTATGGTTTACATCATAGACGTGCTCTGAGATGCGACGGCGTAATGTACGGGAGGTATTTCCCACATATTGGATGTGGCAGCTCGTGCAGGTGATGATGTAGACCACCGCAGCGGTACCGCAATTAATAAAGGACTTAATGGTAAATTCTCGGTTATTAGCACAAGATGTAAAGTTGGTGGTATTAAACATGAACCTACATAAACCACAATTTTTTTGAGCACATTTGTAGGAGCCCAATGTGGGTAACCAATTATGTGAACAGTGACTTATATTCTTTTTGAGCATTGTGTGGCCACTAGGTGAGATGCGATTTGCTATTGTAGTATTGCGCTTAGACACAAATCTCACGCCATTAGCCAAAATATTTTTTAAGGTGTTCTCAACCTGTTAGATAGGTAAAAATTTCTTGACAATATCGATGACGTGATAATAATCACTACTAAAACAGGTTGAAAAAACTACCTGAGAAGAGGTTTGTGCAGACACAGGAAAAGTGGATTTTTGTTCCAAATATTGCGCTCTATTTTTCTGTTCAGACTTTAGCTTTGCTTGGTCAATAACCTTTGGGGAATAACCCCTGTTTTTGAATCTGTTTTTAATATCGCATTGCTTCTGGTAGGAGAATTCAGAAGTGAATGTGCGTCTGGCTCTAATGAATTCTCCCACAGGTATATTATTGATGACATGGCGTGGATGGCAACTAGAGGCATATAATAGGGAGTTGCCTGCAGTTACCTTTCTGAATAGGTCACAATCCACTGGTATTGAAGTCGCTGGCGGCGGGGCGCTGCGCTCGCTAACGCTCGGGTCCAGCGCTGCGGCTGCTGCTCAGTGGCTCAAGCGGTGGGCCGGATCCGGAAACTCGAGCGGCGCTCCTCACCCGTGAGTGAAAAAGGGGTGGTTTGTTTGGGGATTTAGTCCGTGATGCCACCCACGGGTTGTGGTGAAGATCGGCACCACCGCTGCTGGTGACGGGGATCCCGGGAGCGATGGTAGGGAGCAGCTGGGATGTTTTTTCCCCCTCCTTGGGTAGGGGTTGGTGGTCCCGGGGCCCGATGGTGAGACGGAGAGGCAGGGTCGGTGAGGTGCAGGGTTGCAGTGACAGCGCGGCACAATGCCGGCTGGCACTGTGGTACTCGCTCAGCAAAAGAGACACAAAGTCTCCGGTAAACCAAACGGCTAGCTGGACGGGTCCCGCAGCCAGCTGCAGTGTCTCTCTCCCCGGACAGGTGATGGCGGCTGTCTTTCACTGCACCTTTGTGTACTATCTTGACTACGATGGGTCCCCAACGGTAGTCCGCTCCCCGGTGTATGGATGCCGGAGGAGACCGTTTTGCCTGCAGGCGCTGGCCCTTGGACTTCTAGCCGGTGGCGGTGGCTGTATGTCCTCACGGTGTTAGCGGTTGCCTTCAATCGGGACTTGGTTGTTAGGGAACCCCGGGGGTTCCTGTCACACTCGGATTTGACTGTTGACGGCGACTCCATGCCTATTCGGGGTCCAATGGCCCTGCCTGTGCGTGCTGGCTTCACTTCGCTCCCCGGTCGGTACCGGCGGGCCACCGCCCGTCCCTGGTCCTATGGTTCCGCGTCAATCCACCACTCCTGCAGACGGCCACCACCGTCTGCCAACCTTGTTGTCAGTGCCTGGGCCACAAACCCAGACACTCTCCACTTTACTCCTCTCACTTCAACCTCCTGAACTTCACTCCTAAACTCTTCTGACTGCCTTTCCCACCTCCAGGCCTGTGAACTCCTCTGTGGGCGGTGCCAACCGCTTGGCTCCGCCCCACCTGGTGTGGACATCAGACCCTGGAGGGAGGCAACAAGGATTTTGTTTGGCTAATGTTACTGTCTAGTCGGGGTGGGGGTGTGTGTGTTACCTGTGACAACCTGGCTAGTCCAGGGCGCCACACTGATAGTGTGGATTGTGACCTATTCAGAAAGGCAACTGCAGGTGTCGCGGGCGGCGGGGTGCTGCGCTCGCTAACGCTCGGGTCTGGCGTTGCTGCTGCTTGGTGGCTCTAGCGGTGGGCCGGATCCGGGGACTCGAGCGGCGCTCCTCGCCCGTGAGTGAAAAGGGGGTGGTTTGTTTGGGGATTTAGTCCGTGACGCCACCCACGGGTTGTGGTGAAGATGGGCACCACCGCTGCTGGTGACGAGGATCCCGGGAGTGATGGTAGAGAGCAGCTGGGATGTTGTTTTCCCCCTCCGTGAGTAGGGGTTGGTGGTCCCGGGGCCCGGTGGTGTGACGGGGAGGCAGGGTTGGTGAGGTGCAGGGTTGCAGGGACAGCGCGGTGCCGGACGGCACTGGTGTACTCACTCAATCACCGACAAAGTCTCTGGTAAACCAAAACAGCCGGATGGACGGGTCACGCAGCCGGCTGCAGTGTTGTTGTTGCGCTCTCCCCGGACGGCTGATGGTGGCTGTCTTTCCCTGCACCTTTAGAATGATGATCTGACTCCTGTGGTTGCCCACCGGTAGTCGCTCCCCGGCGTATAGGTGCCGTAGGTGCCCGTTTTGCCCGCAGGCGCTGGCCCTTGGATCTCTAGCCTGTGGCGGTGGCTGTATATCCTCTCTGGGTGGACGGTTTCCTTTAATCGGGACTTGGTTGTTAGGAAACCTCTGGGGTTCCTGTCACACTCTGATTTGACTATTGACGGCAGCTCCAAGCCTGGTCGGGGTCCGATGGCCCTGCCTGTGTGCTTAGCTTCATTCCGTTCCCCGGCCCGGTACCGGCGGGCCGACGCCCGACCCCGGTCCTTACGGCTCTGCGGAGTTCCACCAACTCCTGCAGACGGCCACCACTGTCTGCCAACCTTGCTGTCAGTGCCTGGGCTCCTACCCAGACACCTCAAGTGTTTACTCCTCTCACTTTCACCTCCAAGACAGATCTGACACTTTTCCCGCCTCCAGGCCTGTGTACTCCTCGGTGGGTGAGGCCAACCGCCTGGCTCTGCCCCACCTGGTGTGGACATCAGACCCTGGAGGGAGGCAACAAGGATTTTTGGTTGACTGTTGTTGCTGCCTAGGGTGGGGGGGGTGTGCATGTTATGTATGTGACTACCTGGCATAAATGTTCTTCAGTTGCTGTCTACAGCCACAAGATACAGGTACTTATGTGCTTCCCCAGCACCGCTCAGATCTGGGGGTGCTTATTCGTGGCTCGAGTGTCTCCGGACCCAGGGGCTAGGGGCCACACTCGAATGAAGAGGGGATATTTACAGGCGACATATAGTTTGTGGCACCACCCGTGGTGTACGGTAATTGGGAGTACCGCTGCTGCCGTTGGGAGTACTCAAGGATGATGGAGTGGGGCAGCTAAGGTGTCATCACCCTCCACCTGTAGGGGAAGGCCCCAGGACTCTGTGGGATGCAGGGGTCACTCAGGTACTCACTCAGTCAATAAGCAGACGCTGACAACCGGGAAAACCAAATCTCGGGGTATTGCTGCCGCTTGAGGGGAGCATGTCTGGGTCCCGTCCCCTATGGTGTTGCCTGGTGATCCGTAACCTGCCTCCTGGCACTAAGTTTAACTTCAACATGGTGGTCGAGTTGTCTGAAACTTGCCGGGCTCCGCTCCCCACTGTGGCTAAGTGTGGGAGCCTGCTCTCAGGGCTCACGCTTTGGATTTTCTGGACCATTTTTTTGGAAGGCCCTATCCCCCTCCTTGCACTAGTGCCCCGATTCTGGAGCAGGTGGGAACAGATCATAAAGGCTCTGTTCTCCTCAGGTGAATTGCTCAGTTGCCTTAAGCTTCTCCCCAACCTAGGGTCCGTGTACCTTGCCGTACCTTCGATCCCAGACCGGTGACAGTTCCAGGCTGCTGACCGTCCTCCTTGACAGGTCCAGGCACCTAGCCGCAATCGCCTGTGACCGTGGGTCTGACTCCTCTAGGTCCAGACCACCGTCTGCAACCTAGACAGCTTCCCTAGGGAGCCACCATTTCCTAGCTCCTCTCACTTCCTCGCCTTGCTACTCACTCTCTACACTCCTCAACTTCCCTCCCTGACTCACCAGGCGGGCTACTCTATTCCACTCAAGCCGTCCACTGGTATGCTTGGTGTGTGTGGTGCAGTGTGTATCTAGGATTTGATTTGCTGTTGGAGGCAACACCATTAGATAGGGACCCAGAACCAAGAGGGACTTGGAGCACTGCACGAAAGGACAGTTTGTGCAGTACCCTGTGACGACCTGATAGTCAAGGGGCGCCACACTTATAACCAGCAAGCACACTGCCTTCTTATGAGTACAGTTTTTAGCTGATATCTGTGTATGGCCACCTGGCAGAGGTACTGCTAACTGCCAAGCTCATTGCCTCCTTGAGAGTAAAGTTCAACTGATATCTGTGTACAGCCACCTGATAGAAGTACTGCTAACCACCAAGTCTATTGCCTTCTTCAGAGTAAAGTTCTCCAGTTGATATCTTTGTACAGCCACCTATTTAGGTACTGCTAACTACCAAGTCCATTGCCTTTCTGAGAGTAAAGTTCCTCATTTGATATCTTTATACAGTCACCTACTACAGGTATTGCTAACCACCTAGTCCATTACCTTCCAGAGAGTAAAGTTCCCCAATTGATATCTTTGTACAGTCACCTAAATCAGGTACTGCTAACCACCATGCCCACTAATTTCTTGAGAGTTAATTTGCTCAGTTGATATTTTTGTGCAGCCACCTAATACAGGTACTACTAACTAGAGTTGAGCGAGGTTCGAGGTTCGCCAATTTCATGTTACAGTGATTTTGGGGATGCTCGAGATCGAACTCTAGCTTTTTGCTAAAAGCTCTACAGTTCGAGTTACGTTCGAGAACGGTTTGATCATCAAAAGCAGGGCTTTTTACAGCTACAGTGTGCAGGGAGCCATCGCTGGCAGCCTGCAGTAAGCTGGTAACAAAGATAAATATCGTGTATGCAAGCAAAGCGCTTTGCTTGGTAACCCGATATTTACCCTTGTTACGTGTGCAGGGAGCCGACACTTCCCCGCTGGGCTCCGCCCCCTCCTGCACTCGGCATGTGTACACACACACACACACACACACGCTCACCTGTCTCCAGCCATGCAGTCCCCGGCACTGATGTCCTAGGCTCCACCTGTGGAGACACAGGGCTCAGTGGGTGCTTTCGTCCACTAAAACCCTCCGCCTTTAGAAAGACAGCGTGGCTCAGGGCTCATCCCAACTGAACGCCGGCCTCCTTAACAATGGGCGTAACACTACTCAGACAATACAGGGTGAGGGAACCACAATAATTAGACTTTATTGGATCCCCAAACAATTAACAGCACATAACACATAACCAGCAAAACACACAAATGTAACAGGCAACAGAGTCTCACCCTTCCGCTGGCTCACCAGGGATTAGAATGTCCATGCCTCACAGGTTCCAAGCTGTGTGAGGTCTGCAAAGTCTGTAACAGGTGACTGAACTGTCCCAACCTGCGTGTCCTCATTAGGTAGTCCTGGTTGGATGTTACAATCCTGGCAGCCGGAGTCGAAATCCCTAGGCTGTGGATATGGTCTCCAACCGGATCCGGAGTCCCTAGATTGAAGCCATAAGATATCCTGATCCTCTAGTCAGCTCCAAAGAGCTTAGACTGGATTCATCAGCATCCATCAACAACCCCTGGTGGCTTAAAGAAGTCCTTTTTATAGCCACAACCTTCCACTTGGATACACTGCGTCCTCATCGATTGGTTGGACAAGATTGCTTCTCCCATTGGAGGAATCTCAAGCTGCATAGACAATGTTCATTTACATGATATGGGTAGAAAGACTGAAGGTGTACATGTAAACTGGGAGTCACCGACTAGACAATGGCTACTAAGGTAATTACATTATCAATACACAACTACAATACAATGGTTACTGGAAATGTCTGGAGAACAATACGTCTAGCTTTCAGTGGCCAACACAATTACATTGAGTCAACAAGAGTCTTGTAAAAACAATGAGGGACTTCTCCCCCATCTATAGACAATCTATCATGCTGTCTGGCTGGATTTTAAGAAACTTTAGCCTATGAGAGTCCATGTCGTCACACCACCCACTTCGCACTCCGCCGCCCGCACACATGGCCCCGCTAGGCTTCACCCACCTTGCACTCCGCCGCCGCACACATGGCCCTGCTAGGCTCCACCCACTTTGCACTCCACACACATTATCCTGCTTAGCTCCATCCACCTCGCACTCCGCACACACTACCCTGCTTGGCTCCACCCACCTGGCACGCTGCACACATTATCCCGCTTAGTTCTACCCACCTCTCACTCCGCACACATTACCCCGCTTGGCTCCACCCACCTGGCACTCTGCACACATTACCCTGCTCGGCTTACCTGTGGTGATGAAGTCCCGCCCTTCCAACCTCAGCGCTGTCACTGTCCTCCATGGCTGCCGCTTCACATTTCCTCTCGCTGTCGACCCGAGACTGTGACTAGCGATACTTGGCTGTGAAGGCGGCGGTCATTGAAGTCAGTGACAGCTCTGCTATCAGCAGTGCAGGAGATCGTCACCGCAGGTAATGTACCTCGCTCCTGACAGCAGCACTCGTCATTCCCTGCAGTGATCTGGGCTGACATATTGATGTTAGCTCAGGTCACTGCATTGCTCTCCCTGCCAATGGGGAAAATTCTGTTCTTCATTGACTGGGACATTGACTATGGTATGGATCATCATGGGAACCCCTTGGATTACACCAGACCTGGATTTATTTTTCTTTCTAATAAATTGGTGAAAGAGGGAATGTTTTGGGGAGTGTTTTTTCAAATAAAAATGTTTGTCTATTTTTTTTTATTACAGACTGGGTTGGTGATGTCGGGTATCTGATAGACGCCTGACCTCACGAACCCCAGGGCTGGATGCCAGGTGACATTACACATCTGGTAATAACCCCATATATTACCCCGTTTGCCACCGCACCAGGGCACGGGATGAGCTGGGGCGAAGCACCAGGATTGGCACGTCTAATGGATGAGCCACTTCTGGGGCGGCTGCGGCCTGCTATTTTTAGGCTGGGGAGAGCCCAATAACCATGGACCTCCCTAGTCTGAGAATATCAGACCCCAGCTGTCCGCTTTACCTTGGCTGGTGATCCAATTTTGGGGGGACCCCCACGTGTTTTTTTTTTTTTTTTTTAAATTATTTATTTCAGTTAAAATAACAGCGTGGGGTGCCCTCAGTTTTGGATTACCAGCCAAAGTGAAGCTGCCAGCTGTGGTCTGCAAGCTGCAGCTCTCTGTTATACCCTAGCTAGCTACAAAAATAGGGGGAACCCACGTCATTTTTTTTTTAATTTTTAATTTTTTTTTTTTTTTTTGGTAAATACAAGGCTAAGCACCCCTTAGTGCAACATGAAAATCACCAAAGGGTGCAAAATTACAAAATGCAGGAGAGTGGGACATTGTGTCTTTCTGCCATTATGACAGAAAAGACTGATATGAAGTGTACAAGCACAAGAAAATCACCAGAGCGTTCTATGCTGTGAAAAGCAGTAGAAAATGGCACTGGAGTGAACATGTGACCGCCTCATGTAGGCTGAAGCTATGGATCCTGGGTAAATTTATGTATTTTCACTCCTTCAGTTTTTTTGCAGTACGCAAAAAAAATGGAAGGCACACGGATGACAAACAAATGACATACGGACCGTCTACAGAACGGAAACGGATGCCACACAGATGCACCCGTGAAAAAAGGACCGTTTTTTGCGGACCGCAAAAACGGATCGGTCGTGTGAATGTAGCCCTAGTCTGATCTGCCGTTTTATAAACAGCAGGCAGAAATAAGTGAATAACGCCCCCCAGTGTCAGAAAATCTCCGGGGTTTCAGGGGTAGCTGAGACCCTGGAGATCATGATTCAGGCCGGTTTTTGTGGTCCCCGCTCACGTGATCACAGGCATACACCGTATACCGATGATCACATTACAGTAAATGTCAGCGCCGGTAAAAAAAAATGTATCTCCCATCTGGCATGAACAAACATGTCAGATGGGAGATAAATCTCCTCCCCGGTCCCCTCCGGTCCCCCGGTGTCGCCAAAGTGCCCCCCCAACCCCCTCCCGGAAATCCAAGATGGCCGCGCGCACAGCAGCGCGCCGGCCGCATTCACTCTACTCCTCTGATTTCTGTCGCATATGCCATGACACATGCGGCTGACAGCTCAACTTCCTGTGCTCAGACACAGTGAGTGGCGGCAACCATGCATCTGTAAGCAACTGCAATGCCCTGCTCATGAGGTAAGGAACATAGTTGATCAGGAGAGCTATACTATATTTCCAAATGGAGGTATTTGATTTTATAGTTGCCCTGCTGAACGACTACCAAACATGAGAATCCGTTATACGCCACAAGAAAACATGTCTAAATAGCGAGCTCTGTTGTGTAGTATTCATTCAGCTGGATAACTGGACTTAAAGGGGTATTCAATCTCCAAGATCCTATCCCCAATATATAGTTGGTGGAATAGCAATAATATCAGCAAATACCAATATTTGGAAATGTAGAATAGTTCTCCTGATTAGGCATGCCCTTACCTCATGAGCAGGGCATTGCAGCTTTGGTAGCAACAGTTACGACATGGACTCTGCTGCTGTGGACCCGGGGAGAGTGGGTGCAGATTCATTGCACCCACACTCCTCACATGGAGGGTCTGTACTCCTAGAGAATGGTGGATACATTCCCTGAGCGTGTTCCCCATCTTCTAGATGGTCCAGAGTCATCGTGGGACCCCATATTTTTTTTCCTTACAATAAATTGGTGAAAGAGAATGTTTTGGGGAGTGTTTTTTCAAATACATTTTTTTTTGTCTATTTTTTTTTGTTAGTACTGACAGTTTGTGATGTCAGGTATCTGATGGACGCCATGACATCACAAACTGCTGGGCTTGATGTCAGGTGACCTTACAGCTAGTATCAACCCCATTTATTACCCCGTTTGCCACTGAACCAGGGCACGGGATGAGCTGGGGTGAAGCGCCATGATTGGCGCATCTAGTGGATGCGCCATGTCTGGGGTGCCTGCGGCCTGCTATTTTTAGGCTGTGAAGGCCCAATAACTATGGACCTTCCCACCCTGAGAATACCAGACCACAGCTGTCCGCTTTACCTTGGCTGGTGATCCAATTTGGGGGGATCCTATTTTTTTTGTTATTATTATTATTGTTATTATTATTGTTATTATTATTATTATTATTATTATTATTATTATTATTATTATTATTATTATTTATAAAAAAGAGCCTGGGGTGACCTCCACATTGGATCCCCAACCACGGTAAAGCTGCCAGCTGTGGTTTTCAGGATACAGCAGTCTGCTTTACCCTAGCTGGCTATCAAAAATTGGGGGAACCCACGTCTTTTTTTTTTTAACTATTTTTTTAAATAAAAAAATTTAATGGGCTTCCCTGTATTTTGATTGCCAGCCAAGGTAACGCCAGGCAGATGGGGGTGGCAACTCGTAGCTGTCTGCTTTAACTGCGCTGAGAATCAAAAATACCGCGGGGCGCTACGTCATTTTTTTAATTTCTTTTTTTTACAGCACTGTCATGTCAGGCAATCAAAATACAGGGAAGCCCATTTTTTTTTTAGTTATTTACATAAATAATAAAAAAAAATATATGGGCTCTCGCTGCATTTTTTGTATTGCTAGATAAGATTAATCCAAGCAGCTACTGGCTGCTAACCCCCACTGCTTGGTGTTACCTTTACTGTCAATGGAAAATCCAGGGGAGCATTTTTTATTTTTTTTTTTCCCAAAAAACTAAAAAAAAAAAAAAAAAAAAAAAAAAAGACGTGAGCTTCGCCATATTTTTGTATGCTAGCCAGGTACAGCAGGCAGGTATGGCTGCCCCCAACCCCCAGCTGCCTATTTGTTCCCGGCTACGAACTAAAAATATAGGGAAGCCCTTTTTTTTAATTATTTCATGAATTTCATGAAATGATTAAAAAAAAACCAAAACACGTGGGCTTCGCCCCATTTTTGTGGTTAGCCCGTGCTTTCTGGGCGCCTTTGCTGCGAATTGCAGTCCGCAGCCGCCCCAGAAAATGGCGCTCTCATAGAAGCTGCCCTGGTGACGGTGGCTTGCTGGGTAATTGAGTTAATACTAGCTTTGTTTTACTAGCTAGTATTAAGCCAGAGATTCTTAATGTCAGGCAAGTTTGACCTGGCCATTAAGAATCTCCAATAAAGGGTTAAAAAAAAGACACCACACAGAGAAAAAATACTTTAATAGAAATAAATACACAGACACACTTAGAGACGCCATGTTTATTAGTCCCTCTTATCCCTCCATGATCCATGGTCTTCTGTCTTTTCTCCTGCAACACATGCAGCTCTGCTCCATCAGCAGCACTGCATGTGAGAAAGACGCTGCTCCCCGTGCAGGCTTTTCACTCCGTGAGTGATCAGTGCTGCTGGCTGTTAGCGGTACCGTCACCGCTGACAGAGGGGTTGCCATAGCAACGGTGCTCTGATCATGTGATGCCCGATGCCGCGGCTAGCGGGGACATTACCGCTAACAGGCGCGTTGCTATGGCAACAGTGATCTCCGTTATTTACCGGCTGTGCCAATAATGGAATAGGGAAGCAGAACGGGGAGTCGACCGTGTGCCAGAGCATGTCGCCGGTACACGGCGATGCTCAAACCTTCACCGTGTACCGGAGAGTGCAATGATAGGTCCTAGGACAGGACATGACGTCAAAGCCATGTGACCAGTCTGTAGCCAATGAGATAATAGACACGTGACTGGTCACATGGCTATTTTGACGTCTCGATAGGTCCTGCATCACTGCTGGTTACCGGGAGGACGCAGCAATTACCGATGGAAAAGCGGTGGGAGACAGAGTGCAGGACGCATCGCGGGGACAGGAAAGTGTTATAGCAATGCTTATTAACTGTACTAGAAATTGGCCCGATTCTAACGCATCGGGTATTCTAGAATTTATGTATTGTGTAGTTAATGTATGATTTTTGATATATAGATATATAGATATATAGATATATAGATATATAGATATAGATGTTGTTGTGTGTAGTTACCAAGTGTTTGTGTAGGGCGCCGTAAATGTTCTGGGTGTTGTCTGGGTGGGGGTGTGGGAGAGCGGTGTTGTATGTGTGTTGCATTGTGTGTGTTGCGTTGTTTGTGGAGCGCTGTGTGTCTGCAGCGTTCTGTGTGTGTGGTGCTGTGTGTGTTGCACGGTTTGTGTGGGTGTGGAGTGCGTGTGTGTGTTTTGGGGGGAGTTATGTTTTGTGCAGTGTCTGTGTTGCGCGGTATGTGCGTATATTTATGTATGCCACGGTGTTTGTGTGTTGGGTGTTGTGTGTGGCGTTGTCTGTGTGTGGGTGTCTGTGTAGGGCGGTGTTTGTGGTTCCCAGTGAGTGTGTGGTGTGTTGTGCGGTGCGCGTGTGGCGGTGTGTGTGTGTGTTTTGGGTAGTTTTGGGTGTGCACCCCCATCGTGCTCCATCCCCCATGCTGCGCACCCCCCATCGTGCTCCTTCCCCCATGCTGCGCACCCCCCATTGTGCTCCTTCCCCCATGCTGCGCACCCCCCATTGTGCTCCTTCCCCCATGCTGTGCACCCCCCATCGTGCTCCATCCCCCATGCTGCGCACCCCCATCATGCTCCATCCCCCATGCTGCGCACCCCCATCGTGCTCCATCCCCATGCTGCGCACCCCTATCGTGCTCCATCCCCCATGCTGCGCACCCCTCATCGTGCTCCATCCCCCATGCTGCACACCCCCCCATCGTGCTTCATCCTCCATGCTGCGCACCCCCCATCGTGCTCCATCCCCCATGCTGCGCACCCCTCATTGTGCTCCATCCCCCATGCTGTGCACCCCTCATCGTGCTTCATCCCCCATGCTGCGCGCCTCCCATCGTTTTCCATCCCCCATGCTGCGCACCCCCCATCGTGCTTCATCCCCCATGCTGCGCACTCCCCATCGTGCTCCATCCTCCATGCTGCGCACCCCCCATCGTGCTCCATCCCCCATGCTGGGGCCGCTGGGGGCGGGTCCGAGCGTGGCAACGTGTGTCGGGGGTGGGGCTGAGCGGGCGAGGCGTCAGCGTATGCCGGCTCCCTGCACATGTGTACCGGGAGCCGGTGTACGCTGGTAACCATGATACACATCGGGTAACTAAGGGAAGCGCTTCCTATAGTTACGCGATGTGTATCATGGTTACCAGAGTACACCGGCTCGGTCACGATCCCAGCGGGGCCGAGCGTGCCAATGTGTGGCGGGGGCGAGCAGGCGAGGCGTCAGCGTATGCCGGCTCCCTGCACATGTGTACCGGGAGCCGGTGTACGCTGGCGCGGGGCTGAGCGGGCAAGGCGTCAGCGTATGCCGGCTCCCTGCACATGTGTACTGGGAGCCAATGTACGCTGGAGCTGGCGAGGTGTGCGGAGGGGGGCAGGGCCAGACCGAGGTGAGCTGCCAATCCGTGGGGGGGGCGGGGCCAGGCCGAGCCCAGCAGCCAATCCGAAAGTTGTCACTCTAACGACACTGTCACGGTGACACTGTCACGGTGACTCAATTTTGGAGCAAGACAGACAGACAGAATAAGGCAATTATATATATAGATGTGTACATTTATAATATGTTTTTATGTGTTTGTGATTGCCTCCCATTGTTTTCAATGGGGTTCGAGAGGTTCGTCGAACGGGGCACCGTTCGACGAACCGAACTCGAACTCCAGGGGGGTGGCTCATCTCTACTGCTAACCACCAAGTCCATTACCTTCCTGAGTAACGTTCCTCAATTGATATCTTTCTACAGTTATCTACTACAGGTACTGCTAACCACCAAGTCCATTGCCTTCTTGTGAATAAATGTCTTGAGACCTTTGAATTGCCACACCTTTTCACCATCCCCTTCTAATTAAATGTAAAGGGATATTTACTGCTTTAGCTTTTTTATCCAGTGATTGTTTTCCTTTGTAATCATCCCTTTCACAATGAATCATAGCATTTACAGAACCTTTATAGATAAATCTGATAGAAATTATCGTAACCAATTTGTAGTTGCTGAAAGTTGCCCTTGTTATTAATTCACAGAGCACAAAAACAAATGTGTTTTTTTTTCTGTGCTATTGTCCTAAATATGTACTTTAAAGGCCTCGTATGGCATATTCCATTATCTTGTATTAAAAGCATAAAATCACATTTGTTTCTCTCAATGCCGCATATATTCTGAGGATGAAACAAATTGCAGGTAAACGTGTGACAATTATCAGTTTTGATAAGCGCTATTATTCCTTGAGGCGCCATAGACAGCTGGATTACAGATCTCTGCTGCACTCTAGTGGATTTTATCTGTAGTACAATGTCACATAATTTCTAGATAAATTGGAATAAAACAGATTCTTGTATTGATTTGCATACAAATGTCTAATTCTGTGAAATGTGAGAAAAGTGCCACATTACAGTCGTTTGCTTTGTAATTAATGTAAATCTGCCAATTTACATGATTAAAGACCATTTTTTTTTGCATATTGTCTATAGATACAAAGACAACATATTGGTTTATTCCCTTCTAAAAGTCAAAACATGGAGCTGCTGAAAACAGTACCTCTCCCTATGGTCGGCCCTAGTTGTCCATATTTTCCATGGATGGACATTATTTAGAATAATCACTATGTAGTCCTTCTTAGCAAATCATTATGTAGTCCTTCTTTGCAAATCTCAAGAACGGGGCTCTAAGATGGTCTAGTACCATAAAGTTGTGGTCAATCATGCACGCCTCTGATGATACCGTAATGTGCAGATTTGGGAGTAACCCTTTAAGCCTTGACCATAAATATTATACTCTGGAAAGCCCTTTTAAACTAATGTGTTCTATGTAAAGCGAATGTGACATTAGAAAATTAATGTGTCATTGGGAAAAAATGTGTACAGCAGTGCAGAGTACGCCACAATTATCCTGTTTTTGTTTAGAAGTATAAGGGGTCATTCCGACGAGTGTCTAAATCGGACATGTGTGTGTGCCGCCCCCGTAGAAGCAGCCGAGCTACTCTGATCCGGGTCTGCTGTGGCTCGAGGGTCTCCGGACCCAGGGGTCGTGTGGCCACTCGAGTGAAAGGGGGGGGTATTTACAGGGGAGTTGGTGTATAGTTAGCGACGCTACCCATGGTGTGCTGTAATTAAGGAGTGCTGCCGTTGGGAATACCCGGGGAGATGAAGTGGGGCAGCTTGGCGTTGTAACCTTCCACGGGTAGGGGGGATGCCCCGGGACAAGGTGAGGGGTGACGTGGGGTGCAGGGGTCACTCTCGTACTCAGTTCATAAGCAGACACTGACAACCCGGTAATCCAAGTCTCTGGGTGCTGCTGAGGGGAGCTCGTCCGGGTCCCGTCCCCAAGTGGTGCTGCCTGGTGATCCGTGACCTGCCTCCTGGCACTTAGTTTGACTTCAACTTGATGGCCCGGTAGCATGGAACTAGCTGGGCCACGCTCCCTAGTATGGCTAAGTATGGGAGCTTGCTCTCAGGGCTCACGCTTGGGATTTTCTGGGCTGTTTTGTGTTGGAAAGTCCTATCCCCCTCGTTGTGCTAGTGCCCCGATTCTGGAGTGGGTGGGAACGAATCATAAAGACTCAGTTCTCCTCAGGTAATTTGTCGGGTTGCCTGAAGCCTCTCCCCGACCTAGGGTCCGTGTACCCGGTCGTGCCTTCGGTCCCGGACCAGTGATAGTGCTAGGCTGCCGGCTGTCCTCCTCGACAGGTCTGAGCATCTCGCCACAATCCCCTGCGACCGTGAGTCCAACTCCTCTAGGCCCAAACCACTGTCTGCAACCTAGGCAGTTACTTCAGGAATCGCCACTCTCTGGCTCAACTCCTCACAGACTCTCTCTCTCTCTCTCTCTCTCTCTCTCTCTCTCTCTCTCTACACTCCTCACCTCCCCTCCCTGACCCCCCCAGGTGAGCGACTCTATTCCACTCAAGCCGTCCACTGGTGTGTCTGGTGGGCGTGGTGCAAGGTGTCTCTAGGATTTGATTTGCTGTTGGAGGCAACACCACTTAAGTAGAGACCCAGAACCAAGAAGTAGGCGGAATACTGCATGGAAGAGCAGTTTGTGCAGTACCCTGTGACGACCTGATAGTCCAGTGGTGTCACATTCCCCCTTGGTTAAATGTAGCTCGTCGCCGAGCTACAGGACATCCAGACATTTATTTTCATAACTGTAAGAAAAAAGGAAACATATTTTATTTACAAGACTTTCATCCCACATTAGGGAGGCACATCACTTAAACGTTACTTAACAGAGTTCATCATGTTAACTTTGGAACGCTACCGGTTGTGTTAGCGGAGACTCAACCTACTCTGTTGCAGCCTCTTCCTGCGACAGTCCAACGTCCAGGATCCCATCAACCTGCCACACAAACAACCTGACCCACTGCATTCCTATCGGGAGGGTCCGTGACCTGGTTAAGATCCCGGGTGTTGCAAAGACGACTCTGGTAGGCACATTAGGTGCAACTATATACAAAAACACAAGTCTGTGTTGGTCACAACCAGTCCCATGGCCATGGTCCATTTTTACTACTAATATATATATATATATATATATATATATATATATATATATATATATATATATATATATATATATATATATATATATATATATATATATATATATATATATATATATATATATAACCGAAGTCCATGCACCTTGTGCAAACATTATATTAACTTTTCTCAGTCTGGTAAAATTCTTTGTTGATTAAAACCCAGTATGATTATGCAGCATTTTTTTTTCTTTTTATAAACATTGCTATTTACTATGATACAAGAAAAACAACAAACTATGGAAAACAATAAAAGAAAACAGATCCTCATTCTAACTTTTCTAATTTTAAATGACCGGGTCCGTAGCCATGCTTCCTTGCGGCTTTGCATCACAGACGCCAGCACAAACTCTTCTTCTGTCATGACTTGCTTATCTACATCCAGGGTGTACCAGCCCCGCTCTACACAATGCCCGGTATATGTGACCATATCCTCCGGATCCAGATTCCGCCCAGGGTGTCCCCTGGGGAGGTGCTATGCCACATCCTGCCATGACACAAACACCTCAGCTGTGAGGCCCGCTTCCCGGATGAAACACCATCCCTGGTCAGGGTCAAAACGATCTATGAGGCCACGGCACTGCAGCCCCTAGACTCAAGAAGCAGCATTCCTCACATAGTCCTTCTCTTGGTGAGTACGGGCGGCAATCTCCCGTCGTCGCCGGTCTCGTGTTGTCATCTCCTGATGTATCTTTTGCTTGTGTCGTTCCCAGTAGGGGGCGTCAGCGTCCCGCTTCAGCTCCCTGGCTGGCATGGGTTTTAACTGTACTCCTGCGGCCCCAACAGCCGCTGGCATGCCGCACGGTGGCGGAACCAGTAGCTCTCCAGGTTCCACCTTCGCTGCTTCATGGAGAAAGACCGACTTCTCCGCAGCCAGGGGTGTAGAGTCCGGGTGCTCCGTCTCTAGGTACGGGCCCGCTGAAGCGGCAGAGTCTGGCTGGGCCAGTGTCTGGGTGACCGCTGTCGTATTTATACAACCAAAAATCCCCAATATTGTGAAAAATCTTATTTTTTATTCAAATAGAAAAGTTAATTAAACATCACACCATTTGTGCATCATTACATAGATCAATTGCCTTACGCCAAACATATGGCAGCCCCTGATCTTGAATATCAAGACCAGGGTTTACAATGAAAAAATAAAGACAAATTGATACAATTTAAAAACATATATCCAGTAAATGGTTCACACATGGACACAATTTGTAAGATCCAGACTTAACTTGGTGACTCCCCAAATGACTATGTTGGCACTTTAGTGCTGACACTGCGGTCACAATCATAGATGTTCATCCAGGGGTATCCACACGGGGTATTGGAAATAGGTCCTTTAATCAAAATCGTGAACCACCAGACATTTCCTATCATTAAGACGTCTCCACCTCGACGCGTTTCCCCACACGGACATGTGGTTCATCAGGAGGCTGGAAGGTAAGTATAGTCTTATCAGCTTCTCATAGAGCATATAAGGCCAACAGACATAACAATACAACAGGTGCACAAAAATCCATCAAAACCGTAACAGAATACACAGATGACTCACTTGTCAGATAGTAAGATAGGGGATATGCAGGTCCATGGCGCCACACGAACAGATCAGCAGCACTTCAGTCAATACTGTTTAGATATCATGCTCCCGTCCTCCAGGCGTCATGGAGCTGCATATTCCCTGCCGCCCTAAACCCTGCCATCAAATGTGAGTAAAGCCCTTGAAAGACAAAAAAAAAAAAAAAAAAAAAAAATGGAGAGAGGCTGCAGCATCTTCCCTGGGTGACCCCCATAGGGACTAAAAGTCGGGGTCACCCCAAACCACCAAGGGCTAAGGAAGGCGAGTCAGTAGTCACCCTCATAAAGTCAGCCTGAAGGATACCTGGTTCCCACCTGGTTCATCTCAGCTACGCCCGGGCTACTCACCCTGCCATCAAATGTGAGTAAAGCCTTGAAAGACATTCCTGCTTGTGTGGTCATTCTGCGACTTGTGGTACTACAAACCTACACCGGGCCCTGGGGCTTGCCTCACTCTCAGGAGGCTATTCCAACTAACTGCACACACCATCAGCCCCAGGCGTCCCCTAACCTGCAGTGGCGGTCCCCACTGACCGCAATACTGAGAGTGGCGTCACGATCAAACAAGAAGATTTCCTACCAGTGACGGAGGTCCAGCAACGTGGAGTCCCTGAAGGTAATGCACCGACACCGACACTACACCTGTGGGGCTTCACATCTGGCGTCACGAACAGGATAAGGACTAGACCTGTTCAGACAGGTGACCATGTGCCTGGGCGGTCCGCTTGAAAAATTGGAAGCGCCGCCATATTGCCACCATGAAAAGCGCGCTGAAAAACAACAGCAGCCCGCGCTGGGAGAAGTTACCGCCCACGAAGAGGTGTGGCTACCCAGAGATCCTCTGCAGAGTCCTGACCTTGCCGGCTATGAGAGCGGAAGCGTCCAGAGACGGCGGAGCAGAAGGGAAGCCAGCAGCTTGTTAGAGAAAATGGAGTCCAGACGCGGATACCCAGAACCAGGCACTGCTGCCTGGTGGTGCCGAGAGCTTGCCATCTTCTGCGACCGGCTGGAGGCCGGGATTGTGCGACAGCTTAGGGAAGAACGCACGGAGCTCCTGGAGATGGCTGCGGCGGTGCGGACCTACGAGGAGGGAGCCGCGCGACGCATGTCAGACCGAGCGGCGACGACGCAGACCCCGATGCAGCCACAGATGGGTGAGTCGAGTGATGCCCCGGCCAGCACAAGTGCCCCGACCCTAGCTGCCACGCCCGCGGTCCCGGAAGAGGCGCCCGGCGCGGCGCCACCGAACCAGGCCGCAGCCACGCTAGAAGCGGCCCGCCAAGCCCAGGCCGCTGGAGCGATGCCCCGCCTGTCCCGCAGGGCTCCGACCACCACGGCAGTGCTCATCCGTGCTGCAGGTGTGACGCTGACCCAGGCTGCCACCCTGCTAAACCCGGTCCGCCAAGACCCCAACGCAGCAGCGACGCTCGTCCGCGCCGCAAGTGATATGCTGAACCAGGCCGCAGCCCCGCCGGGTGCGGCCCGCCAAGCTCCGATCGATGCAGTGACGTCCAGCCCAGCCTGCACAGAGCCCCCTGCAACAGCGACACTGATCCAGGCCGCCGCCATGCCGGGCGCGGCCCGCCAAGACCAGGCCGCCGCCATGCCGGGCGCGGCCCGCCAAGACCAGGCCGCCGCCATGCCAGGCGCGGCCCGCCAAGACCAGGCCGCCGCCATGCTAGGCGCGGCCCGCCAAGACCAGGCCGCCGCCATGCCAGGCGCGGCCCGCCAAGACCAGGCCGCCGCCATGCCAGGCGCGGCCCGCCAAGACCAGGCCGCCGCCATACAGGGCGCGGCCCGCCAAGAGATTACCTCGCCATTTTCCCCGGCCTGCAAGGCCAGAGCAGACACCGCTCCCCAGTCCAGAGAGGTCCCTGCTAGGAAGACCCTGATAGGAGAGGACCCCGAATACTGGAAGCTGAAGGCTGACCTAGAGGCCCAGTTCCCACAAGAGATGGTGGATCGGTACCTGCTCCCTCCGTATACCCCCAAGGAGATTCAGACAACCCCTGCAGCTGCGCCAGAGAGTCCACCGCCCAGACCAGCTGAAGAAAGCCCATCCCCAGCACTGCCACCAAAAGAGTGCAGCGAAGAACTAAGGGGGAGAGGAGACCAGGAAGCAGAAGGGCTGACCCCGACGCCAACCGCAGCAGACCCCTACCCAGAGCCGGAGATGCTGCCCTATTCCCGCTGGGAGGAGGAAGACTTGACACCGTCAGCAGATGAAGATCAACCTAAAGACCTCACCTGGAAGCCCACAGGCATGAATCCAGCCCGCAAGACACGGCGCAGCAGAACACAGGTTGCTCCAACACCGCAGTCTCCAGAGCAGAGGGAAGTCACGGTCAGAGACCTGGAGGAGAAAAGGTGCCTAAGAAGGTCCAAAGCCCAGGCTAGAGGACCCCTTTACAGAGGAATAGTAGAGGACTTCAACTTGAAAAGCGGATACGGCTTTATTGTAGTAAAAGGAATAAAAGAGGGCATATTTGTAAATCGGAGAGATGTTCAAGCCCACCTGCCCAGAGGACATTCAGGCAGAAATTTGAAAATTGGGGACTTAGTACAGTTTACCTTGCATCAAGGAGAAAGGGGCTACTATGCCTTAGACGTAGCACCATGTCCCAGACAAGAAAGACAAGAAAGACAAGAAAGACAAGATAGAGATAAAGAACCAGATGTAGAAACAGACGAAGATCAAGAAAGGAAAGATAAAGATCCTACAGATGAAACAACCACAGACAAAGATCCTACAGATGAAACAACCACGGACGACGACAGAGAGCAAGAAAGTCACAGGTGCCGGTGCCCTACATGCCCACGCCCTGGTGAAATGGAGGAGTAGAGTAGAGAGAAGTAAAGAAATACAGCAAGTTACCAGTTGAAGTTTTGACAAGTTTTGTTTGCAACGTTTAAGAAATGTGCCCACAAAAACTATTGTGAGAAAACCATAAACCTTAAGGCTATGAACTTGCTATAGCCACAAACTCTCGCAGTGTAAATAGTTACACCAGTGGCACCACCACCAGGGCCAGCCTGTTTAGGGGCTTGGCTCGTCTGCAACCAGGGGGGCCCGTCCGTAGAAAAGGGCCTTGGCTCACCTGCGATCAGAGAGCACGCCTGTTTATGGGGCCTTGGCTCACCACCACAAAGAGGGTACCTGGTCAGCACCAACTGTGGAGGCCGCCTCTGCATCCTGCCAGAAGAGGCTGACGGCGCGGATCCACCAGGCCAGGTATACCCTGAAACCACCAGCCCATGAAAGCCGCCTCTACATCCTGCCAGAAGTGGCTGAAGTCGCGGCCAACGGGAGAGGAAGATTGGAGGAAAGGTCTGGGGAAACGGATGGCCCAGACCTGGTTACCAAAAGGACCGGTGACCTGCCTCCTGAGAGGGTTTTGGGTGGGTTAACGGACTTGTGGGTGGAGGGTGGTGATGTCTGATATCTGGTGCTTTTAAATGTTTTACATGTTTTAACGTTTTATGCATTTTAAAATGTTGTCTTGCAGCCCGAGGACGTGCTGGTGATAACTAAGGGGGAATGTGGCGCCCCTGACCTGGTCAGGCACCACTGAGTACTGCACCCATGCTGGGGACAGTACAATACAGGTAATCCAGAAGGCTGACTGGGGTGTGGAACACAGGCGCATAGTGATCAGGTCTCACACATGTACCCATGAGAGGACCCCTGGGGATCCCAGGAGGGGGCAAGCCTTCACCTTCACTGGAATAGTGGAGGGGGTAGAGCCTCCATCTCCTCTCAAGGGGTGTGGTAAGAGAGTCTGGTTGCTAGGTGGGGTAGGCAAGAACAGGAGAGGAGGAGCAGTGAGTCAGTTAGAGCAGAACTCCATAGGGCTCAGTGAGGAGCAGACCTGTGGGGCTGTTGCTGTCTAACAGCGCCCGCGCAGTGGCTACAGACGGGGGAGAACGGTCAACTAGGAGTGCTGCCTGAAAGCCAGCTTCAGCTAGCGAGTGCAACGGAGTGGGAAGTAAGGAGACTGCTAGAGAGCACCAGGCCCAACCGGGCGGCAGATCCCGACGCGGGGATAGATTCAACTTTCTTCTGCTAAACCTGCCGGTGTGGGGCTCTTAAAGCCCACACCACAACACTACAAAAGCCGCAGCCACGTAACCACAAGTTAGGGCCCATAGGTCATAGGAGGCAAGAGGCTGGAGTGGCCTGGTCCGGGGAACAAGCACACGGCAAACAACAAGGGGAGAGAGGCTGCAGCATCTTCCCTGGGTGACCCCCATAGGGACTAAAAGTCGGGGTCACCCCAAACCACCAAGGGCTAAGGAAGGCGAGTCAGTAGTCACCCTCATAAAGTCAGCCTGAAGGATACCTGGTTCCCACCTGGTTCATCTCAGCTACGCCCGGGCTACTCACCCTGCCATCAAATGTGAGTAAAGCCTTGAAAGACATTCCTGCTTGTGTGGTCATTCTGCGACTTGTGGTACTACAAACCTACACCGGGCCCTGGGGCTTGCCTCACTCTCAGGAGGCTATTCCAACTAACTGCACACACCATCAGCCCCAGGCGTCCCCTAACCTGCAGTGGCGGTCCCCACTGACCGCAATACTGAGAGTGGCGTCACGATCAAACAAGAAGATTTCCTACCAGTGACGGAGGTCCAGCAACGTGGAGTCCCTGAAGGTAATGCACCGACACCGACACTACACCTGTGGGGCTTCACACTTAATGAGACAGCTGGGAGAAATCCCGTCCTCCCCCATTCGGCGTCATCATGATAACTACTGCGCATGCGCCGTCAAAAAACGATCAATGCGCATGCCCCATCTACGTAATGTGAAGGGAAACCCTTCACAGTGCTAAGCAACGCCCACCTTGTCGTGAGCTCACATAGTCACATGAGCAAGGGTGGGCGTGTATACAGAGATAGGAAATGTAACCGCACTGTGAGATCCGGGATGTCCGCAGCTTGTAGACTAAGACAGAGCATCTATAATGCAATGCGACCGTGCTCAGAAACATAGGTAATCCACAGCCTTTAAAACAATATAGGGACTTTCAGGAGGCATATATAAACACCAATATTAGAGATAGGAGATCCCGGCTGAATAGATACTTGTGCGATCATGCCAAAATCCAAAAGTTGTTTCCATGTTCATAATAAACATAGGGGCTATATATAAACCCAGCAGCATTAAAGGATCCCATACGCCCAGAGGTAAATGAGAACCTATTAAATACAGCATAAATACAGAGCTGCTATAGATGCCCATATGCCGAGGTGGTCATCCCAGATACTTCACAAATACACCACCCCCATATATAGCATGAATACAAAGCGAATATGCATACAGGGATCACATGTATACACATACAAATATACAATTTTTATACATATATATATACAAAGGATCCCCTGTATACTATAAGCACCCGCACCATAAATCAATGGTCACTAGACCTGATACGGATCCTTCACATACAGTTAGCAGGTACAGCACTAGCAAAATCATCATATTTCAAAACCAGGCATCATTTTAGGATCTCTCCATCAATTCATTGACCCAGAATCTCATACGTTTTTCAGCATTGGAACTTGTCAGACGCAGTCCGAGAGGTGGTGACTTTGACAGGGTTCTGTTACAGAGAGAATCATCTTGGATATTTAGGATGGGATCACTAGCCCCGGGGGGGCTCAATGAGCAGCTCTCTTTTAATTGTTTTCTTCCCACTTAGTACTAGATAGGTCCACCTAGCGTTAGAAAGTTTTTCGTGTTTAGGGAGAATAGATCCCCTTGATTGGGGGATTACTCTTATTATAGGGATTTATTTGAAATATCAAACTCACTTGTTGGAGAAAATTATGGAGATGATTTTTCTGGGTCAATGAATTGATGGAGAGATCCTAAAATGATGCCTGGTTTTGAAATATGATGATTTTGCTAGTGCTGTACCTGCTAACTGTATGTGAAGGATCCGTATCAGGTCTAGTGACCATTGATTTATGGTGCGGGTGCTTATAGTATACAGGGGATCCTTTGTATATATATGTATAAAAATTGTATATTTGTGTGTATACATGTGATCCCTGTATGCATATTCGCTTTGTATTCATGCTATATATGGGGGTGGTGTATTTGTGAAGTATCTGGGATGACCACCTCGGCATATGGGCATCTATAGCAGCTCTGTATTTATGCTGTATTTAATAGGTTCTCATTTACCTCTGGGTGTATGGGATCCTTTAATGCTGCTGGGTTTATATATAGCCCCTATGTTTATTATGAACATGGAAACAACTTTTGGATTTTGGCATGATCGCACAAGTATCTATTCAGCCGGGATCTCCTATCTCTAATATTGGTGTTTATATATGCCTCCTGAAAGTCCCTATATTGTTTTAAAGGCTGTGGATTACCTATGTTTCTGAGCACGGCCGCATTGCATTATCGATGCTCTGTCTTAGTCTACAAGCTGCGGACATCCCGGATCTCACAGTGCGGTTACATTTCCTATCTCTGTATACACGCCCACCCTTGCTCATGTGACTATGTGAGCTCACGACAAGGTGGGCGTTGCTTAGCACTGTGAAGGGTTTCCCTTCACATTACGTAGATGGGGCATGCGCATTGATCGTTTTTTGACGGCGCATGCGCAGTAGTTATCATGATGACGCCGAATGGGGGAGGACGGGATTTCTCCCAGCTGTCTCATTAAGCATGGGCTATTTAGGGCGGCAGGGAATATGCAGCTCCATGACGCCTGGAGGACGGGAGCATGATATCTAAACAGTATTGACTGAAGTGCTGCTGATCTGTTCGTGTGGCGCCATGGACCTGCATATCCCCTATCTTACTATCTGACAAGTGAGTCATCTGTGTATTCTGTTACGGTTTTGATGGATTTTTGTGCACCTGTTGTATTGTTATGTCTGTTGGCCTTATATGCTCTATGAGAAGCTGATAAGACTATACTTACCTTCCAGCCTCCTGATGAACCACATGTCCGTGTGGGGAAACGCGTCGAGGTGGAGACGTCTTAATGATAGGAAATGTCTGGTGGTTCACGATTTTGATTAAAGGACCTATTTCCAATACCCCGTGTGGATACCCCTGGATGAACATCTATGATTGTGACCGCAGTGTCAGCACTAAAGTGCCAACATAGTCATTTGGGGAGTCACCAAGTTAAGTCTGGATCTTACAAATTGTGTCCATGTGTGAACCATTTACTGGATATATGTTTTTAAATTGTATCAATTTGTCTTTATTTTTTCATTGTAAACCCTGGTCTTGATATTCAAGATCAGGGGCTGCCATATGTTTGGCGTAAGGCAATTGATCTATGTAATGATGCACAAATGGTGTGATGTTTAATTAACTTTTCTATTTGAATAAAAAATAAGATTTTTCACAATATTGGGGATTTTTGGTTGTATAAATAGACTATTGCAATCCCCAGGGCCTAGAGCTAGTTAAAATTTGATGTGACCGCTGTCGTAACCTAATCGGTTGATGGGGCCGGGAGCTCCGCAGCTGGTTCTTCATAGACTGGGGCGGGCTGAAGGTTCCGCTGCCGAAGTTGGAATGGGCAGCTCTGCATCCGCCGAGGACAGGGGTGGTGGTGGTAAGTTGGTTGCCGTAAGCTGGGGCAGACCGGATCCCACGGCCGCATCGGCCGGATTAGTGGAATCAACTGGGACTAGGTATCTGCTTACCCGCTCCTCAAGTGGGATTTTGATCCCACGGGCTTGCACTGCCACTGCCAGGCTCCTCATCTCTTCCCTCCAGTGGTCTAGTATGAAGAGGAACTGCGTCCGCAGAGTTGCTCCGTTTCTTGTTCGATCCAGGTCCCGGGAGCAGCACACTCCAGTGACCAGTCTCGCGCAGCCGCCATCTTTCCTCTGTGGGGTCCAGGAACGTTATGGCAGAGTCCTGGCGTCCCTGCTTCTCTTCCGCTGCAACATGCTGTCACGCCCCCTCAGTTTTCGCCCACCACTCACTTCTCTGCTGTGGCCCTCACGGAACTTCCGGTTCCGGGCTGACTCTCAGGACAAAGGGCGAGGCTGCAGCTTCGCACACTTTTGGCTGAAAAGACGGCGTTTTGGCTCCAAAAGATGGCGGAAGATGGTGGAAATGGCAGTAAATGGGACTTTTTCACTAGCGGTTTGGGCTTTCAAGTGCACGTCACCCAGGTAAGTGGGGCTCGTATTCTGTTCGTAACGCCAAGTTTTCGAGGTGTGCTGCCCCCGTGGAAGCAGCCGAGCTGCTCAGATCCGGGTGCGCTGTGTCGCGAGGGTTTCCGGATCCGGAGTTCGTGCGGCCACTCAAGTGAGAGGGGGGGTATTTACAGGGGAGTTGATGTATAGTTCTTAAGCAGACACTGACAACCGGGTAAACCAAGTCTCTGGGTACTGCTGCCGTTGAGGGGAGCTCGTCCGGGTCCCGTCCCCAAGAGGTGCTGCCTGGTGATCCGTGACCTGCCTCCTGGCACTTAGTTTGACTTCAACTTGATGGCCCGGTAGCATGGAACTAGTCGGGCCCCGCTCCCTACTATGGATAAGTATGGGAGCTTGCTCTCAGGGCTCACGCTTTGGATTTTCTGAACCGTTTTGGGTTGGAAAGTCCTATCCCCCCTCGTTGCGCTAGTGCACAGATTCTGGAGAGGGTAGGAACGAATCATAAAGGCTCTGTTTTCATCAGGTAAATTGTCGGGTTGCCTGAAGCTACTTCCCGACCTAGGGTCCGTGTATCGGTCTAAGACCGGTGATAGTGCTAGGCTGCCGGCTGTCCTCCTCGACAGGTCCAAGCACCTCACCACAATCCCCTGCGACCAGGGGTCCGACTCCTCTAGGCCCAGACCACCGTCTGAAACCTAGGCAGTTACTTCAGGAGTCACCACTCTCTGGCTCAATTCCTCAGACTCTCTCCCTCTACACTCCTCACCTCCCCTCCCTGACCCCCAAGGTGGGCGATTCTATTCCACTCAAGCCGTCCACTAGTGTGTCTGGTGGGTGTGGTGCAAGGTGTCTCTAGGATTTGATTTGCTGTTGGAGGCAACACCACTTAAGTAGGGACCAAGAGGGAGGTGGAATGCTGCACGGGAGGGTAGTTTATGCAGAACCCTGTGACGACCTGATAGTCCAGGGGCGTCACATGTGATCTGATTTTTTGGGGATAGCACACTGACCCATTCAGTAGGATACTGATGATGACCGATTTTTTTTTTCACTGACACAATTTTTGTGAAAAAAAATATTGATGTGTGATCGCGGCCTAGAACTGAATTTAGATGTTCTGGAAACAAGATCCGTGTACAGACTGTGATGTATAGATTGGCCTTTTATGCATATACCAAGCTGTTGTGTTCAGCTTGGGAGACTCCACACATCACAAGTCACACATTGTTTCATGAACATCTGAAATCGTCCTAAAACTCATATTAGGCTAGCGTGAAAATTATTTTTTTTATTCACATTAATGGCTATATGAAAAATGTAAAAAAACCCTATGAAATATTCAAAATAATGTAGCATAAAAGCCTGATTGAGCCTTTTACTGACATGCACAGCGCTCTTGTGTTTGCGGATGACGGGGGCGCAGGTTCGTGAGCTGATTGTGCACTATTTGGTGCGGATGATGGTTGTGTTATTTAACCATCATCTGCCTCTAACAGCTGTGGATGGAGAACAGTTCTCCCCTCAGCTTAGCTGTTAATCTATTACATGCTGATGTCATTCTCTGACCGCTACCTTTACGGTGTGCAGCCCACCACCCATCAACACCCCCACAATATAATTGTGGGACGCCTAGTAGTTGCAATAACAGTTACGAGCCTGCAGAAGACTAATGTGCCCGTCACCACAGTACTACTGTAGACATCAAAATCTGGCTGGTGTTATTAGGAAACTGTAATTTGTGCTATATACAGCAATATTGTAATACCGCTCTATATAATAAGTGATCAGACTGAAACATAATGTAAACATTTTTTTAAAAAATGTATAAAAATCTAATCTAATCTTTTCACTAATTAAAAATAAAGATTTTTTAAAAAAAAATATGTAGTATCACTGCATCTGTGACGCCCTGGACTAGCCAGGTAGTCACAGGTAGGCCCTTACACAAACACCTTCCCCTAAAAAGGTAACAGCAGCCAACCTTAAAACCCTGAGTCACCCCTCTCAGGACTTGACGTTCACACCTGGGGGGGCGGAGCCAGGCGGTTAGTCATGCCCACCGAGGGGCTCGGAGAGCCTGAGGTGGGAAAAACAGTTCAGTGACAGGAGTTGAGGAGAGTGGTAGCAAAGTGAAGACGTTTGTAAGGGATCTGGGTCAGAGCCCAGATACCCTGTGGCCAGGAGGCAGACGGTGCTCCAGGAGCTGGGATTACAGCCAGTGGAACTGTAAGGGACCGGGACCGGGTAGTGGCCCACCGGTACCGAACCGGGGAACCGATTGATAACCGGAGCACCAGGAGGGGTACTCAGACCCAGTACACTGAAGCCACTGGACCGAGTCAAATTCACTGATTGGGGTCTGGACTTTAGGTCCTTTCCCACCCAAGACCCAACTGAAGACAACAGCCCAACTAGAGGGATAGAAAGCCACTGCCCAGGCATCGAGATCCCACGGGCCAGCGTCTGTGGGCAAACCGGCTCTGCCGGCACACACAGCCGGGGAGCAGACTACCGTTGCTCAGGCATAGGAGTCACGATTCTTCTAAAAGTGAGGTGCAGGAGAAAGGCGGAAACCACCAACCTGAAAAATGGGAGAAGCGCAGCCGGCTGCGGGCACCGTCCACCATCTTGTTTGGTTTACCAGAGACTCCAGTGTGTCTGTAATAGTGAGTACAACAGTGCCCTCGGGCCGCGCACTGCACCGCACTGCACCGCACCAACACGCCAGCATGCATCCCCCCCCCTCAGCGCCCCCGGGACCATCACCCCCTACCCACGGAGGGGTCAACACCAAGCTGCGCAACACCGTCCCCGGGAGCCTACTCAACGGCAGCAGTGGTGTCCATCCATTCACCACAACCTGAGAGTGGCGTCACGAACTTAACCCCCAAAAACAACCGCAGCCTTGGCCGTGAACCTCCCCACCGAACACGACCCCTCACGTAGTGCCAGCATCCCTTCAGAGTGGCGTGACCCCTGGATCCGGGAGGAACTCGAGCCACCCACCGACAAGCCCGGATCCGAGCGGCTCAACAGCCGGCTGAGCCCCGGGGCAGTACACATCCATAAAAATCTGATCTAGTAAAACATAAAATTAATTAACCAATATGGTAAAAAATTGTAAGAAAATATCAGACAAAAAGCAAAATTGTGTTCTCTTGGGGGCGCAACTTGCAAAAATAATGCAAAAAGAAGCAATTAAATGTTTCAATAGAAACATGTGCTCACCCTGCAAAACACAAGCCCTCAAAAAGCTTAATCAAAAATGAAACTGTTACAGGTCTTAGAAAATGGTGACACAAGCAAATGGTTTTTTTTTAAGATTTTTTTTTTCCTCTTTTTACTATTTAAATTAACATAAAAACTGTACAAGTTTGGTATAATTTTTACTGCATAGTGAATGCTATAAAATGAAAATCCAGAAAACAAATGGAGAATTACTGTGGTTTTATTTTGTAATTTCACCTCACTTGGATTTTTTTTCCCATTTTCGAGTATATTATATTGTAAAATGAATGGTGCCATTGAAAAGTACAACCCATTAGGCAGAAATCAAGCCCTCATATGGTGCCATTTAAAAGTACAACCCATTGGGCAGAAATGAGGCCTTCATAAATCAAGCCCTATGGGAGCAGAAAAATATTAAAAAGGTACATAAGAACTGGAAGAAAGGAGAAAAAATAAAGAAAAAAAAAATCACTTGGTCCTTAACGGGTTAAGCAATTGGTCTTTTTAGTTGTCGGGTTTTTTTTACACAATCCCTATAATGAGTAATTACATAAAACCTGATTGATTTATGGGTCCCAGGTCTTTTCTATTCACCCTTACAAGGACATACCAAAGAGTAGGGATCTGTAGGGCATAAAGATGATAATTTTGTTTCGTTCTCACACGGAGTCCCAGAACATAACAGGTCCCTTATTGTCTATAGCAGGCAGATATCAAACAAACCCAATGAGACGAGATGCAGATTGGAAGACGTGAGTGTTGTCTTAATGGGGCCTTGATAATAGGGGCTCGCGTAAATGAATATAATAGTAGAGTTTAATAAGACATGTTAGTCTTGTCCGTGACCTTCACCACAGCTCCGGACGCCTGTTATGTGATAAAGGCGTCTCTCTCCGATCATAAGTAATTGTATTATCATCCTGGATGTAGCTGTCAGTGACTGAGACGCTGATTGATGTACTTTACCTGCTCCAGTGTGAGAAGATTCTTACCGAGCAGATGAAAGCCGAGAAGCAGAACCATCTGACATATGCCTCAGACATAACGTGTGTTTGATCGCATGTTTTATCTCATCCTATTGATCAATCCGTGTTCAACAATCCTTATTCCTAGAGATATCAAGGCATGTCCCCATGGGTCATTTCACAGAGCGGCTACACTATATTTTATCTTAATTAAATGATACTTTTTAGTATCTGTTATAATCAGTCCACTAGATACATGATTTTATGATCAGGGACTTCTGTAAGAGAATGTTGGAAATTTCTGGCCCACCAAAGGACCAAGGGAAGAAGTGCTAATGTGCCGCCCCCATGCCAGCAGCCGGGATGCTCGGGTCCCGATCCACAGTGGCTCTGTGATGCCCTGGCGCCGCCAGGTGGTCACACACACAATAGGCCCCCACATAACACCATCCCTCACAGGGTTACACGGAGTCAACAAAACCTTAGTCACCCCCCCAGAGTAGGAAAGGCACACCAGTGGGCGGGACCAGGCGGAAAGGAAATGCCCACCTAGGGGTCTAGAGAACCCGGGGCGGGAAAAGTCAGTTTTAAGTTGAGTTTGAGTTGAGCAGTAGTAGAGTGGAGGGGAGTGAAGCCAGAGAGGAAAGGTGTCGGGGTTGGAGCCCCGGCGTACTGGCTAGGTGGCAGACGGTGGTCAGTGTCTGTCAGGAGACAGGAAGATGGCTGCCGAAGATCCAAGGTGGACTGGGAAACCCCCGGACATCGCCCCCGGGTGCTCCCTAACAGCAGCGGTGGTGCTACACCTCACCACACACCGTGGGTGGCGTCACCAAGTGATTACAGCAGTCGACGTGTGCATATATGTCCCCTTTTATTTGCAGTGTCCGCGCGACCCCCGGTCTGGAGAATCCCTCGAGCCACACTGCAGATCCGGATTTGAGCAGCCCGGTTGCTACTGACGTGGGGGCGGCACACCTCAAAACCCGGCATCACAAACAGGATTGTAACCCATCTGTCGCGGGCGGAGAGGGGTTTTTGGGGAATGCCGCTCGCCTGGGGGAATCTTTGGCGCTCGGGTCCGGTGCTTCTGCTCCTAGGTGGCTCGAGTAGCACCTCCTCGCCCACGAGTGAAAAGGGGGAGGTTTGGTGGTGGGATGTCGGTTGTGATGCCATCTAGGGGTTGCGGTGATGGTGGGCACCACCGCTGCTGGTGATGGGGATTCCCGGGAGCGATGGCGGGGAGCAGCTGAGGTGTTGGCCCCTCCATGGGTAGGGGCGGTTGGTCCCGGGGCCCCGGTTGGGGGTTTGGATGGATGTTGGTGGGTAGGGGCTAGGTGCAGGTGCCGATGCGGGGAGGCAGCGCGGATGCGGGGCAGCGGTGCAGCGCTGTGCCGGATGGCACTGGTGTACTCACTCAGATAGTCAATGACAGAGTCTCTGGTAAACCAAACGGCTGGATGGACGGGGCCCACAGTCGACTGCGGCTTCTTCCCTCTCCCCGGACAGGTTGGTGACGGCTGTCTTTCCCTGCATCTGTGTGTAAGTGTTTGACCCCTATGGATTCCCACGGGTGGTCCGCTCCCTGGCTTGTACATGTCAGGAGAGCCGGTTTTGCCCGCAGGCACTGGCCCTTGGATCTCTGGCCGTTGGAGGTGGCTCTTATCCGGACGGGTTGGGCCTTCTGACGGGACTTGGGTGGGAATGAACCCCTGAGGTCCAGACCACAATCAGAGAATTTGACCGTTACGGTGGCTTCCGAGCCTAGTCGGGGTCTGAGTACCCTGCCTTGGTGCTTAGCTTCAATCCGCTCCCCGGTTCGGTACCGGCGGGCCACCGCCTGACCCCGGTCCTACAGTTCCGCATACATCCACTAACTCCTGCAGACGGCCACCACCGTCTGCCGACCTTGCTGACTGTGCCTGGGCTCCGACCCAGACACTCAGTCTCTCCACTTCAACCTCCAACTCCACTGCACTTGAACTCCAAACTCTAACTGTTTTTCCCGCCTCCAGGCCTGTGAACTCCTCGGTGGGTGGGGCCAACCACCTGGCTTCGCCCCACCTGGTGTGGACATCAGACCCTGGAGGACTCAACAAGGGTTTTTGTTTGACGGATGGTCCCTACCAGGGAACGGGGTGTGTATGTGTGTGATGGTGTTCTGTGACCCCTGGGGTCCAGGGCATCACACTTCCCCTTGGTAAAACGCAGACCGTCCGCGGGCTGCCCGTCCACCACCGGTTTTATTTTTCTGAAAAATATAAAAACAAAACAGTATGCATTTCAAATCTTCCCTTACGGGAGGCATGTTACTTAAACGTTGCAAACATGAATAATAACATTTTTAATAACGGATGGGTCCCATTTCTGCCGCTTCCCCACCCAAACAACCTCAACCTTGATGCTGCCCCTAAGAAACGGGCAGCACCCCTATTCCCCAGTCCGGAAAGCAGAACTTAGTTCAGGTTGCCCAAGCGGGAATGGGTACGGTGTCTCGCACCCGACTGTCATTCAGGGGGCCCCACATCCAGGGGGAACCCTGACCCAGGAGGATGGTCACTGGTCCTGGTGGTGACCGGACCCCAGCCTGCTCCGCTGCGGGTCCCTCCTCCAACCTGCCTCTCCGGAGGCGGTCAACGGGACTCCAGCCCACAATTATTTACAAACCCACTAGTTCGTGGGTGACCTGCGAGTTCTCGGCAGCGTTCGAGTAGTTTCTCATGTGGGCTTTTTTAGGGTGGTAATGCGGCAAACAGGGGACAAAACATACTGATGGTCCCAACGGGGACAACGGTTTTTCTTAATCAGGTGACAGTGCGGCTAATTAGTGCTCATTCATTCAGATATTTACACAATCAACATACAGCACCCCTAGATGGCAGTTTCCCTATACCTAAGCGGGGGCCTACCTAGGTTGGGGCGTGTGGACCTTCTTGGCCCAATGACATCATCGGGGGGCACTGGGACAAAGGAGACAACTGGTTCCTCTTCCATTCTGTCGGGTATGGCAGGTTTAGACCTACGGGGGTTTGGTATGGGTTCATCCCTGGGCACTGGTTCAAGCGGTTCACTGGCGGTTATTTCCGTTTCCACTTCTTCCACAGGTTGTGGGAACATTATCACCGGAATAATCACCGCACCGTTCTGCATAGGCTAGTCTACTGGGAAGTCGTCCATCACGGTGTGGATTACCTCTTTCTTTTCCCCGTTCAGTATGGGGACTGGAACTTCATTCGCTAATCGTAAGGGGTGTGGACATTTCTTCAGGTGGTCCCTGGAAACTGTAGCCGTGGTTCTCTCCTGGTTGCGACTAATCAGATAAGTCTTCTCGTTCTCCCATCCAGTGGGCTGTGACATATGGTGTTCTTTCCCACTGATCATCAAGCTTATGTGTTCTCCTCTTCCGTTTCAGCACTACATCTCCAAGCTCAAAGGGAACAGCTGAGGCCCGTCTGTTGAAGCGCTGCTCTTGCTTTTCTCGGCTCTGACACAGATTCTTTTCCACATATTCCTGGATCCGTCGGTACTGTGCCTGCCGCTTGGTATCCCAGTTTGCAGTGGAGGGAAGAGCTTCTGGAGCGTCCAGGCCCATTTCCAGGTCCACCGGCAGCCGGCCCGGTCGGGCTCTCATCAGATACGTGGGTGTACACTTGGTAGAACCACAGGGAGTGTTGTTGTACATGTCTACCAGGTCAGGTAACTTCTCCAACCACAGGTTTCGTTCTTCCAATGGTCTTGTCTTGAGGAGACCCAGGACCAGGTGATTAATCTTTTCACACATCCTATTGGTTTGGGCATGGTATGGTGTGGTCCTGATTTTCTTGCACCCATACAACTGGCAAAACTCCTGGAACACTTCCACTTCAAAGGCCGGACCCCAATCCGTGAGCACCCTCTCCGGGTACCCATGCGGTCGACAGAAATAGGCCTGGAATGCTCTAGCTGCGGTACGGCCTGTCAGATCTTTAACTGGAACAACCACCATGAACCGCGAGTAGTAGTCTACAATGGTCAGGGCGTAGGTATACCCGTTTTGGCTGGGTGTGAGCTTGACGTGGTCCAAGGCGACCAATTCCAGCGGTTGATGGGTGACATTCGGCTGTAGGGGAGCCTTCTGGCTGGCTTCATCCCTTCTCAGTGCACAGGGACCACATTCTCGACACCAGGCCTCCACAGACTCCTGCATCCCACTCCAATAAAACCGCTCTCTCAGCAACATCTCCAGTTTCTTCCAACCGAAATGTCCAGCGCTATCATGGTACGCCTGCAGGACTTTGAGCACGCTGGCCTGAGGAGCCACCAGCTGGCGAACCTTCTCATGAGTTTTTGGGTTGATCAGCTCTCGATACATCTTCCCTTGATGCAGGTATAGCCGGGCTCGTTCTTTCCACAGCCGCTGGGCTTCAGAAAGGGCTGAGGGATCCATTTTGGAGGAGCCCTGTGCAATCATGGTCTTGACCAACTGGACAGCAGGCGCCTGGTCCTGGGCTTCTTGCCACCCCTGGCTGGGTAACGGGTCCAGGTTCACCTGTTGCTGATTGACACAAAGTTTTTCAGCTGGTGGCCATTGGAACGTGGGCAACTCTATTTCCTCGAGGTCGTCTTCGTCTTCCGCTCCCCCTGTCAGGCAGGTGGGGCACTCGGGATAACGCGTCCACATTAGTGTTCTTGCGGCCGGCTCTGAATTTGATAGTGAAGTCATAGTTGGTCAGCCGAGCCACCCACCGCTGTTCCAGTGCACCCAGCTTAGCCGTATCCAGATGGGTCAACGGATTATTGTCCGTGTAGGCAGTGAATTTCACTGCCGCGAGGTAATGCCTAAACCTTTCGGTGATTGCCCACGCCGGGGCTAGGAATTCAAGCTTGAAGGAGCTGTAATTCTCGGGGTTTCTTTCCGTGGGCCGGAGTTTTCTGCTGGCGTAGGCGGTCACTTTCTCCTTCCCGTTCTGGACCTGGGACAAGACTGCCCCCAGGCCCACATTGCTGGCATCGGTGTAAAGGATGAACGGGAGGCTGTAGTTGGGTTACGCCAGGATTTTTTCCCCTGTCAAGGCTGACTTCAGCTGGCGAAAGGACTCCTCATGCTTCTCTTCTCACACAAATGGGTGTCCAGGGGCCCTACCACCCTTGGTCTGTCCCATGAGGAGGTCTTTCATTGGTGCAGCCATCTTTGTGTACCCCTTGATGAAGCGGCGGTAATAGCCTACCAGGCCCAGGAACTGCCTCACCTCCCTCACTGGGCCTGGTCGGCCGTGGCCAGTCCTGGATAGCGGTAATCTTCTCAGGATCGGGGGCGACACCTTCGGCACTCGCCATGTGTCCGAGGTACTGCACCTTAGGCATCAGCAGTTGGCACTTGGAGGGTTTCAGCTTCATCCCATACTTAGCAAGGGACGCGAACACTTCTGCCAGGTGCTCCAAGTGAGTCTCGTATGTCTGGGAATACACAATCATATCATCAAGATACAGTAAGACAGTTTCGAAATTAAGATGTCCCAGGCAGCACTCCATGAGCCGTTGGAAGGTCCCAGGGGCATTGCACAGCCCAAACGGCATGCTATTTAACTCGCAGAGTCCCATGGGGTGGCAAATGCAGTCTTCTCACGATCTTCTGGTGCAACCGCCACCTGCCAGTATCCGCTGGTAAGGTCGAGGGTGGAGAAATATTTAGCAGTTTTCAGTGCAGCCAGCGACTCTTCAATACGGGGGAGGGGGTAGGCATCTTTATGCGTTATTTGATTGATCTTCCGGTAATGCACACACATTCTCATGGTACCATCCTTCTTTTTCACCAGTACCAGTGGGGCTGCCCAGGGACTACAACTATCCCTGATGACCCCTGCCTCCTTCATGTTCCTCAACATGTCCTTAGCGCATTGATAGTGTGCTGGTGGGATTGGCCTATACCTTTCCTTGATGGGTGGATGTAAGCCCGTGGGGATATGATGTTGCACCCCTCTAATCATCCCGAAGTCTATCGGGTGTTTGCTGAAAACCTGCTCATACTCCTGTACTACCCTGTATACCCCCTCCTTGTGATGCGTGGGTGCAGCTTCAGTGCCTACATGTAATTCCTGACACCACTCCTCTAGTTGTTCGGGGGGGTGCCACTATTGGTGGGGGGTGCAGAGGTAGGAGGGGTGGCTTCGTGAATGGCGTGGGGATCTATGGTAAGCAGCTTGGCAATGGTAGCATAACGGGGAAGCCTAACTTCTTCCTCCCCACAATTCAGCACTCTCAGAGGCACTCTCCCCTTTCTGATGTCAATCACCCCTCTGGCCGCCATCACTCTGGGCCAGTGTTTTGAAGGCGTGGGTTCCACCATCGCCGGGTAATCGCGCCTTTGGGGGCCCACTGCTGCCCTGCACAAAATCATCATCTCGCTTCTGGGTGGCACCACCAAAGGGGCCACGTCCATCACCCGCACTCCACCAATCTCTCCACCCGTCAAATTCACTTGCTGCCGATGTAGGAGGGCCCGAAACTCACGCTGTACTGCCCTCTGTCGGCATCCTCCTGCAGTGGCAGACAACTGTTGCAACAGACTCAGCACTTCCCCCATACAATGCTCAATTACATTAGTCCCTAGAATTACTTTTGGATTACGGTCAATGGATTCATTCAGCACCACAATCATCCCTTGATGCTTTAACTCTGTACATCCCACAGTCAGGGTCACTTCTTTAAAGCCCACCTGTGTCAAAGGGAGCCCATTGGCCGCAATAATGGTCAGGCTGTCATCAGGAGGGGCAAGTTCACTATCATATCAATACCGCTGGTACAACGTATATGGCATAGTGGTTACCTGTCATCCTGTGTCCAATAGGGCCATGGTCGGGACGCCGTCCACCGCCAGGGGGATGATAGGGCAGCCTCCAATGTACCGGTCTCGCCAATCAGTAGGGCCGTTAGGGTTTACTCCTGAGGATTGGCCCTTGGCCCCAGGGGTTGCTCATTTAACGGGCATCGCTGGGAGTAGTGACCAGGCTTGCCGCACCTGTAACAGGTAGGGGGTCCATACCGCTGGTCATTGGTCTTTTTCCGCTGCATCCAAGGGACGTCTTCCGGGCTGTCGGTGAGCTGGATCTTCTCCAGGGGCTTGACTCTCGTCGGAAGCTGGAGTGTGGCGAATAGAGTTGAGCACGGTTCGTGGTTCGAGGTTCTCCAGTTCGCGGCTCGAGTGATTTTGGGGGCTGTTCTAGATAGAACTAGAACTCGAGCTTTTTGCTAAAGCTCGATAGTTCTAGATACGTTCGAGAACGGTTCTAGCAGCAAAAAGACCAGCTAATTAGTAGCTGGCTTTCCGCTGTAATAGTGTAAGTCACTCTGTGACTCACACTATTATGAAATTTCAGTGTATAGTGTGCGGGAACAGCGCATTCAGATCACTGCTGTATGGATAATGGCGATCGCCATTTTTTATTTTTTTTTCCTTGTCTTCCTTCCCTAAGCGCGCGCGTGTAGTGGGGATGGCCAGCATGTCAGCCAATCCCAGACACACACACAGCTAAGTGGAATTTTAGCCAGAGAAGCAACGGCATGTGTGATAGGATGTCCATGTCACATGTTCCTGCATTATAAAACCGGACATTTTCCTCCAGCACGCCATTATCTGCCTTCTGCGTCCTTGGTGTCAGACATCACTGGCGCAGCTCCTATCGCCGATACTGCTGTGTACGCTCCATACACAGCGCTGTACAGCATAGGGATAGCACTTTCTATCAGTCGTTTTAAGGGCTCATACCGGCAGGGTCAGAGCCATAGGTGACAGGTCCGTGAAAACAGAGTTTAACAGCTACACAAGATGACAGCGTCTGTGTAGCTAAGGTCAGGGATTTCCTCGCTGCATTTCCCCATTAGGAGGGATAGAAAGGCAGGCTTCCTTTCCTCTACCCAGAGACCCACAACCCTGCCACTGTACCCTCCTGCCCTTTGCACACTCCAACTCATTGTTACTAAGCCATTATACTAGCAAACACTGAGTGAACTTAGTGGCATCCTAAACGTGGCTGTTGGACTTCTGTATCGTCCCACAAGTGCAAAGATATTTGCAGCACCTCTGCCTGCATTGCACACTCAAACTCATTGTTACTAAGCCATTATACTAGCAAACACTGCTGCCAGTTTAAGGGCCGTAGTTGCATTGTCAGGGATAATTATTGTTGTTTATTCTGCTGTTAATAAAACTAGACCACCTCGGCAATCTACACCACCTCTCAATTTTTACTACCACATTTTAAGTGCACAATCTTGTCACAATCAAAATGAGTGGCAAAATGACAGATGCTGGTGGAAAGGGTAAGAGGCGTGTTGGAAAAGGAAAAAAAGGGTTTGTCCGTGGGGAAGGTGGCAAAGCTCCATTAACATCTGCTGAAGATAGACCATCTTCCAGCAAAAGTAAGATGTCTACTACTTACCGTGGACAATCCGATGTGCTCCCTTTTTTCCGGACACGGACAACTGGAACAAAGGTAGATGATGGCCAAAAAAGGAAAATGCTTGAATGGATCTCAAGTGGTCCAACAAGTGCCCTCTCCGCCACCTCAACTACCGCAACCAAAAAACACCAGTCCTCTGAGTTGTCATCCCAATCACACTTGATTTCTCCCAGCTCTGAAGTCTCCATCCGCCCTGCACAGTATGGTGGAACTGAGATGGCTGAGTCTGCAGAGCTGTTCAGTCACACTATAGCCTGGGAATCAGAGGTCTGCTCCCAAGCTACAGTGAGTACAGACCAGGAAATGGTCTGCAGTGATGTCCAGAACCTTTGTGACTCTGATTCAGGCCGTGAGGACCAAGTTTCTGAGCATAATGTTGACCCTTTTTCACAAACTGTAACACCTGTTGTTATAGACAATGAGGAACATACTGATGACGATGAGACGCAGATACCAGATTGGGATGACAACTTAAATATTCGGTCAGGGCAAGAAGAGGCTCGGTCTGAGGGTGAGGGGAGTGCAAACACAACAATTGATGAGGAAGTTCTAGATCCCACCTACTGTCAACCCACAGACAGGCACTCGAGGAGGTCAACAGAGGTGGTGGAGGAGGATGCAACTGATGACGAAGTTACCTTGCGCCTTCCTGGACAGAGTCGGAGTACTGGTAGCACGTCTACAACTGCATCCACAGCCACCACTTTGCCTCTGAGCACTAGTCGGGGTGGATCAACAGGTCGCATGCCCTCTAAGCCTTGCCTAGCCTGGTCCTTTTTTGACATAGCAAAAGATCGCCCAAATTATGTGATCTGTAAAATTTGTCATGATTCTGTTAGTAGAGGTCAAAACCTCAGCAGTTTGACAACTTCTTCCATGAATCGTCACATGAATAAATATCATAGGTCCCGGTGGGAAGCTCACCGTGCTGCAATGCGGCCTAGCGGAGCAAACCATCCACCGCCTGCCCCTTCTAGTGCACCCGCGCGCTCTTCATCTTCTAGGACTGTGGGGACAGCTGTCACACCTGGTTTTCCACGCACAACTTCCACCACTGTAACCGCAACAGGCAGTTTGCTTGGTAGGTCGTCAGTTGGTTTGGAAGGGGAAACAAGTGCGTGTGTACAGCTCTCTCAGACATCGATAGCACCAACGTTGGATGAAGGCAACATCATGTCTACGCCTGCACTTTCCTCACAAAGCTGCATTTTTCCAGTGACACCCTACTCAACACCGTCTACACACAGCAGCCAGATCTCTGTCCCTCAGATGTGGACAAATAAAAGGCCATTTCCTGCGACCCATGACAAAGCTAAGAGGTTGACTTTATCCCTCTGTAAGCTCTTGGCTACCGAAATGAAATGCTGCCTTTCCGCCTGGTGGACACACAGGATTTTAGAGACCTTATGTCTGTCGCTGTGCCCCAGTACCAGATGCCCAGTCGCCACTACTTCTCTAAGAAAGGTGTGCCAGCGCTACAACAGCATGTCGCACACAACATCACCGCTTCCTTGAGAAACTCTGTGTGTCAACGGGTGCATTTCACCACCGATATTTGGATCAGTAATCATGGACAGGGACGTTACATGTCGCTAACTGGGCACTGGGTAACTATGGTGATAGATGGTGAAGGGTCTGCTGCACAAGTCTTGCCATCCCCACGACTTGTGTGTCAATCCTCTGTCTGTCCAAGTTCCACCACTGCTTCTGCCTCCTTCACCTCATCTGGGTCCTCCACCTCCGCCCCAAGCCTGCCTGGTCAGGCCACCAGCGTTCTCACTGCGCAAAAGGAATCCGCACCCCTCATTACTATGCTGGCAGCAGAGCGCAACGGCATCAGGCGGTCTTTAGCTTGACATGTCTTGGGAATAAGAGTCACTCAGCGGCTGAGTTGTGGGCAGCTCTGGAGACTGAGTTTAATAAATGGTTGTCTCCACTCAACCTGCAGCCTGGTAAGGCCGTGTGCGACAATGCTGCAAACCTGGGTGCGGCCCTTCGCCTGGGCAAGGTGACACACAAGCCTTGTATGGCTCACGTGTTGAACCTTGTTGTCCAGCAATTTTTAACACACTATCCCGGCCTAGATGGCCTTCTGACCAGGGCACGAAAACTGTCTGCTCACTTCCGCCGTTCAACCACCGCATCTGAGCGACTTGCATCGCTCCAGAAGTCGTTCGGCCTGCCGGTTCATCGCCTGAAATGTGATGTGCCGACACGCTGGAATTCGACTCTTCACATGTTACAGCGACTGTGGCAGCACCACCGAGCCCTGGTGCAATACGTCATGACGTATAGCCTGGGCCAATGAGATGCAGAGGTGGGGAAGATAACCCTGATGGAGTGGTCTCAGATCAAGGACCTATGCACCCTTCTGCACAGTTTCGACATGGCGACGAATATGTTTAGCGCTGACAATGCCATTATCAGCATGACAATTCCAGTCATTTACATGCTGGAGCACACGCTAAACACTATTCGGAGTCAGGGGGTGGGACAACAGGAAGGGGAGGAACTACAGGAGGATTCATATGTACAAGGGACAACAACATCACCAAGGTCCAGACGTTCATCATCTCCAACGCGGCAGGCATGGGACCATGGGGGACAGGGACCAACAAGGGCGCATGGTAGCAGGCGAAATGTTGAGGAAGGTGCAGGAGAACATGAAGAAATGGATGACGAACTGTCCATGGACATGGAAGACTCAGCGGAATCAGGGAGACCTTGGTCAAATTTCAGTTGAAAGAGGTTGGGGGGAGATGTCAGAGGAAGAAAAAACGGTTAGCATCTCTATGCCACAAACACAGCGTGGACTTGGTCCGCATGGCTGCGCAAGACACATGAGTGCCTTCTTGTTGCACTACCTCCAACATGACCCTCGTATTGTCAAAATTCGAAGTGATGATGACTACTGGCTTGCCACACTATTAGATCCCCGGTACAAGTCCAAATTTTGTGACATAATTCCAGCCATAGAAAGGGACGCACGTATGCAGGAGTATCAGCAGAAGCTGTTACTCGATCTTAGCTCGGCTTTTCCACCAAACAACCGTGCAGGTGCAGGAAGTGAATCTCCCAGTTGTAACTTGACAAACATGGGACGGTCTTGTCATCTTCAACAGTCTACCCGTACCAGTAGCACCGTATCTGGTGCTGGTAACAGCAATTTTATGGAATCTTTTCATAATTTTTTTAGACCGTCCTTTGCAAGGCCACCAGAGACAACAAGTCTGACACATAGTCAACGGCTGGAGAGGATGATACAGGAGTATCTCCAAATGAACATTGATGCCATGACTTTGCAAATGGAGCCTTGCTCATTTTTGGCTTCAAATCTTGAAAAATGGCCAGAGCTCTCCAGTTACGCCTTGGAGATTTTGTCGTGTCCAGCTGCCAGCGTTGTCTCTGAACGTGTCTTCAGTGCTGCTGGGTGTGTGCTGACAGATAAGCGCACGCGTCTGTCCAGTGACAATGTGGACAGACTAACGTTCATCAAAATGAAAAAGTCATGGATCCACAAGAAATTTACTACCCCTGTGTCATCCTGGGGAGAGTAAATGCTTGTGGATTTGGAATGTGCTTGATGCAAGTCAAAACATCCTGTTTGCAACTAGGGCACAAGTGCTGCCACTGAAAGGGTGGGTGTGTGTGGGGCCCAATTTTTTTAAAAAAAGGGAGAGTCCGCTTGGAGTAACCCTTGCTTACATTGTTTTTAAAAATGATCCAAGATGAACAAGTCATGGTTCAGCAAAGCCTTTATCTACTTACCCTGGTGTCATGCTGGGGACGGTTAATTATGGTGTATTTTTGAATGTGCTTGATGCAAATCTGGCTGTGAAATGTACAACTGGGGCACAACTGCTGCCACTGAAGGGGTGGGTGTGTCTGTGGGGCCCAATTTTTGGAAAAAAGGGAGACTCCGCTTGGAGTAACCCTTGCTTACAGTGTTTTTAAAAAGGAGCCAAGATGAACAGAGCTGGGATCAGGAAAGACTTTGCTACCTACCCCGGTGTCATCCTGGGGACGGTTAAGGATGGCGTATTTTTGAATGTGCTTGATGCAAATGTACCTGTGAAGTGTACAACTGGGGCACAAGTGCTGCCACTGAAGGGGGTGGGTGTCTGTGTGGCCCAATTTTTGGAAAAAAGGGAGACTCTGCTTGGAGTCACCTTGCGTTGTTTTACATGATTTTAGAAGGGCGTGCCATGCCTATATCTGTGTCTCCTCCTCTTTTTCCTTATCCAGCTCTTTTGTTTTCGCATGAGTATATGTCCTTGTCACTTTCCCATGTGTTTGTGTTGTGTTGTGAGTTGTTTGTCACCTTTTGGACACCTTTTGAGGGTGTTTTCTAGGTGTCTTTATGTGTTTGTGAATGCCTGCCATTGTTTCCTAATGTGGTTCGAGTTCGGTTCGTCGAACGTTCGATGAACCGAACTCGAACTGGACCTCCGTTCGACGAACCGAACTCGAGCCGAACCACGACCGGTTCGCTCATCTCTAGTGGCGAGGATCCGGGCGAGGTCTCTATCCATGCGGCGGACTTGTGACTGGTGATAGCTCAAGGCCGCCGGCTGCCCTCCTTGGCAGTCCATGCCCCTTGACACCATCCCCTGCGACTGGGGTTCCAGCTCCTACCAGGCCCAGACCAATGTCTGCCACCTAGTACTCAAGGAGCCCAGCTCCTAACCTGTGACCTCTCCTCTTGAGTCACCACAAAACTCTCTTAGGCGGGCTTTACACGCTGTGACATCTCTAGCATCGGCTAGTGATGTCGCGTACCATAGCACCCGTCCCCGTTGGTGGCACGATGTGTTGATCGCTGCCGTAGCGGACATTATCGCTACGGCAGCGTCACACGCACATACCTGTGCAGCGACGTCGCTGTGACCGGTGAACCTCCTCCTTTCTAAGGGGGCGGTTCGTTCAGCGTCACAGCGACGTCACAGCAGCGTCACTGAACCGCCGCCCAATAGAAAAGCAGGGGAGGATATGAGCGGCCGGAACATGCCGCCCACCTCCTTCCTTCCTCCTTTTCCGCTGGACGCAGGTAAGGAGATGTTTGTCGTTCCTGCGGTGTCACACATAGCGATGTGTGCTGCCACAGGAATGACAAACAACATCGTTACTGCAGCAGCAACAATAATTGGGAATAGGGGGGCATTTCACCGATGAGCGATTTTGAACGTTTTTGCGACGATTCAAAATCGCTCTTAGGTGTCACACACGATATCGCTAAAGCGGCCGGATGTGCGTCACAAATTCCGTGACCCCCAACGAGATCGCTTTAACGATATCATAGTGTGTAAAGCCACCCTTACTCCTTTTTCACCTTGTCACTTTCCCCTACCAACCCCCATATGGGCGGCCCTCTTCCCTTCAGCTCCCCCAATGGTGTATCTGGTGGGTACGGTGCAAAGTGTTCCTAGGATTTTGACTGGCTAAGCTGTTGGAAACACCAAAGGACCAGAATCCATAACCAAGGAGGAGTGGATACTGTGCAGGACAGATTGCACAATACCCTGTGACAACCTGATAGGCCAGGGCGTCACACTAAAAAGCCATCATGGACCCCTATGATATATAGTATATCAACCCTTTCACCTCCGGGTGATTTTCCGTTTTTCATTTTTATTTATTGTTTCACTTCTTCCGAGAGCCATAACTTTTTTATTTTTCCATCAATGTTGCCCTAAGAGGGCTTATTTTTTAATCTGTTTTTTGTATGAGTTTTACCATGTAGTGTACTGGAAAATGGGAAAAAAATTCCAAGCGCGGTGAAATTGCAAAAAAGTGCAATTGCATGATTGTTTTTAGGGTATTTTATTCACCTTGTTTACTATATGGTAAAACTGATGTGTCGGAATCATGCTTCAAGTTGGTACAATTTCATAGATACCAAACATGTACACTTTTACCTTCATCTAAGGGGTTAAAAGAAATTCAGAATTTGTCGAAAAAAATAGTAGCGCTTTTGTCGCCATTTTCTGAAACCCGTAGCGTTCTCATTTTTTGGCATCTGGGGCTCTATGATGGCTTATTTTTGCGTCTTGAGCTGACGTTTTTAATTATTCACATTTTGTGTGGATGTGGTGGTTTGATCGCCTGTTATTGCATTTTGAAAAAAGTTTGTGGCAACAACAAAAACATAATTTTGGCGTTTGGAATTTGTTTTCTCACCACACTGTGCACCAATTAGACTAATTGTTTTTATATGTTGATAGAGCATTTTTGAATGTGGCAATACCAAATATGTGTATATTTTTTACCTGTTTTATTTTCAATGGGGTGAATGGGGGTAAACTTTAACGAGTAAGTCTGTGACATCACACTTCACAGACCAACATAGAATAAACTATAGCTGTCATGGGTAGAAGGTTTTAAGCCGCATAAATAGGAGGGAAAAAAATGTGATAGGCCTCCCGACAATATGTGACCAAAGGATCAAGCAGACCAACAGATTAACTCTTGCTAGCCTGACTGATGCCCAAGTCTACCTGTGTTGATTGTGGGGCCCCTGACCTGGTCAGGCGCCACTGAGTACTGCACCCATGCTGGGTGAGTGCAAACAGGTAATCCTGAAGGCTGGAATAGGGTGTGTACGCACAGACACATAGTGACCAGGTTCCCCCCTGGGCAGACCCAGGAGGGAACGTGCCTCTACATCCAATCAAGGGGTGCGGTAGAGAGGCTGGAAGCTAGGTTGCAGCGGCAGTCGGAAAAGTAAGAGGAGGTAGCCAGTCGGATAGTGGAGACGCAGGAGAGCGGACATGCTAGTCAGACCCTGCACGTGTAGTGGCCGTTGGTGGGGAAGAATGGTTACCAGCAAGTTGGACAGAAAGACGCTGAGGAAGTCAGCTGGTCATGTACGGAGACTCTAGTGACTAGGCATGCACGGGGAACAGGTCCCTAGAGTACATGTCCATTTATTGGTCTACTAAACCTGCCGGTGAGGAGAACAAGTCCCACACCAACCAACTAGAGTCCGAGCATCAGCAGCAACGAGGGGGCCCATAAGGAGGATCGAGCCTGGAGCCATCTTTCTTGGTCTACGCTGCCAGCAAACGGGCCAAAAAGGGGAGAAAAGGCAGTTGCGATTTCCCTGGATGAATCCCACGGTACTTCAAGTCAAGGCTTATCCAAAACAAGAAGTGCTATGAAGGCGAGTTAACGGTTACCCTTAGACCAGCCTGAAGGATACCTGGTTTATCACAGCATCGCCAGGGTTATCTCACAAAACCATCTGAAAGTGAGTAAACAAGTTCAAAGACACTTAGGACTGAGACTGAGTTATTCTGGAACCTGTTGTTCTACACACAAACCCGAGTCCCTGGGGCCAGCCTCACTCTCGGGAGGCCACACCATCCGACTGCAGACTCCATCAGCCCCAGACTCTTGTCAAATCTGCAATGGCGGTCACTCATATCCCTGACCGAAAACAGAGAGTGGTATCACGACTCAGATCTACATAACCTGAAACACCTATCGCCAGAAGATCCCAAAGAGAAGTCCCTGCGGCGTCCCTGGAGGTGGAGTGGTGTCCCTGAGGTGACCGCCGCAGCCAGGTGACTCATTGATCACAGCCACAAGAGAAAACATTGGGCAGAGTGTCAGAATCTGCAATCTGAACAACACCCAACACTGCTATGACAATCCGCAAAGTTTGTGCAAAACTCCATGTGACAGAAATGATGTGGGATCACTGACTACATCATTACCAGTGGATAGTAATTGCAATGCTTCTGGAAATTTGAATAATCCCCCTTGCTCCAAATAATTTAAAGGGAACCTGTCACATGGTTTTCCCCTAATAAGCCGCGGCCACCACCAGTAAGCTTTTATATACAGCATTCTAGAATACTGTATATAAGAGTCCAGGCCAAGCTGTGTAATGTAAAAAAACACCTTTATAATACTTACCAAGAGGGCGGTCTGGGTATCACTGATTTTGGTAAGGCGCCTTTGCTCTTCTTACGATCGCCGTCCTCCTGCCCACCCAATGTCCATGACATGTCCTGCATTATTCACAGAGAAGCTTCTATTGCACTCCGACGCATGCGCACTTAGATCTGCACTGCTGAGGGCAGAGCAAAGTACTGTATTACGCATGTGCGAGAAAAGGTCAAATACTACCCGTGCATGTGCATTAGAGTACTTTGAACTGCACTCAGCTGGGTAGATCAAAGTGCGCAAGCACAGTAGCGCAATGGAGGCCTGTGTGTGAATGACGCAGGACATATTAATCACATGGGGCTGAGAAGGAGGATGGTGATTGCACAAGATAGAGGAGGTGCCGGGCCGTGAGCAGTGACATCGATCACACCGGACCAACCCTAGGTGAGTATTATAAAGGTGTTTTTACATTATACAGCGCAGCCTGGGCTCTTGTATACAGTATTCTGGAATGCTATATATATATGGGCACACTGGTGGTGGCCACAGCTTATAAGGGAAAAAGCTGGTGACAGGTTCCCTTTAAGGCCCTGTGCGCACGCTGCGGATTTACCGTGGATTTTGCCACGGATGTGCCGCAGAATTGCTGTAGAAAATGTGTCTTACATTCCTGCAGTCATTCCCCAGCAAATCCTATGGGTTTTAAAAAATGCTGTGCGCACACTTTTTTTTTATATACCCGCGGATTTACCCGCCGATTTTCCGCTGCGGAATGAATGTGCATGACACTACTTTTCCACAGGTACCGGCGTTTTTTGCCATAGATAATGGTAAAAACCATGGGGTCCAACTTGCGGAAAATCTGCGGTAAATCTGCGGTAAATCCATGGCAGACCGTGGCAAAACAGCAGCAAATCGCGGCAAAAACGCGGGTGCGGTTTTACCGTGGGTGCGGGATACTTTCAGAGGGTCCATTTTTTCTTAAGAAAAAGGCACTTTCTAGTGCACACATAGCCTAACAGTGTTCCCCGACTGCAGTTTTCAAGAGCCTCGAACAGTGCATGTTTTCATGATTTCCTTAGTAATGCACAAGTATCACCTGTGTAGGTAATTAAACTACCACCAGTGCAATACTAAGGAAATCCAGAAAACATGCACTGTTCGAGGCTCTTCAGGACTGCAAAAACAAAAACCTATAAAACGTGAGTGACCAAGCCAAATAAAAATATATATAATCTTTATTGAAAATCATTAAAACAAACATGTAGGACAAACAATGATGAGGACACATTCAGTTAACCTCAGGTAAACAGAAATATACAAACAATAAATAGCAAATATGCATACTTGCCGTGTGTCAAAAAGGCATAAGATAGTGCACCAGAAAAAATACTGTCAAGTTTCTTAGGGAGCCGAAAGTCTTTGGGTAGATAAGAAATGTCCCAAAGAACGCCTATGAAATAGGACTATATTAAATGCAAGCTGAACAAAGCTTAGTCCTTCACTAAAGACTAGAAGTATGAGATCCGCATTCCCATTACCGCAACACGTGGCATATATCAAGGAAAGCCAAGAGAGCATATGTCTATGATAATAACAGGATTGTAATCCTATAGGATGTAAGTGTAATGGTTATAAAAACATAGAAAAATCAAGTGGTATAACCACAAAGTGTTTCCCAAATGCCTACAGTCCCAAAAGGGAGGGACAGGATCTCAACCACACATATAGGGATGAAGACAGAAACCGACACAAAAAAAAAAAAAAAAAAAAAGTGCCAGAATGACACTGTAGCAACAGGGCTAGACTAAGGAAGTCATATTCACAGTGTTATAATGCATGAAGAGGATTATAACAAACAAAGAAGGCGGCATGGCTTACAATACCAACAGTGTTTACACCCTCAGGTTAACATCATTTTGGTGTGTGTCATTGTGGGCTGATAACCCAGTGTTAAGGTGGGTTTTTATGGCTGGTTTTGTGCCTTTGTAAGGTGTAAACACTGTTGGTATTGTAAGCCATGCCGCCTTCTTTGTTTGTTATAATCCTCTTCATGCATTATAACACTGTGAATATGACTTCCTTAGTCTAGCCCTGTTGCTACAGTGTCATTCTGGCACTTTTTTTTTTTTTTTTTTTTTGTGTCGGTTTCTGTCTTCATCCCTATATGTGTGGTTGAGATCCTGTCCCTCCCTTTTGGGACTGTAGGCATTTGGGAAACACTTTGTGGTTATACCACTTGATTTTTCTATGTTTTTATAACCATTACACTTACATCCTATAGGATTACAATCCTGTTATTATCATAGACATATGCTCTCTTGGCTTTCCTTGATATATGCCACGTGTTGCGGTAATGGGAATGCGGATCTCATACTTCTAGTCTTTAGTGAAGGACTAAGCTTTGTTCAGCTTGCATTTAATATAGTCCTATTTCATAGGCGTTCTTTGGGACATTTCTTATCTACCCAAAGACTTTCGGCTCCCTAAGAAACTTGACAGTATTTTTTCTGGTGCACTATCTTATGCCTTTTTGACACACGGCCAGTATGCATATTTGCTATTTATTGTTTGTATATTTCTGTTTACCTGAGGTTAACTGAATGTGTCCTCATCATTGTTTGTCCTACATGTTTGTTTTAATGATTTTCAATAAAGATTATATATATTTTTATTTGGCTTGGTCACTCACGTTTTATAGGTTTTTGTTATTGAATGAGTGTAGCTATCTTTACCTTTTGGTCATTTAATTGGTTCTCATCTCTTCAGGACTGCAGTTGGGGAACCCTGCTAACATTTTTAGGTTGTTTAATTATCTTTTACATTTTTAAGTATCTTCTTTCTTACATTTGCACTAAGTTGCATTTTAAAGACAAGATTCCCATTGGAAAGGCTAAAGAAGTCGATTATTTAAGTGATGCTGAAGATATAAAGCTTGGTGTAAAAATGGCCCATTGATATCAGTATTTGAATCTAATGTATTGAGGAGATTGACATTGGATTACTACTATAATGGATACTATGGTCTGAAATCAAGTGAAAATGTTTCCACCCAGAGCAGAGTTAAGGGGCTACTTCAAAGAGCATTTAGAAATGATAAAATGAGCTGGAAGAATGTGTATACAAGATGACAGTGAGACTCTCCATTCATCTTCAGGCCTCTCCAGAGAAGAATTCTGGCGCCCAACTTGTCATAATATAAGATGGTTGGAGAACAGGGTGGATTTGAAGCCTAATGAAAATGACGAGAGATAATACAGGAGGATCATCAAGGATGCAATCATAAGACAGGGCACTATGAATTTGCTAAGTGTTATGGTCACCTAAGTGAGGGTGAGTGCTACATTGTTTGAGCTTGGTTTATACAGTTTAGGATATCTCAGCACTTATTTTTTTACCTTGAACATCACAGTTTATCATACAGCATCTTATTCACTTTAGAAGTGTCACATATTTTCGAAAATGTTTCCTTGCTGGATAATTCTAAGGCCTCGCTCCCATTTACGAATAAATACGCCGTGTGCAATAGATAAAAAAAAATCGCTCTGCACTTGCGCCAGTGTTAGTCAATGAAGCAGAGTTCATCTGCGAGTTTTTCCTCAGCTGTTATAGGGCATGTATATCGCAGCTTAGGCTACTTTCACACTTGCATTTAGCGCAGTCCGTCACTATGGAGAATAGCGCAGTCCGTTAACGCACTGCGCTATTCTCCATAGACCTGTATGGACGACGCACTGTAACGCAAGTGTCAGCATTGCATCCGCTGGACGACGCAGCATCGTTTTGACGCTGCGCCGGGCGGATGGAACGCTGCATGTAACGTTTTTTTGAGCAGCGGAAACCTTTATTTTTCACTGCGCATGCTCTTTTTTTTTTTTTAATCACAAACTTTATTTTATTTCTCGGTGGCCGAACATTCAGCTGAGCGCTCGGCCGCCGGCATGTCAGGGCACTCAGCTGAGCGCTCGGCCGCCGGCATGTCAGGGCACTCAGCTGAGCGCTCGGCCGCCGGCATGTCAGGGCACTCAGCTGAGCGCTCGGCCGCCGGCATGTCAGGGCACTCAGCTGAGCGCTCGGCCGCCGGCATGTCAGGGCACTCAGCTGAGCGCTCGGCCGCCGGCATGTCAGGGCACTCAGCTGAGCGCTCGGCCGACGGCATGTCAGGGCACTCAGCTGAGCGCTCGGCCGCCGGCATGTCAGGGCACTCAGCTGAGCGCTCGGCCGACGGCATGTCAGGGCACTCAGCTGATCGCCCAGCCGTCCAGCGGATGCAACGCTGACACTTGCATTAAAATGCGTCGTCCATACAAGTCTATGGAGAATAGCGCAGTGCGTTAACGGACTGCTCTATTCTCCATAGTGACGGACTGCGCTGAACGCAAGTGTGAAAGTAGCCTTAGTCTATGGATGTGAGAAAAAATGGACAGCAACTGACCATGCATATTGCGTCCAATTTTTACACACATTTGTCACATGGAGGTTTTTACAACCACCGCTGGCTGTCATGGCAGTGGCGGGATCTATTCAGACTACTGATTCTGACACTCCACCTGAAAACTGCTCTGATGTCTGTAATCTACTCAGGCTCACTAAGGCGTCGACCAGCAAATTGGTAGTTCATATGCAGTCTAGCTAGAGTTAATCTCTGTTGGTCTTCTTGTGAGTCTCCTTTGATCACATGTTGTTGGGGAGCCAATCACATCTGTTCCCCTCCTATATGTGCTGGCTAGAGCCTTCCTTTTATGCCAGCTATAGTTTATCTCAGCTGGTATCGTGAGGTCTTGTGATCTAGACTAACTGGTGATTATAGTGTTATTACTGTGTACAGTTGTGGAATTCAACCCTTGTTGTATTTTTGTTGTTACATTCTTGCTCTTTCTTTTATCCTAAGTCTCTCATTGTTTGTGCCTGTGTAATTCCGTGTGTCAGAGTTTTGGTTTTCCCCTGTCTGTCCTAATCTGTGTTTCCATCTCACTCCTGCTCCTTGATTTCCTGGTAGGAAGGGGGAATCAGATTAGTTTTGGTCAGGAGCTTAGCCAGGCATGGGACTCAGACATCTTCACTATTTGGGGTAACTCTGAAGATAGGGAAAGCCTATGGACCCCTAGCATGCGGGATTGCATAGGATCCCCTGTCTCTTGCTTTCCTATAGTTACATTGCGACATTATAAATGAAACAACTTTTTTTACAGAAATCTAAAAAAGAAAAAATCCAGCGGTCCTCCAAGGTGTATTAACAAATTCCTTCTTTATTTATATATTTAAAATTAGGAGAAATACAGCTTTAGCATATCAAGTGTCTCAAAACTACGCGTTTCGACAGCACATCTTACTCATGTTAGACTTTATTTACATTCCAACATGGACCCACTTGCTGCACTAAAAAGACAATTGCAGACTGTGGAGACACGGGGCTCACTGGGCGCTCTCGTCCACTAAAACCCGCCGCCTTTAGAAAGACAGCGTGGCTCAGGGCTCAGCACAACTGAACGCCGGCCTCCTTAACCGTGGGCGTAACACTACTCAGACAACACAGGGTGAGGGAACCACAATAATTAGACTTTATTGGATCCCCAAACAATTAACGGCACATAACACATAACCAGCAAAACACACAAATGTAACCGGCAACAGAGTCTCACCCTTCCGCTGGCTCACCAGGGATTAGAATGTCCATGCCTCACAGGTTCCAAGCTGTCTGAGGTCTGAAAAGTCTGTAACAGGTGACTGAACTGTCCCAACCTGAGTGTCCTCCTTAGGTAGTCCTGGGTTGATGATAAAATCCTGGCAGCCGGAGTCTAAATCCCTAGGCTGTGGATATGGTCTCCAACCGGGTCCGGAGTCCCTAGATTGAAGCCATAAGATATCCTGATCCTCTAGTCAGCTCCAAAGAGCTTAGACTGGATCCATCAGCATCCATCAACAACCCCTGGTGGCTTAAAGAAGTCCTTTTTATAGCCACAACCTTCCACTTGGATACACTGCGTCCTCATCGATTGGTTGGACAAGATTGCTTCTCCCATTGGAGGAATTTCAAGCTGCCTGGACAATGTTCATTTAAATGATGTGCATAGAAAGACTGAGGGTGTACATGTAAACTGGGAGTCACCGACTAGACAATGGCTACTAAGGTAATTACATTATCAATACACAACTACAATACAATGGTTACTGGAAATGTCTGGAGAACAATACGTCTAGCTTTCAGTGGAAAAACACAATTACATTGAGTCAACAAGAGTCTTGTAAAACCAATGAGGGACTTCTCCCCCATCTATAGACAATCTATCATGCTGTCTGGCTGGATTTTAAGAAACTTTAGCCCATGAGAGTCCATGTCGTCACATTCCTCACCCTTCTTAATATTAGCCAGACATGATAGGCTTCCGATCATCCTTCTCCTCTTGTCGGGAAAGCCCATCCGCATTTCCATGGTTCTTGCCCTGTTTATGGGAGATGGAATAATTGTAAGATTGTAATGCCAGACTCCACCTGAGCAAGCGTCCGTTGTCCCCGGCAGTGCGATTTAGCCAACTCAATGGATTGTGGTCAGTGAGGTCTGTGAACTCATTGCCATAGAGGTAGGGCTGCAATTTTTTTAAGGCCCAGACTATGGCCAGGCATTCTTTTTCTATGGTGGCATAAGCCCTCTCTCGGTCCAACAGCTTCCGGGAGAGGTACGCTATCGGATGTTCCTCACCGTTGTCCCCCACTTGGCTAAGTACAGCTCCTAGTCCTGTGTCCGATGCGTCTGTTTGGACAATGAATCTGCGACGGAAGTCAGGAGCAGTCAAGACTGGGCTTTGGGCTAGCCGGTCTTTCAATTGGAGGAACGTAGTTTCACATTCTGGGGTCCAGATAAGGTTACGGGCATATCTTTTGGTTGAGGTCAGTGAGCGGTTTTGCTATAGTACTGTAATTGGGGATAAACTTTCGATAGTAGTTTGCGGTTCCTAGAAACGCACGGACCTGTTTTTGATTGACCGGGCGTGGCCACTGGATAATGGCTTCTACTTTTGCAGGTTCGGGACGAATGCACCCACTTCCCACCCGATGTCCCAGGTATAGCACTTCGGCCATCCCCATTTGGCATTTGTCAGGTCGGATGGTGAGCTGGGCTTTGGCTACCCTCTGCAGCACCTGGAACACATGCTGAAGATGCTCTTCCCAAGTGTCGCTGAAGATAGCGATGTCATCCAAATAGGCCTGGGCATACCCCTGACATCCCTCTAGTAAATGGTCTACCATCCTCTGGAAGGTGGCTGGGGCATTTTTCATCCCAAAAGGCATGCTGGTAAACTCAAAGAGGCCAAAAGGGGTTATGAAGGTCGATTTCTCTTGAGCGTCTTTTGTGAGTGGGATCTGCCAGTATCCCTTGCTCAAATCGAGGGTAGATATAAACCGAGACCCCCCTAACCTATCTAGTAGTTTATCCACCCAGGGCATGGGGTAAGCATCTGTAATCGTGACCTCATTGAGCCGTCTATAGTCCACACAGAAACGAGTACTCTTGTCCTTTTTTGGCACCAACACCACACTGGCAGCCCATGGGCTATGGGAGGGGACTATGACTCCCATATTTAACATGTCATCCACCTCGGCCTTCATCATTGCCAACACAGGAGGGGTCACCCGGTAGGCGGGTTGTCTTAGTGGGGTGGCTGCCCCTGTATTGACATGATGCTGGACCAGGGGGGTTCTACCAGGCTGACTTGTGAACAGTGTTTCATATGTTTCGAGTAGGTCTGATATCTGTCGCTTCTATGATGGACAAAGCTGCTCCCCTAGTGATACATCTTTTACCCCCATTTCCCTTTTGGAGTCCACTAATAGGTCTGGGATCTGGTCCAACTCTGGATCATCTAACTCTGGACAGCAAACTGCTAAATTGGTGTCTTCTCGTTCCTCATAAGCTTTTAGCCTGTTGATGTGGTAGGTACGCTCACGAACACCTGCTCGATCCAGGGCCACGGTGTAGTCAGTATTGCCACATTTCTTGGTAATGGTGAATGGACCCGCCCACATGGCTTGCAGCTTGTTTTTCCGCACCGGTACTAGTACTAGGACCTTCTGTCCACAGGCAAATTCTCGGGGCCGGGCAGTGCGGTCGTAACATCGTTTTTGCCTTTCCTGAGCCACTTCTAAATTCCCATGGGCTAACGCCATGAGGTGCCTCATCCTTTCCCTAAACTTTTGAACATAGTCCAGTATGGGAACCTCTTCTGTGGGGAAGGTGCCCTCCCAACTCTCTCGTACCAGCTCTAGGGGCCCTCGTACTTTTCGGCCGTACAGCAATTCAAAGGGAGAGAACCCAGTGGAGTCCTGCGGCACTTCCCGGTAAGCAAAAAGGAGCTGCTGCAAGTTTTTCTCCCAGTCTCCCCCCTCTGACTCCACATATCGGCTAATGAGCTGTTTGAGCGTTTTGTTGAAGCGCTCACACAATCCATTTGTTTCAGGATGGTAGGGGGTTGTGCGCATGGGGCGGACTCCATGTTTTTCCCACAGGGTGTGAATCAGTTCACTTTGGAACTGTGCCCCCTGGTCAGTCAATACTTCCTGTGGAAACCCTACCCGGCTAAAGATGTCCAGTAGAGCCTGAGCCACGTGCTCTGCATCTATGGAGGTTAAGGCAATGGCTTCTGGGTAACGGGTGGCAAAGTCTACCAGGGTGAGGATGAATCTTTTTCCACTACGGCTGGGGATGGCTAAGGGGCCTACTATATCAATGGCAACTCTCTGGAACGGTTCTCCTATCAAGGGCATGGGTTGAAGTGGGGCACGGCATGGGGCTCCCCCCATACGCTGACACACTGGGCAAGAGGCTCTGTATTTTTGCACTTCTTGAGTGACCCTTGGCCAGAAAAAACTACGCAGCAGGCGGGCCCGAGTCTTTTTGGTCCCCATGTGCCCAGCCGCAGGAACATCATGAGCTAAACGCAATAGTTGGGATCGATATTGCTGGGGTACCACAAGCTGATGTACACGGATCCAGGGTTTTTCTGGGCAGGATGCGGGCTTCTCCCGATATAAGAGGCCTTTTTCCCATCTATATATCTCCCCCTGATTTCCTCCCCCAGGTTGGGCGGCCACACTACGGATAAGCTCTAGGGTGGGGTCTGACAGTTGAGCTTACCTGAACTCCTTACAATCTATCTCCCCCCAATCAATGGCCACAGTTGGATCTGATGTACTCACATTTGTTGGCTCTGATGAGGAGGCTGAAGATTGAGGAGTTGGGTTCTCCTCTGATGGGCTGGAAGAAAGACCTGCACCAGGATGGTGTTTGGCTTGGCTGCGGGTGATGGCGGTGACAAACTGGCTGGATAGTCCTTGTCCTAGGTCATTTCCCAAAATTACAGGGGTGGGGAGGCCGTCCATAAGCCCCACTTCAACCTCTCCTTGGTCAGTTCCCCAGTCCAACTGCACTCGTGCCAGAGGGATGTTCGAGCGCTAGCCCCCAGCAAGGGTGATGGTCACTTGGCGGCCAGGTAAATGATGTTCTGTGGGAACAATATCTGGGCTGACCAGGGTGATGGAAGATCCCGAGTCTCGAAGTCCCTGAGCCTGTATATCACCGACCTTGACCGTCTGGATATGGGGATGGAGGTTAGCTGGTGTACGGTGTCCGGCCTGCCGTATGGTGTGGACTGGATAAACCACTTCCTCAGCTTTTGGTGTTTCTCGGGAGTAGCATTCCTCAGGTCTCGTTGGTTCATCTCGGCATATGTTGACTGGTAGACGGGCTCCAGGCATGGGGCTCCGGTTTTGTAGACACTCTTTGGCCATGTGTCCAAGGCGCCCACACGTATAACAGCGCCGTGGGTTAGACAAGTCACTCACCCTGTTGGTAAACCTTTGTCTTGTTGGGGCTTCTGTGGGGTAATGAGTTAGTCCAGCACGTGAGTCTGGGGGTCGCTTGGATCCATGGTTGAGGGACCTCCTCAGATCGGTGGGCCTATTGGGCCTCCAGCTGGGTCGGTTGACTGTAAATTCGTCAGCCAATCGCTCTGCTTGCTCTGGGGTGTCGGGCTTCCTGTCAGCTACCCATTCTCGGATTTCCGGGCCCATCTGCTCCAGCAGCTGTTCAAGCACTATCACATCCCGGAGGGCAGCAGCGGAGTGGGCAGCCTGACCATCGAGCCAGCGATTACAGTGTCGTCGGAGTTGACTGCCAAATTCGACGTACGAGACACCCTGGCGAGACATAGTCCGGAACTTAGTGCGATGTCTCTCGGGTGTTATGGTAAAAAGGGCCAACAAAGTGTCCTTAATAATTCCGTAGTCCAAGCAGTCCTGAGGCCCAAGTGATCGGACAGCCTCCTGGGCCCGGACAGGCAAGCTTGTCCGCAGGTATTTGGACCACTCATCTGTGGGCACCTGGTGCATACGCATTAGCATCTCAAAGTTTTGCAAGTGTTCATCTATCTCAGTGCTGGAATCATTAAACACTGGCACATCCCTGTAGCGAAGATGACTTCCTTGGCGGTGGTCTATCCTGGAGGTAGGTGCTGATGGTGAGGAAATTGGAAATCCAAACACAAATTGCAGAACACCAGCCCTCTCTTCCCTTGAAGCTTCAGGCCCCAATGCAGTAAACAATTCCTTGACTCGGTCTGCTTGGGTTTGGTTTGTTTCCAGACTGTCACTGGATCTAGGATGAGATACAGGGTTTACCTCCTCTGAGACCACAACGGCAATGTCCCCATCATCCTCTGCATCATTCTGGGCATCCCAACAGACTAATTTCCGGATCAAGTCTGACCGAGTGTCAGTGTTCATGTAGTCAATCTTTCGCATCTGGCACAGATCCTGCAGCATCCATTTACTGCTGCGGTCGTAACTCCTCTCTGGTCCTTGTCACATGGCTGAGCTGGTGGGGTTGGACATGGCAGCGTCCGAAACCTGAATGCCTCCCCTATGGCCTGCTGGGTATGCTTATGTGCCTCCCTGGTTGTTGAGCCCTGGACGGTGTCCAAAAACACCAGTCCACTGCAGCTCCCCTGGGTAAACCAGGCTGAGTAGTATCCCACCGCTGCCACCAATTGTGGAGACACGGGGCTCACTGGGCGCTCTTGTCCACTAAAACCCGCCGCCTTTAGAAAGACACCGTGGCTCAGGGCTCATCCCAACTGAACGCCGGCCTCCTTAACCGTGGGCGTAACACTAGTCAGACAATACAGGGTGAGGGAACCACAATAATTAGACTTTATTGGATCCCCAAACAATTAACGGCACATAACACATAACCAGCAAAACACACAAATGTAACCGGCAACAGAGTCTCACCCTTCCGCTGGCTCACCAGGGATTAGAATGTCCATGCCTCACAGGTTCCAAGCTGTCTGAGGTCTGAAAAGTCTGTAACAGGTGACTGAACTGTCCCAACCTGAGTGTCCTCCTTAGGTAGTCCTGGGTTGATGATAAAATCCTGGCAGCCGGAGTCTAAATCCCTAGGCTGTGGATATGGTCTCCAACCGGGTCCGGAGTCCCTAGATTGAAGCCATAAGATATCCTGATCCTCTAGTCAGCTCCAAAGAGCTTAGACTGGATCCATCAGCATCCATCAACAACCCCTGGTGGCTTAAAGAAGTCCTTTTTATAGCCACAACCTTCCACTTGGATACACTGCGTCCTCATCGATTGGTTGGACAAGATTGCTTCTCCCATTGGAGGAATTTCAAGCTGCATGGACAATGTTCATTTAAATGATGTGCATAGAAAGACTGAGGGTGTACATGTAAACTGGGAGTCACCGACTAGACAATGGCTACTAAGGTAATTACATTATCAATACACAACTACAATACAATGGTTACTGGAAATGTCTGGAGAACAATACGTCTAACTTTCAGTGGCCAACACAATTACATTGAGTCAACAAGAGTCTTGTAAAAACAATGAGGGACTTCTCCCCCATCTATAGACAATCTATCATGCTGTCTGGTTGGATTTTAAGAAACTTTAACCCATGAGAGTCCATGTCGTCACACAGACCTTGTCTCTTCAGGGGGCTGAATTAAAGAGGACAGTACAGGGACAAGCTCTGTCCACCACACCAGAGAAATCTGTCCTGGTCGCTGGATCATCTGATGCCAAACTACCTCTCCCGGAAAGATTTTCGGGAAGTGCGGCTAGTTTACTTTCAGAGAGGCGTATAAGTTATACTTCCATTTACGTCCCCATTCCTCTGGTGATGACTCACAGCAGGTTGGAATTATTGTTTCACTCCAACAAGCGTTGTCCTTTTCCTTGACCTCTGATTCACTATTTTTTTGATGGTGGTTAGTTTTTCTCAGTTCTTCTCACCTATGATGATCCAGATAAAACATCTTAAGTGGAGTTTAAGATCAATTTACTATAAAAAGGGAATCGGCTTGCAGATGATTATTGTGCTGAATTCTGGCGTTGATCAACAGGTTCACAGTGGAATGACTCTGGGTTTAAAAATCAATTATTCAAGAGTTTGAGAGCATAAAGGAGTTGGTTATGTATGAGACCCCTCCTTTAAAGTGTGACATGTCTTTGGTAATATGTATTGATCTCTGATTTTGGCAGAGGTCCCACAAATCTAAAACTTTCTGGGAAGGTGTTTAAGTACAGCTTTACTTCTGGAGACCTTACTCAAGCCCATGCAGCTTGGAGGCATGTCCCGTGAGGGGAGAACTTCCACTCCACTAAAAAGGGGCAGAGTTTTATTTGTGCCTGTCCCTCTGTACCCAGGCAAAGATATAGGCAGAAAACATTTAGACCCAATTTGTTTGGGGATCACAACCTTGGTCTGCGTATAACGTCCTCAATGGTGCCTCAATGTTTAGTACCTGCAATTGTGACATTTTTTCTTGAATGTGGTTGAAGGGCAAACATGATTGATGAACACTTTGCTTGTTCTTCTGGGTTGGGTTTGAAGGTGTTACCAAATCTGGTGCAGATATTTGCCATTAATTCATCACCTCTTACACGGGAGAGGGGGGGGGGCTTTTTTGAGTGTGTACATGGATTGTAACTCTGCATAGGGGTACTTCATTTGGAGTGCATGTCATGTTATGTTCTCGAGGGCATTCCTGCACAATAGTATTGGGGATTTCCTGGTAAGCATTACATAACCCCACTGTTGACTAGCAAACCAAAGAGATAAGAAAATGGAGCACATTGTAAAGACCACTGTCTATGGGCATGTATTTCAATGATTACCATAAGGCTTCCTGGTCCTCTCTCTGATTTTAGTGATGTGTTCTCAGATGGGAAATGTCAGGCGTTGCCAATATAGGCCTTATGACTACACATAAGGTTGACGCCAAGGTCAAAATTGCACAAGTGCTTGCACTGATAAGTGTCCCCTTTTGTCTTCATCTTGGCTTTGGGGTCTCATTCAGGTGCTAGAACAAATCCCTTCCTGCAGAAAAGCCGGGCCCCACAGTGACCTGTCCTTCCCGATGGCTGGGTATAAGTGTGTGATCAATGATCTGTATGTAGAGATGCACAATAAAGCTGCAAAAAAAGAAGAAATTGCCCAAGTGCAGACTCTATAATTTGTCAGGTCCAGAGATTTCAGTTCTCATAGATTACATAACGGAGAATTAAGCAAAGGAACACATTAGGCCGTCTTAATCACCGGTGGGTGCAGGAGGATTCTTTGTCAAAAAGGATAGTGGGTTATAGCCTGGATTTCCAGGAGCTCAACCAAATAACTGTTCGAAATCCGTATTCTCTTCCTCTCATTCCTGACCTTTTTAATTAGATTGCCACCACTAAATTGCTCTCTATATGGAGAGAAGGTATGCACACCAGTGTCTATGTAAGGGGAATATATGAAAAGCAGGAACTGCTGTGTGAATACTGACATGAAAAATCCAATAGCTATATGTAAGAGTGAAAATGTGAAAAATGGAACCTGCATTACTGCCATGAACATATGAATAAAGAGAAATTTAGCCATTGAATTGATCAATGCAATAGAGCCCCAACACTACGCCAAAGTATTTCTCTACGTTGGGGTCCCTAGCTTGTGTGTGTCCTCTCATGCAGTTAAAAAATTTACCGTGTATGGGAAGCTGAGACCCAGGCTATATATACGTATAATGTGGACTGGCAATAGGTGTGGGTGGGGCCGGGTTCACAAACGAAAAACTACAAAGCAATGAAGAAATAACGTCTAAAAAATCTGTAATTTGTAACTATAATTTTGTTACTCCATTTCAGAACAGCATGAAGTAAAGACAAATACCCTGATTCCAGTGATATGTCATTTACTTTACTGGTTGCTGCAGTTTTGATAAAATCTCTGTCTTATCTGATTCAGATATAAAAGTTCTCTGAATTATGAGCTCTATATAACCCCGCCCACACCACTGATTGACATCTGTCTATGTATACAGTGCATAGTCAGAAAGCTGCCAATCATTGAGGGGTGGGGTTATACAAAGCTCATGAATATGGAAGACTACATGGCAGTAGGATTACTAGTAGTGCTCTATTAATAATCCCATCCTGACCAATCAGTGATTTTATCAAAAACACAGAAAGCAGCACAGTAAATGACACCTCATTGGAATTAGGGTCTCTGTCTCTACTTGATATTTTTATTACATTCTATTGCAGTTGATTATAGTTGTGTCTATAACAGCAGGTAATATTTTATAGTTTAACAGCTTAAGGAGGTGGTCCACTACTCAGCATTAGTGGCCACATTGATGTAAAGCTCATAACGAAGGCTTTTCTCAAATACCTTGTGTAGTAAATTCTGTCTCTGAGCTATTGTAGTCCGCTCATCCCCATCATATGACCCCCGGGTTCTGTCGCCTCTGAGATCTGGGGATGTCACATCAACTTCCAGTTATACGAATATCACCAAGGTGGGCCCCAGTCTCCCTGAGTGACTGGCTGTGGGCGGAGTTTCACCACTCGTCAAAGCTCAGCATCGCTCCTGCTTGTGGCTCTCTGCAGCAATGGAGAGAGCGTGAGAGATGACAGGCTGTGACAAGCCATGAAACTCCACCCACAGCTCAGTCACTTAGGGAGACTGGGGCCAGCCACGGTGATGTCAGATCAACTGGTCAACTGGAAGTTGACAAGACATGACCTGATCTCAGAAGTCACGGATGGGTATCAGTTGACCTCAATAGCGCCTCTCAAAGGCAACATTTGCAACACAATGTATGTGAGAAGAACCTTCTTTATGAGCTTTACATATGCTGTGTAGTGGACCACCTCTTTAAAGGTAGAACAAGTTCCAATCATGGCAGGCCATAGTGATGAGTCTTCAAAAGGAGATGAACGAATTATGGAAAATTCAAATACAACCATGCTTGAAGACTTTCCAGGAAAATTCAATTCATGGAGAAATGATTCTTTGCAAATGTAATGACCTTTTTATGGACTGAGTTAACATATAGTCATCTCACTGCTCACCTGTCCAGACCCTCCTCTCCTCACTGTCACCTGTCCGGTCTTCATTGCATCTTCTGATTCTCTCCTCTTGTGCTGAAAATATTAAGTCCTCCATACTGAGCCGGGACTTCCAATTCTGATGGGGCCCAGTAGGGTTATGGTCAACCATGCGAAAGATCAGACATTATGACAACATGATGTATACTGTGACATTGCACGTTAATGTGTAGAGATGCTTTGGGCCTCATCAGAGCTGGAAGTCTCAGTTCAGTGTGAGGGGTCTTCAGGATTTTACCTCAAACAGCGAAAATCAGACGATGAGGGTGACAGTGAGGAGAGGAGCAGCTGGAGAGGTGAGTGGGGAGCAGTAAGGTTGGTGTACCGCCCCGTGCTCGGCGGCCGAGTCGCTCAGATCCGGACCTACAGTGGGTGGCTCGAGGGTCTCCGGACCCAGGGGTCTCGCGGTCACTTCAACTAAAAGGGGGGTTGTGGTTTGGAGACGTAGATGTACGACCGGAGCCGTGTTAAATTCGTGACGCCACCCACGGGATGTGGTGAAGGTGGACACCACCGCTGCAGTTACGGGTCACCCGGGGGAGATGTTGCGCAGCAAGTTGTTAACCCGTCCATGGGCAGGGATGGTGGCCCCGGGACCCGTTGGGGGGTTTGTTTGGTGGTGCAGGGAGATGGACGACCAGAGGGTGCTGTTGTACTCACGATTAGTAAACACACGATGCTCTCGTAAACCAGGGTGATGGTGGTCGGTGCCCGCAGCCGGCTGCAATCTGGTCCCCCACCCGGCTGGTGGTCTCTGTCTTTCTCCCAAACCTATGTTGGATGGTAGACTGCCTGTGCTTGCAACTTCAGGAGTCTGCTCCTGGCTTGTTGACGCTAAGGAGTCCTTTGCCTGCAGACGCTGGCCCGTGGGGATCTCTGAGCCATGGCGGTGGCCGTTTATCCCCCTCGTTGGGCTGTTGCCTTCAGTCGGGACTTTGGGTGGGACAGGACCTCTAGTCCTGGCCGCAATCAGTTAATTAGCTAGCCCCCAGTAGCTTCTGGACCTAGCTTCAGGGTTTGAGTACCCCCCTTTGTGCTCCGGTTTCCGGTTCGGTTCCCCAGGTCGGTACCGGCGGGCTACAACCCTGTCCCGGTTCACCTTGGTTCCACCGAGCCATCTTCCTGGCTCCTGCAGACGGAGACCGCCGTCTGCCTCCTAACCAAAGGTACCAGGGCTCCTACCCAGGCACCTGCTCAAATTGGGTTCTCTCCTCTGCTGGAGCTGTACACAGCTCCAGCCCACACAACTCTCCCACTTGAACTCTCAACCTTATCTCGCTACTTTCCTGCCCCGGGCTGTCTGAGACTCCTCGGTGGGCGTCTTCCAATCGCCTGTTTCCGCCCCCTGGTGTGTCTATCAAGCCCTTAGGGGGGTGACTAGGGTTTAAATGTTTGGCTGTATGTTACCTATGGGGGACACGTGTAATGCGGGGCCCTATCTGTGACTACCTGGCCGGGCCAGGACATCACACTAGTATAAGAACTTTTTCATATACTTTTAAGTTTTTGAAAACCTTTTACTGTTCAGAAAAATGCAACCATTTTGCTGAATCTGCAATGAATCAAATTATACAAAAAAAATCAGCATTTTAGCGAATGAGGATTTTTGTGAAATTCAAGTAATTTTCAATTCCACTCTAATTTATTTGCTCATCTCTAGTCTTCCATACTGATGAAACTCTCACATATTCACATATTACCGCACAATGGTTACACCATCATTGAGGTCTACAGAGCAGAGGAGGAATATTTTTTTCACAATAAATGAAAGGTAATATATTTATTTTTTTGTTCCTTACATATGCCTGACTTTGTAGCATATTTCTCAATCCCAGACAAGCCCTTTACCTTCACTTAGCAATGTATACATTACTGTCGGTAAGAATGCCGTGTTTATAAAGGTTGCGACACTTGTATAAACTGGTCACTTCCCCTCTAAATGTTCACATTATGTACTGTACCATGTAATGATCTATCTTCTTAATGAGGTCACGTTAATTAACACGCACATTTTCTGTCTGGCAAATTTATGAATTTGTTCCAAAATGGTTGCCTCATCAGTTTTCTACTCAGATGCATTTAATAACAATGAATCAATTTAGCTAATGAAATTAATTATTTTAATACATTTTTAATTTCTATATGCCCTTTGAGGTTCAGTCACCCCTAAACTAAACTTGCAGTCCTATAAAGGACTTAGCCTGCATGAAAATCATCCCCGTAGCATAGTGTTTATTTGCATAATTTTTATTAAAAAAAGAACCTTCTGTACATCATGTTTGATAGTCCAATACATTTGCTGACTAAACTGAGTTCCGGCCCTCCATGTGAGTGAGGCACCCCTGAGGCGTCAGGTGCCACAGGGTATTGCATCCAGTAACAGGTGCAGTGCTAACTCCGGGATTCCTGGAAGACCAGTGCCGGTAAATAACATTCAAACACACACATCCATGCCCTTTTTCCCAGACTGGTTAACAGGCTAGATAGAGATGGACCTCATGGATGGCCACCTATTGGCGGGACTTATCCAATCCGCTAGTCAGACACCTGGGAGGAGGAGAGGCTAGTCAGTGCAGTGGACAGGAGACTGACATTCATTCAGACAGACAGTCAGACAGTCAGTGGAAGTCAGTCAGAAGTCAATGCCCAGACAGAGGCTTATTGGGCTAAAGGAGTACGGTTGCCAGGGAGAGTATGGTGTGAGTACTCACTAGATCGAGCAGTGGCGAGGCGGTATAGAGCCCCTAGTTCAGGAGGACGCTTCAAGTTCACCTGATGAATCTGCCTGGTGAGGGAATCATCAGGGTTCCTCACCAACGCTAGTGTCCAGGGGACAGCAGCAAAGAGGGAACCCGGGAACAGAGGTCCAACCCAAGAGAGATTCAAGCTGCCTGCCATATGGTCCAGGACTGTGACAACAGGAGGGGACCCCAGAATGCTTCAGGCCACGGGGACCCACTAACTACACATGGGTGCATGGAAGTAAAGTTTACCAGATCACTACACCGGCACTGGGATCAAGAGAATACCAGATTACCTGATGCCCAGATTGGTAGAGACCAGCACCAGCCAGGTTGCAGCTACTCAGAACCAGTGAGTAAAGCACAAGTTAAACCACAGCCCCTGTGTTGTCTGAATTCTTCCTACACCTCTGCATCACCAACTTTTACCATACTACAACCACAATCATTCTCCCCTGGTACTTGTCTCTACTTGCGGAGAGCCATAACATCCAAGCTGCTCAATACCACAAGCCCCAGCAGTGAGAAACTTTGCAGTGGTGACTTTCCCCACATAGCCGCATACCGCAAGTAGCGTCACGAAAAACACTTTATTTTTATTTTCCCTTTTATTTTCCTCTTTTTATTAAGCGACCCCCCGGGGTAATGGAACCAGGCACCAGCCAGTACCCGTGAAACGTCCCCGTGATTCAAGGCCCTGGGGTGCGTCATGAGCACTAACACTACAGGACACCCAGGGATTAACATTGGTCCAAGTACTATCCAATAAAAAAAAACCTGATAGCGCTCCTCCAATTTATATTTTATTTAACAAAATTTCACCATATACCAGCCACTACCAGATGCTCTAAGCAACATTTCAGACAGAAGAGTGAAAAGAATTATTTGAAGAGTTGTCCAAGAGCCAAGGACCATCTGAGAGCTACAGACAGACCTGAAATCAACAGGTACAATTGTTTCAAAGAAAACAATAAGAAACACACTCAACCTCTATGACATGTATGCACGATCACCACACAAGACTCCATTACTAAAAAAACAAAACAAGTTCAAGAGGTTTAAAGTTTGCTCAATGACATTTAGACAAGTCTGTGAAATACTGTGATCAGATGAGATCAAAATATAACTCTTTAGATGCCATAATAGGTATCATGTTTGGAGGCCAAAAGGCACTTACTATCACCCCCCAAAACACCATACCAACAATGAAGTTTGGAGGTGGGAACATCATGGTGTGGGACTGTTTTTCAGCATACAGCACTAGAAAACTTCATATATTGAAAAAAGGAGGAATGGACAAATGTGTAAGAGGGTGAACTATAGTCAGTGCTTTCCTGCTAATCCCATTGATTGCGTTATGTATGTGTATGTGTAAAGAATGTAAAATATTAATTTGCTAGTCCCTAAGAAGTGTGTTATCAAGGTTCTAGGATGTTTTATAAGGTAATGTCATCACCTACTGGTGAGTTATTGTATTGCAGGTATTTGATAGTATGATTAATAGTTAGTGAGTGGAGACAGAGCAGAGTTTGCAGGCAGCAGCCCTCTTAGAAAGTTAGAGAGTGCGAGGATAGAGTGAAGAGACTATGTAGGGACCTGGTCTGCTAGGTCAGGTGTGCCGGCTTCTGGCGGGCTAGAACCAGAAAATCCCAGGTGTGAAGATGACTGGAGGTACAGAGCCTCTGGCTCAGGGTTGGTGTTAGCCCCCTTCTCTGCAGGGGAAGTGAGGCCAGGAGTTACCGGGTAGGAGAGACAAGGGGTCTGAAGCAAGGGAGAGAGATTGTGCTAGGAAGTCCTCAAGCAGCAAGCAGGAGCAGTCCAGGTATAAAGCAGGAACAATATGAATGTACACCGTAACTTTACTTAAATGATGTCATGCCTCCATACCTCTACACTTTAAAAGAAAGGAAAGAGGGACAAACTGTGCAGCGCGCAGTGGCAATTTTTAGGCCATGCCCCTAACCACACCCATTTCACAACTAGTCACGCCCATAACCACTCCCCATCCCCACCCATTCAGCACTGCCGATCACATTGTTTTATAAACTAATTATAAACAGAAAAAATATAAAATATTCTTAATGCAAACTAAGTAGTATTTATTTTAAATTAGAATATTTTAAAACTACAAAATTCTATTCTAAAGCAGATCTGACACCTTAATCTACACTATGTAAAAGCTGCACATAAGGTCTACTCTATTAGATAAATTATCTTTAACATTGTGCTTTTGGTTAACCCTTTACGACCCCAGTTTGTCCTTGGTAATGTCGGGGTAATTACCGCCGACTGCTGTAGTGAATCGGTGGTGACCCCCACACATCTGATTTTAACAGAAATGTGGGGCTAACAGGCGCAGGTGGATCCGCGATCCACCCGCGCCTGCTTTTCACTTAGATCATGCTGTCAAAATGTGACAACGTGATTTAAGAGACCACGCCTTTCCCCACTGCCATCAGAGCCCTGTGACGCAATCACTGGTTGCCATGGTAGCGCGGAGTCATGTGATGACGCCTGTTGCTACCATGACGTATTTCCTGTGAGGCCTGACAGAGCGCTGGCACTGACAGGAAAGAAGCATTTCTGCTGATCAGAGATGTGCAGCCAAGATCAATAGAAAAGAGCAAGTGATTAGACTTCTGATCCTTATTGTTCCCTAGGGTAACTAGTAAAATAAATAAATAAAAGTTAAAAAAAAGTTTTTAAAAATATGAAAGAATAAAAAACCTAAAAGTTCAAATCACACCTATTCGCCCCACTGAAAATAAAACTATTTAAAAAAATAATAAATATACACATATTTGGTATTGCCATGTTCAGAAATGCCCGATCAAAATATAAAATCGAATAATCTGATCGGTACTCGGTGTGGCGAGAAAAAGATTTCAAATTCCAAAATTACGGTTTTTGGTATTTAAAATGCAATAACAAGCGATCAAAGCTTAGCATCTGCACAAAAATTGTATCCCTAAAAACGCTAGCTTAAGATGCAAAAAATAAGCCATCACTGAGCCCCAGATCCTGAAAAATGAGAACGCTATGGGTCTCAGAAAATAGCGCAAAAAGCCCAATTTTTTGAGTGACAAATTTCTGAATTTTTTTAACCCCTTAGAGAAAAGTAAAAGTATACATGTTTGTTATCTATGAACTCGTACTGACCTGAGGTGTCCTACTGACCTGTCAGCCTCACCATATATTCAACACTGTGAATAAAATATTCCAAAAACAATTTTTGTAATTGCACTTTTTTGCAATTTCACCGCACTTGGATTTTTTTTTCCGTTTTCCAGTAGACTATATGGTAAAACTAATGGTTTCATGCAAAAGAACAACTCGTCCCGCAAAAAACAAGCCCCCATATGGCAAAATTGACAGAAAAATAGAAAAGTTACGGCTCTTGGAAGGAGAGGAAAAAATGAAAAATCTCCCAGGGTGAAGGGGTTAATAGAAGCAATTAGAGAAGACTTATTATTCTGCTGTAATCATGGGAAGCGTTACCATCACCTCTCCACAGTGAGGGCAAATGAAGCTGCAGAATCACCACCAGGAGCAGTCTGTGATCGCTCTGAGTTGCACACATCACCGCTGCGCAGAACAGGCAGGTAGATAACTACTGGTCTGTGAATTCTTAGCCCCTTAAGAAAAAACATCCAAAGGTCCTGGACGGATAACCCCAATTAACCAACATCGCATTATTATTTGTAATATTATTGAGGAGATAATACCTGTCACTTTAAGGCTATGTTTACATTTTGTTTTCGCCAAACATCAATTGCTCTGTCGGGGCCTTCTGTGTGAAGGCCTAAAAAAATAGGATTTTAGCATGAACTGTGAAGTGGCTATTGACGTTAATAAGGCAGACCCAGGACCTAGCAGAGCTGAAGTGGTCGGGCAGCCCGGACCCAGCAGAGCTGAAGTGGTCGGGCAGCCCGGACCCAGCAGAGCTGAAGTGGTCGGGCAGCCCGGACCCAGCAGAGCTGAAGTGGTCGGGCAGCCCGGACCCAGCAGAGCCGAAGTGGTCGGGCAGCCCGGACCCAGCAGAGCCGAAGTGGTCGGGCAGCCCGGACCCAGCAGAGCCGAAGTGGTCGGGCAGCCCGGACCCAGCAGAGCTGAAGTGGTCGGGCAGCCCGGACCCAGCAGAGCTGAAGTGGTCGGGCAGCCCGGACCCAGCAGAGCTGAAGTGGTCGGGCAGCCCGGACCCAGCAGAGCTGAAGTGGTCGGGCAGCCCGGACCCAGCAGAGCTGAAGTGGTCGGGCAGCCCGGACCCAGCAGAGCTGAAGTGGTCGGGCAGCCCGGACCCAGCAGAGCTGAAGTGGTCGGGCAGCCCGGACCCAGCAGAGCTGAAGTGGTCGGGCAGCCCGGACCCAGCAGAGCTGAAGTGGTCGGGCAGCCCGGACCCAGCAGAGCTGAAGTGGTCGGGCAGCCCGGACCCAGCAGAGCTGAAGTGGTCGGGCAGCCCGGACCCAGCAGAGCTGAAGTGGTCGGGCAGCCCGGACCCAGCAGAGCTGAAGTGGTCGGGCAGCCCGGACCCAGCAGAGCTGAAGTGGTCGGGCAGCCAGGATCCAGCAGAGCTGAAGTGGTCGGGCAGCCAGGACCCAGCAGAGCTTAACCGGTTGGGCAGCCTGGACGCAGCAGAGGTCAACCGGTTGGGCAGCCTGGACGCAGCAGAGGTCAACCGATTGGGCAGCCTGAACGCAGCAGAGGTCAACCGGTTGGCTAGCCAGGACGCAGCAGAGCCGAAGCGGTTGGGCAGCCAGGACGCAGCAGAGCCGAAGCGGTTGGGCAGCCAGGACGCAGCAGAGCCGAAGCGGTTGGGCAGCCAGGACGCAGCAGAGCCGAAGCGGTTGGGCAGCCAGGACGCAGCAGAGCCGAAGCGGTTGGGCAGCCAGGATCCAGCAGAGAAGAACTGATTGGGCAGCCAGGATCCAGCAGAGTCAAACCAGTTGGGCAGCCCATGCAACAGAGATTAAATGGAACCTGTCACCCATCTGACCAGTCTGCATCGCATCGGCCCTTAGGTGAGTATTATAAAGTGATTTTTACTTTCTACACAGCGGCCTTGGCTCTTATATATAGCATGTTAGAATACTGTATATAACAGCCCACTGGTGGTGGCCGCAGTTTATAGTCACCAAATCTGGTGACAGGTTTCTTTTTAAAGTGAACCTGTCAGGTGCAATATGCACTCAGAGCCAGGAGCAGTCCTGGGTGCATATTGCTAATCCCTGCCTAACCGTCCCTGTATCTAGTAGCATAGATAATGAGATCTTTAGAAAAAGTATTTTTAAAGATTTTATCTTATGCTAATGAGCGCAGGGACTAGTCCCAAGGGCGTTACTTCACTTGGCTAGTCAGCTCACATAGCATGTTAGCATGTTAGCATGTTATTACGCCCCTATGTGAGTACTAACATGTTATGTGAGCTGACTAGCCAAGCGAAGTAACAACCTTGGAACTAGTCCTCGCACTCATTAGCATAAGATATAAGATCTTTAAAAATAAAAATACTTTTTCTAAAGATCTTTACCTATGCTAGTGTATACAGGGACGGTTAGGCAGGGATTAGTAATATGCACCTGTGACGCCCTGGACTAGTCAGTAGAGTTGAGCGCGGTTCGCGGTTCGAGGTTCTCCAGTTCTAGGCTCGAGTGATTTTGGGGCTGTTCTAGATCGAACTAGAACTCGAGCTTTTTGCAAAAGCTCGATAGTTCTAGAAACGTTCGAGAACGGTTCTAGCAGCAAAAAAACAGCTAATTCCTAGCTGGCTTTCCGCTGTAATAGTGTAAGTCACTCTGTGACTCACACTATTATGACATTTCAGTGTATAGTGTGCGGGAACAGCGCCTTCAGATCACTGCTGTTTGTATAATGGCGATCGCCATTTTTTTTTTTTCTTTCCTTGTCTTCCTTCCCTAAGCGCGCGCGTCTTGTGGGGCGGGCCAGCATGTCAGCCAATCCCAGACTCACACACAGCTAAGTGGACTTTTAGCCAGAGAAGCAACGGCATGTGTGATAGGATGTCCATGTCACATGTCCCTGCATTATAAAACCGGACATTTTCCTCCAGGACGCCATTATCTCTTCTGCGTCCTTGGTGTCAGACATCACTGTCGCAGCTCCGTCCTGAGTCCTATCGCTGATACAGCTGTATGCGATCCATACACAGCGCTGGACAGCTTAGGGATAGCACTTTCTATCAGTCCTTTTAAGGGCTCGTACCGGCAGGGTCAGAGCCATAGGTGACAGGTCCTGAAACCAGCGACAGCGTCTGTGTAGCAAAGGTCAGGGATTTCGTCGCTCACAATCCTGGCACTGTACCCTCCTGTCCTCTGCACACTCAAACTCATTATAACTAAGCCATTATACTAGCAAACACTCAGTGTACCTAGTGGCATCCTAAACGTGGCTATTGGACTTTGCTATAGTCCCACTAGTGCAAAGACATTTGCAGCACCTCTGCCTGCATTGCACACTCCAACTCATTATAACTAAGCCATTATACTAGCAAACACTCAGTGTACCTAGTGGCATCCTAAACGTGGCTATTGGACTTTGCTATAGTCCCACTAGTGCAAAGACATTTGCAGCACCTCTGCCTGCATTGCACACTCCAACTCATTATAACTAAGCCATTATACTAGCAATTTTTGCTGCCAGTTTAGGGCCGTAGTTGCATTGTCAGGGATATTTATTCTTTATTATTCTGCTGTTAATAAAGCTAGACCACCGCTGCAATCTACACCACTTCTCAATTTTTACTACCACATTTTCAGTCCACAATCTTGTCGCAATCAACATGAGTGGCAAAATGACAGATGCTGGTGGAAAGGGGAAGAGGCGTGGTGGAAAAGGCAAAAAAGGTTTTGTCCGTGGGGAAGGTGGCAAAGCTCCATTATCATCTGCTGAAGATAGACCATCTACCAGCAAAAGTAAGATGTCTACTACTTACCGTGGACAATCCGATGTGCTCCCTTTTTTACGGACACGAACAACAGGAACAAAGGTAGATGATGGCCAAAAAAGGAAAATGCTTGAATGGATCTCAAGTGGTCCAACAGTGCCCTCTCAGCCACTTCAAGTACCGCATCCAAAAAACACCAGTCTTCTGAGTTGTCATCCCAATCAAACTTGCTTTCTCCCAGCTCTGAAGTCTCCATCAGCCCTGCACAGTATGGTGGAACTGAGATAGCTGAGTCTGCAGAACTGTTCAGTCACACTATAGCGTGGGAATCAGAGGTCTGCTCCCAAGCTACAGTGAGTACAGAACAGGAAATGGTCTGCAGTGATGCCCAGAACCTTTGTGACTCTGATTCAGGCCGTGAGGACCAAGTTTCTGAGCATAATGTTGACCCTTTGTCACAAACTGTAACACCTGTGGTTATAGACAATGAGGAACATACTGATGAAGATGAAGGCCTAGATGGCCTTCTGAACAGGGCACGAAAACTGTCTGCTCACTTCCGCCGTTCAAGCGCCGCAGCTGAGCGACTTGCATTGCTCCAGAAGTCTTTCGGCCTGCTGGTTCATCGCCTGAAATGCGATGTGCCGACACGCTGGAATTCGACTCTCCACATGTTACAGCGGCTGTGGCAGCACCGCCGAGCCCTGGTGCAATACGTCATGACGTATAGCCTGGGCCAACGAGATGCAGAGGTGGGGCAGATCACCCTGATGGAGTGGTCTCAGATCAAGGACCTATGCACCCTTCTGCACAGTTTCGACATGGCGACGAATATGTTTAGCGCTGACAATGCCATTATCAGCATGACGATTCCAGTCATTTACATGCTGGAGCACACGCTAAACACTATTCGGAGTCAGGGGATGGGACAACAGGAAGGGGATGAACTACAGGAGGATTCATATGCGCAAGACACAACAACATCACCAAGGTCCAGACGTTCATCATCACCAAGGCGCCAGGCATGGGACCATGGGGGACAGGGATCAACAAGGGCGCATGGTAGCAGACGAGATGTTGAGGAAGGTGCAGGAGAACATGAAGAAATGGAGGACGAACTGTCCATGGACATGGAAGACTCAGCAGATGAGGGAGACCTTGGTCAAATTTCAGTTTAAAGAGGTTGGGGGGAGATGTCAGAGGAAGAAAGAACGGTTAGCACCTCTATGCCACAAACACAGCGTGGACTTGGTCCGCATGGCTGCGCAAGACACATGAGTGCCTTCTTGTTGCACTACCTCCAACATGACCCTCGTATTGTCAAAATTAGAAGTGATGATGACTACTGGCTTGCCACACTATTAGATCCCCGGTACAAATTTTGAGAAAGCCATGGAACCCATAGGGTGTAGGGGCGACATGACAGCCCGGAGGGTAGGGAGTTGATGGGGTTAAACAGTGTTGGTTCGTTTAGCAATGAGGAAAAGAAGGTGATTGGTTAGGGGGTGGAGTGTGGTGGAAGGAAAGGAGGGAGCTTTATGGTGTATATAATAGGAGGTGGGAGTCAATTAGCTCCTCTTGCATTCCCTGGATGACAGTTTGGACGGGCTGAGGAACCTCCATCATGACATCCAGCATGATGGATCCGGACATCGCAGAGCTGCAGCTTGGACGGGCTGGGGAACCTTCATCATGATGTCCTGAGGAATCCTCGGATCTGGTCAGCATGGCGGTGCAGGGCGCCCAGGTAGTGCAGTCCTACACCCAGGCTGCCTGGGTGTCTCCTCGGCACCTTCCCCTCCCCCCCCCTCTTTGCTGTAGTGCTGGCAGTTTCAGGACTCGCCGGGGTCTTTTGGGGAAGGTGGGGGTGAGGAGGACAACGTGAGAGCCCCCACTCCCGTGGGGACCCTCCGCAGCTGGGTGGGCAGCGGTAGCTTGCAGCGCCCGCTCTGGCTGTCGGGAGGAATCTCTTGCAGGGCCGCGACGGCCGAAAAGGGGGCGTGTCCAGCCCGGGGGCCTACTTCCGGTGTGAGGCCTCAGGCTGGATTTTTTGATGGACAACACCCCCCCTCCCTCCGCGGGGGGGCGGAGGACGGCTGCCTACAGGGTCACCTCACCTGTGTGGCTTGGATTATTGGGACTGGAGGACTGGGCGCAGAAGGCGGCGGCGAGAAGGAGACAGGAGGCGCCTGCAGGGTCACCTCACCTGTGTGGCTGGATTATCGGGACCGGAGGACTGGGCGCAGTAGGCGGCGGCGAGGAGGAGTCAGGAGGCGCCTGCAGGGTCACCTCACCTGTGTGGCTGGATCATCGGGACCGGAGGACTGGGCGCAGCAGGTGGCGACGAGGAGGAGACAGGAGGCCTGCTGTCTATCCTGGAGCAGGCATTGGGACAAGGGTGCAGCTCTCATCAGTAGCGGCTTCCCCCAGGAGGGGAGCGCCCAGCATTGTGGAGGCGACAATCGGCCCAAACAGGGCATGTGGACACGGTGCTCCTGGCGTCAGGGGGCGAACCCGGCGGGCATTCGGTGCCTGCAGCTTGAGGGACTGTCCCGGGATCAGCGACGGACGACTGGCGAAAAGGACGGTGACGGCTGATCTGAGGGCGTCCTCTGGAGGCAGCCTGGCGCGGTAATCAATTTAAGTTTCAGCCTTTTTGTAGTGGTGGGGGGACAGTCGCTGTAGTGGAGTAGTGTCTGGAGATCTGGGTAGCAGCTGGGGGGGGGTTTGGAGCATGTGGTTAGTTCATAGGTCGGTTGGTTGTTCTGGAGGCCAGGGGCAGAGTTACGGACGGGGTGGTCTCATGGCAGCGGGGCTGTGAGGGTGCAGGTGGCGTCAGGTCCGGTGGTTACAGTTGCAGGTTGGGGATGGCGAGGTTCAGCGTTTACCGCAGTTTAGGTCTTGTGAGACTTGGTTAAGGGGGCTGATGATTGCGGCACATGTGAGCGGGTGAGACGGCGCAGTTATTGAAGGTTTGCTGGGGTGTTTCATTATTAATCTTCTGATGCATGGTGGTTCTTATTGGATGAATTATGGTGGGTAAGGTAAAGGGGCGAGGGGTCCCGCGGTACGGTGTGTTCGAGGAGTTTTCAGGGGGTTTTTGTGAGTGATGTGTAGGTGCAGGGCAAGGGTTGCTGTGGATAAGGGAATAAAGGAGAGCGGAAATGTAGGAGAAGGTGAAGTGTTGGTTGCTGTAATGGGTTTGTAGGTTTGCAACCGCATCAATGGTAACATGGGGTTAATTTGTGGCTAGTCAGCATGTTATCCCATTGTGGAGGTTGGTGCTGGGAGGAATGTTGAGTCCAGCGTGACTGAATTGGTGTTAATGTAGGTGCTGGGCAGCTTTGGGCTGCTGTGGGTGAACTCGGTTAATCAGCAATGGTGGGCTGCGGACGGAATAATGGAGTTCTTCGGACAGCCGTGATTACGGGTGGGGACTATGCGAGTTATGGTTTGGACTAGAGGATTGGGTACTTGTGGTGCATAGAGTGTAAGTTGGATAGCTTAGGGCCATCTGGTATTATTGGGTGTTTTGCATGGGTGGACTCCTGGCATCTGTGGGCTGGTGGAGTCTATTTAATATTCATATACAATTTAAAAAAAAAAAAAATAGGAATGCTTGGCCCGGTGGTAGGTATGGGCATCTGGGTAAGGGTTTGCTTAGGGAGTCGTGGTGCTCCGGTCTCACGGCACGAAGGTATTTGGTTTGAAGGTGCAGTTGTGCATTACGGGAAAATGGTGGTACGCCCCACGGTGGTCGGCTTTGAGCGGATACTATGGTGTGGCCAAGGTTTTAATTTATCTTGGGGTGTAATATGAGAGCTCAAAGGGGGTTGCGTGTCACAAGGTTTTGCTTGAGATCGAAAGGCCCGGACATGGTGTTTGGTAAAGTTGTGTCTCCTGATGCCCATAGTTGCATATGGAGTCAATCGGGCCAGTGGTGTGGCTGCAATTTTCCGGTGGGTATTGTAGTACAGGGAGCTTGTCGTGGTCCAGTTTGCGGAGGCAAGCGGACTATGCATTATGGTTGGAGGTGTTGTTGGGGACCTTGGGATCGAAGGTAATGCTTCAATATCTTCGACTCAGTAAGGGGTACAGGGCGATGGTTGCGGTTGTTTTGTTTTTTGAGGCCGTGTTAATTTTGGGGTGGAGCATGGTTCCGTTAGGCCGTGTGGGCCTCGTTGAAATTAAGTGGGCCTGATTTCGGATGAAGAATGTCCATTAGTGTGGTAGTTGAGTATGTGGGAAGATTTTGGGATTTTCTGGGGAAGACAGCTCGAGCCTCTGTTGTTGTCAGAGGGTGTGATGGCGGAATAAATCGGTCATGGGAGACCAGTAGTGATATTTGGCTCTGGGGAAGCTGCAAGGTCAGCTGTAGGGGAAATTTCAAGGCTATGGATTGCAGTCGTTTTACAGCGGGGTTTCACTTTAGCGGTTTCCTGGGAGAACTAGGTTTGGGGTGCGAAGTGACCCAGTAGCATAAGCAGTGTGAGTGTCATCCTGTTGTATCTCAACCCCAGTGGTGGTTTAATTCAGCTGGAGAATGGAGGAGGACTGACTGTACAGGGTGACTGTACAGTGGTTCTTTGGTCGGTACTGGGGAGGACGATGGTACAGTCGGTACTGCATTTAATTGGTTATAATAAGGCCAGCGGGGCATGGTGTGGATTCCGGTATAGTTTGGGAGCTTGTGGCATGGTGGGCCTGAGTGGCCGTCAGAGGGACCCGGTGGCTCCTGCCACCAAGGATCAGGGGAGTGCGGTGCAGTAAGGTGGACTGGGTTTGCTGGATGGTGCATATATGGGATGCTCAGAGTTTAAGTGATAGATGGAAAGGTTTTAATGGTTGGTTTGGCTTGCAAGTTGGGGGAGCAAGCGTTGGGTGTGTGGGGGTCCAGGCCACGCAAGGTGTCACCTGTTCTGTGGCGGGGCTAGGTCTGGTCCAGAGGCGGTTTAACGGATAATGTTATTTGATTGGAGAGTCACTTGTAGGATATAGTGGCTCCGGTTACAAGGATCTTGCAGGCATGGGTCCTGCAAGGTGGGGGGTATTGATCCGTAGGTGATTCATACCTCATCTCCGGCCCGGTGTGTGTTGCGGCCAGGGATCATATTTTGGTGGTGGAAGGTGGTTTCTGGACCGGGCCTACCCAGGGTTACGTATTGTATTACGTACTGTATTATTATTATTATTATAGTATTACCTATTGTTAAATGTTGGGGACGCCCGTTGGACGGCGCCCCCTTGTGTTAGTGTGTAAACAATAGGCAATAAAGGGCTGCTGTGGCCATTTTTTACCAAGTCGCAAGCAGTGTCCGTGTATTATTGATACCGGGTAAGGGTAATTGGGAATAATATAGGAATCAAAGACCGGAAAATCCCTCCTGGAAATGTCATGACATAATTCCAGCCATAGAAAGGGACGCACGTATGCAGGAGTATCAGCAGAAGCTGTTACTCGATCTTAGATCGGCTTTTCCACCAAACAACCGTGCAGGTGCAGGGAGTGAATCTCCCAGTTGTAACTTGACAAACATGGGACGGTCTTGTCATCTTCAACAGTCTACCCGTACCAGTAGGACCGTATCTGGTGCTGGTAACATCAATTTTATGGAATCTTTTCATAATTTTTTTAGACCCTCCTTTGCAAGGCCACCAGAGACAACAAGTCTGACACATAGTCAACGGCTGGAGAGGATGATACAGGAGTATCTCCAAATGAACATCGATGCCATGACTTTGCAAATGGAGCCTTGCTCCTTTTGGGCTTCAAATCTAGAAAAATGGCCAGAGTTATCCAGTTACGCCTTGGAGATTTTGTCGTGTCCAGCTGCCAGCGTTGTCTCTGAACGTGTCTTCAGTGCTGCTGGGTGTGTGCTGACAGATAAGCGCACGCGTCTGTCCAGTGACAATGTGGACAGACTGACGTTCATCAAAATGAACAAGTCATGGATCCAGAAGGAATTTACTACCCCTGTGTCATCCTGGGGAGAGTAAATGCTTGTGGATTTTGAATGTGCTTGATGCAAATCTAGCTGTGAATTGTACAACTGGGGCACAACTGCTGCCACTGAAGGGGTGGGTGTGTGTGGGGCCCAATTTTTTGAAAAAAGGGAGACTCCGCTTAGAGTAACCCTTGCTTGCTGTGTTTTTAAAAAAAGCCAAGATGAACAGAGCTGGGATCAGGAAAGACTTTGCTACCTACCCTGGTGTCATCCTGGGGACGGTTAATTAGGCCGTATTTTTGAATGTGCTTGATGCAAATCTAGCTGTGAAGTGTACAACTAGGGCACAAGTGCTGCCACTGAATGGGTGGGTGTGTGTGGGGCCCAATTTTTGGAAAAAAAGGGAGACTACGCTTGGAGTCACCTTGCGGTGTTTTACATGATTTTAGAAGGGAGTGCCATGCCTATATTTGTGTCTCCTCCTCTTTTTCCTTTTCCAGCTGTTTTGTTTTCGCATGAGTATATGTCCTTGTCACTTTCCCATGTGTTTGTGTTGTGTTGTGAGTTGTTTGTCACCTTTTGGACACCTTTTGAGGGTGTTTTCTAGGTGTTTTTATGTGTTTGTGATTGCCTGCCATTGTTTCCTATGCAGTTCGAGTTCGGTTGGTCGAACGTTCGACGAGCCGAACTCGAACGGAACCTCCGTTCGGCGAACCGACCTCGAGCGGAACCGGGACCGGTTCGCTCATCTCTACTAGTCAGGTCGTCCCAGGTAGTCACACACAACACCACACCCCCTCCCGGTTAGGTGACATCAGTCAAACTAAAAGCCTTGTCACCACCCTCCAGGTTGGATGTCCCCACCAGGGGAGGTGGAGCCAGGCGGTGGGCTTCGCCCACCGAGGAGTTCACAGGCATGGAGGCGAGAAAACATCCAGTCAAGTTCAAGTTGTAGAGGAGAGTAGTCTGGAGGAGGTAGAGAGCAGACAAGTTCTCGGGCAGTCCTGTGTCCAGGCCTGCCAAGAGACTACCGGGTGGCTGGGTCGGAGCCCAGTCACCATTGGCAAGGAGGCAGACGGTGGTGGCCGCCTGTAGAAGCTGGGATTACAGCCGGTGGAGCCGTAGGGACCGGGGTCGGGCGGTGGCCAGCTGGTACCGAACCGGGGAACTGATTGGAAACCGGAGGGTTACTCAGACCCAGTACAAAGCCTTGAACCGACAGGGCCGAGTCAAATCAACTGATTGCAGACTGGACTTAAGGACCTATCCCACACAAGTCCCGTTAGAAGACAACAGCCCAACCATACAGGGTAAAGCCACTGCCAAGGCACAGAGACCCAAAGGGCCAACATCTGCGGGCAAACGGGCTCCTATGGCTTATACAAGTCAGGGAGCGGACTACCGGTGTCTAGGCATAGGAGTCAAACATATACACAGAGGTGTAGGAGAAAGGCGGAAACCACCAAACTGTTCTGGGAGAAGCTGCAGCTGGCTGCGGGCCCTGTTCATCACTCCGTTTGGTTTACCAGAGATTCCAGTGTCTTGTGTCAGAGTGAATACACCAGTGCCATCAGGCACCACACCGCAACTCTTCCCCCTGCACCCCGGCCCTCGCCAACCGGGCCCCGGGACCAACATCCCCTATCCACGGAGGGGTCAACACCTATCTGCGCCATTACACTGCTCCCGGGAGCCCCCATACCTTCACCGCAGCGGTGGTGTCTACAATCACCACAACCCATGGGTGGCGTCACGAACTTACAATCCAAACCCAAACCCCTGTGGCCCAGGCTGTGGAACTCCTCACCCAAATCCTTGCGTGTAGCGCCAACTCCCTTGCAGAGCGACGTGACCACCGGGTCTGTGAGAGGTTCGAGCCACCACCCGCAGTACGAGCACGGATCTGAGCGGCTCGGCGGTCGCAGCAGAGCCCACGGGGCGGTACACACCCAGAACTGTTCTTGGCTCTGAGTGCATATTGCACCTGACAGATTCCCTTTAACTGGTAGGGCAGCAAGGATAAAGCAGAGCTGAACCTGTTGGGCAGCTAGGACCCAGCAGCTCTGCAGGCAGGAGACCATATGATCGGTAAGCTAATAGAAGCCTCAGCAGATGCTAACTCTGCATAGGTTATTACTGGCCAGTGCTGACTGCAGGAGAGGAAACGAGTGTTGATTGCATGGTCTTTTCCTCAGCTTCCTGATTCCCCATGTGTCTGCAGCAGTGAGAAGCAAACACACGGGGAGCCAGAGAGAACAGCTGCAGAGAAGCGCACAGGCTCCGGGGCTGGGGATGAGTCATACCTTAGCAGCAGTCACAGGGGTTTCATGTTATCTTTCTGGCTGTTCATTCAGTGTATCATTTGCTGGCTCCACATCTTCTCCTCTTCCTCTCACTGTTGGGGTCCCTCAAGGTTCAGTCCTTGGCCCTCTTCTTTTCTCCCTCTACACTGCCCCAATTGGAATGACCATCAGCAGATTTGGCTTTCAGTACCATCTTTATGCTGATGACACACAGTTATACACCTCATCCCCTGAGCTCACCCCCGCTGTACTACAGAACACAAGTGACTGCCTGACTGCAGTTTGCAATGTCATGTCTGCTATCTATCTGAAACTTAACCTTTCCAAAACTGAACTTCTTCTTTTTCCTCCATCCTCCAACCTTCCTAAACCTGACATCTCCCTCTCTGTGTGTGGCACAACGATAAGTCCTAGGCAGCAAGCCCGCTGTCTGGGTGTTATACTTGACACTGATCTCTCCTTCACCTCCCACATACAATCTCTTGCCCGCTCCTGCCGCTTGCACCTCAAGAACATCTCTAGAATCCGCCCTTTTCTCACAATGGAAACGACAAAAACCCTCACCGTGGCCCTGATCCACTCTCGCCTTGACTACTGTAACTCTCTATTAATTGGCCTCCCCCTAGCTAGACTCTCTCCTCTACAGTCCATCCTTAATGCAGCAGCCAGGGTCACCTATTTGGCCAACTGCTACTCAGATGCCTCTGCTCTTTGCAAGTCATTGCACTGGCTGCACATATATCACAGGATCCAATTCAAACTGCTTGTTCTCACCCACAAAGCTCTCCACAGTGCAGTACCCACTACATCTCCACCCTCCTCTCTGTCTATCACCCCACTCATTCTCTACGCTCTGCAAACGACTTTCGACTAACATCCACACTAATTCGAACCTCCCACTCCCGGATCCAAGACTTCTTCCGAGCTGCTCCAACCCTCTGGAACGCTCTACCCCAAGAAGGTAGGACAAATCACAACTTACTAAGCTTCAGACGCACCCTAAAGACGCATCTTTTTAGGGCGGCCTATCACACTCCCTAATCAAATTCAATTCACATAGTCACTCTACAACTTCAAACAACATAACTCCACATCAAACTCCATGCCACCCAAAGGCATCTCAAGCCTCTGGCCCACTGGTCCAGGAAGCCATTATCTAGCCCCCATTTTCGTGAGATGGCTGGATTGTCATTGTAAATAAGCACTTGTAGCTTGCCCCTCCCCCCCAGCTCATTGTAGATTGTAAGCTCTCACGAGCAGGGTTGTGTTTTTTCTTTTTTTTTTTTTTTTTTTTTGTTCTCCTCTAAATATTGTATTTTCTATAACTGTTACTTGTTTGTATATGATCCTCCTGAATTGTAAAGCGCAGCGGAATATGTTGGCGCTATAGAAATAAAGATTATTATTATTATTATGTAGCGCGCTCAGCTCTGGTCACTGGATAGAAGGGAGAAACAGCGAGGCGGAGCTACAGTGGGTGGGCGGAGCCACGGGATACATAGCTCACGGGCGGGACTTGGGAGCAAAGGCTCAACAGAGGGACTGTCCCTCTGTATTCAGGATAGTTGGGAGGTATGTGCCTCATATACGGTGAAGATATATGTTGAATTGGAAATGTTGAGTAAAGTTCTAGTGGAAGAGAAGTGTCTGGTTTCCGCTTAATGGTGTGTGACCTGTAATGAAACTGAGGAATGGGAACCAGCTGCTACTGGCAGCCTAGGAATGGTCTAGAAGAATGAGATAGCGGAGGCCTCTAGCCCACGAGTGAGTACCAGACACATGTACCTGAAGATGTCTCCTTTCACTGTGGAGGTGGCCGGGGTGCAGACTGACATTGCAGGGCTGCGCAGCAACCGGGATTTGTCCCCATTCATGACTACAACTGCCCTTTTCTATCACTACAAATGTACAGAGACATTCTTGATAAAAATCTGCTGCCATCTACTATGATCATGAAAATAAAATGAGTGGATATTTCAGCAAGACAATGATCTCAAACACACAGCCAAGGAAACGCTCAATCGATTTAAAAAAAAAAAAAAAAATAATGAAGCTGTTATAATGGTCCAGCTAATCACCGGACCTGAATACGAAAGAACATTTATGGAATGAACAAAACCTAAGAGTTCAAAGAAGGAGCCCGTGGGACCTTCAGGAGTTGCAGAGTGTTTGTGTGGAAGAATGGGCCAAAGATCCCAGTTGAGCAATGCATGTGACTAAATTCTTCATACTGGAGGCGTCTTGAAGCTTCATCACCAACAAAGGCTTTTGTATGAAATTTTAATTAATTTTCAGTAAGTGTGTTCAATACTTTTTCCTTGTCTGTTTTCTTATTATTACACAGAACTTAATGTCTGGATATCTATATTTTCATTTCTTGGCATGTGTGGATTGGATTGGTTGTTACTGACTTCTCGTCAGAAATTCATGTCAATAGCACCTTTAGAAATATATTTGCTTGCAAAAAATTGGTGACACATTCAATATTTAGTTTACCTATCGTATAGATCGTAAATGGGACATTTACCTTTATTCCCCTATTCCTGACCAAGTACATTTCTGAGTTTTTCTTACATGAGATTCAAAGTTCTGTAAAAAAAAGTCTTCTTTCTGATATGCAAATTACTTTTTCTTCTTTTTTTCATGATACATAAGCTCCATTTTTATGTCATTATTAGGGATGAGCGAATGTATTCGCCACTATTCAATATCCGACAGATAATGGGGTATTCGAGGTATTTGCTATCCGACGGCTAATATGGTATTCACTTTGTTACTTTTATTTTCATTTCTGACTTCCTGGCGCCTTTTTCCAGCCAATGAACACATCTGACGTTGCTTGCCCTCACAGTAACGCCGCATTCATCTTTGTTGAGGTATTACTGTGATTGGCTTGGCCGCACAGCGTCATAGAGACTATATAAGACTGGTGCCATTTTGTGAACATGCAGCCATAGGGAGCTGGCAGTGTACATAGACTGTACTGTGTGCAGGAGAGCGTTCTTAGATCCAACTAATAAATAGACCTTGTAAGGGCTGAACAGTGTCACACAGCTCCATAAATCCCTTTTTTGACAAACAGAACGCAGGTCTTTCGGTCTCTCTCTGTCTGTCGGTCTATCTCTCCCCCCCCCCCATACTCTCCGTTCACTGGCGCGGTGCTGCATGGCTGTCACACTGCTCCGGCGGCTTCTCCAACTTTTGAAAATGTCGGCCGCCTATTATTCCATCTCTTATTCCCTGCTTCCCCCGCCCACCGGCGCCTATGATTGGTTGCATTCAGACATGTCCCCACGCTGAGTGACAGCTGTCTCACTGCAACTAATCACAGCCTCTGGTGGGTGGGTCTATGTAATGCAGTAAAATAAATAAATAATTTAAAAAAAAAACTGCGTGCGGTCCCCCCAAATTTTGATACCAGCCAAGATAAACCCACACGGCTGAAGGCTGGTATTCTCAGGATAAGGAGCCCCCCCAGCCTAAAAATATCAAAAAGCAGCCGCCCGGAATTGCTGCATCCATTAGATGTGACAGTCCCGGGACTCTACCCGGCTCATCCCAAATTGCCCTGGTGCGGTGGCAATCAGGGTAATAAGGAGTTAATGGCAGCCCATAGCTGCCACTAAGTCCCAGGTTAAAAATTGCAGTTGTCTGAGATACCCAGAATGATTAACCTGTAAGTGAAAGTAAATAAACACATACAGCCGAAAAAATCCTTTATTTGGAATAAAATACAAAAAACCCCCACCCTCATTCTCCACTTTATTAAAATCCCCAAATACCCCTCCAGGTCCAGCATAATCCACACGAGGTCCCATGATGCATCCAGCTCTGCTACATGAAGCTGACTGGAATGGAAACATTCCCCACCATCTCTGCTTGCTGTCATTAAATGGAAACATTCCCTAACATGTCTGCTTGTTGTCAGTGAATGGAAACATTCCCCACCATCTCTGCTTGCTGTCAGTGAGTGGGAGCATTCCCAATCAGCATTTTGGATTCACTTTTGACAGTGCGGTACCACTCGGCCTGCTACATCCCAATACAACATGGCTGGCTGCGAGACAGTGCCGCACGATCAGAATTAACTCGGATGAACTTCCCCCGACTTCATTGTCATCGTGTGGCTCTGTCTGTGTGCCACAGCCTGATTTGCGATTACAGGTGAAGGACTCACCGGTGAACGCAAATCCCCTGAGTGACTGAAGTGAGCAGCGCGATCAGCGCGATCAGCGGTGCCATCACTCAGGTGACTTGCGGCCAGCTGCAGTCCACCTGAGAGCTGTGATCGAGGGTAACCTGAGTGGGCATGGGTACTGACAGTGTGACATCCATAAGACATGTACAGGGAAAAGCATGATACTGAAATAATGTTTTTTTTAGTTTGTTAAAGTTGTGAAAATATAGATAGAAGATAGCTATATAGCAAGATAGATAAATAGATTTTATTAACCAAAAAATAAAAAATGAATTTGAAAAAAACAATGTAGAGTCCCCTCCATTTTTGATAATCAGCAATGGTAAAGCAGACAGCTGAGGGCTGATATTATCAGGCTGGTAAGGTCCATGGTTATTGGGCACTTCCCATTTTGAAAATAGCAGCCTGCAGATGACCAGAATTGGAACATAACATTAGATGCATCAATTCTGGTGCTTTGCCTCAGCTCTTCCGATTGCCCTGGTGAGTTGGCAATCGTGGTATTATTTTTTGGGTTTGATGTCAGATGTGTAGTTTCTGATAGATGCCTCTCTATTACTAGCACCCAGTCTTGATGCCAGCTGATATCAACCCCAAAAACCATTACCCTGATTACCGCACCAAGGAAATCAAAAAGAGCCAAGGAGAAGTGCCAGAATTAATGCATATTACATGATGTTCCACTTTTGGAGCAGGTGCTGACTGATATTTTTAGGCGGGGAAGATCCAATGAACCTTCCCAGCCTGTTAATACCAGTCCACAACTGTCTGCTTTACCTTTTCTGGTTACCATAAATGGGTGGGATCCTATATCATTTAATCATTTAATTATTGGTTTATTTATTTGGTTAATAATTGTGAAACTTATATAGCTATCTAACTATTGGCTATCAATCATCTATCTCTATCCATTTTTCTAATATATCTCTCTATCCATTTATCTATCTTTGAACATCTTTAACACATAGAAAACCATTAATTTCGGTGTCATGCATTTTTTTCCGGTATGTGTCACATGGATATCATCCATATCCTGTACATGTTTCATTCGTGCTGCCAGTAAAAAAAAGGGACATGTCTCTATGTGAATCACATGGAGATGCGTTTGTTTCACACAGACTCATGGTCTGGTACGGAAGTGTGAAACTCATCATTGAAAATATTATGCATTTGAAGGTGTCTCCAGTATGTGTGAAAATGGACACCACACATACTGGAGACACGGACATTTGAAGGGGGTCTTAGGAGTAGAGTTGAGCGCGGTTCATGGTTCTCCAGTTCACGGTTCGAGTGATTTTGGGGGCTGTTCTAGATCGAACTAGAACTCGAGCTTTTTGCTAAAGCTCGATAGTTCTAGTTACGTTCGAGAACGGTTCTAGCAGCAAAAAGCCAAGCTAATTACTAGCTGGCTTTCCGCTGTAATAGTGTAAGTCACTCTGTGACTCACACTATTATGACATTTCAACATATAGTGTGCGAGAACAGCGCATTCAGATCACTGCTGCTGGGATAATGGCGATCGTCATTTTTTTTTTCCTTGTCTTCCTTCCCTAAGCGCGCGCGTGTAGTGGGGCGGGCCAGCATGTCAGCCAATCCCAGATACACACACAGCTAAGTGGACTTTTAGCCAGAGAAGCAACGGCATGTGTGATAGGATGTCCATGTCACATGTCCCTGCATTATAAAAACGGGTATCTGCCGTCCGGACGCTATTATCTCTTCTGCGTCTAAGTGTCAGTCACCGCTGGCGTAGCTCCTGTCTCCAATACTGCTGTGTACGCTCTACACACAGCGCTATACAGAATAGGGATAGAAGTTTCTATTAGCCCTTGTAAGGGCTAATAACAGCAGGCTCAGAGCCATAGGTGACAGTCAGATCCGTGGAAACAGATTTTAACAGCTACAGATAACAGCGTCTGTGTAGCTAAGGTCAGGGACTTCCTCGCTGCATTTCCCCATTAGGAGGGATAGAAAGTGAGGCTTCCTTTCCTGTACACTGGCCCACAACCCTTCCACTGTACCCTCCTGCCCTTTGCACGCTCAAGCTCATTGTTACTAAGCCATTATACTAGCAAACACTGAGTAAACTTAGTTACATAGTTACTTAGGTTGAAAAAAGACGTAGGTCCATGTTCTGCCTTCTTCCACGTGTGAGCTGTGTGGACTCCGGCATACAGCTAACCTTCATCCACTGTTTCAATAAACAGACTGTGTTGCCTTTAAGTCTTTATTATTAAATGATGATGGATAGGTGGATGATCATAAGAAATGGATGATTGATTGGTAAAAACTATAACAAAGGATACAAATCCATATCAGTACAGGCATATCACAAATAACAGAATGACATACATAGTAGTACTGGTATTTACAGAATCTGCATAACATAGAGAGCAATGCATATGACTGAACACAACATTTACACTGCTGAAGCTGCCCTACACCTGCTCTGCATGTATCACAGCCTATGCAATCTGAGTAGATCCACTGCCACTTCACAGTGCCTACATAACAACTGTACACATATTCCAACACAAATATGTAGTCTAGTACAATGATTCCTACCGGGATCCATTAGTCAGGAGGAACGATTGAAGAAAAGGTACTGAAGCCAACCATAGCACCTCTGAATCCTATGGAGGCATCAAGACATCTGCGTCTCCAACTCAGTAAGGGAAGGGAAAAAGGGGCAGTCCAAGGAAGTATCTTTTCCTTAAAGCAACAGGCTCAAAACCACAGAAATACTGTAGAGAGGTATGAGGAAAACATAAGAAAGCCAACAGTGACCTCTTGTGGGCAACAAACGATATTACCCTCATCCTATTTAATGAATAGGAGACAGAACAGTCCATCTAGTTCAACCTTCCTCCACCAGTTCTACATTTAGTCACTAAGTCCTTTATAACCAACAATGTTGTGTGTACTGAGGAAATCATCCAGCCCTTTTTTAAAAGCTGTTGTAGTATCTGCCATTACTACCTCTTGTGGTAGGGCATTCCACAGTCTGACTGCTCTAACTGTAAAGAACCCTTTCCTATTTAGCTGTTGGAATCACTTTTCTTCCACTCGCAGTGAGTGCCCCCTGGTCCTTAGTACTGTCTTTGGAAGAAATAAGTCATGTGCCAGTCCTTTATATTGACCACACATGTATTTATACATATAAATGAGATCTCCTCTGAGACGTCTTTTTTCTAAGCTAAACATATCTAACTTTTTCAACCTGTCATCATATGGGAGGCCTTCCATTCCTTGTAATAGTCTAGTTGCCCGCCTTTGAACTGACTCTAACTTCTGAATGTCCTTTTTAAAATGTGGAGCCCAAAACTGGATCCCGTATTCCAGATGTGGCCTTACAAGTGATTTATAGAGGGGTAACAATACTTTGGGATCACTGGATCTAATCTCTTTTTATACACCCTAAAATCTTGTTTGCTTTAGCAGCTGCTGCTTGACATTGAGTGCTGCTGCTCAGCTTATTTGTAATGAGAATACCCAAGTCCTTCTCCTGTTCTGTAGTCCCGAGTTTACTTCCATTTAATGTATACGCAGCTATAGGATTACTCCGTCCTAGGTGCATTACTTTACATTTATCAACATTAAATCTCATTTGCCAAGTATCTGCCCATTCTGACATCTTATCCAAATCTTTTTGTAATATTGTACTATCCAGGTCAGTTTTTAATATCCTACATAGTTTGGTGTCATCGGCAAAGACTGACACTTTACTATCAATCTCATCCACAAGGTCATTAGTAAAGAGATTAAAAAGAATCGGTCCTAGCACAGATCCCTGCGGCACCCCACTGCTGACTATAGCCCATTTAGAGAATGTACCATTTATGACTACTCTTTGTTTCCTATCTTTTAGCCAATACCTTACCCAGTTGCATATTGTGTCCCCTAGTCCTTGCTTCTGGAGCTTTAGTATAAGGCTATTATGTGGTACAGTATAAAATGCCTTTGCAAAGTCCAAATAAATCACATCAGCTGCATTACCAATATCCAGGTTTGAACTTACCCCCTCATAGAACCCCAACAGGTTGGTTAGACACGACTTATCTTTCATGAATCTATGCTGTTTGTCAGTTATCATATTATTTTCTGCAATATATTTTTGCATGTCATCCCTTAAAATGCCCTCAAAAACTTTGCATACTACTGATGTCAGGCTTACTGGACGGTAGTTGCCTGGATCTACCCTCTTACCTTTCTTAAATATCGGTACCACATCAGCAATCCTCCAATCCTGAGGCACCAACCCTGTTACAAGTGAGTCTAAAAAGATGAGATACAGCGGTCTGTCGATTACGGAGCTCAATTCCCTCAATATTCGTGGATGAATGCCATCTGGCCCTGGGGATTTGTCAATGTTTAATTTACTCAGACGTAGGTGTACTTCATCTTGTGTTAAATTAATTATATCGGGTGGTGAACTTTGATTTTTCACTTGTTGAATGATCCCTGGTACAGTCAGTTCCTTGGTGAATACAGATGAGAAATGCCTATTTAATATCTCAGTCTTTTGTTTGTCCTCTATAACTAACTTGTTGTTATATTTTAAGGGGCCAATACTATCCTTTGTTTTCCTTTTGGCATTAATGTATTTTATAAAAGATTTTGGGATTAATTTTAATGTCATTGGCGATTTTTGTTTCAGTAGCTAATTTTGCTTGTTTGATTTCTTTTTTAAATTTCCTATTGATATCTTTATACTTCTGAAATGCTATTTCTGTATTCTCAGCCTTTAAGATTTTAAATGCCCTTTGTTTTTGTTTTATTATACTTTGTACAGTCTTATTTATCCATAGTGGTTTCTTTTTATTCCTGGACATTTTATTACCAGAGGGTATACGTTTTTTACAGGACTCTAGTAGTATATCCTTAAACTTACCCCATTTATGTTCGGTATCCCCAGTTATTATGACTTTGTCCCAATCTACACATTTAAGCTCTTCCCTTAATTTGTTGAAATCAGCTTTCCTAAAATTCCAGGTTTTAGCATTTCCCCTTTGAAATGTTCTATTGAATATTATGTTGAAGCTTACCATATTATGATCGCTGGTGCCCAAGTGCTCCCGGACCTGTAAATCTGAAATTGTATCCGGTCTATTTGACCGGACCAGATCTAGCAAATTATCTCCCCTCGTCGGTTCATCTACCATCTGAGAGAGGAAATTGTCTTGAATAGTAGATAAGAACTTATAGCTTTTAGCAGAACCAGAAGATTCTATGTCCCACTGTATGTCTGGATAGTTGAAATCCCCCATAATAAGAACCCGATTATTATTATTAGCTGCCTTTTCAATTTGTTCCAGCATTTCACCCTCTATTTGTTGAGGTATGTTAGGAGGCTTATAGCAAACTCCAATTAGCATTTTTCAATTATTCCCCTCCCCATGTACATTTACCCATACTGACTCTACATTGTTGCTGTTCCCCTCAATGTCATCATACAACACAGGTTTTAGGTTAGATTTGATAAATATACACACCCCACCACCTTTTTGGCCTTTCCTGTCCCTCCTAAATGTACTATAACCCTGTATGTTTGTCACCCAGTCATGGCTTTCATCCAGCCAGGTTTCCGTAATGCCCACCACATCATAATCCATGGTTGACATAAGAGTCTCCAATTCATTCATTTTGTTTGCAAGACTTCTTGCATTTGCCAGTAGACATTTAATTCTATTAACACCTTTATTACTCCTAGCCTCCCTACATTCCTTGTATGTCCCATCCCCCCCTAATCCTTCATTGACCCCTACCGTCTCACTGTCTCTATCTGCTCTATCTCTCCCCTTATTTGCTCCACTACCCTCCCTCCCCCCCCCGATCCTAGTTTAAAAGCTCCTCCATCCATCTGACCATTTTCTCCCCCAGCACAGCTGCACCTTCCCCATTGAGGTGCAGCCTGTCCCTACCGTAGAGCCTGTAGCCGACTGAGAAGTCGGCCCAGTTCTCCATGAACCCGAACCCTTCCTTCCTGCACCAATTTCTAAGCCACGTGTTTATCTCCCTAAGCTCCCGCTGTCTTTCTAGTGACGCTCGTGGCACCGGTAGTATTTCTGAAAACACCACCTTGGAGGTCCTGGACTTCAGCTTCTCTCCTAGTTCCCTGTAATCATTTTTAAGGACCTTCCACCTGCCTCTAACTTTGTCATTAGTACCAATGTGCACCATGACCGCTGGGTTTTCCCCAGCCCCACCCAGCAATCTGTCTATCCGATCCACAATATGCCGAACTCGAGCACCCGGCAGACAACACACTGTTCGGCATTCACGGTCTCGGCGACAGATGACCCTGTCTGTCCGCCTAATTATAGAGTCCCCTACCACCAACATCTGTCTGGGCTTTGCTGCACTCCTATTTCCCTCCTTCCTACAGCAGTTGTTTTCCTGGTTGCTAGGAGCAACATCCTGCTGTAGTGACCCTAGTCCAGGCCCTTCATTCCTAATATCAGCCAAACAGGCATATTTACTAGGTTGTGCCAGGTCAGGACTAGGCTCCCTGACACTTTTCCCCCTACCTCTACTTCTAACTGTTACCCAGCTACCTACCTCTAGGTCCTGATATTCCCCACCTCCACCCCCCTCCATATCACTGGCCCCAGCCAGAGAAACCTCAGTGAGCTCTAAACTCCTCTCCAGGTTTGCAATGCCCCTTAGTGTTGCAAGCTGCTTATTTAGATCAGTTACCTTGGCTTCCAAATACGCAACATGCTTGCATCGATTGCAGACAGTCACCCTCGAACGGCTGCTCAAGGCATGCATACATCTGACAAGATACACACCGGGTAGCATTGTCCATGGAGCACGTATTAAATGGGGATAAACGTTAAAGTAGTAAAACAAAGAGAAAAAAAAAAAAAACAATGGAAAACGTATAAGGATAAATTCAAACTATGTTCTTGTGTCAAACTATGTAATTGTGTTGAAACTATGCACTTATCTTAAATTCAGCACTTTACTTCAGTTCAGCACCTCGCTTGCACTGGCTGGTTTATATAGCTGTACAATGACTACCAGAAGCTGCTAGAAACAGGTGTGACTAATCCTACTAATTAAATCACAAGACTAACTTTTTTTTTTTTTTTTTTTTTTTCCTTTTCACAGAATCACAGACAGACACACAATTCCCTAATGAAATTCAACAATTAAAGTTATCACCACTATGTAATTGTGTTGAAACTATGCACTTATCTTAAATTCAGCACTTTACTTCAGTTCAGCACCTCGCATGCTTAGTGGCATCCTAAAAGTGGCTGTTGGACTTCCATTATTGTCCCACTGGTGCAAAGCTATTCGCAGCGCCACTGCATTCCACACTCAACCTCATTGTTACTAAGCCATTATACTAGCAATTTATGCTGCCAGTTTAAGGGCCGTAGTTGCATTGTCAGGGATATTTATTCTTTATTATTCTGCTGTTAATAAAGCTAGACCACTGCTGCAATCTACACCACCTCTCAATTTTTACTACCACATTTTAAGTGCACAATCTTGTCGCAATCAAAATGAGCGGCAAAATGACAGATGCTGGTGGAAAGGGGAAGAGGTGTGTTGGAAAAGGAAAAAAAGGATTTGTCCATGGGGAAGGTGGCAAAGCTCCATTAACATCTGCTGAAGATAGACCATCTTCCAGCAAAACTAAGATGTCTACTACTTACCGTGGACAATCCGATGTGCTCCCTTTTTTACAGACACGAACAACTGGAACAAAGGTAGATGATGGCCTAAAAAAGAAAATGCTTGCATGGATCTCAAGTGGTCCAACAAGTGCCCTCTCCGCCACCTCAACTACCGCATCCAAAAAACACCAGTCCTCTGAGTTGTCATCCCAATCACACTTGCTATCTCCCAGCTCTGAAGTCTCCATCCGCCCTGCACAGTATGGTGGAACTGAGATGGCTGAGTCTGCAGAGCTGTTCAGTCACACTATAGCCTGGGAATCAGAGGTCTGCTCCCAAGCTACAGTGAGCACAAACCAGGAAATGGTCTGCAGTGATGCCCAGAACCTTTGTGACTCTGTTTCAGGCCGTGAGGACCAAGTTTCTAAGCATAATGTTGACCCTTATTCACAAACTGTAACACCTGTTGTTATAGACAATGAGGAACATACTGATGACGATGAGACGCAGATACCAGATTGGGATGACAACTTAAATAATTGGTTCACGTCAGGAAGAGGCTCGGTTTGAGGGTGAGGGGAGTGCAATCACAACGCTTGATGAGGAAGTACTAGATCCCGCCTACTGTCAACCCACAGTCAAGCACTCCAGGAGGTCAACAGAGGTGGTGGAGGAGGATGCTACTGACGACGAAGTTACCTTGCGCCTTTCTGGACAGAGGAGGAGTACTGGTAGCACACCTACAACTGCATCCTCAGCCACCACTCTGCCTCTGAGCACTAGTCGAGGGGGCTTAGCAAGTCGCATGCCCTCTAAGCCTTGCCTAGCCTGGACCTTTTTTGACATAGACAAAGATCGCCCAAATCATGTGATATGTAAAATTTGTCATGATTCTGTTAGTAAAGGGCAAAACCTCAGGAGTTTGACAACTTCTTCCATGAATCGTCACATGAATAAATATCATTTGTCCCAGTGGGAAGCTCACTGTGCTGCAATGCGGTCTAGCAGAGCGAAACATCCACCGCCTGCCCCTTCAAGTGCATCCGTGCGCTCTTCGTCTTCTAGGACTGTGGGGACAGCTGTCAAACCTGGTTTTCCACGCACAACTTCCACCACTGTAACCGCAACAGGCAGTTTGCTTGGTAGGTCGTCAGTTGGTTTGGAAGGGGAAACAAGTGTGTGTGAAGCTCCCTGTCCTCTCCAACACCAACAGGAACATTTCCCTGCAACCAGAAAAAATGCAAGACCTGTCCATTAATATTGACAACGGACAAGATAAAGATTCCCAGATCACATCAGGACTACAAGATCCCAGGTACGTTCAGCTGCACCACAACCAATGTGGTGTACTTAATTATATGTACCAAATGTCCAACTGGGGGTCTGTATGTAGGGGAGACAGGACAACAGCTCAGGACAAGGATGAATTCTCACCGCCACACAATTAGAGAAAAAAGGATGGATCTACCTGTGGCCAAACATTTTTGTAACCCAGACCACAGCATCATGGACATGAAATTGCTGGTATTGAAAGGAAACTTCAAGTCCCAGAGAGACAGGAGACTATGGGAGTACAAACTTATGATGACCTTTGACACATTCAGAGAAGGAATGAATGTGTCTCATGGATTCATGTCTTTTTACATCAGTTAAAAGATGTGCTCCTCTGACCATCCGAGCGTGTCACAGCCCTGGACCAGACCCTTATCAAAGGACAATAAAACTTTCACACTGAACTGCAGCAGTATTTATGGCTAGAACAGCTTGTCCCCCTGCCATAGAGATAGTTCTGTTTCATATAACTTGTTCTTTTTTTTTTTTTTTTTTTTTTTTTTTTTTACTGCACTATTCTAAGTCCTGTTGTGTATAAGTATGTGACTCTTCAGATTTTGTGTTATACCATGCCTGATGAAGAGACCTGAGTAGTCTCGAAAGCTTGCAATTATTACCATCTTTTCAGTTAGCCATTAAAAGGTATCAACCACTGAGGACTCTCTGTTCTTTTAAACAATTTTTTTTCAGCTCTCTCAGACATCGATAGTATCAACGTTGGATGAAGGCAACATCATGTCTACACCTGCACTTTCCTCACAAAGCTGCATTTTTCCAGGGACACCCTACTCAACACCGTCTACACACAGCAGCCAGATCTCTGTCCCTCAGATGTGGACAAATAAAAGGCCATTTCCTGCGACCCATGACAAAGCTAAGAGGTTGACTTAATCCCTCTGTAAGCTCTTGGCTACCAAAATGCTGCCTTTCTGCCTGGTGGACACACAGGATTTTAGAGACCTTATGTCTGTCGCTGTGCCCCAGTACCAGATGCCCAGTCGCCACTACTTCTCTAAGAAAGGTGTGCCTGCGCTACACCAGCATGTCGCACACCACATCACCGCTTCCTTGAGAAACTCTGTGTCAAAGGGTGCATTTCACCACCGATACTTGGACCAGTAAGCATGGACAGGGACGTTACATGTCGCTGACTGGGCACTGGGTAACTATGGTGATAGATGGTGAAGAGTCTGCTGCACAAGTCTTGCCGTCCCCACGACTTGTGTGTCTGTCCAAGTTCCGCCACTGCTTCTGCCTCCTGCACCTCGTCTGGGTCCTCCACCTCCACCCCAAGCCTGCCTGGTCAGGTCACCAGCGTTGTAACTGCGCAGAAGGAATCACGCACCCCTCATTACTATGCTGGCAGCAGAGCGCAACGGCATCAGGCGGTCTTTAGCTTGAAATGTCTTGGAAATAGGAGTCACACAGCGCCTGAGTTGTGGTCAGCTCTGCGGTCAGAGTTTAATAAATGGTTGTCTCCACTCAACCTGCAGCCTGGTAAGGCCGTGTGCGACAATGCTGCAAACCTGGGTGCGGCCCTTCGCCTGGGCAAGGTGACACACGTGCCTTGTATGGCTCACACGTTAAAAATTGCTGGACAACAAGGTTTAACACACTATCCCGGCCTAGATGGCCTTCTGAACAGGGCACGAAAACTGTCTGCTCACTTCCGCCGTTCAACCACCGCTGCTGAGCGACTTGCATCGCACCAGAAGTCTTTCGGCCTGCCGGTTCATCGCCTGAAATGCGATGTGCCGACACGCTGGAATTCGACTCTCCACATGTTACAGCGACTATGGCAGCACCGTCGAGCCCTGGTGCAATACGTCATGACGTATAGCCTGGGCCAACGAGATGCAGAGGTGGGGCAGATCACCCTGATGGAGTGGTCTCAGATCAAGGACCTATGCACCCTTCTGCACAGTTTCGACATGGCGACGAATATGTTTAGCGCTGACAATGCCATTATCAGCATGACAATTCCAGTCATTTACATGCTGGAGCACACGCTAAACACTATTCGGAGTCAGGGGGTGGGACAACAGGAAGGGGAGGAACTACAGGAGGATTCATATGCGCAAGACACAACAACATCAACAAGGTCCAGACGTTCATCATCACCAACGCAGCAGGCATGGGACCATGGGGGACAGGGATTAACAAGGGCGCATAGAAGCAGGCGAAATGTTGAGGAAGGTGCAGGAGAACATGAAGAAATGGAGGACGAACTGTCCATGGACATGGAAGACTCAGTGGATGAGGGAGACCTTGGTCAAATTTCAGTTGAAAGAGGTTGGGGGGAGATGTCAGTGGAAGAAAGAACGGTTAGCACCTCTATGCCACAAACAGCGTGGACTTGGTCCGCATGGCTGCGCAAGACACATGAGAGCCTTCTTGCTGCACAACCTCCAACATGACTCTCGTATTGTCAAAATTAGAAGTGATGAGGACTACTGGCTTGCCACACTATTAGATCCCCGGTACAAGTCCAAATTTTGTGGCATAATTCCAGCCATAGAAAGGGACGCACGTATGCAGGAGTATCAGCAGAAGCTGTTACTCGATCTTAGCTCGGCTTTTCCACCAAACAACCGTGGTGCAGGGAGTAAATCTCCCAGTTGTAACTTGATAAACATGGGACGGTCTCGTCATCTTCAACAGTCTACCCGTACCAGTAGCACCGTATCTGGTGCTGGTAACAGCAATTTTATTGAATCTTTTCATAATTTTTTTAGACCATCATTTGCAAGGCCACCAGAGACAACAAGTCTGACACATAGTCAACGGCTGGAGAGGATGATACAGGAGTATCTCCAAATGAACATCGATGCCATGACTTTGCAAATGGAGCCCTGCTCATTTTGGGCTTCAAATCTTGAAAAATGGCCTGAGCTTTCCACTTACGCCTTGGAGATTTTGTCGTGTCCAGCTGCCAGCGTTGTCTCTGAACGTGTCTTCAGTGCTGCTGGGTGTGTGCTGACAGATAAGCACACGCGTCTATCCAGTGACAATGTGGACAGACTAACGCTCATCAAAATGAACAAGTCATGGATCCACAAGGAATTTACTACCCCTGTGTCATCCTGGGGAGAGTAAATGCTTGTGGATTTTGAATGTGCTTGATGCAAATCTAGCTGTGAAGTGTACAACTAGGGCACAAGTGCTGCCACTGAAGGGGTGTGTGTGTGTGGGGCCCAATTTTTGGAAAAAAGGGAGACTCCGCTTGGAGTAACCCTTGCTTACAGTGTTTTTAAAAATGATCCAAGATGAACAGAGCTGGGATCAGGAAAGACTTAGCTACCTACCCCGGTGTCATCCTGGGGACGGTTAAGGATGGCGTATTTTTGAATGTGCTTGATGCAAATCTAGCTGTGAAGTGTACAACTGGGGCACAACTGCTGCCACTGAAGGGGTGGGTGTGTGTGTGGCCCAATTTTTGGAAAAAAGGGAGACTCCGCTTGGAGTAACCTTGCGGGGTTTTACATGATTTTAGAAGGGCATGCCATGCCTATATCTGTGTCTCCTCCTCTTTTTCCTTGTCCAGCTCTTTTGTTTTTGCATGAGTATACGTCCTTGTCACTTTCCCATGTGTTTGTGTTGTGTTGTGAGTTGTTTGTCACCTTTTGGACACCTTTGAGGGTGTTTTCTAGGTGTTTTTATAAGTTTGTGATTGCCTCCCATTGTTTCCTATGCGGTTCGAGTGGTTCACCGAACCGAACTCGAACGAGACCTCCATTTGGCGAACTCGAGCCGAACTGCGACTGGTTCGCTCATCCCTACTTAGGAGGTATTGATGGGAAAATAAAAGGAATACAATACTTGTCTGCTTTTAATCATTTTTTTTTATACTATACATAGAAACACTGAAATTCTTAAGTCATTTATAACTTTTTTCCCCATTCTGTAACAATTATTCTTATATATTGGACACATTTTATATTTGTTTACATGGTAGGACAAGTAACGGCATTTTGGATGGGCAGTGGTAGTACTGTATAAACAGTACTGTGTTTTTGGTTTTTTTTTAAGTTGTAGTAGGGGTAACACATCAAATAATGAAAAAATAAATAAAATATATTATATATATATATATATATATATATATATATATATATATATATATATATATATATATACACATATATTAAATATATAAATAAATATATATATTTGCCTTATTCTGTCTGTCTGTCTTGCTCCAAAATTATGTCGTTACAGTGCCCCCCGCATGGATTGGCTGCTCGGCCAGGCCCCGCCCCCCTCACGCATTGGACACTCGCCCTGGCCCTGCCCCCCGCACGCTTTCCCCGAACCCACACGGAGCCCCGACTCCCAGGTGACTGCTGCACCCCCGGAGCCCACACCGGCAAGACAAAGTGGAGAAAAGCCGGATGTGTGAAACCACTAGCTTACCCTGGCTCCCGGCTGGTAATCATGGTACACATCGGGTAACTAAGGAAAGTTGTTTCTATAGTTACCCGATGTGGAACATGGTTACTAGCTTACCCCGGCTCCCGGCACACATTAGCACTGTTGCTTTGAATAGTTACTTACCTTTTCTCCACTTTGTCGGATCCGGCGTGCTCCTGTGCACTGTGTACACTACAGTGGCCGCGCGACAAGCTCCGATCACGTGTTGTCATGTGACCAGGAAGTTGCGGCGTGGCCACTGTATTGTACCCAGTGTATGGCTGCTTTCAGACGTCCGTGTTTAATCAGGTACCAGTCACACGCATGGTTATGGTCATACGTGTGACATTCGTGTTTACATGCGTGTGACAGGTACTGGAGAAAACACGGGTCTGTGAAATAAAATTAATTTTCATATTTACCTGCTTTCTCCGCCTCTGCTGCCTCCTGCTCCTGACTGCCTATCAACACACACACACACACACACACACACTGAGCACATATACACACATAGCAGACACACATGGATACACTGAGCGCATACACACATAGCGCACATGCATGTACACACACACTCAGCACATATACACACTGAGCACACACACCTAACAGACACACACACACACACATAGCAGACACACATGGATACATCGAGCGCATACACACATAGTGCACATGCATGTATATACACACACACACACACACACACACACTCTGCTGTATACTCACCCAGCGATGCGGTCCCCACCACTGAAGTCCCCAGTGCTGTTCCCGGTTCCAGCTCCACAGGGCACTGAATATTGAGTGAGTATAATGAGCTGCGATTAGGTGCGGGAGGCAGCAGAGCCGGAGACAGCATCGCTGGAGAAAAGTAAATATAGAAAATATTTTTATTAAAAAGACCCATATTTTCTCCGGTTTGTTTTACACTGATGTCACATGAATCATAACAGTGTGCGATCCGTGTGACATCTGTGCTGCCGGAGATGGCTGCGTGTGTGCGTGCGGGGTCATGAAAAGTCACACGGTCCGTGTGCAAACACGGACGTGTGAGGCACATCATAGGATAACATGGGTATGTGTGACATCCGTGTTAAAAACTGATGTCACACGTACCTAAAACACGGACGTCTGAAACCAGCCTACGGCAGTGCGCCAGATCCGACAAAGTGGAGAAAAGCTGGATGTGTGAAACCACTAGCTTACCCCGGCTCCCGACACACGTGTGCCGGGAGCCGGTGTAGGCTGGTAACCATGGTACACATCTGGCAACTATAGAAACCGCTTTGCTTAGTTACCCAATGTATACCATGGTTCCTAGCTTAACCCTGCTCCCTGCCCATTCAGATCGTTGGTCTCCCACTGTCAAACACGCCAATGCGTGCTGCACATCAGGAGACCAACGAGCAAAAAATGAACCATCATTATTCAAGACTTACTGATTATATTATTATTCATTCTGCTAACCTACATACACATTCTAGACTACCCGATACCTTAGAATCGGGCCACCTTCTAGTGTGTGTGTGCGTGTGTGTGTGTGTGTGTGTGTATGTGTATGTATGTGTATGTGTATATATATAATATATATATATATATATATATATATATATATGTGTATGTGTATATATATATATATATATATATACACAGTATATACTGTATATAAGTAATTTTACATTTTTTGATCTCCAAACACACTAAAATAATGCAATACAAACAATATCATATGATCTATATACATGTTAATGATATGCAAATACTGGAAACATAGAAACAAGATTTTAAAAACATGATTTATTCACTGGCATGCAAATGCACTTAAATGCCTTGGCATGCTATCAGTGAGGTTAATAGTTGTCTGGGGAATGTTTTGTGACAAAGAATGAAACTGGACATGTAAATCACAAAGATCCTCTGCTGGCAGCTCATTTAGCCAACACAGGCTGCTCACATTAGCACAAGAACCGTGCAGCCTGACATGTTTATGTTGAAAAAAGCTCCTGGTGCATTATGAAGAAATAGACATACCACTGGTTCCAACATTACATCAATATATTGCTGTTAATGTGCCTGGAATAAAGACTAGAGGATCCAGCTACCACATATTATGCGTTACCATAATCCCAGGCTTGGGACCAGTGTGACATTCCCTCACAAAGGCTTCTTCGTGGTATTGCCCATATGGTTTTCCAAACAATCTCTGGTTATCTTACGTCCAAGGCAAAAGTAGGACATCCCTTTCAGCCTCCACTCACACTGTTGTTCACCCTGTATATCTGATCTAATAATGTTGATACTAGTGGTGCTATATAAGAAAAAGCTACTGTCCATCCTGTCTTTATGAACTAATGTTGGAGATACCAGCGGTGTTTAGATAAAAAAAAAAGGCTGCTCACACTGCTGTCCTCTGATGTAATACTGGAGATAGCAAAGCTTAGAAGAGAGAAAAAACAGCTCACCCACAATAGAGACCACAGAATGCCTGATCGGTGCACGGATAGAGAAGCAGGATCCCTCTCCAGTGGAACGTGGTATTAGAAAAATTCCAGCATCCAGATCAAAATAGATTTTCTTTAAAAAATAGTTTTCCTTTTATTCCAAACTTAGTTAAAAGCAATAATATCCTTCATCATGATGAAGAACGCATCACATAGGCGTGTTATATTGGACGCGTTTCGGACAAAAAACCCTGTCCTTAATCTACACAACACACAGTACATCTGAACACTTAGGCTAGTTTCACACTTGCGTTGAACGGGATCCGTAGCATTGCGTTGTGTGACGCATGCAACGGATGCGTTGCATATAGTGGCACAACGCATGCTACAGATCGTACAAAATAACGCAGTCCGTTGTAGTTTTTTTTCCTTGACTTTACACATCTGAGCATGCGCAGTTGTGTAAAGTCAGCTGCGTTAACGGAATCCGTCAAATGACGCATTCTAACGGAATCCGCTGTGACGCCCTGGGCAAGCCAGGGGTCACAGGTCACAACACCACACGCACCCCACATTCCCTGCAGGTACACACTAGGTCAAAACACAAATCCTTGTTGCCTTCCTCCAGGGGCTGGTGTCCACACCAGGGGGTGGGCCAGGCGGTTGGCTCCACCCACCAAGGAGTTCACAGCCCTGGAGGCGGGAAGAACCGGGCAGTTGAAGCCAGACTGGAGTCTGAGGAAGAGTGAAGCTAGGGAAGTAAAGGAGTAAACAGTGAAGTGGTAGAGGAGCTAAAGTGAGAGCAACAGAGAAAGTGACAGAAAGAAGCCTGAAGTTAGTCCGGGTGTGTGCCCCGGACTGAAACAGCAAGGTTGGCAGACGGCGGTGACCGTCTGCAGGCGAGACTGATTGGAGGTTGCCGAAAGGACCGTGGACGGGTGGTGACCCGGCGGTACCGGAGCGGTATACGAAGATTAGTCAGCACCAGGGCAGGGGCCTTTCGGATCCCGGCAAGGCTAGGAGTCGCTGAATTTGCCAAATCCGTCAGTGAAGGGGACGACTGTCTCCCAACAACCAAGTCCCGTTTGAAGGTAACAGTCCAACCGTTAAGGGGAGACACCGCCACCGCCAAGGCACCAGTTTCCCAGGGCCAGCGCCTGCAGGCAAGAATGGAGCTCCTCTGGCTCATATCCAAGCTGGGGAGCGGGTTACCGGTGGGAACCCATCGCTACCAAACAACAACACATAGGTGCAGGAAAGAGACCGTTACCGTCAACTGCAGGGGAAGTCAGCACCGCAACCGTCCGAAGGACCCGTCCAACCAGCCATTTGTTTACCGAGAACTGTGTCGTGTTTACTGGCTGAGTGAGTACCTCTGTGCCGTGCGGCACAGCGCTGCCCCTGCGCCCCTGCACCTCCACAGGCCCCATAGGCCGCCTGTCCACCATCCAACAACCCCATCACTGGGCCCCGGGATCACCAACCCCTACCCACGGAGGGGCAACACAACAACTGGCTGCTCCACACCATCACTCCCGGGATCCCCAGCCAGAGCAGCGGTGGTGTACATTCAATCACCACAACAGTGGGTGGCGTCACGGACAATAAACTATCCCAAATCCCAATCCCCTTTCACTCACGGGCGAGGAGCGCAGCTAGAGTCCCCGGGATCTGGCCCATCGCTCGAGCCACCGAGCAGCGGCAGCAGCAGGCCGCAGCAGCCGCAGCGGCAGCCGGACCCGAGCAGTGGGAGAGCGCGGCGTCCCCTCCTCCGCCCGCGACACCGCCACCATAGGCGTCCGTTATAAAAACAACGGACGCCTAACGGATTCCTGCAGATTGCGTTTTTTTGACACTCCGCCAAGCGCAGAAAAACGTTACATGCTGCGTTCAATCCGCTAGACGCAGCGTCAAAATAACGCCGCTGCGTCGTCTATCGGATGCAACGCAGACACTTGCGTTACAGTGCGTCGTCCATACAACTCTATGGAGAATAGCGCGGTCCGTTAACGGACTGCGCTATTCTCCATAGTGACGGAATGCGCTGAACGCAAGTGGGAAAGTAGCCTTACTCTTAAAAGGAACCACAGGAAGCTGTGAAACAATCAAGGCTAAACAAGGCCACCTGACAACAGGTAGTAGATCACAATAACATTTACAAAACATTCAAAATTTCATTTCTTATGTTCATACCTGTTGGTGTTCTGCTTTTTAAAATCAACATCCATTTCGCCTCTCGGCGTAACAATAAATCATTTGAAACCGTATATCGGAGCACATATATGACATTGGTCACACCACCACATGCAGCTTGTCTGCTGCCTCCCGTCATTTCTTACATATATATGGGGGAGATTTGAGTCATTTTAAGGTGAATGCAATAGAGAAAATTCATACAATGAGAGGAGGAGGAGATTCAAATGATTTATTGTTACGACGAGAGGCGAAATGGATGTTTATTTTAAAAAACAGAATACAAACGGGTATGAACATAAGAAATGAAATTTTGAATGTTTTGTAAATGTTATTGTGATCTACTACCTGTTGTCAGGTGGCCTTGTTTAGCCTTGATTGTTTCACAGCTTCCTGTGGTTCCTTTTAAGAGTAAGGGGCACTTTGCACGCTGCGACATCGCAGGCCGATGCTGCGATGCCGAGCGCAATAGTCCCCGCCCCCGTCGCAGTTGCGATATCCTTGTGATAACTGCCGTAGCGAACATTATCGCTACGGAAGCTTCACATGGACTCACCTGTCCTGCGACCGTCGCTCTGGCCGGCGATCCGCCTCCTTATTAAGGGGGCAGGTCGTATGGCGTCACTGCGACGTCACACGGCAGGCGGCCAATAGGAGCGGAGGGGCGAAGATGAGCGGTATGTAAACATCCCGCCCACCTCCTTCCTTCCGCATATCATACGGAAGCCGCGGTGACGCCGGTAGGAGATGTTCCTCGCTCCTGCGGCTTCACACACAGCGATGTGTGCTGCCGCAGGAACGAGGAACAACATCGGACCGTCGCGTCAGCGTAATCATGGATTACGCCGACGCAGCACCGATGATACGATTACGACGCTTTTGCGCTCGTTAATCGTATCATCCAGCCTTTACACACTACGATGTCGCATGCGATGCCGGAAGTGCGTCATTTTCAATTTGACCCCACCGACATTGCACCTGCGATGTCGTAGTGTGCAAAGCCCGCCTAAGTGTTCAGATGTACTGTGTGTTGTGTAGATTAAGGACAGGGTTTTTGTCTGAAAAGCGTCCAATATAACACGCATATGTGATGTGTTCTTCATCATGATGAAGGATATTATTGCTTTTAACTAAATTTGGAATAAAGGAAAACTATTTTTTTAAGAAAATCTATTTTGATCTGGATGCTGGAATTTTTCTAATACCACGTTCCACTGGAGATAGCAAGGGTAGATATATAAGAGGCTGCTCACACTGCTGTCCACCATGTATTTTTGCTCTAAGGGTGTGTTCCCACAATCAATATTTGCCGCATTTTGGACGCAGAAAGCTTCAGCTGTGTCTAAAATGCTGTGGTGTACAGTACAAGCACAGTGGACGGGAGTTCTAGAAATCCCGTGCCCACTATGCTTCTTTTTTCCACAGCAAACACTGACCTGTAGAGCGTCTTTCCAGACCACAGCATGTCAATTGTTTGCTGCCAAATTGCATGCGTCCTCCATAGGGAGAACACAAGCAAGGGACCGCAGCGCAAAACATGAACTCGTTCTGAACGCAAGAGTCCTGATCGTGGGCACATACAGTAATACTTCAGATAGTGGAGGAGCTTAGGTAAGAAGATGTTACTCACACTCTTTTCCCCCTTGTATGTCTAATTTAATACTAAAGATATCAGGAGAGCTAAACTAATAGGAGGCCAAGCACACTGCTTTCCATCCTGTCTTTCTGATCAAATACTGGAGATACCAGGATTGCTGAGGTAAGAGGAGGCTGCTCACACTGCTTTCCACTATCTTTCTGTTCTAGTATTTGTAATACCAGGGATGCTTTGGTAAGAAGATGCTGCTCACACTGCTGTTCACCCTGTATTTCTGATCTAACACTGATGATACTATGGGGTGCTGAGATAAGAAGTGAATGCTCACACTGCTTGGCACATATTTTAATTCTGTAGTGATTACTTTCCAAGACAAAAGGATTGTGATTTGCTAATTAAAAGTGGTCACTGGTTAGGAATTTATTTATAATTACACTTTCTTTAGTTACTGTATTTGTTTTATTCATGGAGAACCCATTCAATGCACTTATTGCACATTTCAGCTATCATGTGCTACAACAAAAAATGTACTAGTGCATTCCACTTTAATTTATCGCATCTATGTGGCTTAAAGAGGTTGCCACTACTTTGACATTGATGGCCTATCCTTAGGATAGGTCATCAATGTCTGATCGGCTGGGGTCTGACACGTCGCATCCCCTGCCGACACGCTGTTTTCAGCCCCGGTGGAAGCAGCAGGGGGCTGGAAATGCTCAGTTGCAGGTCTGCTCAGACTGTGGCCGTGTACTCCACATCCGGATCCTATTGATTAGAATGAGAGGCGGATGTGCAGTACTCGGCTGTGGCCGCTATCAGAAGACAGAGCAGTGCCGAAACTGAGCTTTTCCAGCTGTGTGCTGCGTACTGGAACAGCGTGTCGGCGGGGGGTGTCATGTCGGTCCCCGGCTGATCAGACATTGATGACTAAGGATAAGGATACCCCATCAATGTCAAAGTAGTGGAAAATCCCTTTAAATGATGATAACTTTGTCAGACACACTCAGTCATGTGCCCTCCGTTTTCAAAAAGAGGTAGTCAAGACTTGAGTAAAGACACCAGAATTCACAATATATTTATGCAGCTCCAAATGTGTAGTGAATTGGGGCCATAGAGTATGGTACTTATGTACAGTACATTCACAGTGATAGACAAAACAGATGATACTTGTAATTTTATGCAAGTTAGAGTCAAAACTACAATTTGTTGGTATGTATAATGGCTCACTGAGCTCTGTGTGCTATACATAGCTTTCTCTCACTTCTATCAGGGAGGAAACATTTCCTAATCTCTTGTTACCATCCTCCTTCCACACTGGAGCTGGCGGATCACACTGGGGAAAACCGTAACAATTCCCGTAATGTAAACATGTCATCTACAGAGGAAATGCTCTGGCATTTAGGAAGTTCTTGATGGCGACCATGAGACATTTCATGCATAAACATGTTAAAGTACAGACAGAAATTACCTGAATGTTGCTGTGATGATACAATCTTTTTGTTGCAGTCATGAATTGATCTACCTTTATTGTATGACAGGGGTTTCCATTATTTCTAAATAAGTTTCATTGGTTTCTACAAAGGATTTTACAGGTTCATTTTGGTTGTAATTTTCCCTGGTGCTCCCACAGTGGCTCTCTGCCGTCCTCAGCGGGGGAGTGGGAAAAGGAGCAAGGCCCCAAATTCACACCCCGTCTTCACTGATGATTTTTCTTGGATCGGTATACGAGCATGTCGCGGGCAGCGGGGCGCTGCGCTCGCCAACGGTCTGGTCCGGCGCTGCTGCTGCTGCTCGGTGGCTCAAGCGGTGGGCCGGATCCGGGGACTTGAGCGGCGCTCCTCGCCCGTGAGTGAAAAGGGGATGGTTTGGTTTGGGGATTTTGCCCGTGACGCCACCCATGGTTGTGGTGAGGTTGGGACACCACCGCTGCTCTGGACGGGGATCCCAGAAGCGATGACAGGGAGCAGCCGAGGTGTTTTTCTCTCCCCTCCGTGGGTAGGGGGATTTGGTGGTCCCGGGGCCCGATGATGGTGACTGAAAGGTGGATAGCGGGGTTTGGCGAGGTGCAGGGTCGCAGGGGCGGCAGCGCAGTGCCAGGCGGCACGATGGTACTCACTCAGCCAATGACGTAGACGGAGTCTCAGGTAAAACAAACGGCTGGATGCAACAAGGATTTGTGTGTGTGACTGATGTGCCTAACCGGGGTGTGGGGTGTGTTGTTGTAGTACCTGTGACGTCCTGGCTTGTCCAGGGCGCCACATTCCCCCTTGGTTAAATGCAGACCGTCCGCGGGCTGCCCGTCCATCACCAGTTTTATTTTGTAACTGTTGAAAAAGGGGAAAACATATAAAACATTCAACATAAGCATTACTTTATAAATCTTCCCTTACGGGAGGCACTTCCTTAAATGTTGCTAATGGTAGTCAATTTTATTAACGGTAACAGCTTCCGCTCTCTCCCGCCCAAACAACCTGGCCCTGATGCTGCACCTAAGAAGCGGGCAGCACCCCTTGCCTCAGTCCACCACCAGGCTGCCCAAGCAGGTACGGTCCCTTTCAGGGGACCCACGTCCATGGGGGCCCCCTGACCCCCGGAGGATGGCCACCAGTCCAGGTGGTGGCCGGGCCCCAGCCTACTCCACTGCGGGCCCTTCCTCCAATCTGCCTTTCCGGAGGCGGTAACGGATGTATGCCAACAATTATTTACATGCCACAAGTTTGTGGTTGCCCTGCAAGTTCTCGGGCGTGTCCGTAAGTAGTTCCTTACGCAAACGGTGCAGAAAGTCCCAACGGGGGCTAGTTGCCGGCAACGGCCGGTTCAATCACGGTTGCAAATCGGATAACATCTTCGGTTGATTTATTCTTATCATTCGGTTACTTAATGGTACTGGTGGTCCCAACGGGGACAACTTGCAGCGGAGGGACCGCTGACATCACTGCTCACTTTCATCCCATTCACCCGGCCTCGGGTAGAAGAACACGGGTACCAGCCCCTCCAGCACGTGGCAGGCACGAAGGGGAAGGGCCGCCCGGTATCCATTATTTCCGCTCTGTGGGATGTTAGTGGCCTCCATGTCATACAAGGCGATGACTCCTTCGTCTTCCGAGACAGGTTCGGTGTCAGGCCCGGAGTCACTATCATCTGTTCCTGCGGCAGGTGGGTTGCCGCCAGCTGCCGCAGTCTCCGGGCTCGCTACTCCTTCTGCTGCCGCTACAGAGGGCCGCAAGCCAGATGGACCAGCAGCGGTGGGGTGCGCAGGCAGGGAAGATGAGGGCAGTATGGGGGCCAGGGGCAGACCGGGTCCCTCAGCCGCAGCGGCCGGTCCCTCAGGGACACGGGCGTGGGTCACTCACCAGCTCCTCAATCATAGCCTCCATCCTGTACACCCAGGCGACCGCAGCCACCTCCTCAACCTCCGCGGTCCACTGCTCCATCAGAAGGCAGATCTGACTCTGGTAGCGCCGACAGATCCCCGCAGTTCGGGCCCTAAGCCAAACCGCTGTTCCAGGCACCGGCTCCGTCTCTGCATAGCTGGACGGGGCGGACATGTTGGCAGTGGTATCTTCCAGGAACCAAAGATGGCAGCAGAGTCCTGGCGTCCCTGCTTTTATAGCCGCGGCTCACATGCGGCCGGACGCCATCCGTCCCCCCTTGGTTTCTGTCCGGCACCTCCTCTTCAGGGGCGTAGCTTCGGCTTTCGCGCCTCCACTGCTCGGGAAGACGCTCGAGCGGGGAACTTTTCGCGCCCAAGATGGCGGCTTCCGAAACTTTTCGGCCGGGCACCTCCGGCGGGACACAGGGCGCACTTCTACTGGTAAGTAGAGGGGTCCGATCCTGTTCATGACGCCAAGTTGTCGCGGGCGGCGGGACGCTGCGCTCGCCAATGCTCGGGTCCAGCGCTGCTGCTGCTGCTCGGTGGCTCGAGCGGTGGGCCGGATCCGGGGACTCGAGCGGCGCTCCTCGCCCGTGAGTGAAAAGGAAATGGTTTGGTTTGGGGATTTTGTTCGTGACGCCAGCCACGGTTGTGGTGAGGTTGTGACACCACCGCTGCTCTGGACGGGGATCCCGGGAGCGATGACAGGGAGCAGCCGAGGTGTTTTTTCTCTCCCCTCCGTGGGTAGGGGGATTTGGTGGCCCTGGGGCCCGATGATGGTGACTGAAAGGTGGATAGCGGGGTTTGGCGAGGTGCAGGGTCGCAGGGGCGGCAGCGCAGTGCCAGGCGGCACGATGGTACTCACTCAGCCAATGACATAGACGGAGTCTCTGGTAAATCAAACGGCTGGATGGACGAGTCCCGCAGCCGGCTGTGATGGTCACTCCCGGTAGGTTGGCGGTGACTGTCTCTCTCTGCACCTGTGATGTGTCGTCGGCTCCGATGGCTTCCCACCGGTAACCCGCTCGCCAGTGGTGTATTTGCCAGAGGAGCCCCTTTTTGCCCGCAGGCTCTGGCCCTGTGAAGTCTAGCTGTGGCGGTAGCTGTATTTCCCTTCATGGTTGAGCGGTTGCCTTCAGTCGGGTCTTTGCTGCTGGGAAACCCCGGAGGTTCCCGTCGCTGATGGATTTGACCGGTTTAACGGCGACTCCAAGCCTGGTCAGGGTCCGTAGGCCCTGCCGAATGGTGCTGGCTTCTCTTCGCTCCCTGGTCCAGTACCGGCGGGCCACCGCCCGTCCCCGGTCCTTACGGTTGTGCGGCAATCGGCCTCGCCTGCAGACGGTCACCACCGTCTGCCAACCTTGCTGTTTATGCCCGGGCCACGTACCCGGACACGGTCAGTCTACTCCACTACTGCTTCACTCCTTCCACTTCACTCTCCCTAACTCGACTCCTCAACTACACTGATTTCCTTTCCCGCCTCCAGGACTGTGAACTCCTCGGTGGGTGGGGCAAACTGCCTGGCTCCACCCCACCTGGTGTGGACATCAGCCCCTGGAGGGAGGCAACAAGGATTTGTGTGTGTGACTGATGTGCCTAACTGGGGTGTGGGGTGTGTTTTTGTAGTACCTGTGACGTCCTGGCTTGTCCAGGGCACCACAAGCACACTGAGTGGCCACTCAGCACTCAACAAACTTGTGCCACTGATTCCAATTCAGAGCACAGCAGTATAGGATGTCATCACCTGCTGCACTCTGCATAGGCAGTGAACTCATTAACAGAGCTCTGAGTTGGATGAAGGGGGCTTTATTATCTCGGCCGCTGCTTATGCAAAGTGCAGCAGTGGTTGAAAAACTCACATAGACTGCTAAACTGTAGACTGCCATCTGCTCTCCCACAGCTCCATATATTTCCTCTCACTTGTCGTTTTGTGAAAGGAGAGACAGAGACTTTGTCCCCTATATAAGAAAACAAAAACATTAATGTTGTCATAAACTTAGTGTGGGCCAATAGATCAATGATTTTATGCCAGAAAACTGGGGGTTGCGCAAAAAATGTTGACTTTTTCCATTTTCACATTGAATCCGCTCCTATGGAAGGGGGCAAAGCTGGGGAGAAGCCAGGGTGGGCACCACCCACATGTCGAATTCTTCGTGACAGTGTTTTGTAACCTCAAAATACTATTTTAGAGACACGCGCCACTCTAAAGGGGCGCTGAATTCCTTAAGTAGTGTGCGCATCTTAATGTATTTGGCACCTTATGCTTCAACAAGCATTGTGTTATGTTTTTACAAACTTTTTAGCCTTAGAGCTTGTATTAGATGTTATGGTTTTGACTAAGGTCAAGGTTAGGTCTGGGGCAGGGAGAGTACTAGGGTCAGGGTTATGACTGGGGGCAGGCAGAGGGCTAGGGGCAGGGTTAGGTCTAGAGGCAGGGTTAGGACTGGGGCAGGGAGAGTACTAGGGTCAGGGTTATGACTGGGGGCAGGCAGAGGGCTAGGGGCAGGGTTAGGACTAGGGTCGGGGTTAAGACTAGGGGCAGGGTTAGGTCTAGGGGCAGGGACAAGGCTAGGAGCAGGGTTAGGACGAGGGGCAGGGAAAGGGCTAGGGGCAGGGAGAGGGCTAGGGTTAGGACTAGTGGCAAGGAGAGGACCAGGGTGAGGGTTAGGACTAGGGGCAGGGAGAGGGCTAGGGTAAGGGTTAGGACTAAGCTCAGGGATATGACTAGAGGCAGGGTTAGAACTAGGGTCGGGGTTAGAACTAGGGTCGGGGTTAGAACTAGGGTCGGGGAGAGGACTAGGGTGAAGGTTAGGACTAGAATGCCATGACTTTGGAAAGTGTAACCTAACCATATTGGCTTTACCTTGAGTAAACCTAAAGACACCAGTTCTCCCTAACCCCTTATCTAATTAAAATACAATATACTACAAATTAATCTTTATTTTTATATAGCAGCAACATATTCCACGGCACTTTACATATATCAGCAACACTGTCCCCATTGGGGCTCACAGTCTAAATTCCCAATCTATATGTCTTTTGGAGTGTGGGAGGAAGCCGGAGACCTCGAGGGAAACCCCGACAACCACTGGAAGAACATACAAACTTCTTATAGATGTTGTCCTTGGTGAGATTTGAATCCAGGACCCCAGCGCTGCAAGGCTGCAGTGCTAACCACTGAGCCACTGTGCTGCCCAACATTAGACGTTAATGGCCACAACAGCCTCCTTTTATTGAATAACAGCAGACAATAAAATATAACATTAATTACCTATTAATATACATTCATAGCATAATCACCAGAAAAGTATGGGGGGATTGAAAGTTTAAAACCACTTTTCTTTAACCATAATGAACAGCTCCTTCACACTGCCCCTGGGTGCACCGTCTCTGCTTGAGGGAACCCAGCACCCAAAATGTCCTGTTGAGCCCTTTGCCCAGTACAGGCCCATTTACAATTCTGAAAGAACTTTGAGCCACCCATCACTGCACTGGGCCCATCCTTCAATGCAATCAACCTTCTTCAACACCCCCCTCCTTTTCTGCCAACCTCTGTGACAAAAAATGTAAATCCCTATTAGCAACTTTTAAAATCTTATAGGGTGATTGAGGGGGTTATTCCTGGTACCAAGGCAACCACTGAAGAACACAACAAAGTAGCAAGTGGTTCCTCTGCGCTTCTCCTGTAACCAAACGATGAGTCAGATAAAATTTAACGGGTTTATTAATCTACATGTTTCGAGGTGATCTAGCCTCTTCTTCAGGATCAAACCTTAATGTGTAACAAGTCATGAACAACTATTATATAGATCTATATTTCAAAAAGACATGCCAGAAACATGCGCCAAAAAAATTGCATCTGTGTAATGTGATGTTTTTGATGTGTGTTTCTGGCACGTCTCTTTGAAATACAGATGTATATAACAGTTGTCCACTGCTTGTTACACATTAAGGTTCTATTCTGAAGGAGAGGCCAGATCGCCTAATAAAACCTGTTAATAAAACCTGATTAATAAACCTGTTAATTTTTATCAAACTCATCGTTTGGTTACACGGAACGCGCAGGGGAGCCACTTTTTACTTTGTTGTAGTCCGGCTCCGTGTCTCTACACCCGTGGATCTAAAGCAGCCTTTATGCCTACGTAGTGCTTGTGTCTCACACAACTGTGACACCCCAGCAGCAGTCGAACTGCTCGGATCCGGGGTTGCTGTGGCTCGAGGGTCTCCGGACCCAGAGGCTTGCAGCCACTTCAAATGTAAGGAGATATTTACAGGGAATCCATGTTCGTGACACCACCTGTGGGTTGCAGTAAAGGGGAGTACCGCTGCTGCCGAAGGGAGTATCGGGGCAGATGGTCTGGGGTAGCCAGGTGTCCACAGGTAAGGAAGGCCCTGGATAGTGGGGGGAGTAGGTTTGGTGAACTGGTGGCTTGGCCTTGGGAAGCAGGGTGCAGGGGTCAGATTATTAATTGCGGTAGTCTTGGTGCTTGATCAGGTGGAATAAGCAGACACTCACACAGATGGTAAACCAAAGTCTCTAGGCACCGCAGTCTCTATGGGGGGAGCCTGTCCAGGTCATGCTCCCACCAGTGTCATTTGGTAAGTCCGGAGCCCTGCCTCTGTGCACAAATTGATCGACAGTTGTGGCACCTTGGCTTTAAGCTTTTGTGGCCCCACTACCCGTGTGTATGGCAGCTGTGCTCTTGGTGGCTGGCACTTGGGATTTCAGTGGGTTGTGTATTTTGGAGAACCCTATCCCCCGTGTTGTGCTGATGCCTCCAATCTCTCAGCTCTTGGGGAAAGTTCATAAAGAGACTATCCTCCACAGGTTAATTACCAATGCGCTTGAAGCTCTTCCCTGATCTAGCGTCCTGTAACCCGCCATGCTCGGTACCAGTAAGGTGGCTGGGCTTTCTGGTGCCAACAGTCCTCTTAGACTGCATCTGTTACACTCCTGTCCAGTGTTCCTAAAAACGGTCCCTGACTCCTGGGATCCCGGACCACCATTTGCGACCCAACTTGTCGCCTACCTGGAAGCTCCAACTCCCCAGCTCCTCACTCTCTGAGGGTTAACTCTGTTTTCCTTGTCTCCCCTCCCACCAGTCTGCCTGACCCCTAGGTGGGCGGCCGTGCTCCAACTTGACTAACCCACTGGTGTCTGTCCAGCCCTGGTGTGAGGTGTAGTTAGGATTTGTAGTGTGAATGTCAGTGACACTGTTGATGTGAACCTGCACCCTGGGATACAGGATGCAGTTCCCTGTAGCACCCTGATATAGTCAGGGGCCCTACACAACCACCTCATGTGAGGAGATTCATCTATCCCCTCACCCCTGTTTCATCAGGTTTCACACTATTGTGATTTTTGTTATTTCACCTTTAGTTCACTTCTACTACCGAAGAACAGACATACTTTCAGTGACCCCTCCTTATATACCCTACACACATGACCCACCTACCCACCAGTCAGATAAGTCCAAAACCCTTTCATCCTCACTCTACTCACACAAAATTCCCTCTCAGAGCCTACATTTTTCCCACTTTACTCTCTAGTACCCAAAATGTGGGCCTAGCATCCCTCCTACATTGGAAAGTCCTCCCTTGAGCCCCTGAGTGGGTGTATAGTCCAGAACAATGCTTGATCCTCAGATGATGCTAATTAAAAGCTGTACAGAGAATCCCAGACAGTAAGAGATTTGCAGACCTCTTGTCCAGGTGCTATAGACTACTAACGAGGGTGATGGGTCAGAGTTCTGCAAATCAAACCTTCCATCTCTACTGATGACATAACCTTAACCCCTTCACAACCGGCCGATTTTTCGCTTTACAGGGGTTTTTTTGCCATTTTTATTCCGAAAGATGTAACTTTTTTATTTTTCAGTCAATATGGTCAGGTGAGGGCTCATGTTTTGTGCAACAAGCTGTACTTTTAAATGAAACCATAAGTTTTACCATATAGTGTACTGGAAAATGGCAAAAAAAATCCACATGAAAAATTGCAAAAAAAATGTGATAGCACTATTGTTTGAGATTTTATTCCCTGTGTTCACTATATGGTAAAACTGATGTTTGGGCGTGATGCCTCAGGTCAGTGCGAGTTCGTAGACACCAGACATGTATAGGTTTACTCTTATATAAGGGGTTAAAAAACCGGAGGTTTGTCCGAAAACAATGGCGCACGTTTTACGCCATATTCTGTGACCCGTAGCGTTCTCATTTTTCGGGATCTATGGCTCAGTGATGGCTTATTTGCGTCTCGAGTTGACGTTTTTAACTGTACCATTTTTGTGCAGATGCTACGTTTTGATCACCTGTTATTGCATTTTGCGCAAAGTTTGGAATTTTTTTTTTGTTGCTACGCCATTTACTGATCAGATTAATTGATTTTATATTTTGATAGATCAGGCATTTCTGAACGTGGCAATACCAAATGTGTGTATATTTTTTATTTTTTTTTAACACTTTAATTTTTAATGGGGCAAAAGGGGGTTGATTTGAACTTTTTAGGGGTTTTATTTTTTTTCAGTTTTTAAAACTTTTTTTACTTTTTTATTTTTATTTTACTAGTCCCTTAAGGGGGTTATAGTGATCAGCAATCCAATCGCTCTGCCACATCTGCTGATCACAGCTATACAGCTGTAAACAGCAGATATGCTCACTTTCTGCTTCACTCGGCTCCGGAAAGTAATTCATGTGATGAGTCCTGTAGCTGTCATGACCCTGTGCTACCATGACAACCACCGGAAGTCACGTGATCACGTCACGTGACTTCCGGTATTGGCCGGTAAGTAAATGTTTACCACCAATGCCGTTATCACATATTGACAGCATCATTTAAGGGGTTAAACGGCACGAGCAGATAATGATTCTGCTCGTACCTGGCAGGCACACATTTCAGCTGTGAAAAATCAGCTGAGATGTGCACCGATTGCGGCATACTGCTGGCGACAGACTGCGGATAGTAATACTATGACCGCTAGGACATAATACTGCCCGCGGTCATTAAGGGGTTAAGAGAGGTCATCAACATTGGATCCTTAGAAGTTCAAGTGACCCTTCACCCTGGGTCTTACAATTTACAATACATTTCACATTTATAGTTACTCTCTACATGATGCCTCCTCTACTCAGATTGGTGTACAACATCTAACGGATGATTGCTGGACATGTGAACTTAGCCTTAAGGCCCTGTCACACACAGAGATAAATCTCTGGCAGATCTGTGGTTGCAGTAAAATTGTGGACAATCAGTGCCAGGTTTGTGGCTGTGTACAAATGGAACAATATGTCCATGATTTCACTGCAACCACAGATCTGCCAAAGATTTGTCTCTGTGTGTGACGGGGCCTTAAGGCCGGTTTCACACATCCGGCTTTTTGCCGTTTTACCGGATCCGGCGCTCTCCCGTACAGTTAATACAGTACAATGACAGCGCTGTAACTTCCGGGTCACATGCGCCGGTCACATGACAGCATATGACCGGCGCTTGTTGCTCTGTCATTGTACTGTATTAACTGTACGGGAGAGCGCCGGATCCAGTAAAACGGCAAAAAGCCGGATGTGTGAAACCGGCCTTAGCCTTCTGCGTCGTTGTGTTGGTTGTCCTCTTGAATAAGTGTTCTCTGAATTGCTTTTTTGCTGCCAAACCTTTGACTTTCTTGTGACCATCATTTTTCCTTGTCCCTCTGACCCTCTCCCCCTTCAGGTATTCTGACTCCAGACCATGACCTGACAACACCTCTGCCTACCCCCTTAATCTTTGTGGGTTCTCCTCGTACCTGACCATGAAACGTTTGACTATTCTACCTCATGGCTTGCCCATGTAGTGACTAACATCACACGTGAATCATGAAATTCTGAAATTTGTCCACTAGATGGCAGTGTTTTCTTACAAATATTCACCAGGCTACATTGGCATCTGCAGATTCAGGAAATGTATATTCTGTAGTGTAATATAGGAATGAATGGTTACTGCATAGAGCAAAGTGACAAATGAGGGAAAGCCAAAACTCCAATACCATTTCAGCATTTCCTGTGGAGAACGCTGGTTAAAGCAGTTGGAAAAGACAATTACTTTTATTAATATTGTTACTAATGGTTTAATTTATTTTTTTGTATTGTTCACTGTGGTCTGTGCACTAATATTTTACTTTGTACAGTTGTTTGTTTTCAAGTGACAACAATATCAGTAATAACAAAAAAAATGTTCTTTATTTTAAGAAGCAGCACCAGTTTTGTCTTCAGGGTGTGTCTGGTATCGCAGTTTATACCTGGATTTAATTATATCCCTAATCTTAGAACTTCCTATCAGTGACGATAAATCACTAAAATGCATAAATGTTTTTGCACATTTGACTATAACATTGTTTACACTACTCACAAACAGTGATATTTAGTTTTTGGATGAGATTTTAGGATGATCCTATAATGCATTTTAACCTTTTCAGGTGAACTTTATTGAGAGCTTCTCTAAACTTCTGAATCCTCATGTCCAACTGTTCAATGTTTCATTTTTTTTTGCACAACTTACTCTAACAAGGAGCTTAAATGTAAAATTCAGAAAAGGTGTTTGATCAAATAAATTTCAGGGTTTAGTTTAGAATTGGTATTAAACAGTCCTCATTATTCTGTTCACATTTTGACGTCATGAGACCAAGATGACACCTAACAACTGATCAAGCAGAATGTTCCCAGATGGAAGTGGCCACTGAGCTTACAGTGTCATCAGCAGGTTGCAATAGAGATACAGAGAGACTGGAAAAGTCACAGAAAGGCATAGACGTGGATGTCCTTTGGCCACATCCCATACAAGTCACAGATTCATTATGAGCAATGCCCTTCAGAGCCAGATGATGGATGGCAGACAACTCCAGGCACATTAAGGTAGGTGAGAGGCACCCAAGTGTCATGTCACACCATTCAAAATCATTTACCTCAGTGTGGTCTGTGTGCTGAATGACCTGCAAGGGTACTTGATCACACCACCAGGCAAAGTCATCATCTACACTAGATAAGGGACTATTGAGCCTCAGTTCTGGTCACTGATGAAAGTCAATTCACTCTGAGCAGAAATGATAGCTGCTAATGAAGTTGGAGACATCAAGGAGAGCTCTATAAACTAGCCCCTGTTGTCACTTAATGAGTGGGTCAGATGGGCCTAATCAATACTGAACTTCACTACACTTTGTGAATGGTACAGTGACAAATCCCTACTACCTGAATAACATCATAAATCCAGTCACTGTGCCTCTGCAAAAACACAGGCCTAATTTCATCTTCATGGATGACAATGCTCCAGCTCATTCAGGTTGCTTCATTAGGGAATGGCTGCTGTAGACTAACGCACCTCAAATTGAGTGGCCTGCACTTTCTCCAGACCTGAATCCCATAGAAAACCTATGGGATCAGATGAGTGGCTGTGTAGAGGCTGTAACTCTCTACCCAAGAACCTCAATGATCTGAAGGCTGCCCTTTAAGAAGAGTGGGATGCCATGCCTCTGCAGACTATAATTCAACTTGTAAACAGGAGATGTCATTGTCAGTTGTAATTGATGCTCAAGGCAACATGACAAGTTGTTGAGGCACTGACATTTTGGGGGTATACCCACCGCTAAAGGCTGCTTTACACGCTGCGACATTGCTAGCGATGTCGCTAGCGATCGCACCTGCCCCCGTCGTTTGTGCATCACGAGCAAATCGCTGCCCGTGGCGAACAATATTGCTAGGCAAACATAAATGATTAAAGGGCACCACCCATTGGGATCTCCTGATATATGGAAGTAATCATGCAAAAAAGAGAAAAGATATACCAAAAAATGGGATTACCAAAACAATACTAGGATCGTGAAAAAATATTTTTATTATTACTGAAATAATGTGGACAGATCACGGCCCCAGGGAAACAAGGGCACACATACAAACAGTTAAAAACATTTAAAAAGCCAAAAATGGCATGGTTCCTCAACATGCCAACCTCCAATGTATGAATACAGAAATATATAGAGTACCTCTTATATAAAATATGAACAATCAACCTCTATATAGTAAATAAAAAAACCTGGTACAGATAAAGCCACTGGTATGTGGGAAGCTTGCTTCACAGAACGGGAAGAGGGGGGGTGTTTGTGGTGAATATAGGTCACATATGACGCCATGCAGGACATATAATGATACGTTAGTGGACCTAAAAACCCCTCGCCGGATACCCGAAATGTTATATCAAGGTAGAATAAACAGTGTGGCCATCCACAAAATGGCACATTCTCTCTCCCCTGAGTAAGCCACACGCCAGTGGTGATACGCGTGGGGTCACACGCTTCTTGCCTCCCCTCCCTGTACCTCCTCTCTTCCTCTGCCTGGTATTGTTGCACCGTGTTAGGTGTGAGTATGCCTTTCTGCAGGTTATACGTATCCCTTCTTTGATTCTGCATCTCCCTAGCTTGACCTTGCACTGGTTACTTGGGGCTGGTCCTCTAGCTTGTCATCGCTCCATGGCATAATCACTGACAGGTTAGTGCTATGGACTAGATGACCCAGGTGTATATATTCACACTTGATTTACCCCAGACATGACAGGCATTGAATAGTATTTGCATGTAATTTCTTTGCTTCATGATATATACTAGCCATATTGTGGACGTCCACACTGTTTATTCTACCTTGATATAACATTTCGTGTACACGGCGAGGGGTTTTTAGGTCCACTAACGTATCAATATATGTCCTGCATGGCGTCATATGTGACCTATATTCACCACAACCCCCCCCCCCTCTTCCCGTTCTGTGAAGCAAGCTTCTCACATACCAGTGGCTTTATCTGTACCAGGTTTTTCTATTTATTATATAGAGGTTGATTGTTCATATTTTATATAAGAGGTACTCTATATATTTTTGTATTTATACATTGGAGGTTGGCGTGTTGGGGAACCATGTCATTTTTCGCTTTTTAACCCCTTAACGACCGCGGGCAGTAAAATTACGTCCTAGCGGTCATAACGTTACAGTCCGCAGTCTGCCGGCAGCAGCATGCCGCGATCGGTGCACATCTCAGCTGATTTTCACAGCTGAGATGTGTGCCTGCTGGGCACGAGCAGAATCATTATCTGCTCGTGCCGTTTAACCCCTGAAATGCCGCTGTCAATATGTGACAGCGACATTATAAACGCGATTGCGGTAAAGTTTACTTACCGCCCGATACCGGAAGTCACGTGACATGATCATGTGACTTCTGGTGGTTATCATGGTAGCACAGGGTCATGTGATGACTCCTGTGCTAGACATGAACCACTTTCACTTTCGCTTTCTACGGAGGCCAGGGAAGCAGGAAGTGCACATATCTGCTGTTTACAGCTGTGTAGCTGTGATCAGCAGATAGTGCAGAGCGATCGGATTGCTGATCGCTATAGCCCCCTAGGGGGACTAGTAAAAAAAAAAAAGTTAAAAAAAAAGTTTTTTAAAAAATTAAAAAAAAACCTAAAAGTTCAAGTCACCCTCCTTTCGCCCCATTGAAAATTAAAGGGTTAAAAAAATAAAAAAAATATACACACATTTGGTATCACCGCGTACAGAAACGCCTGCTCTATCAAAATATAAAATCAATTAAACTGATCAGTAAACGGCGTAGTGGCAAACAAATTCCAAACGCCAAAATGACATTTTTTTTGTCGCCACAACTTTTGCGCAAAATGCAATAACAGGCAATCAAAACATAGCAGCTGCGCAAAAATGGTACCATTACAAATGTCAGCTCAAGTCGCAAAAAATAAGCAGTCACTGAGCCATAGATGACGATAAATGAGAACGCTACGGGTCACGGAATATGGTGTAAAACGTGCGCCACTTTTTTCAGTTAAACTTCCGATTTTTTTTTAACCAATTATATAAAAGTAAACCTATACATGTTTGGTGTCTACGAACTCGCACTGACCTGAGGCATCACACTCAGACATCAGTTTTACTATACAGTGAACACAGTGAATAAAATATCTCAAAAATAATAGTGCTATCGCACTTTTTTTGCAATTTTTCTGCATTTGGAATTTTTTTGCTGTTTTTCAGTACACCATATGGTAAAACCTATGGTTTCATTTAAAATAAGTACAGCTCGTTCTGCAAAAAATGAGCCCTCATATGACCATATTGACTGAAAAATAAAAAAGTTACGTCTCTCAGAAAAAGAATGGCGAAAAAAAAAACGGAAAGCAAAAAATCGGCCGGTCGTGAGCGGGTTAAATGTTTTTAACTGTTTGGATGTGTGCCCTTGTTTCCCTGGGGCCGTGATCTGTCCACATTATTTCAGTAATAATAAAAATATTTTTCCATGATCCTAGTATTGTTATGGTGATCCCATTTTTTGGTATATCGTTTCTCTTTTTTGCAGAACAATATCGCTAGGACGCGTCAAACGGACTTACCTTCCTAGCGATATCGCTGTGGCCAGCGAACAACCTCTCTTTTTAAAGGGGCGGTTCGTGCGGCATCATAGCGACGTCAATCAGCGGATCTCGAATAGAAGCGTGGGGGCAGAGAGCAGCCGCATTCATGTCACTCCCACCTCGTTGCCGGAGGACGCAGGAACGCTATTGTACGTCGTTCCTGGGGTGTCACACGTAGCAATGTGTGCTGCCCCAGGAACGAGGAACAACCTGCGTCCAGCACGAGCAACAACATTTGGAAAATGTATGACGTGTCAACGATCAACGATTTGGTGAGTATTTCTGATCGTTAGTGGTCGCTCGTAGGTGTCACACGCAACGACGTCGCTAACGAGGCTGGATGTGCGTCACGAATTCCATGACCCTGACGACATATCGTTAGATACGCCGTTGTGTGTAAAGCGGCCTTTAGTTTCGATTGTTTCAATAAATTGTTTGAGTTGAGGAAATCACCATTGCATGCTTCTACTTAAATGCCCGACTTTCATGATAAAATATCACTGTAGCGTGAAGTTTTTAGGTTTTCCATGAATTTCACCTGAAGCCAAATATCCCTAACTTTTTGTAAGTAGCATGTAGGCCTCTTTCACACGTCCGTGAAAATCACGCACGTCTTTCTCGGTGCATAATGCCCTCCGTGAGCCGTGTTTATGGCACACGTGTGTTCTCCGTGGGTTATCCGTGATAACACACTTAGAACGGGAACTTTCTTCTCACCTGTCCCTGGCATTTCTGTCCGTGGTGCTGATCTTTGGTCTCCGGTCCTGCCAACTCCCCGCTGCTGCTTCTTCCGGCACAGTGAAGTGAATATGCAATGAGCATAATGAGCGGCGGTCGGAAGCAAGTGACAGCAGCGGCAGAGATGGCAGGGCTGGAGAAGGTGAGTAAAGTTTTTCTATTTTTTTTCTCAGACACATGTGTTTTCTCCGTTGCGTGTAACATCGAACACATCCGTGTGGTCCGCTTGCGTTCCGTGTTATACCCGTGATGCCGGAGAAATACGGACATGTCTACATGTGGAGCACACGGGCACATGTATGCTCCACATAGACACACAGTCCACGGCAGAACACGCACGTGAGCGGAGACCCATTGATTTTAATGGGTCTACGTGTGCCCGTGTCTCCGCTACGTGAGGAAACGGACCAAGCACGAGCCGGAGACACAGACGTGTGAAGGAGGCCATATGCAGATTTTCCAACTCCAAGCTATATTACATTGAATAAAGTACCTATTGATATGAAGCAGATTAGGTGATGTGTATTTGTGTAATAATGGAAAGTGCAACCTAAAGGACGCTTTACACGCTGCGACATCGCTAGCAACATTTGGTGATCGCTGCCGTAGCGAACATTATCGCTACGGCAGCGTCACACGCATATACCTTGTCCGCGACGTAGCTGTCACCGCCGAACAATCCCTCCCTCAAGGGGGAGGTACGTTCGGCGTCATAGCGATATCACTGCGGCGTCACTAAGTGACCGTCCAATATAAGTGGAGGGGGCGGAGATGAGCGGGACATAACATCCCGCCCACCTCCTTCCTTCCACATTGCCGGTGGAGGCAGGTAAGGAGATGTTTGTCGTTCCTGCGGTGTCACACATAGCGATGTGTGATGCCGCAGGAACAACAAACAACATCATACCTGTGGCAGCAGCGGTATTAAGGAAAGGAGCGACGTGTCAACAATCACAGTTTTTAAACGATTTTGTGCTCGTTGATCGTCGCTCCTTCGTGTCACACGCTGCGATGTCGGTAACTGCACCGGATGTGCGTCAATACCGACGTGACCCCGACGATATATCGTTACCGATATCGCAGCGTGTAAAGTACCCTTAAGAGACTGCTTATTAAGGTGTGCAAAATTATTAGGCAGCTTGTTTTCCTCAAGCAAAATAGTCAAAAAAAAAGAGACTTCACTGACTGAAAAGTCCAAAAACTGTTACATGTCTTACAGAGTGATGCAGCACTTTTCAAATTGCTATTGGGAGCATGATCACAGAACATCACAAGTTGTGTTGCATATACTCAATGGGGTCGCAAAAAGTGTGTTGAGAAAAAACAGACGAGTATTAACTGCCAGAGGTGGGAGAGGAATCAAATATGAAGCGCCCAGGAGCCCATTATCCTCCATTGCTGTCATATTCCAGATCTGCAGAATCCCTGGAGGCTAAGGGGTACTTTGCATGTTGCGACATCGCTACTGCGATATCGTCTGGGTCAAATAGAAAGTGACGCACATCTGGCGTCGGCAACGACGTCGCAACGTATAAAGCCTAGATGCACCGATAAACGATCGCAAAAGCATCGTAAATCGCTGATCTGTGTAGCGTCAGTCATTTTCATAATGTTGCACCAATAGGAGATACAATGTTGTTCCTCGTTCCTGCGGCAGCACACATCGCTGTGTGTGAAGCCGCAGGAGCAAGGAACATCTCCTTACCTGCGTCCACCGGCTATGCGGAAAGAAGGAGGTGGGCGGATGTTTACGTCACTCTCATCTCCGTCCCTCCGCTTCTATTGGCCGCCTGCCGTGTGAAGTCGCTGTGACGCCGCATGACCCGCCCCTTTAGAAAGGAGGCGGATTGCCGTCCAGAGCGACGTCGCAGGGCAGGTAAGTGCGTGTGAAGCTGCCGTAGCGATAATGTTTGCTACGGCAGCTATTACAAGATATCGCATGTGCGACGGGGGCAGATACTATCGCGCTCGGCATCGCTAGCATCGGCTTGTGATGTCGCAGTGTGCAAAGTACCCCTAATAGTACAAGGTGTTCATTGCTCAGAGACACGGCCAAGGTAAGAGAGACTGACACTGACCACCACTAAGAAAGACACAGAAGCTAAAATGTCAAGGCTGGGCAAAGAAATATCTGCATACAGATCTTTCAAAGGTTTTATGGACTGATGAGATGGCATGCCCTTGTGACAAGCCAAATGGATAGATCCATAACTGGATCAGCAGCAGGGCACAAACTGAATGTCAGCCCAGATGCCAGTAAGGTGTAGGTGGTGTCGTGCGATTGGCTGTTATTTTTTATAAAAATGAGCTAATTAGACTTTTTTCAATAAACTTCAAAAACCTACTGCCATTGTTTGGAAAACACTTTCTTCAAGCAATGGTACTGGAAAAAGGTCTGCATATTTCAAGAAAACCACGATTTTTATACAGGACAAATTTATCAGTTTTGGGTGATCCTCTTTTCCTGGCACATTTCTTTTGTTCTTGCTTGTATGCGAATAGAGGCCACGCAGCTAAGTGTCGGCATGCATAGGCTGCTGCCACGGAGAGAGAAAACTGTGATTGGAGCAGTTTCCCTGGTTACCTGGGCCTTCTCACCGGTCTGCTGTTTGGTTCCTGAGGTGATTTGTTCCTCTGGGGATTCATCCATGTGGTGATCCTTTCCGGAGGTCACCTGTCTCTGTGATTGCCGGTGCCTTATGGGCTTGTTGCAGAGCTGAAAGCTGGCAGAATTTCCCCTTTATACCTGAGACTTCCCTGGATCTATCCATTGTTACTGTAAGTCCTGAGCTCGGGCCCCGCACATATTTTTTCTATTTTTGCGGGAAGTGTGCACACACGTGGTACTGGTTTTAGAGCCAAAACGGTTAAGGTATGCTGCAGTCACTTACACAGAACTGAACTGTAGCTACTACTGTACTGCTGTTAACAAGTGTTTAACCCCAGATGAGCTATTAATGTGCACATGTAATGAGGGGAGAGGGATTGGAATAGAAGTATAGAAAAGATAGTTAATCAGTGTGCTGGTCCAGAGACAGGTCCTAGTTCCACTCAGTAATTTACACTCTTTATTAGTTTATAAGTTCTGTTCCAGCATTGTTTGGGTTTTCTTGTTAGGGAAATTGTGTTCCAGTAGCACCCACGATATTGGAAAGGGTCTCTAGCCTAGCACAATGATCCTGGCTTTCTGAGCCGGATGTATGTATATTTGTTTGTGGTAAATCCCACCTTGATCCTGTGTAACATTTCCCACTCGCCAAATGGTTTATAAGGAAAGAGTTTGCACTCAGCCCTAGTATGGTCTCGTTCCTCGTTCGTGGCCCGCTGTATCCTGGATGGAACCTCTCGGTTCCACGGTTCTTCGTACATTTTCCACTTCCATCTTGGTTTCCTTATTTATTCTGAATGACAGGTTATTACCCTGCTGAAATGAATTGGTAAAATGTACAAGCCCCTGCTTAGATTCAGGTATAGCATATCCCTAATGATTATGTCTTATCTTTTCCTTTAGATTCAATTAATATAAGTCATGCTGAAAGCAAAAATCATAAACTTCCATTGCAACCTATACTTAGACAGCTTGTATTTCTGACTGCATGCTGGACAGTGTAGTCATCTAAACGGCTGGGGGCCCAGTGTTAGTCATAATGAGATGCTCCTTGGCCCCAAATGCAATACCAAAACTAAGGGCATCCTGCCTGACATGGGCCATTTCTAAAACAGATATCTTCGTATGCAGATGCATCTGCCTCCTCTACAGCCATTTTTTTTTATGTCCCAGACACCCTGACAAAAAGCATACAGTACAAGAAACCTCTAATGCCATGCAGCTATCCACTCTGATAAAACCTTCCCATTTATTGGATATCTCCTATACTAATTTTAATCTACAAATCAATAAATTATGAATGGATCATAACTGTATTGATTTCAGCCCAGGATAAAAAATGAAAAAGTAATGTCGGAGTAGAGATGTTGGCAGAGAATCAACAATGTAATATAATATATTCCTCCGATGGCCATCAAGACAGGGGTCACTTAATTATTAAAGGCACAAGATCCCAGCTTCCATCCATTTATCTAATACTATAACAGAAGGGTGGGCCATTAATTTTCCCAAGAGGCAATATTAGAGTCTATGACTGGTGTGAACGGACAAACCAACAGACCAAACTTAATTTTGCTCAATATTAATATATTATACTAGCTGTACTACCCGGCTTCACCCGGGTTAATAACTGCTGTTAACAAAATAGAATGTATTAACAAAAATGTATTCTGCACACAAACCACAAAACAGATATAAATGTAATTATAATGTCTGTCTCCCCCTCTGTATATATCTCTGTCTCTCTATCTCTTTGTCTGTCTGTCTCTTTCTCCGTCTGTCTCAATCTCTTTCCCTGTCTGTCTATATCTTTCCCTGTCTGTCTATCTATCTCTGTCACTTTCCCTGTCTGTCTCTTTCCCTCTCTCTCTTTCCCTCTATTTCCCTGTCTGTCTCTTTCCCTCTGTCTTTCCCTGTGTCTGTCTATTTGTCTCTTTACCTGTCTTTGTCTCTCTTACCCTCTCTGTCTCTTTCCCTTTCTTCCATCTGTCTGTTTCCCTCTGTCTGTCTCTGTCTCTTTGTCTGTCTCTTTACCTGTCTGTGTCGGTCTCTTAACCTGTCTCTCTCTTTCCCTCTCTTTCACTGTCTGTCTCTTTCCCTGTCAGTCTGTCTCTTTGTCTGTGTCTGTCTCTTTGTTTCTGTCTCTTAGCTGTACTACAAGTCTTCGCCCGGGTTAGTAACTGCTGTTAACAAAATAGAAACCACAAAACAAATAGATATAAATGCAATTATAATGTCTGTTTCCCCCTCTGTATATTTCTCTGTCTCACTATCTTTGTCTGTCTTTCTCTTTCCCTGACTGTATCTGTCTCTTTATCCGTCTGTCTCAATCTCTTTCCATGTCTGTCTCTTTCCCTCTCTTTCCCTGTGTCTGTCTCTTTGTCTGTCTCTTACCCTGTCCCTTTCTTTCCCTGTCTGTCTCTTTCCCTCTCTTTCCCTGTCTTTTTCCCTGTCTGTCTGTCTCTTTGTCTGTGTCTGTCTCTTTCCCTGTCTGTCTCTTTCCTTAGCTGTGTCTGTCTCTTTCCCTGTCTGTGTCTGTCTCTTTCCCTGGCTGCATTGTGACACGCCAACATTCCATATAAGGGCGTGGCTGCACATTCTTCTGAAGTTCTGGCTGCACTGTGGCTCCCAGCTCCATTCGCTTTAATGGAGGCAGGTTTTGTGGTGAATAACAGAAAAGCGCGTGTTTAAAATTTCCCCTCAAAACATAGCCTATGACACTCTCTGGGTTCAGAAGTGTGTGTGCAAAATTTTGTAGCTGTAGCTGCGACGGTGCAGATGCCAATCCCGGACATACACACATACATATATACACACATACAGCTTTATATATTAGACTAGCTGTACTAACCGGCTTCGCCCGGGTGAATAACTGCTGTTAACAAAATAGAATGTATTAACATTCCCGGGATAGAATGTATAAATAGACTATATTAACGCCCGGGATAGTAACTGTCTCTGTTTCTCTCCAATTCTCTGTCTGTCTCCCCCTCTGTATATATCTCTCTGTCTCTCTATCTTTGTCTGTCTGTCTCTTTCCCTGTCTGTCTCTGACTGTCTCTTTCTCCGTCTGTGTAATACTACTGTATGTTCTGAGGATTTCGATTGCGTTAGGGCAATGACAACAGAGACGAGTTCTTGGTACAAGATGTTATATAATATGTCACCACGGTAGATACACAACGGGAATAAACACAGTAAAACAACACACAAAACGGAGCGAAGGGGATTCCCGGGGCCACGCACCGGACTCCCCCAGGGAGACCACCAGAGCGAACCCCTGTACAGGGACTGTCCGGCAATCAACCCTGGAAGGCCTAAATGTGCGGCAGCCGGTACACAAGGGGCAAGTGGTATAGTCCAGGAGTGTCCGTACGGGATGATTGTCCAGAGTGGTTACGAACCGGGCAGAGTGCTGATCAAAGACGGCAGACGGAGTCCGGGCACAGCTTGAAGAAAACCGGGTATGGTCCAGAGTCGGTCGGTAGAGTTTCAGGAGAATCCAAGGCAATCAGGAAGTAGAAACAGCAAAGCAGGAGCACACAGCAAGCAGTATACTCAGGCACTGGACTGGGCTGAGAGGCGGCCTTTTAAGCAGCTGGACAGGAAGTAGGGCAACAGAACCTTAAACTCCATGTTAACTGAGGGCAAGCTCATTCAAAAGAGAACTGGAAAACCTGGAAACCTGACATTACTCCCCCCCCCCAGAGACGGCCTCAGGACGGATCAGGGCCCGGCTTGTCCGGGAACCGTCGATGAAACTGAGCGATCTTCCGGGGTGCCCGAATGTTACCCACCGGTTCCCAGGAATCGTCCTCGGGGGCGTACCCCTGCCAACGTACCAGATATTGAAGCCGACGACGATGGAGCCGGGAGTCAATAATGTCCTCAACCACGAACTGCTCCTCGCCGTCGACCATCACAGGCGGAGGAGGAGGCACAACACGACCACGAAACGTATTAGGGGAGACAGGTTTGAGGAGAGACACATGAAAGACCGGGTGTACCTTTAGATGGTGCGGCAACCGTAGCCGACAGGCCACAGGGCTCACGATCCCGGTGATCTTAAACGGACCGATGAATTTTTGTCCCAGCTTCTGCGAAGGAACACCCAATCTCAGGTTTTTGGTGGATAACCATACAGAGTCCCCTACCTTGTACATGGGTGCCGGTTTCCGGTGAGTGTCTGCCGACCTCTTGTAACGCTCCTGGGCCGTAGCCACAGTGTCCTTTAGAACCTCCAGATTCTGTCGAAGCTCTGTCAATCTGTCCTCCACCGCCGGCACCGAAACCGCAACCGGTGACCTAGGCAAAACATTCGGATGATAACCCAAGTTAGCAAAAAAGGGCGTTACCTTAGTGGAGCTGCTCTGAGTGTTGTTATAGGAGAACTCCGCCAACGGAAGCATCTTCAACCAATCGTCTTGGAGATGGCTGACATAACATCGAAGGTATTGTTCCAGGGTTTGATTCGTCCGTTCGGTTTGCCCATTTGTCTGAGGATGGTATGCAGAAGACAAACAGACATCAATCTGGAGTGCCGTACAAAAGCCCTTCCAGAACCTAGACGTGAACTGCACGCCCCGGTCAGAGATGATCTCGTCTGGTACCCCATGCAATCGGAATACGTTCTGGATAACCAAATCCACTGTCTCTGCGGCTGAGGGAAGACCGGTACACGGAATGAAGTGAGCAGCTTTAGTCAATCGATCCACCACCACTAAGATGGTATTGTGCCCGCCTGAGACTGGCAACTCCACAATAAAATCCATGGAGATAGACCCCCAAGGGCGAGATGGCACGGGTAACGGTTGGAGGAGTCCCGTAGGAGCCACACGAGGGACCTTGCACCGGGCACAAACCATGCATGAGTGGACATAGTCCTTTACATCCTTTAGACAGGTAGGCCACCAGAAAAAACGGCTCAGAAATTCCTGCGTCTTCTGTACCCCCCTATGACCAGCCAACACGGAGTCATGGACCAACTTGAGAACCCGAAGTCTTACGGCCTCCGGGACATAAATGCGTCGCTCTCTCAACCACACACCATTCCGAAGAACAAGAGTTACATCATTCGGGGGGGCAGCAAGAAATACGTCACCATCATAGGCCAGCTTGATGTCCTTCCACAAGTCCTGGTCCTGGATTACTCCAACGAAATTGGCATCCGATAACACGGTCTGAGACGGGGTTCCAGGCACGGAGTCCACGGCGTGGATTCGGGACAAGGCATCGGCTTTCCCATTACGTGAACCTGGACGGTATGTAACGACAAAATTGAATTGGTTAAGAAATAGGCTCCAACGGGCTTGCCGTGGAGACAGGCACCTGGCAGACTTAAGAAATTCCAGATTACGATGATCTGTGAGTACTATCACTTGCTGCGCGGCTCCCTGTAAGTGGTGTCTCCATTCCTTGAAAGCGGAAATAATCGCTAACAATTCCTTGTCCGCAATGTCATAGTTCCTTTCTGCAGGGGACAACCGGCGGGAAAAGAAAGCACACGGATGTAAGAGACTCTTGTCCCCAGTCCTTTGAGAAAGGATGGCCCCTAATGCGTAGTCGGAAGCGTCGACTTCCACGATAAAGGGAAGTGCGGGATTCGGATGTACCAATATAGGCGCTGAGGTAAAACAAACCTTGAGACGATGGAAGGCTTCCTGGGCCTGGGCGGACCACACAAACTTCTGTCCTTTCTTGGTTAACAGAGTGATGGGACGAACGATCTCTGAAAAATTACGGATAAAACGTCGGTAAAAGTTGGCAAAACCGACAAAGCGTTGTACCTCTTTGACGTTACCCGGTTCCGGCCAGTCCAGAATTGCTTGTATCTTGCCAGACTCCATGTTCAGTCCCTGAGGAGAGATGACATACCCTAAGAATTGTATCTGTGAGCAATGGAATTCGCATTTCTCCAGTTTAATGTACAGGTGATTTTCCCTCAGCCGGGTAAGTACGGTCTTGACGTGCTCCTGGTGTTCCTGTAAGGAATCAGAAAAGATTAGGATATCGTCCAGATAAATCACCATGAATTGGTCCATGATATCCCTAAAAATATCGTTAACTAGATGTTGGAAAGCCGCGGGAGCGTTACAAAGTCCAAAAGGCATCACTAGGTACTCAAAATGTCCATACCGACATCGGAACGCGGTCTTCCACTCGTCTCCGGGACGTATGCGAAGTAGATTATATGCCCCACGGAGATCCAATTTGGTGAATATTTTTGCCTGTTGGACCCTCTCCAATAGCTCAGGAATCAACGGTAACGGATACCGGTTCCGGATGGTTATTTTATTCAGTTCCCGGTAGTCAATACAGGGTCTCAGAGTCCCCTCTTTCTTTTTCACGAAAAAGATGGGTGCCCCTGCTGGTGAGGTAGACGGGCGAATAAATCCCTTGGCTAGGCTCTCATCAATGTATTCTTTTAGTGCTTCTAGCTCAGGTGCCGCCAACGGGTAGACATGGCCAAACGGAATCTCCGCCCCTGGAAGTAAGTCTATGGGGCAATCATACGGTCTATGCGGGGGAAGCCGATCGGCTTTTCTTTTGTCGCATATGTCAGCAAAGTCATCATAAACCGGGGGTAGAACAGGTACCTGTACAGTGCCCTCCGCATTCGGTGTTACTGGAACCGGAACAGTTGGACTAATGGTCGGACCACTCTGCGGTGGGAAGGTTATTTCCTTAGTTTCCCAATCGATGACCGGATTCGTAGACCGTAGCCACGGAATACCTAAAATAATCGGAAAATGAGGAGAAGAAATTATCATGAAAACAAGGGTCTCCTGCTGACCTGGCTTCATCACGCATTCTAGCGGTACTGTTTCCTGATCCACTGGTCCAGAGCTTAACGGAGATCCGTCTACCGTCTCCATGGTAACCGGTGAGGATCTTTGCTGAGTCCGGATACCGTGTTTCCTGGCAAAAGAGGAGTCCATGAAATTTCCCCCTGCCCCAGAATCTATCATTGCAGAGGTAGGTATTAGATGCCCCTCCCACCGGATCTGAATGGGGAGCGAGCAATGGGTATATTTCCCTTCTGAGTCCTTCGGTGAGGTTGACATTACAGTCAAGGGAAATACCGCATCCAAGTGCCCACTTGCCTCAGAGATATCGGACTCTGCGTCCGTGTTGTCACACTCTGCCATGGCTGCCAATACCTTATTTGGGCGATTCGGACGTTTCGGGCAGTCGATCAAGAAATGATCCGATTGACCGCAATAGAAACACAAACGCTCACGGAGCCGGTGTTCGCGACGTTCGTTGGTCTCTCGCTTTTGCAGAGAGTCCACTTGCATAGGAACGTCCTCGGCCTCCCGTGGTGTCCTGAGAGCGGGTTCTCTAGAAGGAAACGCAAAGTTGTTTACACGGTTTACAGCTGCCCATTTTTCCTGTCTACGCTCCGTCAAGCGGGTATCAATACGCACACAGTGCTGGAGAAACAGTTCAAAATCCCCTGGAGATTCGGAACGAGCTAACTCGTCCTTGATGGTACTGGACAAACCTTTTCTGAATACAGACAATAATGCATTGTTTCCCCAGTCGGTGTCTACCACTAACCTCTTGAACTCAGTGGCGTATTCAACGACAGAACGCTTTCCCTGACGTAAGGAAAGGAGAGCCGATTCAGCGGTAGCACGGCGATTCGGATCATCAAACATTTGCGCCATTGCGTTCAGAAAGTCATCCAGGTGATTTAAACGGATGTCCCGATTCTCTATCATAGGATTAGCCCAAGCCAGTGCTCGTGAGGTTAATAACATGATTATACATAACACTTTGGACCGGTCAGAACGGTAATAATCAGCATGTACATCAAAAAACAGTATACATTGGTTCACAAATCCACGAAACTGACTACGATCACCATTGAAACGGAATGGGGGTAACCTAGGCATACCGGCAGCTGATACGGACGTAGTGGGGACGGCTTCCTGAGCCTCCACTCTGACTTGCAAATCCTGAATAGCCGGACCCAGTACCTGGTGATCATGGCCCAGCTGTGCCTCCACATCTCTGAGTTTAGTTTGCACCGCCTCCATCTCCTGCTGCAAGGAGTTGATCATGGAAAAGAGCTGATCTACTCGTGTCTCAGTCATTGCCCCAGCGAAATCCTCTTATGGCCTGAGTATAATGTAATACTACTGTATGTTCTGAGGATTTCGATTGCGTTAGGGCAATGACAACAGAGACGAGTTCTTGGTACAAGATGTTATATAATATGTCACCACGGTAGATACACAACGGGAATAAACACAGTAAAACAACACACAAAACGGAGCGAAGGGGATTCCCGGGGCCACGCACCGGACTCCCCCAGGGAGACCACCAGAGCGAACCCCTGTACAGGGACTGTCCGGCAATCAACCCTGGAAGGCCTAAATGTGCGGCAGCCGGTACACAAGGGGCAAGTGGTATAGTCCAGGAGTGTCCGTACGGGATGATTGTCCAGAGTGGTTACGAACCGGGCAGAGTGCTGATCAAAGACGGCAGACGGAGTCCGGGCACAGCTTGAAGAAAACCGGGTATGGTCCAGAGTCGGTCGGTAGAGTTTCAGGAGAATCCAAGGCAATCAGGAAGTAGAAACAGCAAAGCAGGAGCACACAGCAAGCAGTATACTCAGGCACTGGACTGGGCTGAGAGGCGGCCTTTTAAGCAGCTGGACAGGAAGTAGGGCAACAGAACCTTAAACTCCATGTTAACTGAGGGCAAGCTCATTCAAAAGAGAACTGGAAAACCTGGAAACCTGACAGTCTGTCTCAATCTCTTTCCCTGTGTGTCTGTCTATCTCTTTCCTTGTCTGTCTGTCTATCTCTGTCACTTTCCCTGTCTCTCTTTTCCTGTCTGTCTCTTTCCCTCTCTTTCCCTGTCTGTCTGTTTCCCTGTGTCTCTCTTAACCTGTCTGTCTGTCTCTTAACCTGTCTCTCTCTTTCCCTCTCTTTCCCTGTCTGTCACTTTCCCTGTCAGTCTGTCTTTGTCTGTATCTTTGTGTCTGTCTCTTACCCTGTCCGTCTGTTTCTTACCCTGTCTGTGTCTGCCTCTTTCCCTGGCTTCATTGTGACACGCCAACATTCCATATAAGGGCGTGGCTGCGCATTCTTCTGAAGTTCTGGCTGCACTGTGGCTCTCAGCTCCATTCTCTTTAATGGAGGCAGATTTTTTGGCGAATAACTGTAAAGAGCGGGGTTAAAATTTCCCCTCGAAACATAGCCTATGACGCTCTCGGGGTCCAGAAGTGTGTGTGTGTGCAAAATGTTGTGGCTGTAGCTGCGACGGTGCGGATACCAATCCCGGACATTCACACACACACAAACACACAAACACACACACACACACACATTCAGCTTTATATATTAGATTATTGTATCAATAATATTGAGCAGAATGAAGGATGTTGACTCGCTGCTACTGCTATTACATGTGACGATAGGGCTTATTGTAACATGTACTCTTACCTGTAGCAGCAAATCAAAACTATATAATTTACTGCTGGTTATAATGTTATGTTTATTATGTTATTCAAGCTGTGTACCTAAAATAAGATGCACCAGGGCCACATACACGCTGTATGAATTCACCATAGCCCCCCACAAACAGTAGGATGCCTCCACAGCCCTTCATATACTGTATAAAGTTACCATAGCCCCACACACACAGTATGATGCATCCACAGCCCCTACACACAGAATGAAGCTACCATAACCCCCCCACACACAGTATTATGCAACCAAAGCCCCCCACACAAAGAATGAAGCTACCATAACCCCCCACACAGTATTATGCAACCATAGCCCCCCACACAAAGAATGAAGCTACCATAACCCCCCACACAGTATTATGCAACCCCAGCCCCCACCCATAGTAAGAAGCAACCATAACTTCCCACACACACAGTATGACACCTCTACAGCCTTCCACATACAGTTTAATGGCCCTCACAACCCCCCCACACACACAGTATGAAGTCATCAATAGCATCTCACACACAGTATGATGCCTTCACAGCTTTACACACAGTATAATGACCCTCACAGCCCCCAACACACAGTATGATGCTTCCACAGTATGACATTACCATAGCCTCCCACACACATTATATTACCACAGCCTCTAACAGTATGGTTCCTCCACAGCCCCCACACACAATATGATGCATGCACAGGCCCCCACACATAGTATGATGTCACCATAGATGCCACACATAGTGTGATGAATTTTCAAAGGAAAAACGATGGTCACCGCCGTGCTTATCACCAATGCAGGCTGGAATTATTAATCCAAGTCTTTTATTGCAGGCACATATACAGGTCAATTCGTTTCAGTGGTCTCTGCCCCCTTCTTCAGGACAGTATAGTAATGACAAGGATAGTGTACAGAAAAGCGGATTGAGCAAGTATATATACTCCTGGATGTACATGTCATCGGACCTTCCTCTATTTCAAAATAACTGGAAGAAATTAGGTAGTGAAAAATAATAGTAAATTAATGAAAATAATAGTAATGAAAAATTTCTTTCTAATTTCTTCCAATTCTTTATTTTTGACTTTCTGCTTGAAATTTAAATATAGTCACTGGAAAATAAATATATGAATGTTTTATAGAGTATTAAGAAAATTGTAATGTCTGTTATCTCCTGGTCTGTGTACTGATAAGGATCCCACCAGTTTTTTTTAACTAGAAGGAGGTCCGATGACGTGTACATCCAGGAGTATATATACCTGCTCACACCACTTTTCTGTAGACTATCCTTGTCATTAATATACTGTCCTGAAGAAGGGGGCAGAAACCCCTGAAACGCGTTGACCTGTATATTTGCCTGCAATAAAAGACTTGGATTAATAATTTTGTCCTGCATTGGTGATAAGCGCAGCTGTAACCCCAGTTTTTCCTTTAAAAATTCATCTAATATTCCTACGGGGCTGCGGCTTTCTCCATCCATGATCATGTGATTGTACTTGTGACTTTTCTAAACCCCTACAGGTGAGTGCACCTTTATTATCTATATCTGTTTTTTATCTGGTAAGACCTTATGAGCCTTCTTCTCCACAGTCTTTGAAACCTGTTGTACACATAGTGTGATGTCACAATAGCCTCCCACACACAGTATGGTGTCACCATAACCCCCAACACGCAGTACTATGCCTCCACAGCCCCCCCCCCACATAGTATAATTGCCCTCACAGCCCTCTCCATATATTATGATTCACACCCATCTATATAGTATTATGGCCTCCACATCTCCCCAAACAATATGATGCCCCCCAGCTCTGTACACAGTATGATGGACCTCACATTCCTTTTACAGTATAACGGCTTTCACAACCCCCCCTTATACAATTACAATATGATGGCCGCCACCAGCACCGACAGTATGATTCCCCAACAGCTCCTTACAGACTGCAAGAAGCCCCCACATTATACCCAACTATTGGCTGACATAAAAAAAAGAAAATATATAGCTACTCACATTGCATCCTTTCTCTGACACAATCTGGTCTGTGCAGTGTGTGACCTGAGGCTCCGCATTGTAAGTGTGATTTAGTGAGGTTATCACACATGCTGTGCGGAGTCACAGATACACAGGCTGAATGGTGGAAGTGGGTGCTCACAACCTGACACCAGTGATGTGTCACTTACTGCACCGCATGCTGCAGTTTTCATAAAATCATTGTATTATTAGCAGTAGATTATCACTAGAGTACTAGAAAATCTGTATATGATATTTTGTGGAAACACCCCTTTAAATGGAATCTATCACGAATCAGTCTGGCTGCACAACTGGTGTGTTTTCTATGCTGAAATACTGCTATATTTCAGTGAAATCATAGTTTGGAGACTGTAGAGAGAGATAGGACTATATAGCTGGCTTCTACCCAGCCTGTTCTAGTTGATTGATAAATTAATGGGAATTTCAGGCTCAACCACTTAATATAGGTGCTTAAGGGGAAAAAAAGCCATGAATAGTATATAACCCCAGCACTCAAAATGAAGGCAAGAGAATTTTTTTGATGCAAGTGGATTTATTTGACACACTGCAAAAGTGAACCTAAACCAGAGCAACACCACCAGGATAAATCCACTTGCATCAAAAAAATTCTCTTGCCTTCATTTTGAGTGCTGGGGTTATATACTATTCATGTTCTAGTTGATTGAGCGTTCTTTCCCATGTGTGTAGATAGGGAGACACCTGTCAATCACGAGGAGCAGGATGGGAAGGAGCCACCCAATGTCACCCCAGACTAGTTTTGTCTGTGACTATGGTCAGTTTTCCAAACTATGTTTTCTCTGAAACATGGCAGCATTTCAGAGTTAAACATACCTAACTGTAATCGCACCGCCAGTCAATGATATACACTGCCCGTATTTTGAGCAGCAGTGATCTAGTGACAGGTTCTCTTAAATTGAAGAAACTGTTTACTATACGCAATTAAACACTTTTTTGATGCAAGAACATGGGATTCTATAATTCTTGTAGCAGATATACACAGTGATGAACGTCTTTCAGATAATGACATACCACCTACATGCTTGGGCTCAGGCAACCATTGCCCTGTCTATCATCCCTTTTTACTATATATTTCTGTGACGCCCTGGACTAGCCAGGTAGTCACAGGTAGCCCCTTACACAAACACCTCCCCCCCCCTTAATAAGGTGACAGCAGCCAACCTACAAAACCCTTGTCACCTCTCTGTGTTCAATGGTCACACCAGGGGGGCGGGGCCAGGCAGTTGGCCACGCCCACCGAGGAGTCCAGAGAGACAGGAAACAGTCAGTTGGTGGAAGTTGAGTTGTGACAGTGAAGTGGTGAGTCAAGTTCAAGTGCAGCAGGCCTGAGGTGTCAAGCTTGCAGCGTTAACACTGACCAGTGCCGGGGTCGTAGCCCTGGTACCGTAGCAAGAAGGCAGACGGTGGTGGCCGCCTGCAGGAGCTGGGATTACAGCCGGTGGAACCGTAAGGGACCGGGACCAGGTAGTGGCCCGCCGGTACTGAATTGGGGAACTGATTGGAAACCGGAGCACCAGGAGGGATACTCAGACCCAGTACGAGGCCCAGAAACAACTGGACCGAGTCAAATCAACTGATTGAGGACTGGACTTTAGGCCCGTTCCCACCTAAGACCCAACTGAAGACAACAGCCCAACGATAGGGGTAGAAAGCCACCTCCCAGGCATCAAGACCCCACGGGCCAGCATCTGCGGGCACACGGCTCTATCGGCACACATCAGGGAGCGGACTACCGTTGCTCAGGCATAGGAGTCATCATTTCTACAAAAGTGAGGTGTAGTAGAAAGGCTGAAACCACCAACCTGAAAAGGGGAAAAGCGCAGCCGGCTGCGGGCACCGTCCACCATCTTGTTTGGTTTACCAGAGACTCCAGCGTATTTGTAATAGTGAGTGCAGCAGTGCCTTCGGGCCGTGCACCGCACCGACACGCATCCATTCCCCCGCCTCAGCACCTCCCTCGGGCCCCCGGGACCATCATCTCTCTACCCACAGAGGGGTCAACTCCAAGCTGCGCAACACCGTTCCCGGGAGCCTAGTCAATGGCACCGGTGGTGTCCATCCATTCACCACAACCCGTGGGTGGCGTCACGAGCTTAAAAATCCCCAAACAACCGCAGCCCCGACCATGAACCTCTCCACCGAACACCACCCCTCACGTAGCGCCAGCAACTCCCTTTCAGAGCGACGTAACTCCCGGGTCCGTGAGGAGCTCGAGCCACCCACCGACAAGCATGGATCCGAGTGGCTCGGCAGCCGGCCGAGCCCCGGGGCGGTACATTACTATCATTACTGCAGCCGGTGTCGCCCAAGAGGTTTAGAGCCCATTTTTACCCCTAAAGTATGTGAAATTGTGCATTGTGATGAGTTAGTAGACTGAAAAGGGCCCATATACTGTTCTTGAAGAGGGGTCCTTTCTTGCCTTTGTTTGCCAGTGATCACTGTTAACCATTTAAAGTTTATTTAAATACTTATTCCATAATCTAAATGACTCATTAAGTGACCAGGCAAGGATAGCAATGTTGTCTGTATGAAAAACAAGAAAGAGGATCTCTGCATGCAACGGTCAATATCTGGCAGGAATTTAATATATCCTAGTAGAAATCCCAGTCCTCTGTAAACCTATCCTTTATTCCTGAAGTCTGCCATGATGCCATCTGTTTCTTAGAGGTAAAACTTTACAGATTGATTTTTTAATACACAGGATGTATACTGCAATATTTTACTTAGCGAGTCGTCATCACAATGCACAAGAAAGACGGTGCATTGGATAAAAAGAGTAAGTCACATGGAGTAAAGTATATAAATGCAGCAGAACCAGGAGTACACGCTACGGTTGGATTCACGTAGCTTTTGGACCTATATTCAGTGGCTACGCTGGGGCGTATGTCCTAACCTCTTTAAAATGGATTGGTACGTATGCGCCAACAGGCATATGACTATAATGATGCAGATGGAGGTACACTGTGCTTATCGTGCATCATTTTCAGCTGTATACGGCAAATGGAAGTGGGCATCAAGACATAGTTGACTACTTCCCACCTCATCTAGGCGTATAGAGCTGATAATGATGCACGACATAGCACACTGTGCCTCCAGTTGAATCATTATAGTAATGACCCCTTGGCTCATACATCCGAATCCCATTTTGCAGGCATCCGGACGTATGCCTCAACAGAGCCACTATATGTAGGGCTAATGGCTACTTGAACATAACCTAAGGCTCTGCTCATGTTGGTTTCATGACTTTCCTTATGTCATTATGTTTTCTCTGAAATGCTATCATTCTGGAGAAAATATGGTTTGAAGAACCAGCTGGGGATTTGTGGCGCCCTGGATAAGCCAGGTTGTCACAGGTACTGCAACACACCCCACACCCCGGTTAGGCACACCAGTCACACACAAATCCTTGTTGCCTCCCGCCAGGTGGTTGGCCCCACCCATCGAGGAGTACACAGCGCTGGAGGCGGGAACAGGAAGTCAGATGATGTTGAGTTAGGGAGAGTGAAAGAGTAGAGAGTAGTTTTGGAGTAGTAAGAGTGAGAAAGTGGCAGTTGAGGAGCAGTCTGACCGCGTCTGGGTACGTGGCCCGGGCACATACAGCAAGGTTGGCAGATGGTGGTGGCCATCTGCAGGAGAGGCCGATCGACGCGGAACTGTAGGACCGGGGTCGGGCGGTGGCCCGCCAGTACCGAACCAGGGAGCGAAGAGAAGCCAGCACCATTCGGCAGGGCCTACGGACCCCGACCAGGCTTGGAGTCGCCGTTAAACCGGTCAAATCCTTTAGCGACAGGAACCTCCAGGGTTTCCCAGCAGCAAAGACCCGATTGAAGGCAACCGTCCAAACCGTGAAGGGAAATACAGTCACCGCCAAGGCTACAATTCCCAGGGCCAGAGCCTGCGGGCAAAAGGAGCTCCTCCGGCGCCTATCAAAGCTGGGGAGCGGGTTACCGGTGGGAAGCCATCGGGGCCAAGAACACACTACAGGTGCAGGGAAAGGCAGCCACCGCCAACCTACCGGGAGTGACCACTGCAGCCGGCTGCGGGACCCGTCCATCCAGCCGTTTGTTTTACCAGAGACTCCGTGTACGTTATTGGCTGAGTGAGTACCACCGTGCCATCTGGCACCGCGCTGGCCCCGCGACCCTGCACCTCACCAAACCCTGCCATCCACATATCAGTCACCTCACCGGGCCCCGGGACCACCCAAAACCCCCTACCCATGGAGGGGAGAGAAACATCTCGGCTGCTCCCTGTCATCGCTCCCGGGATCCCCGTCCAGAGCAGCGGTGGTGTCCCAACCTCACCACAAACCATGGGTGGCGTCATGGACTGACTTCCCAAACCCCAAAAACTACCCCCTTTCACTCATGGGCGAAGAGCGCTGCTTGAGTCCCTGGATCCGGCCCACCGCTTGAGGCAGCAAGCAGCAGGCTGCAGCAGCGCCGGACCCGAGCGCCACCGAGAGTGCAGCAGCGACGGCTCCCTCCCCGCCCGCGACAACTTGGCATCACGAACAGGATCTTACCGTTCTACCGCCTTGTGTCCCGCCGGAGGTGTCCGGCCGAAAAATCTCAGAATCCGCCATCTTGGGCGCGAAAAGTTCCTCGCTCGAGCGTCTTCCCGAGCAGTGGAGGCGCGAAAGCCGAAGCTCCGCCCCTGTAGAGGAGGTTCTGAGAAGAAACCAAGGGGGGCGAAAACAAGATGTGTGCGCCCGTCGAGGCCGCGGGAGAAGCGGCGGTCGCAGCCGCAGCGGCGCCCGCGAATGAGAATGGGCTAGGCCGTGCTACAGCCGCACAAGCAGGGGAGGTCGCGGCCCCCGCCATTGCTCAGGTGATGTCGTTCTCCTTGCCCTATGTGCCCGGAGCTACCTGGTTGCCGCAGTACGACGGGAAACCTGATGCTTTATAGGTCTTCCGGAAGAAGCTTAACTCGGTCTTAGAACTGTATCCCCTGACCGATAAGCAACGTGCAATGGTGGTGCTGGAGCCGCTAGCCGGCGCGGCTGAGCAGGAGGCGGAGACCTGGGCCGAGGTGGACCGGGCCTCTGTGGCCACCATCTTTGAGAAGCTGCAGATTGCTTTCGAGACCCGCACCGAAGCCGAGCTGCGGATGCAGTTTTATCAATGCCGACAGCGGCCCGCAGATAGTATTCGGGACTATGCCTTGCGCCTGCAAACCGCCCTCCGCACACTAAAGCGGGTGGACACCATTAATGATGCGGACAGCAACAAAATGTTAGTTGAGCAGTTCGTGCAGGGGATGGGATCCCCGGAGGACCGCAAGGAACTCCGGCTGTTGGCCCTAGAACACCCTAATGTGGACTTTGCCGTATTAAAAGAACGGGCCATTAAAGCTCTGCAGCCCCCAGCATCAGAAGTCCCTGAGGCAGCCCCATGGCCAGCTGAGACGGCTCCCATCGTGGTGGCCCCTGCTCTCCCAACCCCTTCGGTGCCTGCTGCCCCAGGCGGAATGATGGAGGAACTGGCTGCCCAGGTCCGCCGCATGGATGGAGACCTCGCCAAGATCCTCGCCGCACTCCAGCCTCCGACCAGATCCCAGCCCCCGGGGAGGATGCAGCTCGCCGATGGCCCCGAGGACGTCCCCTGGATGCAGCGAAGAAGGGCCAATGACTCACGGTATGGACCTCCGATTTGTTACATGTGCAGCAAGCCCGGCCACTACTCCCGACGGTGTCCGTTAAACGAGCAACCCCTGGGGCCACGGGCCAATCCTCAGGAGTAGAACCCAGTAGCCCCCCAGGCTGGCGGCACCGGTACATTGGAGCCCGGCCTATCATCCCTCTGGCAGTAGACGGCGTCCCGCTGATGGCCCTCCTGGACACTGAATCCCAGGTAACTACAATACCATACACACTGTATCAGCGGTATTGGGGGGAAGGACGAACTTGCCCCCACAGACAGTAGCATGACATTGATTGCCGCTGATGGACTCCCATTGACCAAAGTGGGGTACAAACAAGTGGCCATGACCGTGGGACGAGCTGAACTGCAACACCAGGGGATGTTTGTGATAATGAATGAACCCAGTGATCATAACCCGAAGGTAGTGCTAGGGACTAATGTCATGGAGCACTGTATGAGTGAGGTGTTGACCCTTCTGCGGCAGCTGGCTGCCACAGCGGCAGGGAGCCGACAGAGGGCTATGCAGCGTGAGATCCGGGCCTTGTTGTACCGACAGCATGTGAACTCGACAGGAGGAGAGATTGGAGGAGTAAGAGTGATGGATGCAGCCCCTTTGATTGTGCCCCCCAGGAGCGAGATGATGATTTGGTGTAGGACCGCAGTAGGTTCCCGAGGGCGAGACTACCCCGCCATGGTAGAGCCCATGCTCTCTGAACACTGGCCCACAGTAATGGCCGCCCGAGGGGTGGTAGACGTCAAGAAAGGGAGAGTGCCCATAAGGGTGTTGAACTGTGGGGAGGTGGAGGTTAGGCTTCCCCGGTACGCTACCCTCGCCAAGTTGCTCACCCTAGATCCCCACACTATCCAGGAGGCCGTTCCTCCGATCTCACCGCCTACTGCCAGTCCTCACCCATCCCCGGGGAAATTAGATGAGTGGTGTCAGGAGTTCCACGTAGGCACTGATGATACCCCCACACATCACAAAGAAGGGGTATACCGGGTGGTGCAGGAGTATAAGCGAGTTTTCAGCAAACATTCTCTAGATTTTGGGCAGATTAAAGGTGTCCAACACCACATCCCCACCGGTGAACATCCCCCTATTAAAGAGAGATACAGACCTATTCCCCCTGCACACTACCAATGCACCAAAGACATGTTGAGGAACATGAAGGAGGCGGGGGTTATTCGGGACAGCTGTAGTCCCTGGGCCGCCCCGTTGGTGCTGGTCAAAAAGAAGGATGGCACCATGAGGATGTGTGTGGATTACCGGAAGATTAACCAGATAACACACAAGGATGCCTACCCTCTGCCCCGTATTGAAGAGTCCCTGGCCACGCTGAGAACCGCTAACTACTTCTCTACCCTTGACCTCACCAGTGGGTACTGGCAGGTGGCCGTGGCGCCTGAAGACCGTGAGAAGACCGCCTCCGCTACTCCCATGGGACTCTGTGAATTGAATAGCATGCTGTTCGGGCTGTGCAATGCCTCCGGAACCTTGCAACGGCTGATGGAATGCTGCCTGGGACACCTAAATTTCGAGACAGTCTTGTTGTACCTGGACGATGTAATTGTGTACTCACAGACGTATGAAGCCCACCTGGAGCACCTAGCTGAGGTGTTTGCGTCCCTTGCCAAGTATGGGATGAAACTCAAACCCTCAAAGTGTCATCTGTTGAAGCCCAAAGTGCAGTACCTCGGACATGTGGTGGGCGCGGAAGGTGTCGCCCCCAACCCCGAAAAGATCACTGCCATCCAAGACTGGCCGAGATCGACCACGGTGAGGGAGGTGAGACAGTTCCTGGGTCTGGTGGGATACTACCGCCGCTTCATTAAGGGGTACACGAAAATGGCTGCCCCCATGCAAGACCACCTCGTGGGACAGACCAAAGGTGGTAGACCGCTTGGAGCCCCGTTGGCATGGGAGGAAAAGCATGCAGAATCCTTCCTTCAGCTGAATGCGGCTCTGACCGGAGAAGAAATCCTAGCGTACCCCAACTACAGCCGCCCATTCATCCTTTACACCGATGCCAGAAATGTGGGCTTGGGGGGCTGTCCTATCCCAGGTCCAAGATGGAGGGGAGAAGGTGATCACTTATGCTAGCCGAAAACTCCGACCTACTGAAAGGAACCCTGAGAACTACAGCTCTTTTAAGCTTGAGCTCTGGTGTGAGCTATCCCCGAGCAGTTCCGCCATTACCTGGCAGTGGCCAAGTTCACCGCTTACACGGACAATAACCCCCTAACCCATCTGGATACAGCTAAGCTGGGTGCACTGGAGCAGCGGTGGGTGGCCAGGTTAGCCAATTACGACTTCACCATCAAATACCGGGCCGGTCGTACAAATGTTAATGCCGATTTACTCTCCCGGATGCCCCACCTGTCGGAAGAGGGGCCGGATGATGATGACCTCGAAGAGATAGTTGCCTGCGTTCCACCGTCCGCTAGCTGAGAAGTTGCATGTCCATCAACAACAGGTGAACCTCGACCCGCTGCCCAGTCAGGGGTGGCAAGAAGCTCAGGACCAGGCACCTGCTGTCCGCTTGGTCAAGATCCTGGTGGAACAGGGCTCTGTGGGGATAGACCCTGCCGCCCCTGCTGAAGCCCAACGCCTGTGGCGGGAACCTGCACCAAGGAAAGCTGTATCGGGAGCTGATCAACCCGAAGACCCACGAGAAAGTTCACCAGATAGTGATTCCCCAGGCTAACATTCTCTCCCCTAGCCGAAGTGGATATACCTACGCCCTGACCATTGTAGACCACTGTTCAAGATTCATGGTGGTTGTCCCAGTCAAGGATCTAACCGGCCGTACCGCCGCTAGAGCATTCCAGGCTTATTTCTGTTGACCACACGGGTACCCAGAGAGGGTGCTTACTGACCGGGGTCCGGCCTTTGAAGCGGAGGTATTCCAAGAATTGTATGGCTGCAAGAAAATTCGGACCACGCCTTACCATGCCCAAATTAATGGCATGTGTGAAAAGATGAACCACTTGGTCCTGGGCCTCCTCAAGACGTTATCGCTGGAAGAGCGGAATCTGTGGCCGGAGAAGCTACCTGACCTGGTCGATATGTACAACAACATCCCTTCCAGCTCTACGAAATGCACACCGGCATACCTGATGAGAGCTCGGCCCGGCCGGCTGCCAGTGGACCTAGAAATGGGTTTGGAAGCCCCAGAAGCACTCCCTTCGACTGCTGGATGGGACATTCGGCGGAGGGCGCAGTACCGACAGGTCCAAGAGTACGTAGAAAAGAACTTGTGCCGGAGTCGGGGACAGCAGGAGCAGTGCTTCAACAAGAAGGCGCCTGCAGGTCCCTTCCAGCCTGGGGATGTAGTGCTGAAGCGAAAAAGAACACATAAGCTGGATGATCAATGGGAGCAGACCCCGTATGTAGTACAACCCACAGGATGGGAGAATGGGAAGGCCTACCAGATCAGCTGTGACCAGGGGAAGACTTTGGTCACGGTTTCCCGAGACCATCTGAAGAGGTGCCCACCACCATTGAGGGTGACAACTGAAGCTCCGGCTCCCAGACCGGCTGAGGAGAAAGAAAAAGGGGTAATCCATACCATGATGGGCGATTTCCCCGCAGATTGGCCTACACAGAACGGCGCAGTGATTCTTCCAGTGATACTGTTCCCACAACCCCTGGATGAGAAAGTGATGGAAGTGGTCGACAATGAGCCAGTGCCCAGGGATGCACCTGTACCCCGCTCCCCTATGCCTCCGCCTGCCCCACACGATAGACGGGAAGAGGAACCAGTCGTTCCCTCTGTTCCCCTGCCTACCACCACTGACATTGGGCCCCGAAGGTCCACACGTTCCAACCTAGGTCGACCCCCGCTTAGGTACAGGGAAACTACCATTTAGGGGTGTGGATTGTTGAGAGTGTAAATAAGTTAAGAGAGTAAATGAAGTAATCAACTGAACTGTAACCTGATTAGCAACCGTGATTGAACCGGCCGTTGCCAGCAAGTTGTCCCTGAGGGGACCCTTAGCACCGTTGGCGTAAGGAACTACTTACGGACACGAGAACTTGCAGGGCAACCACAAACTTGTGGAATGTAAATAAATCTTGGCCTTTATTCCGTGGCCGCCTTCGGAGAGGCTGTTTTGGAGGATGGGCCTGGAGGAAAGGGATGGCCCAGGCCCGCCACTACCGTAACCGGTGGCGATCCTCCGGGGGTCAGGGGTCCCCCATGGACGCGAGTCCCCTGAAAGAGACCGTACCCGCTCGGGCAGCCTGGTGATGGACTGGGGCAAGGGGTGCTGCCCACTTCTTAGGGGCAGCATCAGGGCCAGGTTGTTTGGGTGGGATAGAGCGGAAGCCGTATGTTTTAATAAAAATGACTACCGTTAGCAACGTTTAAGAACCGTGCCTCCCGTAAGGGAAGATTGATAAAAAATGCTTATGTTTGAGGTTTTACCTGTTTCTACCTCTTTTTACAGTTACAAAATAAAACCGGTGATGGATGGGCAGCCCGCGGACGGTCTGCATTTAACCAACGGGGAATGTGGCGCCCTGGACAAGCCAGGACGTCACAGGTACTGCAACAAAACACCCCACACCCCGGTTAGGCACACCAGTCACACACATCCTTGTTGCCTCCCTCCAGGGGCTGATGTCCACACCAGGTGGGATGGAGCCAGGCGGTTAGCCCCACCCATCAAGGAGTACACAGCCCTGGAGGCGGGAAAAGTAAGTCAGATGATGTTGAATTAGGGAGAGTGAAAGAGTAGAGTAGTTTTGGAGTAGTAAGAGTGAGGAAGTGGCAGTTGAGGAGCAGTCTGACAGTGTCCGGGTACGTGGCCCGGGCACATACAGCAAGGTTGGCAGACGGTGGTGGCCGTCTGCAGGAGAGGCCAATCGACGCGGAACCGTAGGACCGGGGTCGGGCAGTGGCCCGCCGGTACCGAACCGGGGAGCGAAGAGAAGCCAGCACCATTCTGCAGGGCCTACGGACCCCGACCAGGCTTGGAGTCGCCGTTAAACCGGTCAAATCCGTTAGTGACAGGAACCTCCGGGGTTTCCCAGCAGCAAAGACCCGATTGAAGGCAAACGTCTAAACTGTGAAGGGAAATACAGTCACTGCCAAGGCTACAATTCCCAGGGCCAGAGCCTGCGGGCAAAAGGAACTCCTCCGGCGCCTATCAAAGCTGGGGAGCGGGTTACCGGTGGGAAGCCATCGGGCCCGAGAACACACTACAGGTGCAGGGAAAGGCAGCCACCGCCAAACCTACCGGGAGTGACCACTGCAGCCGGCTGTGGGACCCGCCCATCCAGCCGTTTGTTTTACCAGAGACTCCATGTACGTTATTGGCTGAGTGAGTACCACCGTGCCGTCTGGCACCGCGCTGCCCCCGCGACCCTGCACCTCACCAAACCCTGCCATCCACATATCAGTCACCTCACCGGGCCCCGGGACCACCCAAAACCCCCTACCCATGGAGGGGAGAGAAACATCTCGGCTGCTCCCTGTCATCGCTCCCAGGATCCCCGTCCAGAGCAGCGGTGGTGTCCCAACCTCACCACAAACCGTGGGTGGCGTCATGGACCGACTTCCCAAACCCCAAAAACTACCCCCTTTCACTCATGGGCGAGGAGCGCTGTTGAGTGCCTGGATCCGGCCCACCGCTCGAGCCACCGAGCAGCGAGCAGCAAGCAGTAGGCTGCAGCAGCGCCGGACCCGAGCGCCAGCGAGAGCGCAGCAGCGACGGCTCCCTCCCCGCCCGCGACAGATTATAGACAAAGAAAAGACTAGTCCAGTACTGCCTCTTGCCGGTTTGTCCTCACATTACCCGAGCTGACTAACAGTTCTCTACCTTATGCACACATAGGAGAGACCTGTCAATCACCTGGAGCGATGTGGGGACAAGCCAGCTTGGGGAAGCACTGGACCTGTATCCTGTCTGCTTATGGTTCCCAGATGGATCTGCAAACTATACTTTGTCTGAATGTTTCAGAAAAAAAACCAGACTGCAATTGTGCAGTTAGTTTCTGATTCATGTGTGCCGCGTCTGCATCAGCAACCGGGCTGCTCGGATCCGGATCCGCGGTGGCTCGAGGGTTCTCCGGACCCGGGGGCCGGGGTCGCTCGGCCAATCGAAATAAAGGTGAACTATTTACATGGGATGGGATGGTTAAAGTTCGTGACGCCACCCGTGGTGCGTGGTAAGATGGAGTACCACAGCTGCGATTTGGGAGTACCCGGTGGCGATGGTGTGGGCAGCTAGGTGTTAAACCCCTCCATGGGTAGGGGGAGTGCCCCAAGACTCGGTGATGATGACGGGAAGGTGCCGTTGGGACGGTAAGGACCACTTGTGTACTCACTCAGTCCAATAATGCTGACACTGACAACTGTGGTAAACCAAATTTCTGGACACCGCTGCCGCTGAGAGGGAGCACGCCTAGATCCTGTGCCCGTAGGTGTTACCTGTTAGTCTGTGACCTTTACCTTGGCACCTAGTCTTCTGGTTGGTCCCTTTAGTGTAAAACTAAATCAGGTCCCGCTCACCAGTATGGCTAACTGGATGAGCTTGCTCTCAGGGTTCACGCTTGGGATTTTCTGGACCATGTAGTGGGAAAGTCCTATCCCCCTCGTTGTGCTAGTACCCAGATTTTGGAGCGGGTGGAGAACAGATCTTGAAGGGTCCGTCCTCATCGGGTAAATTGTCAGGACGCCTGAAGCTCCTTCGTGACCTAGGGTTCACGTACCCCGTCGTGTCCTGGTCCCTGCCCGGTGACTGCACAAGGCCGTCGGCTGTCCTTCTTGACAGTCCGTGCACCTTGTCACGATCCAGCCCAGACCAACATCTGACACATTTTTATTCACACATTCATCCCATATCAGGGAGGCTTGTCATTTAAACGTTACTAACTTTTTAAAGAGTTCATCTCATCAATGGTGGGACACTACCGGTTTCAGTGGTAGCGGAGACTCAACCTGTTCTGTTGCAGCCTCTACCCATGACAGTCCAGTCCCAATGTTCCAGATCCCGTTAACCCGCTACCCAAACAACCTGACCCGCTGCATACCTATGGTGGGTCCGTGACCAGGTTAAGGTACCAGGCGTTGTGTTAGACGCCTCTGGTGGGCACAGGAGGTGCAATTATATACAAAACACAAATTCGTGTTGGTCACGCCAGTCCTGTGACCGTGGTCCATGTTTGAATCGCCCACCAGAACGTTGCAGCAGTCGCCTGCGGGTCACTGCGGGGACGTGCTCTTGGTCACAGGTATGTCAGGGTTCTTACTTTTGTGTCGTGACGCCACTCGATATTGCGGTCAGGGTAATGGTTGACCGCCACTGCAGTTTAGCGTGCGTCTGGGGTTGATGGTACAAGCAGTTAGATGGTGTGGCCTTCCGAGAGTAAGGCCGGCCCCAGGGGCTCGGGTGTATGCATATAGAACCACAGGTCGCAGAATAACTCAGTCTCAATCCAGTAATGTCTTTCAACGGTTTACTCAGTTTCTGATGGTAGAGTGAGGCAACCCAGGCGATGCTATGATGAACCAGGTGGAACCAGGTATCCTTCAGGCTGATGTAGGGGTGACTGCTGACTCGCCTTCCTGGCACTTCTTGTTTCGGACCACCCCTGACTTAAAGTACCATGGGATGCATCCAGGGAAGTCGCATCTGCCTTTTCTCCCCTTTCTGACCCATTTGCTGGCAGCGTGGAACAAGGATAAGATGGCTCCAAGCGCGATCCTCCTTATGGGCCCCCTCATTGCTGCTGATGCTCGGCCTCTGTGTTGGTTGGTGTGGAACCTCTAGTCCCACCACCTGCAGGATTTAGCAGACCACTAAATGGATGTCTGGGTCCAGGGACCTGTGCCCCGTGCGTGCATCACTACCAGGAGTCCTCGTACTCCACTCCTTACTGCTCTCTTTCTTCGGGGGTTTTTAAGACTGACTGTGTGGTAGTGTTCTTCCCCGCCAGCAGCCACTACACGTGCAGGGTCTGACCAGTGTTCCCGCTCTACTGCGCCTACACTGCAGACTCGGCTGCTCCACTCCTATTCCTCTGACTGCCACTGCACAACTCTCCAGCTTCTCTACAGCACCACACTAACTGAGATGTGGAGGCCACGCCCCCTCCTGGGTCTGCCCAGGGGTCCCCTCTAATGTGTGTGAGAGACCTGGTCAAAGTGTGTCTGTGCTTACACACCCTACTCAGCCATTGGGATTACCTGTTTGTACTCATCCAGCATGGGTGCAGTACTCAGTGGTGCCTGACCATGTCAGGGGCGCCACATTTACTATATATATAACTCAACAAAGTCCATGTACCGGGTGTACACATTTTAACAATCTTCGCAAATCTGGTAACTTTTACTCTTTTCGTTAAAACCGGTTGATTTAAGCACTTTTGCTAACATTTTTTATATGAAAAATAATAAAATATGGAAAACAAACGAAAACACAGATACCTAACAGTTCTATGGCATCGTTAAACCACTGGTATTTTCAACACTTTTCAAAACTCTTCTCTGTACCTCTCACTGGGAGGCTGGTAGTGGACAACGGCAGCTGGCACAACTTGCTCATTCACCATAGCAAGCCGCTTCACATGTAGGGCATACCAGCCCCTCTCGCTCCAGGGCCGCGTGTAAGTGACCACCTCCCCTGGCTCCAGGTTACGGCAAGGGTGATCCCTCGGGAGATGCTGCTCGATATCTCTTCGAGCTACAAACATTTTGTCGGGGAGACTTGCTTCCCAGAGGAAACCACACCCCTTTTCAGGGTCGAAGCGCCGCATGATGCCCCTTCATTGTGGCCCTCGAACACGAAAGGTGGCTTTACTCAGATTTTCTTTCTCACTCCGTGTACAGGCAATGATCTCCCGCTGCCGCTGTTCTGGAGTTGTCATCGCTGGTGTCAGCTTTTGCTGGTGGTGTCATTCCCAGTAGGGGGCATCAGCGTCCGGCCCCGGCTCCCTAGCTGGCTCTGGCTTTAAATGAACTCTTGCGGCCCCAACAGCCGTCGGGATGCTGTGTGCCAGTGGAACCGGGAGATCTTTAGGCTCCACTTCCGCATATGCAGACTGAAGAACCGACTGCTCTGCAGCCGGGGTTGCAGAGTCCGGGTGCTCCGTCTGAGGATGGGCCCGTTGATGCGGTGTGGTCTGGCCTGGCCGGTGCCCGAATAACCGCTGTCATGACTGGGACGAGGGACAAAACTGGAGTTTCTGCAGCTGGGGCATCATAAGAAAGGACCATAGGTTCTGCTGCTGGGGTAATTGTGGGCAGCTCGGCGTCCGCCGAGGACAGGGTAGGTGACGGTGGAGTGCTCACCGTGAGCGGGGGCAGTCCGGATCCCTCAGCCACTATGGTTGGATTCGGGCAATCAGTAGGGACTGAGTAATCGCTTACAGTCTAGTCACATGGGATTTCCATCTCACGGGCTCGCACCGCCATCGCCAGGCTCCTCATTACTTCCCTCCAGTGATTCAAGATCAACAGGAACTGCGTCCGCATTCTCCTGCACAGCTGCTCCATCTCCTCCTCGATCCATGTCATGGTCCCGGGAACAGCACGTTCCGGTGACCAGTCCCGCATCGCCATCTTTCCTCTGCATTGTCCAGGAACGTTATGGCAGAGTACTGGCGTCCCTGCTTCTCTTCCGCTGTAGTTACATTCCAGCACGCCCCCTCGGTTTTCACTCAGCACTCCTTCGCGCGCTGTGGCCCTGTGGGAACTTCCGGTTCCAGCCTCACACTCAGGAAGAAGGGCGTGGCTTCTGCTGAGCTCGCTTTCACTTGGAAGATGGTGTTTTGGTGCGAAAAGATGGCGGAATTGGCGGGCAAAGAAATTTTGACTTGCATTTTTCAGCTCTAAGGCGCACGGCACCTAGGTTAGTGGGTCATGCTCGCATCCTGTTCGTGACGCCAAGATTTCCAAGGTGTTCCGCCCCCACATCAGCAGCCGGGCTGCTCTGATCCGGATCCGTGGTGGCTCGAGGGGTCTCCGGACCCGGGGGCCGGCGTCACGCGGCCACTCAAAATAAAGGGGAAGTGTTTACATGGGATGGTATGGTTAAAGTTCGTGACGCCACCCGTGGTGCGTTGTAAGATGGAGTACCACAGCTATCCATTGGGAGAACCCGGTGGCGATGGAGTAGGCAGCTAGGTGTTTAACCCCTCCACGAGTATAGGGAGTGCCCCGGGACTCTGTGATGGTGATGGGGAGGCGCCGTTGGGACGGTAAGGGCCACTTGTGTACTCAGTCCAATAACGCTGACACCGACAACGGTGGTAAACCAAAGTTCTGGACACCACTGCGAAGGAGCATGCCTGGATCCTGTGCCCATTGGTGTTGCCTGTTAGTCTGTGACCTTTACCTTGGCACCTGGTCTTCTGGTTGGTCCCTTTAGTGTAAAACTAATCGGGTCCTGCTCACCAGTATGGCTAACTGGATGAGCTTGCTCTCAGGGTTCACGCTTTGGATTTTCTGGACTGTGTAGTGAGAAAGTCCTATCCCCCTCGTTGCGCTAGTACTCCGATTTTGGAGCGGGTGGAGAACGGATCTTGATGGCTTTGTCCGGGTAAATTGTCAGGACGCCTGAAGCTCCTTCCTAACATAGGGTCCATGTGCCCCGTCGTGCCCTGGCCCCTACCCGGTGATGGCACAAGGCCGCCGGCTGTCCTCCTCGACAGTCCGTGCTCCTTGTCACGATCCCCTGCGACCGGGGTCCAGCTCCTACCAGGCCCAGACCAACGTCTGCCACCTAGTAGTCTCAAGGAGCCCAGCTCCTGACCTCTCCTCTCGAGGGTCACCACTCAACTCACTTGTGATCTCTCTTCTTGAGTCACTGCTCAACTGACTGTCTCTCCTAACACTCCTGACTTCCCCTTAACCACTCCCCAAGTGGGCGACCCTATTCCACTTAGGTCGGCCACTGGTGTGTGTCTGGTGGGTGTGGTGCAGAGTGTTCCTAGGATTTTGATTAGCCTGTTCTTGGCAACACCAAAGGTCAGGGACCTGTAACCCAGGAGGTGAATATTGTACAGAAGGGCAGATTGCACAATACCCTGTGACGACCTGATAGGCCAGGGCATCACACATGCTGTTCATGGCTGCAGCTGTGTCCGATGTCCTGTGCCTGATGTCCCGTGCATGGTGATCCGTGCCTGAAGACTTGGACCCTGACGACCAGTGTTCCTCCAGATTCCAGATTTCCTGTCCAGGCTGCGTGTGTCCAATATCTTGTGCCAGATTACCCATGCCTGGTTGCCTGAGACCGATGACCTATGCTGGAAGTTCCTTACCTGCCCCTGCTTGTCCAGCTGTTCTCCATTCACACTGTACCTCGTGTTCTGGCCTGTTTGCCCTGTCAGTGTTCATCCTGTCTGACTGTGTCCACATATCTTGCTGTCTCCCTGTACCATTCAGCTGCCAGAGTCCTGGTTTTGGCACCTGGACTACTGCATCGTGGCAGGAGCTTAGTTAAGCCTCTCCCACGAAAGGGTAAGCATGGGCCCCCCTGTGGTCCAGTGGATCCACTCCCGCTTGCTGCCCTCACAGCAGTGAACATTACAGTGAATATTATAGTTTGAGTATAAACTATAGTTTTTGCTCTCCAGTGACTGCTGTATCAAAATATAAAATTAGAGACTGGGCTAGTCGTCCCTTCGCTTAGAATTTAGAATATTAGGAATAATTCTGATAGTCAGGGTTAGCTCATTCAAGTGAACTGAAACAGAACAAAAATCATAAAGATTGGAATTTTAAAAAAAAAGGAATTACGGAAGGATGGTATTCTTGGATCATTGGCTAAACAGTAAAGCATGGTGTATCCAGTTCTCAGAGATGAAAGGAGATATGCAGTATTGAGGTGCGGCACATCGGAGAGATAATAGATATTAAACAGGTTATCTACATGAAATAGCGTGTCCAGTGCCTTACTACATCCAAAATATGTATGGCGAATTGGTTTATCTTAATGTACTGTACTTGTTTATGCTTGTGTTACTGTATTGTATTTTGTACATGTGTTCTCCTGTGTAATATGGCTAGCTGCCACTAGGTGTCACTGAGTCCCTGGTCCCCTAGTGTGAGGGCATGCAGAGGGAGTGATAGGACAGCAAGGATTAAGTGGGGGAGGATGGTCCCCAGCACAGGAGGAAATATAGGGCAGAGGGTTTCCGGGTACAGGCAGGTAAGGAAAGAGTGAGGCAGTGAGTAGAACAAGAGAAAGGACTTGCAGGGCCGGATGAAGCAGAGTGAACTGGGTGGTATTGAGGTGACAAAGGACAGAGAAGAAAAGGAATAGAAGAGGAAGACACAGTGGAGGGTTAGCTAGTCCACAGTGAGGCGTAATTCCAGTAAGGAGGAGGGCGCCCCATTTTTAGGCTGGCAACTGTAAGTACCTGTGAAACACTAGCACAGCAGGAGCACCATCAGAAGGAGTCTTCTCATTGCAAAAAAGCCAAGCCGTCAGACCAGCCATCATACTTAATGATTGAGTCAAGGAGGAAAGGATAAGCCACCCATTGGTTTCCATAACTGTAGAGCCGGACTCAGTACAGAGAAGTATGTATGTAACTGACAATAATGGAAAGTCTGCCTTGAAGGAATGGAAACTGTCTTCCAATCAATTGTTTAGTAAAGTTATTGAAGTTTTATCCGATGTTCGACTTGTCCCTGACATTGCGGGGCCCAATGCCGATTGTAGTGAACGGGATCCTGAGAAGCCGGACGGAGACCCAGACATGCAGCTGCAGACTGGTACCACCTCCACATGCACACCATACACCACTCTGCCCCTGTCTCTATATTTTACCAGGGTGGGCTGAGGACCACAACAATCGCCCATGACTGCCCCTCCATGGCACGTTACATACGCACTCAGATAACAAAGATTATGGTGTCCATAGTAGAGTAAACTGAAGTAAAATGAAGTAACAGCACAATTATAATAATCACAGGGATTTCACAATACAGTGATTTGGTAACAATGTGTTAGTGTGGCGGCATGTAGATGATGTCACAATACCGCAATAACAAGCACAGTGATGTCCAAGGGAAGGTTAGCGCACACTGTGATCTAACAATTAAAGACTTGTCCATGACTATATAACCTGTCCCCATCTACCATAACAGTTGCCAACATGTATATTTCTAATTGCCTTTTATTATATTACATGCTTCGGAGTCATCATCTAGAAGCCGGTGATCAGATTCACTATCTCTACACTCTTATTCCGGTGACTTTTTGCCTGATCTACCCTTTCTCCAGATTCTGGGTTTGGAAAATTTGTCATCATGCCCTCTCAGGAGTAGTATGTGAAGAGTTTATGAACCATCTAAATCCAGAGCCTGGAAGAGGGGCGCATTATGCTTATCTGGCGCTGTTAGGCCTTTTTGGAGAAGCTATACATTTGAACAATTTTTTTAAAATGATATTCCGAAGATGTGCTATCCCCAACCAGTCTTTGGGACCTCCAGCAATCCCTGGAGTTGGGCTCTCGAATTTGGGATCCATGCTCTGCAAAGCCCCATCTTAAAAGGAGCGGAGGTAGCCATCAAATAGTAACTTCCTAAATATTGCTGGATGCCTGACATAAATAACAACCCTGTGATTTTATAAGTTGTTATCTCTGCAGCTAACCCGTCAAGACTTTGTGAGAAATGTATATGTAGAAGACTCGGCAGCTGGAAGGATGTAATAAATATTGCAGGTTCATTATATAAGCACAACTCTGGCCTTAGCTAAAGGTTAATGGAATATATGATATATTCTTATGCACTAAGAACCGAGGGTAGCAGAGATTTGGGTAGTGATGCAGAACGCATCATTTCTATCACAATAACTCCTAATATGCCAGAGAAGAAAGCTGCAGGTTGTAATATATTGTTAGAAAGACCCAGGAGAGCGTCTGAGCTCTGTAGTGTACTATATGCTGCTGTCCATGAAATATCCCTATCAGAATACTGAAACATGGGACTACTTAGAGCACATTACTCTTTTCAGAGACGATCAGAAGCTTATCTAGGCCACGAGAGCTGTTTCCTTAAGGGAACATGGACTGTCCAAAAATAACCATGTGTTTTGAAATGTATCCTGAAGTGGTGTTACCGATTACATTTATAAAGGTAACCAGAGGTAGGATTAGTCTACATTCCCTCAAAGTGTTAAACTAGTGTGCACAACGTCATTGTTCCAACTAAGCAAAGCTGAAAACTGATGATTGGGAAGCCCTAACAAAAAGTGCCATAAATACAAATGAACATTATGCAACCAATACAGGCAAGTGATGTGATACATTATTATCATTACTATTATTATTATTCTTTTATACATATTTTAGCGCCATCTATTGCATGGCACAGACTGGTATAGGTGGATAGATGACCCTACCCGCGAGGGCTAACAGTTGACAAGGGATGGCTGAACATACAGTAGGTGAGGGTAGAGCTGGTCATGTAGGGGTATAGGGGAATGAGTGTAACTGCAAGCTGTATGCATGTTGGAAGAGGTAGGCTTTCAGGTTCCTTTTGAAGATTGCCACGGTAAGCAAGAGTTTGATACGTTGTGATAGAGATTTCCAGTAGAAGAGTTCCAGTAGAGAGTATGGAGGATGTATGAGAGAAATCTTGTTATGCATTTATGGGAAGAGGAGATAAGAGGAGAAGTTGTGTGCGGGTAAGTACTGGGAGACTAGGTCACTGATGTATAGAGGAGACAGGTTGTAGATAGCTTTGTATTTCATGGTTAACTTTTGGAACTGGAATTTCTGGGCAATCAGAAATCAGTGAAGAGATTGGCACAGAGAGGTCGGGGAATAGCAGGGGGACAAGTTGATTAGTCTGGCAGTATTTGTTAGTATAGATCGGAGGGGTGCAAGAGTGCTACAAGGGAAGCCACAGAGCTGGAGGTTGCTGTAGTCAAGGCGGGAGATGATGAGGGCTTGCACTAGTGTTTTAGCAGACTCTTGGTTAAGGAATGTATGGAGATGGGAAATATTTTTGATTTGGAGTTGGCAGGAGTTGGAAAGGGCTTGGAAATGTGGCTTGATGGAGAGAGCAGAGTCAAGCATTACATTCAGGCAGTAATCTTGCAGAACTGTGTAGAATGAGCAGCCATTGACTTTGATGGATAGGTCTGTTGGGGAGGTTGAGTGAGATGGGGGAAAGATGAGGAATTCTGTTTTGTCCACATTGTTTTAGAAATTGAGTAGAGAAAAACAATGAAATAGTGGACAGACATTGCGGGATTCTGTATAGCAAGGAGGTGATATCAGGCCCAGAGAGGAAGATCTGTGTGTTGTCAGCATAGAGATGATACTGAAAGCTGTGGGACTCTATGAGCTGTCCCAGGCCGAAGATGAAGAGGAAAAGAGCAGGGGTCCTAGAACTGGACTTTGTGGGTACCAACAGATAGGGGGCAAGATGAGGAGGTAGTGTGAGAGTGGGAGATGCTAAATGTAAGGTTGGTTAGGTATGAAAAGATTCAAAATAGGGCCAAGTCTGTTATGCCAAGTTATGAGAGAATCAGTAATATGACGAAATGGTCCTCTGTGTCGAAGACAGAGGATAGATACAGGAGGAGTACAGAGTACTGTCGCTTGGCTTTGATGTTTAGTAGGTCAATGATGACTTTATTTAGTGCAGTTTCAGTTGAATGATGTGGTCGGAAGCCAGAATGAAAACGGTCAAAGAAGCAGGAGGAGAGGTGGGAGGACAATTCGAGATGGACATAATGTTCTAGTAATTTTGAGGTTTAGGAGAGAAGTGTTATGGGGTGATAGCTAGATACAGTAAATGGGACAAAGGAGGATTTTTTGAGGATGGGTGTGTTCAAGGCATGTTTAATGCATGAGGGAGAAACACCAGTTGTTAGTGATAGGATTAAAGGGGGCTTTACACGCTACGATATCGGTAATGTTTTATCGTCGGGGGTCACGTTGTTTGTGATGCACATGTGGTGTCATTAACGTTATCGCAATGTGTGACATTTATGTGGAACCTAAAACTATCGCAAAAGTGGCAAAAATCGTTTGCCGCGGAGAGGTCGTCCTAAAACGAAAAATCATTCACCTCTCATTAGCGATGTTGTTCGTCGTTCCTGCGGCAGCACACATCGCTGTGTGAGACACTGCAGGAGCGTCAGACATCTCCTTACCTGCCTCCACTGGCAATGAGGAAGGAAGAAGGTGGGCGGGATGTTACGTCCTGCTCATCTCCGCCCCTCCGCTTCTATTGGATGCCTTCCGTGTGACGCCGCACGACCCGCCCCCTTAGAAAGGAGGCGGATCGCCGGCCAGAACGTCGCAGGGCAGGTAAGCTGTGTGATGGGGTGCATGATTTTGTGCGCGACGGGCAACGATATGCCCGTGTCGCACAAATGATGGGGGCAGGTACGCATGATGGCGATATCTGTACCGATATCGCTACCGTGTAAAGCCCCCTTAATAGATGGGTTAGGGTTGGAATGAAAACTGTGGTGAGGTTGGAGATGGGGTGGGACAGGAGTGGGTCAAGTACACAGGTGGTGAGATGTGATCTGGAGAGTATAGATGAAAGTTTATCTTCTGTTGTGAGGGAGAAGCTGGTTTTGCAGGAAGAAGGCTGTTTATTTTTGAAGAGGAGCTGTGAGGACAGTAGGCCAAAGATTTCTCAGATGTTGTCCATCTTTTACTTGAACAATGAGGCAAAGTCTTCAGTTGAGATGAGAGGAGAGGGAGGGGAGCTGGAGGGCAGAGGAGAGAATTGAAAGTGTTGAATAGCTGTTTAAGGTTGAGACAAGGAGGATATGAGGGATGAGAAGTAGGTTTAATTTTCAGCAGTGAGTGTGAATTTGAAATTGGTGAGGGATGTTTGTATGTGATAAAGTGCTTGTTGGAATGGGATATTCTAATCAGGAGTGATAATGGTTAACACTCTGAGTACAACTCTGTACAATTCCTTTAGTCTAATATTCCAGGAATTCTTGTGCATGAATAATGTAGCACAGAAATGTAATGGCATCTTATAAAGTTTTTGTTGTGGGAAAATGATTCAGGAAAATTACAGCAGTATATTTCCTGTAGTATCTTCATTGGTGTCTATTATTTATTTTTCTTATATAGTATAATTAATTTCACAACACTTTACAGACTTCATCACTGTCCCTATTGGGGCTCATAATCTAAATTCCCTGCCAGTATGTCTTTAGAGTGTGGGTAAGAACCAGGGCTGTGGAGTCGGTAAGCCAAACCTTCGACTCCGACTCCTCAATTTCCCTTGCACGGACTCCGACTCCGACTCCTACATATATTGCTTATAGTTAGGTAAAAAATTTATTGTAGTACATGAACATGTGTATGTGAACATCAGACATTAATAATTTTTATGATACAATAATCAATATATTTGGATAGAACATAAAATATATTTATTGGATACAACTTTAGAACACAAAAAACTGTAATAAATTGTAAATATGTAATACACTATGTAATATACAGTAGATTACATATATATCTTGTGTGTGTATTTATCTTGTGTGTGTGTGTGTGTGTGTGTGTATATATATATATATATATCAGTGCCTACAAGTAGTATTCAACCCCCTGCAGATTTAGCAGGTTTGATAAGATGCAAATAAGTTAGAGCCTGCAAACTTCAAACAAGAGCAGGATTTATTAACAGATGCATAAATCTTACAAACCAACAAGTTATGTTGCTCAGTTAAATTTTAATACATTTTCAACATAAAAGTGTGGGTCAATTATTATTCAACCCCTAGGTTTAATATTTTGTGGAATAACCCTTGTTTGCAATTACAGCTAATAATCGTTTTTTATAAGACCTGATCCGGCCGGCACAGGTCTCTGGTGTTATCTTGGTCCACTCCTCCATGCAGATCTTCTCCAAGTTATCTAGGTTCTTTGGGTGTCTCATGTGGACTTTAATCTTGAGCTCCTTCCACAAGTTTTCAATTGGGTTAAGGTCAGGAGACTGACTAGGCCACTGCAACATCTTAATTTTTTCTCTCTTGAACCAGGCCTTGGTTTTCTTGGCTGTGTGCTTTGGGTCGTTGTCTTGTTGGAAGATGAAATGACGACCCATCTTAAGATCCTTGATGGAGGAGCGGAGGTTCTTGGCCAAAATCTCCAGGTAGGCCGTGCTATCCATCTTCCCATGGATGCGGACCAGATGGCCAGACCCCTTGGCTGAGAAACAGCCCCACAGCATGATGCTGCCACCACCATGCTTGACTGTAGGGATGGTATTCTTGGGGTCGTATGCAGTGCCATCCAGTCTCCAAACGTCACGTGTGTGGTTGGCACCAAAGATCTCGATCTTGGTCTCATCAGACCAGAGAACCTTGAACCAGTCTGTCTCAGAGTCTTCCAAGTGATCATGAGCAAACTGTAGACAAGCCTTGACATGACGCTTTGAAAGTAAAGGTACCTTACGGGCTCATCTGGAACGGAGACCATTGCGGTGGAGTACGTTACTTATGGTATTGACTGAAACCAATGTCCCCACTGCCATGAGATCTTCCCGGAGCTCCTTCCTTGTTGTCCTTGGGTTAGCCTTGACTCTTCGGACAAGCCTGGCCTTGGCACGGGTGGAAACTTTCAAAGGCTGTCCAGGCCGTGGAAGGCTAACAGTAGTTCCATAAGCTTTCCACTTCCGGATGATGCTCCCAACAGTGGAGACAGGTAGGCCCAGCTCCTTGGAAAGGGTTTTGTACCCCTTGCCAGCCTTGTGACCCTCCACGATCTTGTCTCTGATGGCCTTGGAATGCACCTTTGTCTTTCCCATGTTGACCAAGTATGACTGCTGTTTACAAGTTTGGGGAGGGTCTTAATTAGTCAGAAAAGGCTGGAAAAAGATAATTAATCCAAACATGTGATGCTCATTGTTCTTTGTGCCTGAAATACTTCTTAATACTTTAGGGGAACCAAACAGAATTCTGGTGGTTTGAGGGGTTGAATAATAAATGACCCTCTGAATAAACTTTTCACAATTTTAAAAAAAAAAAAAAAAAAAGAAATAACATTCTTTTTTGCTGCAGTGCATTTCACGCTTCCAGGCTGATCTGCAGTCCAAATGTCACAATGACAAGTTACTTCCGAATGTGTAAACCTGCTAAATCTGCAGGGGGTTGAATACTACTTGTAGGCACTGTATATATATAGATATAGATATAGATATAGATATAGATATAGATAGATATAGATATATATATATAATAATATACTGTATATTGTATTACATATTTACAATTTATTAGTTTTTTGTGTTCTAAAGTTGTATTCTGATAAGTATATTTTATGTTCTATCTAAATATCTTGATTATTGTATCATAAAAATTATTAAATGTCTGACGTTCACATTGTACTGCAATAGATTTTTCACTTAAATATAAGCATTTTACTAAATGTTACTATTTAGTAAAATATTCAGCACATTCTGGATTGCACTACTGTCCCCAATTTATTATATATTTTCGGAGTCGTTGCATTTTATACCGACTCCGACTCCGACTCCACAGCCCTGGTAAGAACCTGAGTACCCGGATGAAGCCCATCCAAATAGAGAGAGCACTTGGTGAGATTTGAACCCAGAACCCTCTGCACTGCAAAGCTACAGTACTAAGCGTTAAACGACTATGATGCCTTTATCATGCCATTTCTGTAGCACATTTTTTACCAGCATATTTTTGTTAGTGACGCGCCCACGGAGTCTTTGGGGTTACTCGTCACCGGGCTGGTGTAGGTTTGGGATGTCACAGCGGCCTGGCCCAGTTCTGTAACCCCGGCGGTGTAAAAAATCTGTGCACATAAAAATCTGTGCACATAAATCTCCAAGGGTGCCCAAACATTTGCGTCTAACCAGTTTCCTTTTTTGTAAATTTTAACGTGCAAAAGATTTTTTTTGGGCCTAAGGAAATGTGTCATCTTTAACTTTATGCCTTTTAGAGATCACTTCATCTTCAAATTGCTTAACTGTTTACAATAACAGCAATTTTGACAATGGGTGCCAAACTTTTATATACCACTGTATATAAAGCAGTTAGAGGCTTCCAAACTGCAAAATGTTTGTCACTTATTTTACAGTAGCTGCTTCATGGTGTTTGAAGCCTATAGTGGTTAAAAAATGCTGAAAAATATAAAAAATATGCACAGCAAGTAGTTTTGACATCACTGTACATATGTTCATTCTTTTTTATGTTTTTTGAGCATTGTTCAGGCATGTTCCAGGCGGAATATGCTTGAAAAAGATGTAGTGCAGACTCATTACCATACAGCGAGCTGATGTGAAAAAGTTTACTTTATTTCTATATATGCAGTTGTAAACAATAAAATCTTTAATGGAATTCCTGATTTAATCCTTTTACGACCAATTATGCACTGGTGTGATGTCCCTGGACTATCGGGTCGTGTCAGGGTATTGCACAATCTGCCCTCCCGTGCAGTATCCACCTCCTTTTTGGTTTTTGGGTCCCTAACTACATGGTGTTGCCTACATCAGCTAATCAAACCATAAATACACTCTGCACCACACCCACCAAACATACCAGTGGACGCCTTAAGTGGAATAGAGTCGCCCACCTGGGGGATTGGAGAGAGGAGGTCAGGAGTGTCAGAGGAGAGAGTTGAGTTGGAGAAGTAAAAGTGAGAGGAGGTCATTAGCAGGGCTCCTGGGAAGCAATCTAGGTGGCAGACGGTGATCTGGGCCTAGAGGATCTGGACCCCCGGTCGCAGGGGATCATGGCAAGGGGCACGGATCTATCGAGGAGGACAGCTGGCGGCCTTACACCATCACTGGCTTGGGATTAAGGCACGACTGGGTACGTGGACTCTAGATCGAGGAGTTACTTCAGGCAACCCGATAATTTACCCGAGGAAAACTGAGTCTTCAAGAGCCGTGCCCACCTGCTCCAAAATCGGGGAATTAGCGCAACGAGGGGGATAGGACTTTCCAATTCAAAACGGTCCAGAAAATCCCAAGTGTGAGCCCTGAGAGCAAGCTCACACATTTATCCATAGTGGGGAGCGGGACCCGGCAAGTTTCACACTACCGGGACCACCAAAGAAGTAAACCTAGTGCCAGGAGGCAGGTCACGAATCACCAAGCAGCACCATTTGGGACGGGACCCGAACTAAGCTCCCCTCATCGGCAGCGGTGTCCAGAGACTTGTTTGACCAGTTGTCGGTGTCAGCTTAATGGACTGAGTGAGTACAACAGTGACCACCTTGCATCCAACGGCACTCCCCTACCATCACCGAGCCCTGGGGTATCCTCCCTACCCATGGAGGGTCACAACACCTGGCTGCCCCATTCCATTATCCCCGGGTACTCCCAACTGCAGTCGTGATACTCCTAATTACCACATACCACGTGTGGCGTCACAAATTCTATAATCTCCCTTGTAAATTTCCCCCCTTCATTTGAGTGGCCGCACAAGCCCCATGTCCGGAGACCCTTCAGCCACTGAGAACCTGAATCCGAGCAGCTCAGCTGCTGCCATGGGAGCGGCACACCTCAAATTCCTGGCGTCACGAACAGGATATGAGCAGAACCCAATTACCTGGGTGACGTGCGCCTTAGAATTCGAAACCGTGAGTTAAAATTCCCATTTCCTGCCATTTCCGCCATCTTTTGGCGCCAAAATGCCGTCTTCTCCACAAAAGCACGCAAAACCGAAGCCCCACCCTTCGTCCTCCTGACAGTCAGTCCAGAACTGGAAGTTCCCAGAGGGCCACAGCACCAAAGTGAGTGATGAGCGAAAAGCGAGGGGGGGTGATGGCATGTAACAGCGGAAGAGAAACAGGGACGCCAGGACTCTGCCATAACGTTCCTGGACCCCGCAGAGGAAAGATGGTAGCTGAGCGGAGCTGGTCACCGGAACGTGTGCTGTTCCTGGGATGCGACCTGGATTGAGGAAGAATCGGAGCAGCTTTGCAGAAGGATGTGGACGCAGTTCCTGTTCATACTGGACTACTGGAGGGAAGAGATGAGCCTGGCGCTGGCGGTGCGAGCCCGTGAGATCGAAATTCCACGTGAAGAGAGGGTAAGCGGTTACCCAGTCCCTGTTGACTACTCTAATCCGGCCGATGTGGCTGTGGGATCTGGACCACCCCCGCTCCCGGTAAGCACTCCACCGCCACTAACCCTGTCCTCGGCGGACGCCGAGCTGCCTGTCCCCATCATGGCAGCGGAACCTTCAGTCCCTGTTCGGGAGGAATTAGCTGCAAAGCCCCCGATTCCGTCACCCGACCAGGTCACGACAGCGGTCACCCCGACACCGGCCCGACCAAACCTGACCACATTACCTGGCCCGTCCTTAGAGGCGGAGCACCCGAACTCTGCAACCCCGGCTGCGGGGCAGTCTGTTTCTTTTCCCATCATGGAGGAGCTGCCGGTTCCGCCACCGTGCAGCATCCCAATGGCTGTTGGGGTCGCAAGAGTACTGCTAAAGCCTATGCCAGCTAGGGAGACGAGGCCGGACGCTGATGCCCCCTACTGGGAACGACACCAGCAGAAGCTGCAAATGGAGATGAAAGCACGAGACCAGCGACGAGGGGAACTTACCGCCCGCAACAGAGAAGAGAAGGAGCAGGTGAGGAGCGCTGCTTCCCGAGTCCGAGGGGCACGGTGCCGTGGTCTGATGGATCTTTTAACCCCGTTCAGGGATGGGGGTTCATCCTGAGGCAGGCCTCACAGCCCGGGGTGTTTGTGTCCTGACGGGATGTGACACAGCACCTCCCCAGGGGACACCCTGAGTGAAATCTAGAGCCCGAGGATATGGTCACCTATACTCGGCATTGTGGAAAGTGGGGCTGTATGCCCTGGATGTGATCAAACAAGTGATGATGGAGGAAGAGTTTGTACCGACGTCGGTGGTGCGTAGTCGCAATTAAGCAGACCCGGTCATTTAATGTGAAAGTATAAACTGTTAGATATCTGTGTTTTCTTTTATTGTTTTACAAAGTTTATTTTCCATATAGAGTAATGTTATGAAACAACAGAGTTGTTAGTGCTCCTAATTACCACATACCACGGGTGGCGTCACAAACTCTATAATCTCCCTTGTAAATCCCCCCCTTTATTTGAGTGGCCGCACGACCCCCGGGTCCGGAGACCCTCAAGCCACTGAGAACCCGGAACCGAGCAGCTCTGCTGCTGGCACGGGGGCGGCACACTGGTACTTCCTTTGTCGCCTCCCTTTGGTTACCGATCTGATCAGCAGCCATGTGCATATGTTAACACCTTAGACTGTGTTGTCAAAAACTGACAGCAAGATTTAAAGGGCCACAATGGGGATTGCGCTGGTAGACCGCCACCATTGGCGGCCCTGTGATGTGATCATGTGGCGCCAATGTGTTGCCATGACAGTGCGGGGTCAGATGATGACCCCTGACATTATGTCTCACTTCCTGTGAGAGCCGACAGAGCATCGTAACTCACAGGAGATGAACATTTCTGCTGATCAGAGCAATGATGTAGCATCACTCTGATCAGGAGAAGCGATTAGAGTACACAGTCATAAAGTCCCTTAGGGATAAACTGTGCTGTACTCACCCTCCCTAGGTAATGGATGCTGAGTCTCTGTTGCTGCTCCTGGTTATTTTCTGCAGTGCTAGCATATATCATTGAGAGAGCTACAGCCCTAACTAAGCCAAGCTGTACTAAGCAGCTAATGCTATCAACTCGGGCAGAGCATCAGAGCTCATTTAGTAGCTACAGCATTGTAAATATGATGTCAGCACTGCAGACATGCCCAAAATGACTTTTACTCACCTTTTAGATGCCGTATAGTTTAGCTGCGTAAAAACGCTGCGTTTTACACTACAAGCAAAGTGGATGGGATTAATACAAATCTCATGTTTAGTGATGAGCGAGCGTGCTCGGTGCTGCTCCATACTTGATCTAGCATTAGGCTACTTGGGCACACCTGTTGCTCAGTCGACTATAGAGGGTTTAGTGCTATGCTCGAGGCCCAGCCCCCATGTTTCAAGGCTGTTTTTCAGCCACTAAACATGCGAAAATTACCTGTCAGGTCTTAAATAATAATAGTAATCTCTATTTCTATAGCTCCAACATATTCTACAGCGCTTTACAATTCAGAGGTTCGTATATAAACAATCATAAGTAACAGTTATAGAAGATACAATAATTAAAGCAAAAATAAAGATAACCCTGCTTGTAAGAGCTTACAATCTCAATAGGGTGAAGTGGGGATGTGATGTTTGGCACACCGCAATTCAGGGAGAAATGATGTAGAAGGAATACTTAGATTAGAGAAGGCATATAGGCAGAGTTTTACACTTGCATCCTTTAGTGCCTTTCATGTGACACTAAAGGGTATTTTAGCCTGGTTTAAATTAATAAATAAATTATTTTAAAAAACGTTGTGTGGTCCCCAATATTTTTTGGTAACCAGCCAAGCTAAAGAAGACAGCTGCGGACTAGTATTATCAGGCTGGGAAGGCTCATGGTTATTTGGCCCTTCCCAGCCAAAAAATAGCAGCCCGCAGCTGCTTCAGAATTGACACATCCATTGGATGGCCCAATTCTAGCACTTGGCCCCGACTCTTTCCGGTTACCCTGATGCGGTTGCAATCGGGGTAATATTTTTGGGAGTTGATGTCAACTGTGAACTGTTAGCTGATATCAAGCCCAGGGGTTAGTAATGGAGAGGCCTTTTTAAGACACCCCCATTACTAACCCAGTAAGTGTAAAGTTAAAAAAAAAACACACACAGGAGAAAATAGATTATTTGAATAAAGACTTCCCCAAATGTTAACTCCATTTTAATGATATTCAATTTAAATAAAATATAATAGAATAGTGGAACAGCGAGCTGTCAGTTCCTTGCTCCACCACTCAGCCTTTGTGCCTGAGTCTCAATGCGAAATTGATGATGACATCCATACATTGTGCCTCCTGTGCGGAACCTCAGTCCCAGTGCTCACAAAGAGGAGCAGTACATTAGAGAGAAGGGTGACGGTTTTTTTTGTGTTTTATTATTTTGCCATCATACTGTTTGAAAATCTGTGGGGGCATCATACTATGTTTGGGGAGTTGTGGGGAGCATCACACTGTTTGGGGCTGTTAGGACCATCATACTGTGTAGGTGTTTGTGGGGGCCATAATAATGTCTGTTTGTGAGGGTCTGTGAAGGCATTATACTGTAGTGATGATCATTGTGGGAATATCACACTGTTTTGGGGGACTGGCAGGGCATTAAACTGTGTTGGGGCCACTGTGGCATCAACATACTGCGCATGGAGATTCTGTGTGGACATCATACTTTGCAGGGGGCACTGTGAGATCCTCATACTATGCTTCTTAAGAGTACATCGTTATAATAAGACATAAATTGCAGTTTCTTGTTTTCACAAGCACTTTACAATTTTACCTATTTCTGATGACGAGACAACCCCTTTAATCTGCAAATATTCAAAAGACAAGATTTTTTTCTATAATTATTTATTATTTCTATTTTTGGTAGAAAAAAGTACATTATCAGCAAATATTCTGTACTGTCAGTTTCAGTCTTGTTTGCCAATGTAAACAGGTGTGAATTGAAGTTTTGCAGCTCACATCAGCCAACATTGGGAACAGATTTACACATCATAATGTGATGGAATTCCCTCTGCCATAGAGCGCCCAATGCCTCCCCTGGGATATCGCTGCCAGTAGCGATGACAGCTTAAATTGTTTTTTTGTAATACACAGGAATCAACCTCATAACACACAATATATTCATTTTTGCTGAAGATTATAGCACTATTATCACAATATCCACCAGAACTACTGTAAGACTGGGGCAGTGCACCATAAATTAAGGTGTCTACATAGGGTCTTCAAGGGGTGTCTGATTTAAATAATACTATAAAATGCTTCTTCCAATATCTGTCTATGAAAATTCTAAATTAATAGTTTCTTTTTCTGGGAATATATTTTTTCTAGATCAACATTCAGTAATTAAAAATAACAAACTCAGAATTAACTAACCATTGCCTAATCCAGGGGCACCTCTCGGTTGCCTTTCTGGTATTTGTTAACAGGCTACAGAGCTTAGGGAAGGTGCAGGTGTCTAAATGTGTCGCCCAAGCAAGGGGGTACTCGGTCCCGGGCGGTTGCAAACGGGAATATCACTTCGGGTGGCCGTTGCCCGGTCCTGTGCCCTGGGGACGCTTAATAAAAGGGGGTATTTACAGGGGATAATAGAGTTAATGTTCGTGACGCCACCTGCGGGTTGCGCTTAAGAATGGAGAACCACCGCTGCTCAACATGGGTACTCCCAGGGATGGTGGTAGTGGCAGCTATGGTGGTAGGTCCTCCGCAGGTAGGGCTGGGCCTGGGAGATGTATAGTGTATAATGATAGAGACCACACTAGGTTAACTTTAACAGTCTCTACTCACATGGACCCTCGGCTTGCTGGTTCCAGTCTCAGGAATATCAGTGCCAATGTAGTGACCCAGGTTGCTCTCTCCCTGACACTATCTGTACATTGAGTCCCCGTAGCATGGAGCGTTTGGGAACCCTGACTGTCCCTTTTGGGGTACAGTCTCCTTCCCCGTACGGCGGGCAGTGCGGACCCTGTGGGGAGGTAAGTGTCCGAACCCCGATCCTAGTTTACTGGTGATGGCCCCAGATTATTTGGTTCGATGAAGTCCGTGAAGGTGTCCTCACCGTGTAGGTATTTATCAAACCATTTGAAACTTGACATTTGACCTAGGGCCCTGTGCCCCAAGCATGCTCCGGTCCCAGCGTTATCCCGGTACCGGTCCTGGCGACCTCTCTCCTGAGCCCCTGGGGTCACCATTACACAGACCCAGCTCAGGCACGTCCTCCCACCTCTCCTGTGTGCTCCCCACTCCTCAGACTGCCACTGACTGACTAACCCCTCCCACCAAGCTGGCTATACCCAGGGACTCGTTTCCATGGCGACCATCCCCTTACATGGTTAAGCCTCTATGCCCAGTGTGGAGAGGAGAACTAGGATTTAAGTGTATGTTGGTGGAAAAGGCACTGGTACTCCAGGTCCCAGGGGGTAGGTCCTGCATCCCCAAGAGGATGCAGTTACTTGTAGTGCCCTGAGGCTTTCAGAGGCGCTACATTCCCCCTTGGTTAAACCCAACACTTCCTCAGGCTGTAAGCAAGTAGATTTTTATTTTAACCGCAAAGGAAAAAAGAATGTTAGAACATATTAACAGTCTTCCCACGCAGGGGAGGCAATACACTTATAACGTTACGGCGAGCAATCCCCCATCAACCCACCACCCAAAAAGGTCCTGGTTCCCCAAAACCCTTTGTGGGGGTAGGTCACTGGACCCTTTGACCAGGTCTGGGCCTTCCCTATCCCAGACCTTTCCTCCAACCTTCCTCTCCGTGGTGGCAGGATTAATTTCCTGATGTTACAGAGGACTATTCTGGTAGGCACCTTAGGTGTAACTATTTACAAAGAACACTAGTTTGTGCTGGCTGCTGCCAGTCCTGCAGCCATGGTTCATTTTTAAATTAACGTTGTAAAACAGGGATGCCAGGTGACTGTTCCTTGGATCATTCAAAATTGTTCAAACTTTTTCAAATGATTAGCAGCAAATATAACATTTCAACAGTATAACAACATTATTAACATTAACAACTGCTTAGGTACCCTGGTTCAGCTACCACAGTGTGGAGGACCTTGGACATGGTGGGGGAATAGGAGGAGTTTGCTGGCACAGGTCCCGGATTTTTTGGACATCAAGGTCATACCAGCCCCTCTCTCCATGATGCCTTTTATATGAGACCACATCACCCAGGTGCATGTCACATTCCGGGTGTCCTTGTGCCAGGTGGTCCAGCACATCTCTGCGGGAGACAAACACACAAGCATGCATCCCAGGCTCCTTGATGAATCCCCACCCTTTGTGCTGGTCAAACTTGTTGATGGTGCCCTGGTACCGGACCCCACAGGCACCCCAGGTATCTCTGTGCAGGCTCTCCTTCTCTTTCAGAGCATGGGCTCTCACCTCTTTTCTCCTGGCAGCCTGAGTCTGCTGCTCCTGGTACAGCTGCCGGATGATAGCTTGGCAGGCCTCCTCATTCACAGCAGCCGTCTGTGCTGCAGCAGCCATTCCGGACTCCCTCTCGAACCATACGCTCCCCAAACACGGATTACCCACATCCAGATTACCGTGAGTGGGCTCCAGATCAGGCTGGTCACCGGCGCATTCTCTGGTGGTCGTCAGCTCTCCCAGGGCTGTGTTCCGCATCCTAGCTAGGTCCGGTCTGGTCATGGATGGTGGCGTTGCGGCCTGGTCTGGTCTGGCCGTGGACTGTGGCATCACGGCTCTGTCCGGCTGGCCGCGGTGGGAGGATCCGGTGTTACCGGCAGGTCAGCGGGCACGGGTATTGCTGGTTCCGTGACCGTGGGGGTTAGTGGGGCTGAGGATGATGACTCTCTTACCGACTCCCAGTGCCGCTCCTTGTGCAGGACCTGTTCTGCTTGCGTCCGCACCGCCGCCACCATACCCCTCATCTCCCGGCGCCAGTCCTCACTCTGTTGGATCATTTTCAGCCGCATCCTCAAACACAGCAAATCCAGCTCCGCTTCGAGCCAGGGCAGGGTTACGCGGGCTGAAGATGCAGACATCTTGTCTCGCGCTGCTCTGCCGAGTCAGTGTTGCAGGGCTGGTGTCACTTCCGCATACCAGGGTGCATTCTGCCGGCCCCCTTCTGGCCTCTTGCAGCCAGTTTCACTTTTCAATGTTGCCACTCCCAGGGGGCAGGGCCGGCTTTTTGCGCTCTTTTGGTCCCAGTGATGGTGCAGCAGATTTTTCAGCATTCAAGATGGTGACAGTCTTTACACACAGTCCATATAATACAGTTCTTAATGCACACGGCACCCGTGTTAACAGGCCTTGTCCATATACTATTTGTGATGCCAATTTTAAGCTGTGTTGCCCAGGGAAGGGGGTACTCAGTCCCAGGCGGCTGCAAACAGGAATGTAACTTCGGGTGGCCGTTGCCCTGAGGATGCTTAATAAAAGGGGGTATTTACAGGGGATAATAGAGTTAATCTTCGTGACGCCACCTGCGGGTTGCGGTTAAGAATGGAGAACCGCAGCTGCTCAACGTGGGTACTCCCAGGGATGTTGGTAGTGGCAGCTATAGTGGTAGGCCCTCCGCAGGTAGGGCTGGGCCTGGGAGATGTATGGTGTATAATGATGGAGACCACACCAGGTTAACTTTAACAGTCTCTACTCACATGGACTCCTGGCTTGCTGGTTCCGGTCCAGGAGTATCAATGCAAATGTGACCCAGGTTGCTCTATCCCCGGAACACTGAAGATTTAGTCCCCGTAGCGTGGAGCATTTGGGAACCCTGACTGTCCCTTTTGGGGTACAGTCTCCTTCTCCGTACGGTGTGCAGTGCGGACCCTGCGGGGAGGTAAGTGTCCAAACCCCGATCCTAGTTTACTGCTAATGCCCCCGGATTATTTGGTTCAATGAAGTCCATGAAGGTGTCCTCATCGGGCAGGTATTAAACTGTTTGAAACTTGACATTTGACCTAGGGCCCTGTGCCCCGTGCGTGCTCCGGTCCCAGCAGTATCCCGGTACCCGTCCTGGCGACCTCTCTCCTGTGCCCCCGGGGTCACCGTTATAGGGACCCAGCTCAGGCACGTCCGCACACCTCTCCTGTGTGCTCCCCACTCCTTAGACTGCCACTGACTGACTAACTCCTCCCACCAGGCTGGCTATACCCAGGCACTCGTTTCCATGGCGACCATCCCCTTACATGGTTAACCCTCTATGCCCAGTGGGGAGAGGAGAACTAGGATTTAGGTGTGTGGTGGAAAAGGCTGGTACTCCAGTTCCCAGAGGTAGGTCCTGCATCCCCAAGAGGATGCAGTTACTTGTAGTGCCCTGAGGCTCTTGTAACTAGAGTTGAGCGCGGTTCGTGGTTCGTGGTTCTCCAGTTCGCGGCTCGAGTGATTTTGGGGCATGTTCTAGATCGAACTAGAACTCGAGCTTTTTGCAAAAGCTCGGTAGTTCTAGAAACGTTCGAGAACGGTTCTAGCAGCCAAAAAACAGCTAAATCATAGCTTGGTTTCTGCTGTAATAGTGTAAGTCACTCTGTGAATCAAACTATTATCACATTTCAGTGTATAGTGTGCGTGAACAGCGCCTTCAGATCACTGCTGTTTCTATAATGGCGATCGCCATTTTTTTTTTTTTTTTTTCTTGTCTTCCTTCCCTAAGCGCGCGCGTCTTGTGGGGCGGGCCAGCATGTCAGCCAATCCCAGACACACACACAGCTAAGTGGACTTTGAGCCAGAGAAGCAACGGCATGTGTGATAGGATCTGCATGTCACATGTCCCTGCATTATAAAACCGGACATTTTCTTCACGGACGCCATTATCTGCCTTCTGCGTCTTTGGTGTCAGACATCACTGTCGCAGCTCCGTCTTCCTGAGTCCTATAGCCGATACAGCTGTATGCGCTGCATACACAGCGTTAGACAGCTTAGGGAGAGCACTTTATAGCAGTCCTTTTAAGGGCTCCAACCGGCAGGGTCAGAGAGCCATAGGTGACAGGTCCTGCAAACAGCAACAGCGTCTGTGTAGCCCAGGTCAGGGATTTCCTACCTGCATTTCACCATTAGGAGGGAATAGAAAGGCAGTCTTCCATTCCTCTACCCAGAGCACCACAATCCTGCCACTGTACCCTCTTGTCCTCTGCACACTCCAACTGATAACTAAGCCATTATACTAGCAAACACTCAGTGTACCTAGTGGCATCCTATACGTGGCTATTGGACTTTGCTATAGTCCCACTAGTGCAAAGACATTTGCAGAGCGCGTCTGCCTGCATTGCACACTACAACTCATTCTAACCAAGCCATTATACTAGCAAACACTCAGTGTACCTAGTGGCATCCTATACGTGGCTATTGGACTTTGCTATAGTCCCACTAGTGCAAAGACATTTGCAGAGCGCGTCTGCCTGCGTTGCACACTACAACTCATTCTAACCAAGCCATTATACTAGCAAACACTCAGTGTACCTAGTGGCATCCTATACGTGGCTATTGGACTTTGCTATAGTCCCACTAGTGCAAAGACATTTGCAGAGCGCGTCTGCCTGCGTTGCACACTACAACTCATTCTAACCAAGCCATTATACTAGCAAACACTCAGTGTACCTAGTGGCATCCTATACGTGGCTATTGGACTTTGCTATAGTCCCACTAGTGCAAAGACATTTGCAGAGCGCGTCTGCCTGCGTTGCACACTACAACTCATTCTAACCAAGCCATTATACTAGCAAACACTCAGTGTACCTAGTGGCATCCTATACGTGGCTATTGGACTTTGCTATAGTCCCACTAGTGCAAAGACATTTGCAGAGCGCGTCTGCCTGCGTTGCACACTACAACTCATTCTAACCAAGCCATTATACTAGCAAACACTCAGTGTACCTAGTGGCATCCTATACGTGGCTATTGGACTTTGCTATAGTCCCACTAGTGCAAAGACATTTGCAGAGCGCGTCTGCCTGCGTTGCACACTACAACTCATTCTAACCAAGCCATTATACTAGCAAACACTCAGTGTACCTAGTGGCATCCTATACGTGGCTATTGGACTTTGCTATAGTCCCACTAGTGCAAAGACATTTGCAGAGCGCGTCTGCCTGCGTTGCACACTACAACTCATTCTAACCAAGCCATTATACTAGCAAACACTCAGTGTACCTAGTGGCATCCTATACGTGGCTATTGGACTTTGCTATAGTCCCACTAGTGCAAAGACATTTGCAGAGCGCGTCTGCCTGCGTTGCACACTACAACTCATTCTAACCAAGCCATTATACTAGCAAACACTCAGTGTACCTAGTGGCATCCTATACGTGGCTATTGGACTTTGCTATAGTCCCACTAGTGCAAAGACATTTGCAGAGCGCGTCTGCCTGCGTTGCACACTACAACTCATTCTAACCAAGCCATTATACTAGCAAACACTCAGTGTACCTAGTGGCATCCTATACGTGGCTATTGGACTTTGCTATAGTCCCACTAGTGCAAAGACATTTGCAGAGCGCGTCTGCCTGCGTTGCACACTACAACTCATTCTAACCAAGCCATTATACTAGCAAACACTCAGTGTACCTAGTGGCATCCTATACGTGGCTATTGGACTTTGCTATAGTCCCACTAGTGCAAAGACATTTGCAGAGCGCGTCTGCCTGCGTTGCACACTACAACTCATTCTAACCAAGCCATTATACTAGCAAACACTCAGTGTACCTAGTGGCATCCTATACGTGGCTATTGGACTTTGCTATAGTCCCACTAGTGCAAAGACATTTGCAGAGCGCGTCTGCCTGCGTTGCACACTACAACTCATTCTAACCAAGCCATTATACTAGCAAACACTCAGTGTACCTAGTGGCATCCTATACGTGGCTATTGGACTTTGCTATAGTCCCACTAGTGCAAAGACATTTGCAGAGCGCGTCTGCCTGCGTTGCACACTACAACTCATTCTAACCAAGCCATTATACTAGCAAACACTCAGTGTACCTAGTGGCATCCTATACGTGGCTATTGGACTTTGCTATAGTCCCACTAGTGCAAAGACATTTGCAGAGCGCGTCTGCCTGCGTTGCACACTACAACTCATTCTAACCAAGCCATTATACTAGCAAACACTCAGTGTACCTAGTGGCATCCTATACGTGGCTATTGGACTTTGCTATAGTCCCACTAGTGCAAAGACATTTGCAGAGCGCGTCTGCCTGCGTTGCACACTACAACTCATTCTAACCAAGCCATTATACTAGCAAACACTCAGTGTACCTAGTGGCATCCTATACGTGGCTATTGGACTTTGCTATAGTCCCACTAGTGCAAAGACATTTGCAGAGCGCGTCTGCCTGCGTTGCACACTACAACTCATTCTAACCAAGCCATTATACTAGCAAACACTCAGTGTACCTAGTGGCATCCTATACGTGGCTATTGGACTTTGCTATAGTCACACTAGTGCAAAGACATTTGCAGAGCGCGTCTGCCTGCGTTGCACACTACAACTCATTCTAACCAAGCCATTATACTAGCAAACACTCAGTGTACCTAGTGGCATCCTATACGTGGCTATTGGACTTTGCTATAGTCCCACTAGTGCAAAGACATTTGCAGAGCGCGTCTGCCTGCGTTGCACACTACAACTCATTCTAACCAAGCCATTATACTAGCAAACACTCAGTGTACCTAGTGGCATCCTATACGTGGCTATTGGACTTTGCTATAGTCCCACTAGTGCAAAGACATTTGCAGAGCGCGTCTGCCTGCGTTGCACACTACAACTCATTCTAACCAAGCCATTATACTAGCAAACACTCAGTGTACCTAGTGGCATCCTATACGTGGCTATTGGACTTTGCTATAGTCCCACTAGTGCAAAGACATTTGCAGAGCGCGTCTGCCTGCGTTGCACACTACAACTCATTCTAACCAAGCCATTATACTAGCAAACACTCAGTGTACCTAGTGGCATCCTATACGTGGCTATTGGACTTTGCTATAGTCCCACTAGTGCAAAGACATTTGCAGAGCGCGTCTGCCTGCGTTGCACACTACAACTCATTCTAACCAAGCCATTATACTAGCAAACACTCAGTGTACCTAGTGGCATCCTATACGTGGCTATTGGACTTTGCTATAGTCCCACTAGTGCAAAGACATTTGCAGAGCGCGTCTGCCTGCGTTGCACACTACAACTCATTCTAACCAAGCCATTATACTAGCAAACACTCAGTGTACCTAGTGGCATCCTATACGTGGCTATTGGACTTTGCTATAGTCCCACTAGTGCAAAGACATTTGCAGAGCGCGTCTGCCTGCGTTGCACACTACAACTCATTCTAACCAAGCCATTATACTAGCAAACACTCAGTGTACCTAGTGGCATCCTATACGTGGCTATTGGACTTTGCTATAGTCCCACTAGTGCAAAGACATTTGCAGCACGTCTGCCTGCGTTGCACACTCCAACTAATTATAACTAAGTTGCATTGTCAGGGATATTTATTCTTTATTATTCTGCTGTTAATAAAGCTAGACCACCACTGCAATCTTCACCACCTCTCAATTTTTACTACCACATTTTCAGTCCACAATCTTGTCGCAATCAACATGAGTGGCAAAATGACAGATGCTGGTGGAAAGGGGAAGAGGCGTGGTGGAAAAGGCAAAAAAGGTTTTGTCCGTGGGGAAGGTGGCAAAGCTCCATTATCATCTGCTGAAGATAGACCATCTACCAGCAAAAGTAAGATGTCTACTACTTACCGTGGACAATCCGATGTGCTCCCTTTTTTACGGACACGAACAACAGGAAGAAAGGTAGATGATGGGCAAAAAAGGAAAATGCTTGAATGGATCTCAAGTGGTCCAACAAGTGCCCTCTCAGCCACTTCAAGTACCGCATCCAAAAAACACCAGTCCTCTGAGTTGTCATCCCAATCACACTTGATTTCTCCCAGCTCTGAAGTCTCCATCAGCCCTGCACAGTATGGTGGAACTGAGATGGCTGAGTCTGCAGAGCTGTTCAGTCACACTATAGCCTGGGAATCAGAGGTCTGCTCCCAAGCTACAGTGAGTACAGAACAGGAAATGGTCTGCAGTGATGCCCAGAACCTTTGTGACTCAGATTCAGGCCGTGAGGACCAAGTTTCTGAGCATAATGTTGACCCTTTGTCACAAACTGTAACACCTGTGGTTATAGACAATGAGGAACATACTGATGAAGATGAGACGCAGATACCCGATTGGGATGACAACTTAAATATTCCGTCAGGGCAAGAAGAGGCTCGGTCTGAGGGGGAGGGGAGTGCAAACACAACAATTGATGATGACGTTCTAGATCCCACCTACTGTCAACCCCCAGTCAGGCACTCGAGGAGGTCAACAGAGGCGGTGGAGGAGGATGCAACCGACGACGAAGTTACCTTGCGCCTTCCTGGACAGAGTCGGAGCACTGGTAGCACGTCTACAACTGCATCCTCAGCCACCACTCTGCCTATGAGCATTATTCGGGGTGGATCAACAGGTCGCATGGCCTCTAAGCCTTGCCTAGCCTGGTCCTTTTTTCACATCGAAAAAGATCGCCCAACTCATGTGATATGTAACATTTGTCATGATTCTCTTAGTAGAGGTCAAAAGCTCAGCAGTTTGACAACTTCTTCCATGAATCGTCACATGAATAAATATCATAAGTCCCGGTGGGAAGCTCACCGTGCTGCAATGCGGCCTAGCGGAGCGAACCATCCACCGCCCGCCCCTTCCACTGCATCCGCGCGCTCTTCATCTTCTAGGACTGTGGGGACAGCTGCCACACCTGTTTTTCCACGCAAAACTTCCACCACTGTAACCGCAACAGGCAGTTTGCTTGTAAGGTCGTCAGTTGGTTTGGAAGGGGAAACAAGTGAGTGTGTACAGCTCTCTCAGACATCGATAGCACCAACGTTGGATGAAGGCAACATCATGTCTCCGCCTGCACTTTCCTCACAAACCTGCATTTTTCCAGGGACACCCTACTCAACACCGTCTACACACAGCAGCCAGATCTCTGTCCCTCAGATGTGGTCAAATAAAAGGCCACTTCCTCCGACCCATGACAAAGCTAAGAGGTTGACTCTATCCCTCTGTAAGCTGTTGGCTACCGAAATGCTGCCTTTCCGCCTAGTGGACACACAGGATTTTAGAGACCTTATGTCTGTCGCTGTGCCCCAGTACCAGATGCCTAGTCGCCACTACTTCTCTAAGAAAGGTGTGCCCGCGCTACACCAGCATGTCGCACACAACATCACCGCTTCCTTGAGAAACTCTGTGTGTGAACGGGTGCATTTCACCACCGATACTTGGACCAGTAAGCATGGACAGGGACGTTACATGTCGCTGACTGGGCACTGGGTAACTATGGTGATAGATGGTGAAGGGTCTGCTGCACAAGTCTTGCCGTCCCCACGACTTGTGTGTCAATCCTCTGTCTGTCCAAGTTCCGCCACTGCTTCTGCATCCTCCACCTCATCTGGGTCCTCCACCTCCGCCCCAAGCCTGCCTGGTCAGGCCACCAGCGTTCTCACTGCGCAGAAGGAATCACGCACCCCTCATTACTATGCTGGCAGCAGAGCGCAACGGCATCAGGCGGTCTTTAGCTTGACATGTCTTGGTAATAAGAGTCACACAGCTGAGGAGTTGTGGTCAGCTTTGCGGTCCGAGTTTAATAAATGGTTGTCTCCACTCAAACTGCAGCCTGGTAAGGCCGTGTGCGACAATGCTGCAAACCTGGGTGCGGCACTTCGCCTGGGCAAGGTGACACACGTACCTTGTATGGCTCACGTGTTGAACCTTGTCGTGCAGCAATTTTTAACACACTATCCCGGCCTAGATGGCCTTCTGAACAGGGCACGAAAACTGTCAGCTCACTTCCGCCGTTCAAGCGCCGCAGCAGAGCGACTTGCATCGCTCCAGAAGTCTTTCGGCCTGCCGGTTCATCGCCTGAAATGCGATGTGGCGACACGCTGGAATTCAACTCTCCACATGTTACAGCGACTGTGGCAGCACCGCAGAGCCCTGGTGCAATACGTCATGACGTATAGCCTGGGCCAACGAGATGCAGAGGTGGGGCAGATCACCCTGATGGAGTGGTCTCAGATCAAGGACCTATGCACCCTTCTGCACAGTTTCGACATGGCGACGAATATGTTTAGCTCTGACAATGCCATTATCAGCATGACGATTCCAGTCATTTACATGCTGGAGCACACGCTAAACACTATTCGGAGTCAGGGGGTGGGACAACATGAAGGGGAGGAACTACAGGAGGATTCATATGCGCAAGGGACAACAACATCACGAAGGTCCAGACGTTCATCATCACCAACGCAGCAGGCATGGGACCATGGGGGACAGGGATCGACAAGGGCGCATAGTAGCAGGCGAAATGTTGAGCAAGGTGCAGGAGAACATGAAGAAATGGAGGACGAACTGTCCATGGACATGGAAGACTCAGCGGATGAGGGAGACCTTGGTCAAATTTCAGTTGAAAGAGGTTGGGGTCAGATGTCAGAGGAAGAAAGAACGGGTAGCACCTCTATGCCACAAACACAGCATGGACTTGGTCCGCATGGCTGCGCAAGACACATGAGTGCCTTTTTGTTGCACTACCTCCAACATGACAGTCGTATTGTCAAAATTAGAAGTGATGATGACTACTGGATTGCCACACTATTAGATCCCCGGTACAAGTCCAAATTTTGTGACATAATTCCAGCCATAGAAAGGGACGCACGTATGCAGGAGTATCAGCAGAAGCTGTTACTAGATCTTAGCTCGGCTTTTCCACCAAACAACCGTGCAGGTGCAGGGAGTGAATCTCCCAGTTGTAACTTGACAAACATGGGACGGTCTCGTCATCTTCAACAGTCTACCCGTACCAGTAGGACCTTTTCTGGTGCCGGTAACAGCAATTTTATGGAATCTTTTCATAATTTTTTTAGACCCTCTTTTGCAAGGCCACCAGAGACAACAAGTCTGACACATAGTCAACGGCTGGAGAGGATGATACAGGAGTATCTCCAAATGAACATCGATGCCATGACTGTGCAACTGGAGCCTTGCTCCTTTTGGGCTTCAAACCTACAAAAATGGCCAGAGCTCGCAACTTACGCCTTGGAGATTTTGTCGTGTCCAGCTGCCAGCGTTGTCTCTGAACGTGTATTCAGTGCTGCTGGGTGTGTGCTGACAGATAAGCGCACGCGTCTGTCCAGTGACAATGTGGACAGACTGACGTTCATCAAAATGAACAAGTCATGGATCCAGAAGGAATTTACTACCCCTGTGTCATCCTGGGGAGAGTAAATGCTTGTGGATTTGGAATGTGCTTGATGCAAATCAAAACATCCTGTTTGCAACTAGGGCCCAAGTGCTGCCACTGATGGGGTGGGTGTCTGTGTGGCCCAATTTTTGGAAAAAAGGGAGACTCCGCTTGGAGTAACCCTTGCTTGCTGTGTTTTTAAAAGAAGCCAAGATGAACAGAGCTGGGATCAGGAAAGACTTTGCTACCTACCCCGGTGTCATCCTGGGGACGGCTAAGAATAGCGTATTTTTGAATGTGCTTGATGCAAATCAAAACATCCTGTTTGCAACTAGGGCCCAAGTGCTGCCACTGATGGGGTGGGTGTCTGTGTGGCCCAATTTTTGGAAAAAAGGGAGACTCCGCTTGGAGTAACCCTTGCTTGCTGTGTTTTTAAAAGAAGCCAAGATGAACAGAGCTGGGATCAGGAAAGACTTTGCTACCTACCCCGGTGTCATCCTGTGGACGGCTAAGAATAGCGTATTTTTGAATGTGCTTGATGCAAATCAAAACATCCTGTTTGCAACTAGGGCCCAAGTGCTGCCACTGATGGGGTGGGTGTCTGTGTGGCCCAATTTTTGGAAAAAAGGGAGACTCCGCTTGGAGTAACCCTTGCTTACATTGTTTTTAAAAGAAGCCAAGATGAACAAGTCATGGGTCAGCAAAGACTTTGCTACCTACCCCGGTGTCATCCTGGGGACGGCTAAGAATAGCGTATTTTTGAATGTGCTTGATGCAAATCAAAACATCCTGTTTGCAACTAGGGCCCAAGTGCTGCCACTGATGGGGTGGGTGTCTGTGTGGCCCAATTTTTGGAAAAAAGGGAGACTCCGCTTGGAGTAACCCTTGCTTGCTGTGTTTTTAAAAGAAGCCAAGATGAACCGAGCTGGGATCAGGAAAGACTTTGCTACCTACCCCGGTGTCATCCTGTGGACGGCTAAGAATAGCGTATTTTTGAATGTGCTTGATGCAAATCAAAACATCCTGTTTGCAACTAGGGCCCAAGTGCTGCCACTGATGGGGTGGGTGTCTGTGTGGCCCAATTTTTGGAAAAAAGGGAGACTCCGCTTGGAGTAACCCTTGCTTGCTGTGTTTTTAAAAGAAGCCAAGATGAACAGAGCTGGGATCAGGAAAGACTTTGCTACCTACCCCGGTGTCATCCTGTGGACGGCTAAGAATAGCGTATTTTTGAATGTGCTTGATGCAAATCAAAACATCCTGTTTGCAACTAGGGCCCAAGTGCTGCCACTGATGGGGTGGGTGTCTGTGTGGCCCAATTTTTGGAAAAAAGGGAGACTCCGCTTGGAGTAACCCTTGCTTACATTGTTTTTAAAAGAAGCCAAGATGAACAAGTCATGGGTCAGCAAAGACTTTGCTACCTACCCCGGTGTCATCCTGGGGACGGCTAAGAATAGCGTATTTTTGAATGTGCTTGATGCAAATCAAAACATCCTGTTTGCAACTAGGGCCCAAGTGCTGCCACTGATGGGGTGGGTGTCTGTGTGGCCCAATTTTTGGAAAAAAGGGAGACTCCGCTTGGAGTAACCCTTGCTTGCTGTGTTTTTAAAAGAAGCCAAGATGAACAGAGCTGGGATCAGGAAAGACTTTGCTACCTACCCCGGTGTCATCCTGTGGACGGCTAAGAATAGCGTATTTTTGAATGTGCTTGATGCAAATCAAAACATCCTGTTTGCAACTAGGGCCCAAGTGCTGCCACTGATGGGGTGGGTGTCTGTGTGGCCCAATTTTTGGAAAAAAGGGAGACTCCGCTTGGAGTAACCCTTGCTTACATTGTTTTTAAAAGAAGCCAAGATGAACAAGTCATGGGTCAGCAAAGACTTTGCTACCTACCCCGGTGTCATCCTGTGGACGGCTAAGAATAGCGTATTTTTGAATGTGCTTGATGCAAATCAAAACATCCTGTTTGCAACTAGGGCCCAAGTGCTGCCACTGATGGGGTGGGTGTCTGTGTGGCCCAATTTTTGGAAAAAAGGGAGACTCCGCTTGGAGTAACCCTTGCTTGCTGTGTTTTTAAAAGAAGCCAAGATGAACAGAGCTGGGATCAGGAAAGACTTTGCTACCTACCCCGGTGTCATCCTGTGGACGGCTAAGAATAGCGTATTTTTGAATGTGCTTGATGCAAATCAAAACATCCTGTTTGCAACTAGGGCCCAAGTGCTGCCACTGATGGGGTGGGTGTCTGTGTGGCCCAATTTTTGGAAAAAAGGGAGACTCCGCTTGGAGTAACCCTTGCTTACATTGTTTTTAAAAGAAGCCAAGATGAACAAGTCATGGGTCAGCAAAGACTTTGCTACCTACCCCGGTGTCATCCTGGGGACGGCTAAGAATAGCGTATTTTTGAATGTGCTTGATGCAAATCAAAACATCCTGTTTGCAACTAGGGCCCAAGTGCTGCCACTGATGGGGTGGGTGTCTGTGTGGCCCAATTTTTGGAAAAAAGGGAGACTCCGCTTGGAGTAACCCTTGCTTACATTGTTTTTAAAAGAAGCCAAGATGAACAAGTCATGGGTCAGCAAAGACTTTGCTACCTACCCCAGTGTCATCCTGGGGACGGCTAAGAATAGCGTATTTTTGAATGTGCTTGATGCAAATCAAAACATCCTGTTTGCAACTAGGGCCCAAGTGCTGCCACTGATGGGGTGGGTGTCTGTGTGGCCCAATTTTTGGAAAAAAGGGAGACTCCGCTTGGAGTAACCCTTGCTTGCTGTGTTTTTAAAAGAAGCCAAGATGAACAGAGCTGGGATCAGGAAAGACTTTGCTACCTACCCCGGTGTCATCCTGTGGACGGCTAAGAATAGCGTATTTTTGAATGTGCTTGATGCAAATCAAAACATCCTGTTTGCAACTAGGGCCCAAGTGCTGCCACTGATGGGGTGGGTGTCTGTGTGGCCCAATTTTTGGAAAAAAGGGAGACTCCGCTTGGAGTAACCCTTGCTTGCTGTGTTTTTAAAAGAAGCCAAGATGAACAGAGCTGGGATCAGGAAAGACTTTGCTACCTACCCCGGTGTCATCCTGGGGACGGTTAAGAATAGCGTATTTTTGAATGTGCTTGATGCAAATCTAGCTGTGAAGTGTACAACTGGGGCCCAAGTGCTGCCACTGAAGGGGTGGGTGTGTGTGGGGCCCAATTTTTGGAAAAAAGGGAGACTCCGCTTGGAGTAACCCTTGCTTGCTGTGTTTTTAAAAGAAGCCAAGATGAACAGAGCTGGGATCAGGAAAGACTTTGCTACCTACCCCGGTGTCATCCTGGGGACGGATAAGAATGGCGTATTTTTGAATGTGCTTGATGCAAATCTAGCTGTGAAGTGTACAACTGGGGCACAACTGCTGCCACTGAAGGGGTGGGTGTGTGGGGCCCAATTTTTGGAAAAAAGGGAGACTCCGCTTGGAGTCACCTTGCGGTGTTTTACATGACTTTAGAAGGGCGTGCCATGCCTATATCTGTGTGTCCTCCTCTTTTTCCTTGTCCAGCTGTTTTGTTTTCGCATGAGTACATGTCCTTGTCACTTTCCCATGTGTTTGTGTTGTGTTGTGAGTTGTTTGTCACCTTTTGGACACCTTTGAGGGTGTTTTCTAGGTGTTTTACTGTGTTTGTGATTGCCTGCCATTGTTTCCTATGGGCTCGAGTTCGGTTCGTCGAACGTTCGACGAGCCGAACTCGAGCCAGACCCCCCGTTCGGCGAACCGCCTCGAGCCGAACCGGGACCGGTTCGCTCATCTCTACTTGTAACGCCCTGGCAAAACCAGATAGTCACAAATAGGCCACCACATAACACCTTCCGTCACTAAGAAACACAAAGCCGACCAGAAAACCTAGGCACCCCCCCCTTAGGGAAAGATGGACACACCAGTGGGCGTGACCAGGTGGTTGGGACATGCCCACCCAGGTGTCTAGACAGCCCGGGGCGGGAAAACAAGAAGTGAAGTTTGGAGTTCAAGTTGGAGAGGAGTGTGGGCTGGAGCTAAGTGTAGCTCCAGCAGGAAAGTTCAAGTTGAACGGTACCAGGGTAGGAGCCCTGGTGCCACTGGCTAATAGGCAGATGGTGGTCTCTGTCAGCAGGAGACGGGAAGACGGCTCGGCAGAACCGAGATGGACTAGCCCGACGTTACCAACACGGGAAACCGACCCAAAAACCGTAGCACAAAGGGGGGTACTCAGATCCTGAAGCCAGAACCGGAAACAAGCGGACTGGTTAATTCACTGATTGAGGCTAGGACTAGAGGTCCTGTCCTGCCCAAAGTCCCTCATAGAAGACAACAGCCCACCGATGGGGATAGGCGGTCACTGCCAGGGCCCATAGATCCCACGGGCCAGCGTCTGCGGGCATGGCTCCTTAGGCCACATCCAGCCAGAAGTGGACTCCTGAGTTTCAGACTAGGAAGTCCACCTTACACAAACAGTGCAAAGGAAAAAGATAGACCACCAGCTGGGTGGGGGACCTAAATGCAACCGGCCGCGGCACCGGCTACCATCACCTTGGTTTACCAGAGGCTTGTATGGTTTATTAACTGTGAGTAGACAAACACTCCCTGTGGTCGCTATACCCTGCACTGAGGCACCGGGTCCCAGGTCAACCATCCCTACCCACGGAGGGGTTAACAACTAGCTGCCACAACATCTCCCCTGGGTGCCCCACAACAGCAGCGGTGGTGTCCCACCTCACCACACACCGTGGGTGGCGTCACGAACTTACTATGGCCTAGCCTGTATGTCGCGGGCGGAGGAGGGGACGCTGCGCTCTCCCACTGCTCGGGTCCGGCTGCCGCTGCTGCTGCGGCCGCTGCTGCTCGGTGGCTCGAGTGATAGGCCGGATCCCGGGGACTCGAGCAGCGCTCCTCGCCCGTGAGTGAAAAGGGGTTTGGTTTTGGGGATTTTTTGTCCATGACGCCACCCACGGTTGTGGTGAGATTGGAAGACCACCGCTGCTCTGGACGGGGATCTCGGGAGTGATGGTATGGAGCAGCTAAATGTTAGTTCTCCCCTCCATGGGTAGGGGGTTGGTTGTCCCGGGTGAGGTAGGTGGATGGGTAGCAGGCGGGTTATGGGGCCTTGTGAGGAGCAGGGTCGCGGGGGCAGCGCGGTGCCGCACGACACGGTGGTACTCACTCAGCCGGTAATGATGATGCCACAGTTCTCAGTAAAACACACGGCTGGATGGACGGGTCCCACAGACGGCTGCGGTTGCTTTTCCCCGGTAGGTATCGGTGACTGTCTCTTTCCTTGCACCTATGTTCAATGTTGGTAGCGATGGATTCCCACCGGTAACCGGCTCCCCGACTTGGATATGGGCCGGAGGAGACCCTCTTTGCCCGCAGGCGCTGGCCCTGAGAAACTGGTGCCTTGGCGGTGCCGGTGTCTCTCTCATACGGTTGGACGATTGCCTTCAATCGAGACTTAGTTGTTTGGAGACCCGGAGGTCCCCTTCACTGACGGATTTGGCAAATTCACGGCGACTCCTAGCCTTGCCAGGATCCGAAAGGCCCCTGCCAATGGTGCTGGCTTCTCCTTGTGTACCGGTCCGGTACCGCCGGGTCACCACCCGTCCACGGTCCTCACGGCACCTCCGATAGGCCACTCCTGCAGACGGTCACCGCCGTCTGCTAACCTTGCTGTCTCGGTCCGGGGCACACACCCGGACCAACTTCAGGCTTTCAATCTGTCACTTTTTCTCTTTCACTACTTTCCCTCCTTCTACTTTAAACTCCAAACCTAATCTGCCTGGTTTTCCCGCCTCAAGGACTGTGAACTCCTTGGTGGGCGGAGACCAACCACCTGGCTCCACCCCCTGGTGTGGACATCAGCCCCTGGAGGAAGGCAACAAGGATTTCAGGTCTAGCTTAGGTGTGCCTAACCGGGGTGTAGGGTGTGGTGATGTCATTACCTGTGACCCCTGGCTTGTCCAGGGCGTCACACGTACATCTACGTCTTCCCATTTATTCGGCGTGTCCGCGAGACCCGCTGGGTCCGGAGACCATCGAGCCACCACCCTAGAAGGCTCAGACCCGAGCAGCGTCAGTTGCTGGCACGGGGGAGACACACTTTCAGGGGTGCTATACATAGAGTTCATGGGACCTCATAGCAGAATTTCTAATTGCCCCCCAACACACACAGACACACACACACACACACACACACACACACACACACACACACCTGGGTCAGAAAAGAACATATTTCACAACTTTGCAGCCCTTAGAATGTAATTTTTCCCCTATCACAGCCCCTAGATTTCCCTCTCATTGCAGCCATAAATTATCATGCCAACAGAAGTGCCTCACAAACAGTGTGATCCCTTACAGTAAATTCCTTTGCAGTACCCTGCACATCCACAGTTTGATGACCCTATTATACCCCCTTCAACTATGTGACCCTGCACACAGCCCTCAATATATTATAAGGGCCCCTACTGTACCTCCACATAGTATAATGGCCACCACACAGTTTTCCGAACAGTATGATAGACTCCACACAAACATTCACACAGTATAATTGGTTGTATACAGTATAATGGCCATCAAATAACTCTATAGAAAATATAAAGGCTCCCTGATAGCCCTCCAAATATTATAATGGCCCCACAAAGCCTTACATAAACAGTAGTATAATGGGCGTCACATAGTCCTCCATATATTAATGAGTCCCACATAGGCCTCAATACCATATAATGCACCTCATAGTCCTTCATAAATAATAATGCACTCACCATAGTTATCCATATAATATATTGCATTCATTTGGCCACTGTGTACTCACTGATTAATCACCACTGCTCGGTTACCCTGCTGCTCCGGTCTCTGTGAATGTCCTGCTTTCTACACATCTCAGCACAGTGTTGCACAGTAGTGACATAAATGCGCTCCACTGTGCTCATACTGTGTGTCAGAGCATAGACACAGCAGAAGAATGATGAGAGAGGGAGCGCTCTCTCATCAATCTTATATTATTGCTTTAACTGTATTGGCATCTGCAATGACGATTCAATTAAAAGTGTGATACAGGGCGTGGGACTCACAGACTGGGGAAGGACTGGAGTTGGCGCTGGTACTGGGCCACCCTGACTCACGAGCCCCATAGCGGCTGCGTGGTCTGCTGCTATTGGCAGTATACCACACAACTATCTTCTCTCCTTTTGAGAAAAAATGTCTAATTATGCTAAGTACGGTAGACTCTGATCAGAGTGGTATCAGTTTTTCTTGGAGGTAGTAGAGAAATAAAACAAAGTTCTCCACTTTTGCCATTGTCAGTTCGTGAAAATTACACTGTACTCTGATGTCATCTTACTGACGTCCGATGTTTTCCAGACACCCATAGATTTCTACGGACAATTTTTATCTGACACTCAGATCATAATCAGACATCCCCATAAAATATCACTTGTCGGATTGCTTTCCATGAAAAGCAAGGATACTATTCGAACTACATCATTGCTCTAATTCAGCCATTTATTGAGCTCAGCGACTCTGCTGATCAGGGGTGGGATTCAAATTTTTAACAACAGATTCCCTGTTTGTGTTTGGAGAACATGGCCATTTTAAAACCACTCCCCTTTGGATGACACAGCTATTTTTATAGCCACACCATTTGCGCATATGTGGCGACCCTGAGGCGTCAGGTGCCACAGGGTATTGCACCCAGTAATAGGTGTAGTCCTCACCTCTGGTTCCTGGAAGACCAGTGCTGGTAAATACCATTCAAACACACATACAATCATGCCCTTTCTTCCCAAACTTGGTAACAGGCTAGAGACAGGTCTGATGGATAGCCACCTATAGTTGGGACTTACAGAATCCGCTAGTCAGAAATCCGGGAGGTGAAGGGGTTAGTCAGAGCAGCTGACAGTAGTTGGATGGATTTGGGATACCCCAGGGCTGTGGGGTACTCTGTTCCAGGCTTGTGGTGCGCAGTGGGGTCAGTCGTGGTCGCGGCCTGGTATCGTGGCCCTTGGGGTGCTGTTCCTCAGAAAAGAAAGGGGTTTTTTGGTAAAATAAAACAAAAGGGAAAAATGAAAAAAATAAGAGTTCACGAGTACGCCACTTGCGGTGTGCGACCAGGTTATTTGGGGCTGCCGCTGCAGGTTTCTGCTGGGGCTGGTGGAGTGATGCAACCTGGATGTTTAGAGCTCTCCGCAAGCAGTGACAGGCCCCAGCAGTGAACGATGGGGATAGTAGTGGGGAACAGTCTGTGTGAGTGCACAGGATGATCAAGAACACAATCCACACCAGTATTACAGTTTACACTTGACTTTACGGTGGTACTTGCCGTGGGTGCCGGTTCCAGGTGTACCCGCTCCCCTTGTTCTCTGTGCCAGCTGTGACCTGGGTTGGTTCTCCTCCGTGCACACTCATTGTGGTTGGACTCCCGTGGCCTGGAGCTACTTGGAAGTCCCTTTTCTTTAGCCTTGGCCCTAATGCAGGCAGCCTGGACTATTTAAGAGGTTCAGTCCCCGGTCCCCTCTTTGCTGCTTGTGCTTTGGGCTTGTTTGGTTGGCGATGGACCCTGGAGATCTTCTCGCCCGGCAGAGTTAACAGCTGACCATAAAGTGTCCCACTGTCCTAGGATCTGCACCGCGCCTTGTACTGAGTCCTGTGAGCATTGGTTACAGACTTCCACAGGCCTCCCATGGTTCCTGGAGTTTTGCACTTCCACAGGTAACACACCGTTCCTTGACCCTGGAATTGTAGATTCCGGCCAAAATTAGGCACACACACCCCTTTTCCAATTCCCCCTTATCTGCTAATAACCACTCAGACACCAATTTATCTTTGGATAATTTTGGCCATAGCAGCCATTTATTAAACAAATACATAACATGTAAAATTTTGCATTGTGGTAAGGTCCTTGAAGCTAAAACCCTGGTGATTCCCATAACCAAGCCATATAACCAAATTGCTCCCAGCCGTTACCCACACTGGCTCAGGAGCACCAAAGTGTAAGGGTTATTCCTTCATTAACCACCAAAAACACCCACGGGGGCCCCGACATACCCCGTCGGGATCCCCCAAAAATCACCAGGTGACCAACCATTCTGCCAATGAGGGGATCCATACCCGGATGGGTTCCCCGAACCAATTTAGAACCAACTTCAAGGACCCACCAAAAACCTGCCACCAGGCCACTACGACCCGATAAACTTCCATATCGCCTCCCACAAAACTTGCAGCCCATTGCGAACTCAAAGTCTTTAGGGAGGGCGGGTGGGACTCTCACTGGTGTCCCAGAGCGGGAAAAGTGCCGCTCCTCCCCCAGCTTCACCTTTTTACTATACCCTGACTTACTCCCCCTCCCCTACCCGTGACATCATGACCTCCACTCCAATCAGTGTCATGCTGGCCTCCACACATGCCCGGGGGGAGGGGGGTCAGTGCTCCGGCCATTCTTGACCCTGGAATTGTAGATTCCGGCCAAAATTAGGCACACACACCCCTTTTCCAATTCCCCCTTATCTGCTAATAACCACTCAGACACCAATTTATCTTTGGATAATTTTGGCCATAGCAGCCATTTATTAAACAAATACATAACATGTAAAATTTTGCATTGTGGTAAGGTCCTTGAAGCTAAAACCCTGGTGATTCCCATAACCAAGCCATATAACCAAATTGCTCCCAGCCGTTACCCACACTGGCTCAGGAGCACCAAAGTGTAAGGGTTATTCCTTCATTAACCACCAAAAACACCCACGGGGGCCCCGACATACCCCGTCGGGATCCCCCAAAAATCACCAGGTGACCAACCATTCTGCCAATGAGGGGATCCATACCCAGATGGGTTCCCCGAACCAATTTAGAACCAACTTCAAGGACCCACCAAAAACCTGCCACAACGAGGGCACCTTGATAACCTTCAAGTGCCTGAGACCCCCCCTCAATAGCAAAGCTCGCTCAATACCTCCCTGCAATCCAAGTGCCCACAATCAATCCGTACTGCATTCAAATGCACCCCATCCGCCTACCAAAATTCGTCATCCTCTCGCTCCAGCTCAAAAAGCCGAGCTGCGACTCCCACGTTGCAGCCCCCAAATTTTTTGATATAACCCTATTAACTTTCACCCGCACCTTATTCAGCTTCTCCACAGACCATGCTTTCCGCCCAAACCCTTCTTGGAACAATGTCCCACCACACAATTATCACGCCTGGAAAAGACACCCATAACCGCAACAAGTCATGCTTAGTATCTTTATCAAAGTCCGAGAAAGCCGCTCACCCAAATAGGTCCCTCGACGCGTAAAACCAAAATGTCAGGGGGCCTGCCCAAATGAGCATAGTTATGCACCCCCTGCAACACCGTATTCCACCCCATACCCCTGATTCCAACCCATCCGACAGGAGCCCTATCCCTCCGACAAAATTTAGCTGTCTCCTGTTCCTTCTCGTATCCGCTCTCTGTGTTCCCCAGCACACATTAGAATGGCCCAAGATCCAGACCAGGCTGGAAAAACGGGGGGGGGGGGGGGTGTCTGAAAAACAAAGCACTAACAAAATGACCAAGTAGCTCCAATACCACCCCAAAGAATGACACCCCCCCCACCATCAGAACCAGTCTTCCGATCAATTGCCCCTGAAACATTGCAAACCCACGACTTACAACGCTGGGACTTCCATCAACCAATCTGTTTAACTGTCTTAGCAGGGAGACCACACCCAGAGGTTTCCACTGCCGACCCAAGACGAAAAGAATGCAACGCAAACCTCGCCAACCAGACCCAATGATTTCAAACATGCCCACAAAACACTAATGAACTAATATCTGGACAAAAAGACCCGTCCTCGAGACATAACAATGGGCCATCCAGACTCGGGTGGACCTTTGCAAAGCTCAAAACGCACTGCCAATGGCACATACCTGATGCCATAACCTTCCCTAAACGAACCCGCCTGCCCCCACTTTATCCATTTTTGATTTCTGGATCCAAAATTCGATCCCCATGCTCCAAAAATAGGATGTCACTATTACCCAAGCCCCCGGGGCACGTCACCCTGGGAAATACCAATTCGCCAATACACCAAGCCCCGAAAAACCGCCAACGAAAAGCCAACCGCAACAATGATACCTTAATTCCCTACCCAAACATTCCAATAAGCTAAATCACACAGGCCGTCTACCTATGGCCCCTATGCACACCCTTCAACGCCTGAACTACCCAAAAATTTGTTCCCAATCCTGTACACCTCGCAACCAGAAACCAAATGCCAACCCTGTAATCAAATGACTCAACTTCGTGGAAGACCAACCTGTTATAGCCACTCCCCCGATTTCCCAGGAACAGTCCTAACTGGGAATCCTCATTCATCATGCCACCACCCAACCACCACTCCCAGGAACCCATGTGGCCTAATACGCCGCCCACGTGGTACCAGTCAAACTGCCTGAATCCGTGGTCTTGCTGCTTGAAGACCATGCTCCAAAGCTGCGCAGGGGACTACAAGCTGCTGCCGTCCGCCACTACTGCAAAATCCCGGAAGCAATCTCACTGAAACATGAAAGGAAATCCGCTATTAGGTCCTCTACCTGGTACCTGAGCTGCTGTGACCCGTATTAATTTCCCAACAAATAAAAACCAACCGCCGCAACACCCGAACAACTTGGGTAAAATATGCCGAGCCGTTATTAATCACTAGCACCACCCCCATATTGTCCCAGTTGAACCGGATCTACTTATTCCACAACTGGTCACTCCCCAAATGGAGTGCGACCATCATCGGAAAAAATTTCCAATAGCGACACATTCCTTGTCAACCCCTCCGCCATCCAACTTTCTGGTCACCAATCCGCACATCACTGACCCTGAAAAAAGGCCCCGAAACCTGAGTCACCCGCAGCATCCGTAAACAATTCCAATTTGAAATTAACCACTACCTCATCCTTAAGCAACGAACCACCATTGTCCTGCTCCCCAAAAAATTCTCCCCAAACCAACAAGGCCGCTCAATGTTCCTCCGACAAACTTATGTAGGGGTGAAGAGCAAGCACTCCAGCTGTCACGCAAGCTAGCCGACTTGAAAACTCGGCCCATTGACCTTACCCGACACGCAAAATTAAGTTTCCCCCAATAGCGATTGAACCTCCTTTAATTGTAACTTCCTCACCCGGCATGCCCTTGCTACCTCAACCTTAAGCGTGGCAACCTGTCGTCAGGAAGCCGAACCTCCCAAATCACTGAGTCAATTACAATGGCCATAAACTAAATACAGGTATTTGGCCGAACAGTTCTTCCCCAGGTGCCAAAGGCACCCCAAAGCCTCTCGCTATCCATTCCATTGCTGCTAGAATTCTTGTGCCTGTGCCGAAACAGCCAATCCCACACACCGACAATTCATCCCGGTAAGGTACCAGTGATGCCAAACCAGAAACATCACGCCCCCCCCATTCTAAAAAAGAACAAAAGGTTTCAACACATGTGCACGATACTGCACTACCCATTGGCAAGCAGGGGTCTCCAAAACAATCTCCCTTCCAAAAACAAACTAATAACGAACACAATTTTGGATGAACTGGTAAGAGCCGGACAGCTGCCTCAATATCCATCTATTGCCATCAACATACCCCTCCCACAACTCTTTACCTACTTTGTAGCCTCATCAAACGACGTATACAATACCTAACGAAGCTCAGCCAGTATACCATCATTCGCTGACCTACCCCTGGGATGAGACAAATGGTGGATTAGCCGAACTTTACCTGGCTCCTCCATGGGCCCCCCCCCGAATGACGAAACCACAAAATAAGAAAAGGTAGGGGGGTGACTAACTGTGCCCCCCATTCTCCCCAACGCCACCTCCTTTCCTAACTTTCCACCTACCAGCGCCAAATGCTGATACACCGAGGGAGATTCCTGGTTGTCCCTGGAACTTCAAAAACAGGGGAAGGAATCCTGAAACCCTCCCCAAAACCCAACCTCAAACCTCAGCTTTGGCCCTAACAGGATCCCTATTTAGGTACGGCAGCATCGCAACTAAGCTCACCGGTGTCTGACCCTTGGACATCCCATGGGATGCTCCGTTACAATAGGTGCGGAGATGTCCAAACAACGACAAGTGGCACTGACTTGCCTTCCCCCTCATTAACTTACCAACACGAACTTGACTTCTAGGACCCTGTCTGTCCGTACTGACCACCGGCACCCCAGCTTCCTGACCGGCCGGGGAACCCTGCCCCGCCCTGAAATGACTGCCCATATCTGGCTGCCGCCATCACCCGCAACCACAAGCCTATATCCTTCTGATCCCATCTTATGGATGGACGGTCGCCATCCTCTGATGACACTGCTCCTCATAACGGATCCAGGTCTACCCCCCATAAATCCTATAGGCCTCACCAATCGAGCCCATATAGCAAAACCACTGAAAACTATTCTCTGGCGCCTGTCGCCAATTACTCTTGCCCAAACTGCAACGCCTTAAACCTATTAGCATAAGTCTGAGGAATCAAGCGCCATCGCCACTTCTCCACATCTTCCTTCTTGCTATCGTCTTTTCCCCCTTTGTCAAAATAAATTTTTGCCACCTCCTTACTCCTTTCAGTCTGAACTGCCACTAATACTGGGGAAGAGACACTCCCAACTGGACTCACTAGCCGCAATGACGGACAAATTAACCCAAGCCGCCACTGGCGCCGGGGTTTTCCTGGCCCCTAACCCGGGCCCGCAACTGGCGAACGCAACTTCAATTCTGACAACTCCCCACTCAACGCATTCCCCCTAACACCCGCTGGCACCCCCAAACCGAACCCCAGCTGACCCGTCACCCCCCCTTTACTGTGTACCTAAACAGCATGTGAAGACAAACAAAACATGTAATCATACTCACCAGGCTGCACAAAGGTATAACCTCGCCAGCCGGACCACCTGTATCCTGACGTCCCTCCTGCCGATCTAGCATGACTTGGCTCCTCCCATCCGACTCTGCTCCATTGCTGTTTTAGCCGCGCGGCCCGAGGCCCCGCCGGCCGCATATCCTGGACATGACGATCAGTAGCGCCGACCAACAGGGGGAGCTGCATATTATCCTCAGGGCTCTCCAAGCACGGCCCCCCCTGCTCCGCTCCATGTGGCCCCTCTCCCAGACAGGGCCTCTGTAGCCGCAGGCCCTGAATGCCAGGCCCGATGTAGTTCCGACCGCAGCCGCCTGGCTCCGCCCACCTCACAGGGATCCATCCGGGATACTATCGCTGCAGGGAGGAGAGGCTCAGGGCGCTCGGCCGGTACATCACCAGAGCGCCCCGCCGCACCGCTGACGTCACTCGCCGACAAGGCAGCAGCAGGCCCCGCCCCCAACTCCAGCGTAGGCCTGCCGACTGCCGCCGGGCCCAGCCGCCCGTCTGAATTCCTCCCAGGCCGGGGCCTGCCGGACCTCGCAGCTCGCGGCGTCCGGCCTGGAGGGTCCCCGGAGGGGGCTTCTGTGGCGACGCTGGGCCCTGGGAGTCAGGTCAGGTGACCGCCTCTCTGCCAGTCCAGACCTCCGGGGGCGCCGCTGTCGCAGGGGTGCCGTCCCTGCCCCCCCCCCCGGACTCCCACCGAAGATCCTTGCTATCAGGCTCTGCAGCCACCTGGGGGGATGGTCCCAGCAGCAGCTCTCAGCCGCTCCAGGAGCTGATCCCCGGCGTCCATAGCAGGTACAGGGATGGGGACTCTCACTGGTGTCCCAGAGCGGGAAAAGTGCCGCTCCTCCCCCAGCTTCACCTTTTTACTATACCCTGACTTACTCCCCCTCCCCTACCCGTGACATCATGACCTCCACTCCAATCAGTGTCATGCTGGCCTCCACACATGCCCGGGGGGAGGGGGGTCAGTGCTCCGGCCATTCTGGAGTCCTGGTTCCATACTCCACAATCCCTCACTCCTTTTACAGCATTCCGGTGGTTCTTCAGGTCAGTTTCTGTACTTTCCACTTTCTACTACTTCACTCCTTTCCATCTTGCTTACTTCTCCTCTCCCCTCCAACTCTCAACTCTCTACTTAACTTCACTTAACCCCTTCACGACCAGCCGATTTTTCTTTCCGTTTTTTTTTTCGCCATTCTTTTTCTGAGACGTAACTTTTTTATTTTTCAGTCAATATGGTCATGTGAGGGCTCATTTTTTGCGGAACGAGCTGTACTTTTAAATTAAACCATCAGTTTTACCAAATAGTGTACTGAAAAAGGGCAAAAAATTCCAAATGCAGAAAAATTGCAAAAAAAGTGTGATAGCACTATGGTTTTTGAGATATTTTATTCACTGTGTTCACTATATGGTAAAACTGATGTATGGGTCTGATGCCTCAGGTCAGTGCAACTTCGTAGACACCAAACATGTATAGGTTTACTTTTATATAAGGGGTTAAAAAAAAATCGGAAGTTTGTCCGAAAAAAGTGGCGCACGTTTTACGCCATATTCCGTGACCCGTAGCGTTCTCATTTTTCGGGATCTATGACTCAGTAATGGCTTATTTTTTGCATCTCGAGCTGACGTTTTTAACGGCACCATTTTTGCGCAGATGCTATTTTTTGATCGCCTCTTATTGCATTTTGCGCAAAAGTTGTGGTGACAAAAAACCGTCGTTTTGGCGTTTGGAATTTTTTTGCCGGTACGCCGTATACTGACCAGATTAATTGATTTTATATTTTGATAGATCGGGCGTTTCAGAACGCGGCGATACCAAAAGTGTGTGTATTTTATTTTTTTTTAACCCTTTAATTTTCAATGGGGCGAATGGGGGGTGATTTGAACTTTTTAGTTTTTTTTTTTTTTAATTTTTTAAAACTTTTTTTTAACTTTTTTTTTTTATTTTACTAGTTCCCCTAGGGGGCAATCCGATCGCTGTGCAGTATCTGCTGACTGATCACAGCTACACAGCTGTAAACAGCAGATACGCTCTTTATCTTTTGCTGTGCCGCTGGCACAGCGAAAGTGAAAGCAAGTCATGTGTAGTACAGGAGTCATCACATGACCCTGTGCTACCATGACAACTATCGGAAGTCATGTGATCGTGTAACGCCCCTGTAAACGGGTCGTTACAGGGTATTAAATGTTACCCCATTTTTCCTGGGCAGGAGGAAGAAGGGTCCCCACAACACACACTAACATCACACTGGCAGGAAGGAGTTAACAGCATTTGCAGCATGAAGTTTGTTCTGAGTCCATGACTCATCCTGTCTCCCTAATGAGCAGGTGGCTGGACACAAGCAGGTCCCCATGACAACCAAGGGGAGGGGGGCCTGAAGGAGTGAGTTTAGTGCAGAGCACACAGAAGTTTAGGCAGAACGTCAGGGGCTGTAAGGGAGAGCAGACGTCCAGAGAACAGCTCCTGTTGAGGAGATGCCACGAGACCAGGGCTGATAACACCTAGAGGAGGGGAATGGAGCTGAGGACTGGGGTTCCCTGGAGCAAGTTGTACCCGGTGGCGGTTGTGTTAGGTCCGCTACCGGGGAGGAGAGAGACAGAGAGGCGGCGAGTTCCCAAGATGCTCTATGCCACGGGGACGGCACTAACGCACCGAAAGGGAGAGACCTCCAGAACACCTCACCGGACACCCCTTCCTCCTACCTGCCCAGGACCGACCAAAGGCTACAGGCGGCGAGGACCAGCACCCGGGTGCGATGTGAAACGGACTTTAAATAAAGAACAACTGGAACCGCACACCGTGACTGCTGTGAGTAATGCCGCCGCCCTGTGCCCCCGGTGTCCCTGAGGACTGTTGCCTTGGGTCTCATTAACCTCCCGGGGCTCCCCCGCTCCACCCGTGGGGAGCGATTCCATCCGGCTGCCCGTAACACCTTCCCCGGAGAGAGACCGCGCAGCGGCGGCTTAACACCTGGCCGCAAACCACGGGTGGCGCTGCAAGCACCCCCCGTCCCCGTCCCGTACCGTTTCCTGGGGAAGAGTGATGGCAAGCCCCCCTCAGGGACCCCGTTACCCTCCTTCCGTCCCCCTTGTAATACCGGACTGACGGTCGGACTTTCCTTTTTATTGAAACCCGCCGGGGGGTCACGGAAGCCGGGTCGGGCCACTCACAGCCTGACCCCGAATACCACCGGCCCGGTGACCGTGCGAGCCCTGCAAGCCCCGGCGTGGGCGTTTCAATCGCGTCTCGTTACTTCCGGTATCGGGCAGTAAGTAAAACTTTACTGCGATCGCGCTTATAATGGCGCTGTCACGTATTGACAGCGCCAGTTAAGGGGTTAATCGGCACGAGCAGATAACGATTCTGCTCGTGCCTAGCAGGCACACATCTCAGCTGTGAAAATCAGCTGAGATGTGCGCCAATCGCGGCATGCTGCCGCCGGAGGACCGCGGGCAGTAACATTATGACATTTAGGACGTAATTTTACTGCCCGCGGTCGTTAAGGGGTTAACTCACTACTTCCTCCCACCAACATCCGAACTGACCACTTGACCCTCCCCCTCGCTGGGTCTCTTCCTACAGGTTGGGTGGCTACCATCCAATCCGTGCCCTCCCCTTTTATCTGTTACTAGGCAGTCCATTAGTGTGGTGTTTGGGTTGTGTATGTGGCCTGAGGGTGCTGGTGTACTCGCTGGCATGGGTATTCTGGGGTTTGGGTTTTCCACGGGCTACATTTGTGGCACCTGGTACCGCAGGGGTGCTACAGATTCTTAAGATGGAGTCTGAAGTTGGCGTGCAGACAAAAAGTGTGAAGTGACCTGCTAGGCTACAGGAGCACGGTCGCCGGGAAAGTACGGTGTGAGTACTCATGGGACCAGGCACCGACAGCATGCAGAGCCCTAGTTTAGGAAGACGTGTCAAACTCACCTGATAAATCTGCCTGGTGGGGGAATCATCAAGGTTCCTCACCAAAGTTACTGTCCGGGGCACAGCAGCAAAGAGGGAACCCAGGGACTGAGACAAAGGTCCAACCCAAGAGAGGTTCAAGCTGTCTGCTATACGGGCCAGGACTGTGACAACAGGAGGGGACCCCAGAACACTTCCGGCCATGGGGCCGCAGCAATTACAGACGGGTGCATGGAAGTAAAGCTCACCAGGTCACAACACCATCATTGGGACAATAGGAATACTGGATTATCTGAGGCTCAGATTGGTAGAGACCAGCACCAGCTGGTTGCAGCTCTATCGCGGGCGGGGAGGAGGGTGTCAGCACACTACGCTCACCCTTTCTGCTCGGGTCCGGTGGCTGCTGCTCAGTGGTGGCTCGAGCGGTGGGCCGGATCCCGGGGGTTCTCGAGCGGGACTCCTCACCCGTGAGTGAAAGGGGGGTTGTTGGGTGTGGGAATTGTTTATTGTCCGTGACGCCACCCACGGTTGTAGTGATTTCACCACCGCTGCTCTATAGGCCCGGGGACGATGGTGTGTAGCAGCGAGATGTTGTGTTGCCCTTCCGTGGGTAGGGGTTGGTGATCCCGGGGCCTGGTGATGAGATGGGGGATGCAGGGCCTGGTGGGCGCAGGGACGCGGGGGCAGCGCTGTGCCTTGCGGCACTGTGGTACTCACTCAGCCTGAGACGTTGACACAGTTTTACGGTAAACCACATGGCTGGAAAGACGGTTCCCACGGACGGCTGCACTTTCTCTCCCAGTAGGTAACGGTGATGTCCCTCTGACCTGCACCTGATGTTTCTAGTTGGTAGCGATGGGTTCCCACCAGTAACCCGCTCCCCGGCTTCAAGCTGGACCGGAGGAGCTCTACTTTGCCCGCAGACGCTGGCCCTGAGGAACTGGTGCCTTGGCGGTGGCGGTGTTCCTCCTTAACTGGTTGGACTGTTGCCTTCAATCGGGACTTGGTTGTTGGGGGATCTACGTCCCCTTCACTGACGGATTTGGCAAATTATGGCGACTCCTAGCCTTGCCGGGGTCCGAGAGGCCCCTGCCCTGGTGCTGACTGTCCTTTGCTCGCTGCTCCAGACCGCCGGGTCTCTACCCGTCCGCGGTCCTTCCAGGAACTCCCGAACAGTCACCCCTCTGGACAGTCACCGTCGTTGCTGACCTTGCTGACCTGCTCCTACACACAGCTGGACCCTTCAGGCTTTCTTTCTGTCACCACTCTTGCTTTCCTCCTTTACCACTTTACTTTCTGTTTACTCCTTCACTTAGCTGTTTACTCAAGCTCCCCCTGAGCTGTTCTGCCTGGTTCTTCCCGCCTCCAGAGCTGTGAACTCCTCGGTGGGCGGAGCCAACCGCCTGGCCCACCCCCTGATGTGAATCATCAGCCTCTGGAGGAAGGCAACAAGGATTTTTGGTTAGCTTTGGTGTTCCTAACTGGGATGTAGGGTGTGGTGGTGTGTTACCTGTGTCCCCTGGCTTGCCCAGGGCGACACAGCTCCACTGAACCAGTGAGTAAAGATCAAGTTAAACCACAGCTCCTGTGTTGTCTGAATTCTTCCTGTACCTCTTTTACCAACTTTCACCATACTACTACCATCACTATTCTCACCTGGCGCTCAGCTTTACTTGCGGAGGGCCCTAACATCCAAGCTGCTTAATACTATCAGCCTCAGCAGTGAGAGACTTTGCAGCAGCGGCTTTCCTCACCTAGCCGCATACCGCAAGTGGCGTCACGAAAAACATTTTTATTTATTTTCATTTTCCCTTCATTACCCCTTTTAAGCGACCCCCAGGGTCACGGAAACAGGCACTGGGCCAGTACCCGTGACATATCCCTGTGATTTAAGGCCCGGGACCAAGTGCCCCACAGCTCTGGGGTGTGTCACACACTTAACTCAACCGCAAAATACAAGTAACTAAAAGTAAAGGAACCTTTTAGCCTTCTCACTCTTCCGATACTTCACTGATGGTCTAATTGCCTCCTGTATAGCACTAGTTGTTTCAGTCACTGTCAGCCACTTCTTAGCTTGGCATATTGTATTAAAGGGTTTTTCTACAATTTTTGAAAATTACTAAAGGAACCCTGCTCAAATTGGAAAGGACGAGCTCCTATCCATCTGTCACCTCAACTGTTTGCTGCTCTAAATCTCTAGCCTCAGCAGCCACAAATGAAATATGTGCAAGTAACCACCGAGGCCAAGGGATGACTGAAGTGGTCAGGATATCATCCCATACAGGTAAAAAGCTTCTCCACTCCTGGACAATCCCTTTTACTGTCACTAATGTGTAGTAAAAAAAAAATCTGTCTAGTAAATATTCTCCGAATCACTAGGAAATATTGAAGCGTTCCAGAGTCATTTGTGACACTGGTCTGAATTGTAGAATTTGGCTTTGTCAGTAAGATGAACACCAAACTCAGTGTGGAAGGGGTTGTCCATCTATCTTCTCGCCACTGCAGTCTTTCTTGTAGGAGTAATTATCTGAGTCTAGGGGAATTGTCATATACACTCCCTTTAAGCACTATGTTTTTTATTCCTATTATTCCTGATGTGAATACAGAAAAATAGGTCTTCTTTAAGCAGATAAAAGATATAAGTGGCTTAAACAGATGTTTTGCTTCCTCTCCGTATTTCCAGGGATATGATATTCTTAGCAATGCGCTGTGTTTTACTCATCATTTGTATATAATATGCAGCTTATTCAATGTGTTTAGCATTAAGAATATCAGTCACCGGAAAGTTGGATAAAAAGAATGGAATGAAAACTAAGGCTAAACTGAAGGTAAAGCTGCCTTAGCGCTTACAGTAGATACAGTATATGTTATTAAAAAGGTTGTGCAGTTTGGAAAATCAGTTTTTCTTCAAAGGGGACATTGAAGACAAACTTAAGAGTTTGGGGTGTCCTGCTGCTCAGATGAACAGAGATCAGCTGTAATCTCTGTGGGAATCTGGAAGCAAGTGTCCAATTTCATTTCAGCTACTACCAGGAGATTTGACATTGTTTTCAGTATTGTGCCAGTGAAGAAGGTCAAATTAACCCCTTCACAGATTAAGGGTCCCATCACACGTAGCGACGCACCAACGATCGCACCAGCGATCCGACCTGGCAGGAATCGGTGCGTCGCTACATTGTTGCTGGTGAGCTGTCAGTCAGGCAAATCTCACCAGCGACCAGCCACCAGCAACTCATGTAACGATGCTGTGCTTGGTAACCAGGGTAAATGTCGGGTAACTAAGCAAAGCGCTTTGCTTTGTTACACGATATTTACTCTGGTTACCAGCGTAAACCACTTAAAGGCTGCCAGCGCTGGCTCCCTGTATACATAGCTAGGGTACAGATCGAGTTACTAAGCAAAGCGCTTTGCTTAGTTACCCGATATTTACCCTGGTTACATATGCAGGGAGCCAGCGCTGGCAACCTGTAAGCGGCGTACGCTGGTAACCAGGGTAAATATTGGGTAACCAAGCAAAGCGCTTTGCTTAGTTACCCGATATTTACCCTGGTTACCAGCGTACGCTGCTTAGAGAGTCTGTGCTCGTTGGTCTCCCGCAGTCAAACACATCGATGCGTGTTGCACAGCAGGGAGACCGACGAGCAAAAAAGGTCCTAATCGTTGTCACAATCAGCAACATCGCAGCAGGGGTCCACTCGCTGCTACGTGTCACACATAGTGACTTTGCTATGTGTAACGGGGGCTTACGCCCAGGTATAGTTTGACCCAAGACAGAGTATACCCTGGGGATTAACTGTCCTACGTCAAACTATACCCCAGGGTGTAAAATAGCCTTGTCTAAATTATACCCCTCCAGGCTAAAATATAACCATCTAACGTGGAACCCAAGTATAGTCTGGCCCAAGCCACAGTATACTACGGGGGGTAAACTATACCTGGGGGTGTAAAATAGTACAGTGCTTACATTGAACTGACAGTAGATGTCCCTGTCCCATGCGTGGATAGCTAATGTTATGTATGTGTCGCTCTGCTCTCTATAACACCAAACTTTTTTCAATTTTTACAACATGACTCCTAACTTTTCCAATTTTGGCAACCATGGAAGACCAACTGTATGACCAGCTTTTGAGATTCTAGTGTATATCACTCAATGCTACTGATGGGGGTGCAATATAGCCTGATGGGTATATTTTGGCCTAGGATAATTTTTACCTTTGAGTATAATCTAGACAGCTATTTAGCAGAATTAATAAATATTTAAAGGAAAAAAATGATGTGGTGTTCCTCATAATTTTCATGACAAGCACACAGGTAAAGCAGCAGCTGCGGGCTGCAACACATAGCTGTCAGCTGCTATTTGGCTGGTTATCAAAAACAGAGGGGATCACACACTGTTTAATTCTTTTAATACATAATTTTAAAAAAAGGCATGGTGTCCCCCCAATTTTTCATAACCAGGCAAGGTAAAGCAGACAGCTGGGGGCTGGTATTATCAGGGTGGGAAGGCCCATGTTTTTTGCCTCTCCCAGCCTAAAAATAGCAGCCTGCAGTTGTCTGAGAATTGGTGTATCCATTAGATGCATTAATTCTGGTGCAGTATCCAGCTCTTCTCGATTGCCTTGGTGCAGTGGTAATCTGGATAATGGTTCAAGGGGTTGATGCCAGATATGAACTGACAGCTGGCATCAAGCTCTGGTGTTAGTAATGGGTTGGGGTCTATCAGACACACCAATTACTAACCCAGTAAATGTAAGTAGTTTAAAACAGACACAAAAAAAATATTTAAACACCTCCTGACACTAGCCCTCATTCATTAATTTATAAAAAAAAAGCCTGGAAGTTCCGACCTAATCCACCGAATCCAGCACAGTAAACAAAAGTGAACCTGAAAGACATAAAAAGAGAGAATTAATAAACAAAGACAATAGACAGCCTCTTTCACCAATTTATTTCCCATAAAAATCACAAGCAGGTCCGCCGTAATCCACACAGAGGTCCCATGACCCGACTCAGTGGCCAAAGTTTACAGAACGAACCCCATAGGCTTGACTAGCACTGATGTTGCTCTGATGTTGTGCTGTATGAGAACCACCAGCAGCAGTGACCTGCGGTGATGTCACAAGGTCACCGCAATTCAAAGCATCCATGTCACACAATAGCATGAGAACTGCCAGCAGCTGTGATAAGTGATGTCATAATGTCTTGCGATGATGTGTGTGTGTGAGAACCGCTAGCGGCAGTGAACTGCAATGACCTGATGTCACCACCGTTCACTGCCACCACATCTAGGGATACTGTCTGGGCCAGTTGCTGTGAACTGCAGTGACAATTATTTTAAAAGTTACAATAAATATTAATACGCTCACCGTGAGGATATTATTCCAGTCCACTAATCAGTTTGGATGCAACCACATATAAGCTGGGTAACATAGAACACCAAGAAAAAAAATTACAGTTGAAATCCTTTTTGATAAAAAAAAAAAAAATTGTTTTTTCTTTTATTTATCCATTTTAAAATAACATATCAGGGAGCAGGATAGCATGTTCACGAGCTTCGGCCTTTAATTGTTTAATCGTAACATATGTTATGATTAAGGCTTAATGTCGAAATACATCAACATGCTATACTGACTGCTCCCTGATATGTTATTTTAAAATGGATAAATAAAGAAGACATACATTTTTTTCATAAAGATTTCATTATTTTAAAGGCACTGTGTCAAAATGTGCTGCAGAAGATCAGAGAAGAGGGAAGTTTGCCGAGATTAGTTGTGGATTACTTGTGGATATTAAATGTCACCCTAGTGTCTGGACAAGATGAAGAAGAAAGGAATGAGAAGAACTCCAATCAGAGAAGACGTCAGCTATAATGTACCTGATGATGCATTTACACTAGCCAATAACGGCCTCTAAACATTAGCAATTCGAATATATGAAGCCGATCAGCAGTTTTTTAATAGTCTGTTTGGACAAGGACCACACTTTCATGTACACACAGATAATTAGCATGATCTGTAAACACAGAATAGTAACAAAAAAGAATACTTATCAGCCACTCCACCACCATTTGCAATTCCTGGTATAGAAAAGAGGATGCACGGATCAGAGTCCAGCTGGTCACCAGAAGAAGCAATCCAAAAAAAATCCAGCAATCCCAACTGATAAAAAAATTTTAAAACTTTATTTCACATTTTAAAATTCCATGGTTAGGATTCCATTAAAAGGGAAACAGAAGACGCGTTTTGGATCCAACAGATCCTTACTCATATAGATATGAGTAAGGATCTGTTGGATCCAAAGCGCGTCATCTGTTTCCCTTTTAATGGAGTCCTAACCATGGAATTTTAAGATGTGCAATAAAGTTTTGGAATTTTTTATCGTTTGGGATTGCTGGATTTTTTTTGCATATAGAATAGCACTACTTTTAGCAGCACATCTGTTTACATAAGACGATCTGCTGCCAAGAATGATGATATTTAAGAAAGTATAAAAATCATGTCACTCAACGAACAATCAGTAAATGTCAGTCTGTCTAGAAAAGCCAATATTTGCGTGAAAATGCACCTTAATGAGTAACTAAACTATTGGGAACATTTTTATAGGCTTTAGACCAATTAACTTTGAGCAGATCAATGGGAAATCAGGTCCTGCAACTACCACCGATCATTAAAGCAACTCAGTGGATAGGGGCGCTCACAACAGAGCATAGATATAGTAAGAAGACAGACCACTGTCTTCTAAGCTGCATGGTTTTAAAAATCTTTTGAGTGATTTAGGGGAGTCTCAGTACATGTATTAATTGTCTTTATGTACTGAGCATGGTTTTGGTGCTGTGCTTATCTGCTGATGGTGATTCTGGTGAGGTATTTATGTTCTAATCAAGTTTCTGGTGATGTGTTCATGTACTGATAATGGGTCAAATGATGTATTCATGTACTGATTGTGGTCCACATGCTGTATTCATATACTAATGGTGGGTATGGTGCATGTACTGTTAGTACTTTCATAATACCAATGAGAAAATGAACAAGCAAACCTCAAAAATTTCTGGCCTTTTGCTTCTCACATGGACTGGAGCACTCTCAAGATGTGTTGGTCTTACTGAGCTCCTTTCCTTCAGCGCTACTCATATGTGCCAGACACAAGCCAGAGGTTGATTCGCTTCCATGTAGATGCAACATAATTCCTACTATATCTCAACTTGGAGATATAGATAATGTTTTAACAAACCTTTCAAGCCAAACCCATCACAGAGTGTATGCTGCAAAAAATAGCTATGCTACTGTTCTCGACATCCATCCTCATCAACAATCATATCCCCTACCACTAGAATCCCTTCACACAGAGAATTTAGGGTTCAGACCAAGTTTATTCAGCTTTTTTTGGTTAGTGTACTGTCGATTTACTCAATGGAAAGCACATTGATGCAATAATAACTAATGTACCTGTATACCAGCATTTTTTCAAATGGACCGATGGTCACTGTGAAAAAATCACAGTATGCAGAAGTCTAGTCCAATTTATTGACCAAACTAGTGCATGTCAATAACAGCAGCTTCTATGTTTCTCTGTTATGTGGATGAGCACATGGAACAGCACATGAAGCTCACCAGCACATACGCTTTGTGGTTGTGAGTGGGCCAAGTTTTAGTATGGCTGTCTGAACACGGCCTGAACTTGAGGACTTTACTTTCAAAGTTTAAACCAGATGAAAATGATACTCTTACAAACATTGAATGACCTCCCTTCGTTTAACTGTACAGTTACAGAGTCCATCATGTTAAATGTTACTCTCAATTACTCAATACTCGAGGACTTTTCACACTTAAAATACAATATCAATACATCAGAGTTGGAAATAGGAGATAAAATAAATCATATGAAGACTAAAATAGGTGAATTTGCAGCCACTCATAAAAAACATATTGATGCCCACTATGACCTTGATCTTACAAAGTTTATTCAAAATCTCATCAACATGCTTTTGCTGAAAGATCCCCAGGGATCTGATGATCGATTGATTTCAGCAGGAAAAAAAGCCCAAATATCTGGCCAGTGGTGGACACCGACAGAAGAGGGCCTCTATGAAAGAACTACCTATGGGCCCTTTGCCTTCCAATAGTTTATCCTAAAGCACAGTTCCACCTGCTTTGGAGAAGTCAGTGGGCCCCGTTATCTTTTGGGCCACTGTGCGGCTGCACAGGAAGCATCAATGTTATATTGATCCCTGCACCTGACAGACAGTGTACCCAGAAAAGTGATGCTCAACACCATATCTGCAGATTAATAGCACTTGAAAACATGACAGGTTGTCTTTACCAACTAAAAACAACGATATGTCATGTGCTAAAATTGGTGAAAGAGCAATTGAAGTTGCTTCACTAATGTAAATTGCAATTACTGAACTCTACAGCCTATACAAATTAGAACAACAATGGCCAAACCTACCAATATCAATGGGTTTAGCCGACAGTCTAAAGTCTCAGATAATTTATTGTCTTGGGAAATTTTGCTCTGGCATGTCTGATTTCAGACAGCCATATGTATTCTTCCAGAGATAAGCCGTTGCCATATGTCTGGTGACATCTGAGTATTCCAGATCACTGTTGTCTGAACAATGGGCTAAACTATAATTTGGCTAATAGCCATCTAATATGTATGGTGGGCTTCAATCTCACAAAAATAAGAAATAATGAGAAAAGGTTCATTCTCACAAACAAGTGAATCACTGATTTTCCTGTAAAATCATATACCATCTACTGGCCAGATGTCATACATGGTATCCACCATAAACTGTTGCTTCCTTCTGTATTCGACAGTTGTTTAGAAGTCAACATTTCTGCAATGGGCTCAAAAGGTACAAAGAGTGTCTTGTGTAATACACTTGGTGTTTTTAAAAATCTATCTTCCATAGATAGACCAGTTCCCTATCTTCCTACGTACACATGGTGCTTTACGAATACAAGCAGATACAGCGCAAAAAAAAACTTTCTTGTTACTTATATATGAGGTAAAAAGACCCATATTGTTGCCAAAGACGATCACAGGAGTAAAATACAGACTTTCTCAGCTAAATAGGAATGTTCCCTCAAAATAAGTAAAGTCCTATTTTATTGTGTTGACTTACAATGGGTGACCCGGATGATGGTGAGATGTTTTAATAGAGTTCTTGTAACAATTCCACTTCATTTCCAGATCCAGGAGTGTCTCCTTAGAGATAATGGCTTTTCATTATCAACGCCAAAAGCCTGCATGTTTTCTTGATTTGTTCCAATTAGTAATATAACAAATTATAATATTCAATTATGCACTTAATACAGTTCAAATCTACTTTATCCATAAAATATTCAGATTTGCTCACAAACATGAAGAAACTAAACTGCTGATCTGTTGTGGCGTCTTCAGCTTGTCTTGTTTTTCACGTTCATGAACAATATAAAGCTACCCAATAAATATCTGTAGAGATGTAATTTATATTTCCTTTCTCACCCATGCTATACAAAATTCAGAAATAGAAATAAGTATTGAACATGTCACCAATATACAGTACTAAGTAAATATATCTCTCAAAATGCTATTGACATGAACTTCTCACCAGATGTTGGAAACAACCCATCCAATCCATCCCATCCAACCTATGCAAGAAAATCAAACCATGGATGTCCATAAATTAAGTTGTGTAATACTGAGAAATGACACAGGAAAAAGGTATAGAATACATGAAGAAAGAGAGGTGCTCAAAGTGATGGAAAGCAAACCCCTGAGCTGTCTCAAGACCTTATTGTTGCAAAATATACTGATGGCATTGGTTACAGAAGTATTTCTAAAGTACTGAAGGTCCCTGTGAGCACTGTTTAGAGCCATTATCCAGAAGTGAAAAGTACATAATTTCATTATAAAGTGGATACTTCCAGCTGCTCCCTGCAAGATTTCAAACACAGGAGTGAAAAGAATTATCAGAAGAGTTGTCCAAGAACCAAATACCACATGTGGAGAGCTACAAAAAGACGTGGAAACAGTAGGTACAATTGTTTCAAAGAAATTAAGAAGTAATGCACTCATCTCCATGGTCTGTATGCACGCTCACCATGCAAGGCTTCATTGCTAAACAAAAAGCATGGTAAAGTGTGTTTATAGTTGCTCAACATTTATACAAGCCTGTGAAATAGTATGAGAATATAATATATTGAGGTGACACTAAAATTGAACTCTTTAAATATGGTGCATATTATAACATCTAAAGGCCAAAATTCTAATCCTTCTAAAAAAAAAGATACCATATTTTTTGGACTATAGAATTTTGAGGAAAAGTCCAATGGCTGCTGTAAAGAGGGGTGCGGTGGTTGTGGATCGGGTCATCTGTGGCATGAGCAGGCTTGTAGCAGCGCCTACCATGACCACATGGGCCTGCTTATTAGCCTTATTGCATATGCACTGCATCCCGATGCCCATCATCTATCAGCGCTCAAGCCAGCGCTGACAGGTGGGCAGGATTATGGGTGGGGGGCTGCGCACATACTAAGCAGCTGGCCCGTGTGATCATCCCTGGCAACTACAGCCTGGAGTGATCATGTGTGACTATATTCACTGCCTCCCGAGCATCATCATCAGCACGGGGGGCAGTGAATAAGTATACTCATCGGCCACCGATCCCTGCAGCATGGCGATGTCCTCTTGTCTGCCGGCTCGCTGATATGTATGGAGAGCAGTGCGTACAGCAATGACATTATCGCTGTGTGCATGGCTCCACACAGGTCAGCGGCGCTGCTGCTGGCATAGACAGGAAGAAGAGCGATGCTGCGTGGAGCGAGGAAAGGTGAGTCTAAAAGTTTTTTTTTTGTATGCCACAGAATGGGGGCCATATACCCGGATATGGGGTATATAGCAGGATGGGAGTCTAGATAGCAGGATTCGGGCACATATCAGGATGGAGGTATTTATCAGGATGGGGGTATTTTTCAGCATGGGGGTATATAGCAGGATTGGGACACATATCAGGATGTTGGCATATACCTGGATGGGGGCATATACGGTAACTGGATGTGGGCACATACAAGGGTGAGGGACATACGAGGGGCGATCCAAAAGTAATGATAATCGGTTATTTCTATTGCACACAGAAATTAAAAAAAAATGTTTTTTCTTCTCTCTGAGGTACCCACTAGTCCAGGAAAAAAAAAATCACTTAAATAGGCCACGATTCCCGGGAGCTACATTCATTTGAATATGAACTGCCGAGGAGTGAACATCAAAATGGAAAAAAACAAGCTCAGAGCTGTCATCAAATACCACTGCTTGAAAAAAATGTCTACCAAAGACATACACAGCGACTTGGTGGCAATATTGGGGGACTCTTCTCCTCCATATTCCACAGTTGCATGCTGGGCCAAGGAATTTAAACTGGAGAGAACATCGACGGAAGATGAACATCGTGAAGGACGCCCATCCATGTCCCTCAATAAAGAAAACGTGAAAAAAGTTGAAGAAGTTGTATTGGCAGATCAAAGAGTGACTATCAGGCATGTAGCTGAGGTCACAGGGATCTTATATGGCAGTATTCAAAGAATTCTTTCAAAAGAATTGCATATGAGAAAGGTCTCTGCGCATTGGGTGCCAAAAATGTTAACTGACGAGCAACAGAAGAAACAAGTTGACATTTCAATAGCAAATCTTGAAAAGTTCCAAGCAGACAAGGAGAATTTTTTGTCAAGTTTTTTGACCATGGACAAGACCTGGATCCACCACTTTGATCCCGAAACTAAACAACAATCGATGACATGGAAACGAGCCGACGAACCGACGCCGAAGAAATTCAAAGTGTCCAGCTCAGCAGGGAAGGTTATGGTATCCGTTTTTTGGGACGCTGAAGGAATTATTATGGTGGACGATTTGGAGAAGCGAGCCACTATTACGGGCTTCTACTACGCAGAACAAATAAGAAGATTGCGGGAGGCTATCAAGGAGAAAAGGCGCGGCAAACTGCGGGCTGAAGTGCTGTTTCACCAAGATAACTCGCCGGCTCACAAAACTGCAGAGCGGGCTTTGAACTGGTGGAACCCCCCCCCCTATTCGCCAGATCTAGCCCCCAGTGACTTTTCTCTTTCCTCACCTCAAGGAAAACCTCCGGGGCAAGAAATCTGACGACAATTGCGACGTAATAACCGCAGTTGGGGATTTTTTTGAGGGTCAAGATCAAGAATTTTTTTCGAAGGGAATTCTAAGTTTAGAAAAGAGATGGACTAAATGTATTGACTTGTTAGGAGACTATGTAGAAAAATATATATATTTTTTTTAATATATTCATTGTGTTTATTATTTATTATCATTACTTTTGGATCGCCCCTCGTATATATACAAGGATGGAGGATCATTACCAGGATAGGGGTACCTTAGTAGACAATTTGGGGACATTACTCCCATAACAGTGTCAGCAGCAAATCCTCGCCCCATAAGACCCGCAACACACATCCGTTTTTTTTGTACGTGTGCGGTACGTATTTGCACGTACCGGAGACACGTACACACGGAGACCCATGTTATTCAATGGTAGATGGCACACACACATAAAATCACACGGAACGTGTGTCCGTGTGATAAGTACATGTGTGCGATTTTCTGCACGGTCGATATGTCCGTTTTTGGCCGGCAGCACGCAGGCACGGACCCGCTAAAGTCTATGGGTCCGTGCCTGCACGGACAGCACATGTAGTATGTCTGTGTTCAGCACGTTTCGTGCGTGTGCATTTTTACACTAGCGATCTTATTTTTATTTTTTTTTAAATTAAATTCAGTATACTTACCTTTTTTTCTGCTGTTCTCAATTATACTTACATTGGCGCTCGTTTTTTTTTCTTCCCCCGGCTCATACCACTCCCTGATCACCAGCGCGGCGAGGAACAGCTGTGCAGAGAATACGCGGCAACAATTACTTTGAATATGCCGGCCGCTCATTAATCAATCTCGTATTCCCTGCTTTCCCCACCCACAGACGCCTATGATTGGTTGCAGTCAGACACGCCCCCCCACGCTGAGTGACAGCTGTCTCACTGCACCCAATCACAGCAGCCGGTGGGCGTGTCTATACTGTGCAGTAAAATAAATAAATAAATAAAAAACGGCGTGCGGTCCCCCCCAATTTTAATACCAGCCAGATAAAGCCATACGGCTGAAGGCTGGTATTCTCAGGATGGGGAGCCCCACGTTATGGGGAACCCCCCAGCCTAACAATATCAGTCAGCAGCAGCCCAGAATTGCCGCATACATTATATGCGACAGTTCTGGGACTGTACCCGGCTCTTCCCGATTTGCCCTGGTGCGTTGGCAAATCGGGGTAATAAGGAGTTTTTAGCAGCCCATAGCTGCCAATAAGTCCTAGATTAATCATGTCAGGCGTCTCCCCGAGATACCTTCCATGATTAATCTGTAAATTACAGTAAATAAACACACACCCGAACAATCCTTTATTAGAAAAAAAAAGACTAACAAATTGCCTTGTTCACCAATTTTATAAGCCCGAAAAAGCCCTCCATGTCCGGCGTAATCCAGGATGGTCCAGCGTCGCTTCCAGCTCTGCTGCATGAAGGTGACCGGAGCTGCAGAAGACACCGCCGCTCCTGTCAGCTCCACTCAGCTAATAAAGGGAATAGCGTGATCAGCTAAGCTGTCACTGAGGTTACTCGCGGCCAACGCTGAATACAGCTGATCGCGCTATTCCCTTTATTAGCTGCGTGGAGCTGACAGGAGCGGCAGTGTCTTATGCAGCTCTGGTCACCTTCATGCAGCACAACTGGAAGTGACGCTGGACCATCCTGGTTTACGCCGGACATGGAGGGCTTTTTCGGGCTTATAAAATTGGTGAAAAAGGCAATTTGTTAGTGTTTTTTTTTTTCTAATAAAGGATTGTTCGGGTGTGTGTGTTTATTTACTGTAATTTACAGATTAATCATGGAAGGTATCTCGGAGAGACGCCTGACATGATTAATCTAGGACTTATTGGCAGCTATGGGCTGCCAATAACTCCTTATTACCCCGATTTGCCAATGCACCAGGGCAAATCGGGAAGAGCCGGGTACAGTCCCAAAACTGTCGCATATAATGTATGCGGCAATTCTGGGCGGCTGCTGACTGATATTGTTAGGCTGGGGGGCTCCCCATAACGTGGGGCTCCCCATCCTGAGAATACCAGCCTTCAGCCGTATGGCTTTATCTGGCTGGTATTAAAATTGGGGGGGACCGCATGCCGTTTTTTTAAATTATTTATTCATTTATTTTACTGCACAGTATAGACACGCTCACCGGCTGCTGTGATTGGGTGCAGTGAGACCGCTGTCACTCAGCGGGGGGGCGTGTCTGACTGCAACCAATCATAGGTGCCGGTGGGCGGGGAAAGCAGGGAATACGAGATTAATGAGCGGCCGGCATATTCAAAGTAATTGTTGCCGCGTATTCTCTGCACAGCTGTTCCTCGCCGCGCTGGTGATCGGGAAGCGGTAAGTATGAGAGAGGGCTGCTCACTTCAGTCACTCGGGGGATTAGCGGTCACTGGTGAATCCTTCACAGGTGACCGCTAATCAGTACGCGGCACACAGACAGAGCCGTGGCATGACAATGAAGTCGGGTGAAGTTCACCTGAGTTCATTCTCATCGCGCAACTCTGTCTGCTGTCAGCCGACCTGTATCAACGACATTGTGCAACTCACAAACAGACATTCCACACGGACATTCCACGTACACATACACGGGCATTTTACACACAAACACGGACATTTTACACGTACACACGGCTCGCATACGCCATCACACGGATGCCATACGTACCAGAGAAACGCCCCAAAAAAAGGAACACGGACTCGAAAAACGGACCGTGTCACACGGACGTTTTTTATGCGGAAGTGTGTTTTAGGCCTAACAGTGTGTGTCATGACCACATTTTTTGCTTAAAATTTTATTTTCTTATTTTCCTCCTCTAAAACCAGGATGCTTTTTATTGTCCAATGTGTCTTATAGTCCGAAAAATACGGTAGGTCTTTGATCATTATCTAAATCACAACTTGAATCTTTCAATGCACTTATTACACTCACAGGAATCACAAAGATGATAATGTCACTTCCCTACGGCAAATCTCCTGGCCCTGATGCTCCAATTAGTATTTTTGAAGCGATCTATTTCAAGATGGTCCCTTTTCAAAGAAAACCAAGCTGCACTATATCTTTGTTAAATACATATCTCAAACTTTATGCCAAGCTGCTGGTGACTCAGTTGACTCGCTACCTCCAAGATTTAGTAACAGTAGATAAGGTGGGCTTTTTTAAAGGCTTCCAATCATCTGACAATATAAAGAAACCTACTGTTGGGGTATGATATTTTTTTTTGCTTCTGTTTTACCAAAAGGCTCATGGAGTAATATTTTTGAAGTGTGTTATGGTTGTGGCCATACATTGGTGTCAAAACGTTTTTTGTTAAAAATGTCAAATAGACAACTTGCAGGATGATATCTTCAGTGGTATGTCTTTAGTTGCTTAATTGTATATTGTGATTACAAGTAGGATGACACCGACGCTCCATTGATGGAAGGACAAGAATTGAGTTATCGTGAAGCGATTTTGTGCATAATAATCTCCAGTGATTTTATGCACCCTATCAGTCCACTGTGAAATGTGCTAAGTTTTATCTGATTTGTTGGCTTTGATCTTCTTTATTATTTTCTGCATACCCATTCCTCTTCTATTTCCCTATATGTGACGCCCTGGCCTATCAGGTCGTCACAGGGTATTGTGCAATCTGCCCTTCTGCACAGTATCCACTCATCCTTGGTTACGGATCCTGGTCATTTGGTGTTGATAACAGCTTAGCCAGTCAAAATCCTAGGAACACTTTGCACCAAACCCACCAGACACACCATTGGGGGGCCTGAAGGGAATAGGGCCGTCCACATGGGGGTTGGTAGGGGAAAGTGAGAAAGTGACAAAAGTGAAACAGGAGTGAAAGGAGTAGGAGGTGGAAGGTGACTCTCTGAGAGGGAGAGGTCACCGGTCCGGAACAGGGCTCCTGAAGTTTACTAGGTGGCAGATGTTGGTTTGGCCCTGGTAGGGGCTAGAACTCCAGTCAAAGGGGATCGCGTCAAGGGGCACGGACTGCCGAGGAGGACAGCCGGCAGCCTTGAGCTTTCACCGGTCAGGGGCCAGGGCACGACTGGGTACGTGCACCCTAGGCTTGGAAGTAGCTTCACGCGTCCCGGTAATTTACCCGACTGGGGTGAAGACTTCAAGATTCATCCCCAACCTGCTGCAAAATCGGGGTACTAGCGCACCGATGGTATAGGATTTTCCCAAATTACAGTCCAAAGAAATCCTATGCGTGAACCCTGAGAGCAAGCTCACTCCATTAGCCATAAAGGTGAGCGGGACCCAAAAAGTTTCAAGATTGAGGGTCCAACTAGTGAGAAGGTGCCACGAAAAAGGCCACAGGCTAACAGCAACACCAAGGGCACGTGCTCCCTCCATGATGCAGCGGTGCTCAGAATTCTGGTTTATAAGCTGTCGGAGTTGTTATTCTTGGACTGAGTGAGTACCCTGAAAAGCCCCTTTTCCTCTTCCCAAGGGCACCCTAGTCACCAACACCCAACGGGCCCCGGGGCACAAACCCCCTACCCACGGAGGGGATAAACATCCTGCTACTACCCCATCGCCACCAGGCTCCCCATTACCACGCACTGTGGGTGGCGTCACGAACTTACACATCCCCTGTACATACCTATCCCCTCTCTTTTGAATTTGAGTGTCCACGCGAACCCCCGGGTCCGGAGACACCTCGAGCCACCGCGGCTCCTGATCCAAGCGGCTCAGCCGCTGGCACAGAGGCGGTACACATATCTCACTCAATAAATACCTTTCAGTGACACTACCGTATTGTCTTCACTGCGAGTTGCATTTATGGCACCCAATGCACTAAATTAACTATGAAATTATAGGGTGATCTAAGTTCAGACTTGTACAACCGTGAGAGGTCTGAAGCAATCGTAATGTTTGGGAATGCCTATGATTAGCTGTTATCATAGATTGCAGCCCCCATGGACTAGGTTGAACTGGTAGTTTATTGATGGAGGATTGTAAAAGGTCAGTAATTCCCTAACAGGATTAATATATCCAGATTGTGGCCATGTGGCTCAAAACTAAAAGAGACGGGTCATCATTTAAAACAATCTACATATTCCATAAGTGCATTGCTTTCCATATACTCATGTCAGGAAAAAGTTGCTAATAGTGTATATATTACAGTAGTACATTGTACATGTTATATTGTTATATTGACATAACTGAACTCAGTAATTTGTCTCATTCCATTTTGAGATCATCATGCAATTATGTCTCAAATTGTTTCAAGTGACATATTGAAAAGACATACCATATCTTAAAGAACAAGAAACAGGCACAAAGGTACGAGGCATTAGATTGTTACTGCTCTCATATTTATGACCACATTGTACACCACTACAAGACATTACATTAGCCACCTGCCCATGTTTATTATTAGGTCAATACAGACGGAACAAAAATGCAAAGGGTTTTTCACCTACGTATTCATCTGGTTATTCCCAATAAACCGAAAGGAAGATATAGTAAAAAAAAAATTACTCTTCTTCACCATTCCTCTGCCATCACTACAGTGTTCCCCGCCGCTGGTCTTAGTCAGAAGAATTATCATGAGATGGGGTGTCCATCTTAGCAGAAGAAGCCAGCTCAGACAAAATTTAAAGGCCAGCTCCAACAGACTGGTTGTCTTCAGCAGTTAGGTAACTGCCCATCCAGATGTTTGTGCTTCAAGTCTGGAGAGTGACATCATACAGAAGTGGGGGAAACTAATTTTCCACAGGGGCCATAAGAGACCGTGACTGTTATAGAGGGGTGGACCAATAGCCTGAATTTTTTTTTCTCAGTGTTGATTAACATATTGATAATTATTATCTTATATTAATATTAATTGTATGTTATGCCAGTGATGGTAATACGAAGCAGGAAGTAGTTTGCACCTGTGATGTCAATTAAGCTAGGGTTCCTAAGGCTATACCTGTCCCCAAGATTACCTCTAAAGGTGGAGATGCCTGGGTCCCATACTTTACTATACTGCTCAAAAAAATAAAGGGGTCACTTAAACAACACAATGGTATTTTAGTGATTTAACAGTATAATATATTCCTAGATACAACTCCTTTTTATGTCCCCTCTCCCCCACTAAGGGAGTGAAGGTGAAGGAATGCAAGTGTAACACACAGACAAAACAAGAAAGGAAACAAGCATAAAACGACTTCAAATCATCTCCAGTAGGAAGCTGCGCTGTTGCAATTGGATCAAACACCTCAGCTTTACAGAGACAAGCTCCTTCAACATGTTCAGTAAAGGGATTAACTATATCCAGAGTGGAGTGAAGCTAGAGGTGGGTAGATACAGCGGAAAGGAAAGGTAATAACAAGCTGCAGGTAAAAGCTAAAATAATATTCAGCCAGCATAGGAAAAGTCCTTAACCCCTTCAGCATAGAAGGGAAAGTACATTGGCATGAGCTTTGACAATGGACGCCAAGTCTGAAATGCATTGCTGTATCATTGATGTCCAAGGTCCATGCAATGGTACCTTTTTCATCAAGACCATTTATCCCTGTTCATACTTTTTCTCTATCACAATGCTATCATTCAGCTTGGATGTTAATCTTGTAATTAAAGCCTAATATTTTATCAATCGAACTGAATTTTTGTCGTCTCCTGAAAGTGTATCAGCATGATAACAATCAGAAGACCTGTAATGTAAGGAGATGGTCAATTTAGGGCTGAAGTGCCTTTTAAAACTCTAGATCTATTGTCTACAGTATGTAGTAATATCTAAAAGTCACTACTATAGATTGTCCATAGACACCAGTATTGGTTCCATACTAAGGATCACTTTTTTATTCTGATGGTTAAACAGCCTATCTTGTATACACAGAGTATGGTCTCTGCTATTTAGAAGACTATTAAGAGGATCTTTATATTGACTCCAGATATATTTGTGAACCAATGACCCCAAAGGCATCTTCCTATTTTATACAATATCAATTTGTCTTACTGAAAGACTTGGACGCATGACATCCATATTGTTGACAAGCACTATGTTTAGAATGAAGGTCTACCTTCACTTGTTTTCAAGGAAATTACTTTTACATAAGCAATTTACTTTTAGACTTCTTTTTTAGACTTATTTATTTGATTTAGCAATCAGGAGCAATTATTACGCAGGGGATAGCTAGCGATGAGTTAAAGGGGTTTTCCACTACTTTTTCACCCCCTTGCTATATAACATAGCTCTTTAAAACAATACGTTTTGTAATCTACTTGTAGTATATGTATAGCATCTATGAGCACATCTTAGTAAGGATCACATAATATTCAATTGGTATGCAGATTCTTCTTACTTCTCTATGTCCGATACTTCCTTTTCTAACACAGAAATCGGACCAAATGAGAGGAAGTTGTCACTGGACAAATGATGGTGGATTATACGTTTTGGAGTGTATGACAGCTTTCCTGAGCATGCCTCCTGAAGGCACAATTAGTCTGCCTCACTGCCCACACTAGCTGAGCTGACAGTTTCATTCAGCAGTAACAGAAGGGGCTGACACCTTTGCTAGTGAAGTGATGCAATCTACTTCTCAAAAGCCAAGGGTTTAGGTAATCCAATCACTTATGCAGACAGCTAAAGGGTGCCAAAATTTGTACAACACACACAGTGGCAGGGCTTACTGGCCATCTGGCAATTGCCTCATGGACTGGTACCTACTCTGGTGCACTCTGACACTTGGTATCTCCCAATATCTTCAACAGCGCAGGGTGGAGAATGGAGGGGGCATCCTAGGTCCTGTCTTACAGGCTACTGCAGTGCATGATGGAACCTGTAGTAATAGAGCACAGTAAGCCTTGGGACAGGAAGTGATCGATGTAAACATCAGAGATGCAGCTGGCAAACACCAAGTGATACTATCTGCATGAAAAATGGTTTAGATTATTATAGTAAGAGTATGAATGCATTTAATGGCAGATAATAGTATGATTAATGAATAAAAAAATGAAATACATTAGGTAGAGGATAACTTCTTTAAGGTTCTGTGGTTTTTGGGGAATGACAAAAAGTTAACCTTTTTGACTATGGTAGATCTAGTACAACAAATGATTTGCCCCTAATGGATAAATGTAAAGATGCCAGCACAAAAGATATATAAATTATAATGACCATACTACTGGATGGAGCATCACCAGAACTGCCGCTCCTTTAGGGTGTTCCTGTTTCAGGTTGGTAGTATTACTTATCAAAAGTGGTCCAATAAAACAGTTGAGTAAAACAGTTCATAAGTTGATGGATGCCCAAGGCTTATTACAGGGTGGAATTTTTATAATTTGGCTCAGATTACAGGGCTGTTTCTCTTGGCATTATTACCATTTGCTTCATATATCCGTTTGATCTCACTTTGAACCTCCGACAACTGCTCCAGCATCATCTGCTTCTGTCACAAAGCAGTACCATTTTCTCTCTGTAGGCAGCCCTGGTGATGGAAGAGATGTCTCAGTTAGTGTCTTCAGCTAGTGCATACATTGTACTGCCAGAGATACTGGTGTGGCTGTTACGTGTGGTTCTGCGCAGGCAAACTAATGTGTGTGTGTGCTGTCCAGGAGCCCAGCTGCTGTAGTCGGCTCTCTGCTGGGGCCTTTGGAGTAGCAGCACACTCCCAAATTTTGCTGGGAAGTATTTGAGACATCTCTTGTGCTATTACTTTGGAAATCTTGTATCTGAATCGGCTTTGTCAGAACCTTTTTTTATCTGTTCTCTAGTTTGATTCTGGCCCTGGCTTGTCTGAATCAGCAAAAGACTGACCCTCTGATATTACCCTCACCTATTGTACCATCACCCATTCCCTGTAGACTGTGAGCCCTCGCGGGCAGGGTCCTCTCTCCTCCTATACCAGTCTGTCTTGTACTGTTAATGATTGTTGTACATATACCCTCTCTCACTTGTAAAGCGCCATAGAATAAATGGCGCTATAATAAATAATAATAATAATAATAATAATTATACTCCCGCTTCAGTTCAGTTTTCTTTGCTCTTTCTGTCCCTCTTGATATTGACCCAGCTTTGGTTGATTACTCTTGCCATAAACTCGCTCCTCCGGCCAGAAGACACTCTGTGGGTGAAAACCTAGCAGACGAATATTAAGTTCAACTCTCTGGAGGGGTTAATATGCTTAGGTCTCCTTCACATATCCATGTAAAAAAGCATGTGTTGCACTGTCTGTTTTGGATATCCGTATGGCTATCCGTTTGTGTCATCAATGTGTTATCTGTATACCGTCCATATGTCTGTGTGACACGTCTGTGTGATATGTGTGACCGGTATTGAGAAAAAAATGCGTGATACTGAAATGAATGTTTTCTGAATGAATGAATGTGTAAAAGATGTGCAAAGATAGAAAAATTATAGATAAATGCTAAATAGATAGATAAATAGATAGATAAATAGATACAAAGATAGATAAATAAATAGATAAATAGATTGATGGTAGGTAGATAGATAGATAGATAGATACATACTGTAGATAGATAAGTAGCTTGTACAGCTATTTAACAGAGTTAAATAATTTTTGGGGAAAAAAATGGCTGGTTTTCCCCTATTTTTCACAGCTAGCACAGGTTCAGCAGCAGCAGCTGCGGGTTACAACCTTAGGCTGCCAACTGTCCCTTGGCTGCTTTATAAAATAGAGGGGATCCCAAACTTTTTTTTAATTATTTAAAAAAATAATTTAAAAAAAAATAACGAAGTAGGGTCCCCCCATTTTTTCAAAACCATTTTTTCAAAAGCAGACAACTAGGGGCAGATATTTTTATTCTGGCGATTCCATTGTTATTTGGCCTTCCCAGATGAAAAAGCGCAGTTTGCAGTCGCCCCAGAGGTGGCGCAACTATTAGATGCGCCAAGTCTGGTGTTGTACTTGACTTTCAGTTGCCCTGGTGCGGTGCAATAGGGTAATATTTGGAGTTGATGCCAGCTGGGAATTGTTACACATTACCCAGTGAAAACACAGAGGTGTGAAGATCTATATTGACTTTAATTAGTATGCGACTGGACACACAGAGGTGTTGCCACGTCCTCACTGGAGTCTGCTCCTGTGACTTCTGCTTTTGTTACCAACCGCCACCGTATTCCCGCCTTGGGCTCTGTTGGTGATACTAAAGGAGTCGGTGCCAGTGGCTTTGGTGGGGGCAGGCTCCTCTCATCCACTAAGCTGAGTTTCCCTGGGGTCTGCAATACCACTGGCTGACTGTAGGTGGCATGTGTCTTTCAGCTGAAGTTACCACCATTCAGCTACAGACAATGGGAAGACACCACACTCTTTAAATTACCCCTCTTGTCTGATGGTCACTGACAGAGATAATTTTCAATTCCTGCAGAGTCTGGTTCCTGTTCTTTTCTGATTATTGATCCCTGTGTTTTGATCTGTCTGCTCATTGACTACTTTCCTGGCTGCCGCTTTTGTACCTCGCTGCCATTGCTGGTTTTGACCTCTGCCTGATTTCCTGACTACGCTCCTGGTTGTCGATTTTTGTCCCTTTTTGTACCTTGTGGTTTGGACCCTGCCTGGCTACCACTCTTTCCTAGATTGCCACCTTCCATAGGTGGCAATCTCCTGGACGTTGTGTAATTCCAATTCCCTGTACAGGGGTTAAGGGTTCTTGAGATCCTGCCAACTTGGTGGCTAGACCTAGTCTGTCCATGACAGTCATCCTGAGTCTGTGGTCAAGTGCAGACGTTACAGGTGTGAAGGAGGCCTTAGATGGAGTGGCTTAAGTCTGTCCGAGGTACCCTTTTTGGACTACCAGTCTCTGACAAACTTTACACTTTAATTCTCTCAATTCCCAGCTCCAACTTCTAAGGGAGCCGAACTAGACTCTTTGTAATGTTGGATGGAAGTTAGCAGGGCATACAATTGTCACCTTAGGGGTTTAGAAAAGTATTAGCACTCATACTTGACCCTCTCAATGCATTCTGACTTGAAGGATAAGGGATCATTGGGGTCTCTATCAGCTTACACTGAAGGCATAAAGTAGACTGAATGGCTTATGCACTTGTTTGGATTCTGTAACATTTTTTTTTCATCAAGAAAGTGCCATCTTATTCTTTAAATAAAAAAAAAAATGTCTTCTGAATAAAACGATCTAATTTGAAAATAGCACTGCACTGTAAATGAAAAAAATAATTCTAGGATTAATCTAAAAGTGGGATATAAACAAGAATTTATTCCAGAAAAGATATTGATTATTGTGAGGCTCTCAAATGAAAAAATATTGCGAGAATTTGTCTAACTTCATTGTACAGAAAAATGATTTTAATTTAAAATAAATTAGGTTAATTTATTACCAAATTGCGGAGTATTTTATCCTAAAAATACCACACATTTCCAACCACATCTGGAACTAGGACCTGTAATATTGCCTGTTTTATTAGACATCACCTTACAGGATTCTAACTGTATATTGATGACGTCTTTATACACATAACACTGGCCATTGATCTAGCTGACAATGGACTCTTCTTGCGTTATACTTGTATGTTGGTGTTTTTCATGTTTCTGTACGTTACCGGGAGCACATGGGCATCAAGTTCAGCCTTTGTCAGAGCCAGATATGTAATGTTGTGGAATGACATACTGCAGCATGCGGTGGGGAAAAAAAGAGCTATGCTGTGAATTATCCTTCAAGCAACCGCTAAGGGGAGTCTATAGCCGGACCTCCCTCCATGGTTACTATGACAACATAGGGGAGCACAGTCTTTCAGGCTAAGTGTTCAGCTAAAGCAGGTGTCGTATTCCGTATCCAGCTCCCTCCGAGCCCCGGGATTCTAGAAGTGCGGATCCATTTCACTCTATTTCCCATGTAATATCAGCCTGGTTCCTTCTCGTAAACGCTGTTCAGCATCCAGTAGGAAGATGGTTCATCACTCCGGCTCTATACAATGCTTTAAGCAGCAGAAAGGTCAGTGGGATTTTCCTTTTCCCCTATGGTGTGAGCTCTGCATGTCCTTGTGCAGCATGTGCTCCTGATGCTGTTAATTGCAGGGAAGCCAGTGTAATGCAGATGTGTGGGAATCCATCCTCCTCCTCCTCTTCTGCAGGATTCACTCAAACTTGTGCAATGACATTATTCTGCAAATTAAAACTTACTGCATTGAAAGTTCTGCAGCCCGGCTCCCTGTGCTGTCCCTGCCGGGTGTGCAAGGTGTACTTAACCCCGTCAGGGCCTTCCAATCTTAGCTTTTCAGGGGTTAATCCAATACGAAACTCCCAAGAGTATATGTACTCGCTAGTAGTTTCTAATGTGTAGGTGTCCTTGTGAGTCTATGCGTCTGGCTGTAGGTTTACCATACTTACATTATAGAATATTACAAAAATACAATAAAAAGTAATAGCAATAATAATAATTATAAAAATGCAGTGTAGTTTTATTGTTGTAAATTATAGTGCTTTAGTATATCTTATCATGATGATGATGAAAATAATTTTACTGTAATTATTACCTGTCTTACAATAAGTAGATTGTAAAACTTATTAATAATAACAATCATAATCATAATCATCATCATCATCATCATCATCATCATCATCATATTTTAACCTAATCTCATCAAAAATGTTAAAACAAAGTCTGCTACTGTAACCTGTGCTGGTAATAAGAAGTATTGTATTATTATTATTAATATTATTATTTATTTTTGTTAAAGAGAAGTAGTTGCAAAAATACTACTAAAAATTGTAGCCAGTTCTCTTTGTGCCCAATAAGAGTTTTCAGAATGTATCCCTCACCCTGGAGGTTTTTGGACTTCCATAACTTAATTATCAGAAAGATGATAGACAATTATCGGTGAAATTGGCACCTGATTGCCATAAAACCATAGAAACTACAGAATTCATATAAGTAGCTTGGGCATGATGTCCAATCAGATGTACAAAAAAAGAAAGAAAAAATATATATATATGAAAATATAAACTCAACACTTGCTTTTGCTCACAGTTTTGATGAGCTGAATTCAAAGTTCCAAGACTTTTTCTATGTACACAAAAGGCCTTTTTCTCTCAAATGTTGTTTAAAAATTTGTCTAAATCTGTGTTAGTGAGCAAAGGGTCTTTTGTGTGCAAAGAAAAAGTCTTATATCATAAGGCTGCTTTACACGCAACGACATCGCTAACAAGATATCGTTGGGGTCACAGAATTCGTGACGCACATCTGGCATTGTTAGCGACGTCGTTGCGTGTGACACCTACGAGCGACTGCTAACCAAAAAACGGCAAAAATCGTTGATTGTTGACACGTCGTTCCTTTCCTAAATATTGTTGCTCATTTTGGACGCAGGTTGTTCGTCGTTCCTGAAGCAGCACACATCGCTACGTGTGACACCCCGGGAACAACGAACAACAGCGTTTCTGCGTCCTCTGGCAACGAGGTGGGAGTGATGTTAATTCGGCTGCTCTCCGCCCCTTCACTTCTATTGGTGGCCCGCTGTGTAACCTCGCTGTGATGCCGCATGAACCTCCACCTTAAAAAAGAGTTTGTTCGCCGGCCACAGCGACGTTGTTAGGAAGGTAAGTATGTGTGACGCGTACTAGCGATATTGTACACCACGGGTAGGGGTTTCCCCGTGTCGCACGCACGACGGGGGCGGGTGCGATCGCTAGCGATGTCGCAGCGTGTAAAGTGGCCTTTAGAGTCCAGCTCAAGAAAAGTGAGAGCACAGAGCACAAACGAGTGTTGCGTGTGTGTGTGTGTGTGTGTGTGTGTGTGTGTGTGTATGTGTGGCGCCCTGGACTAGCCAGGTCGTCACAGGTACTGCAACAACACACCCCACACCCCGAGATAGGCACATCAGTCAGACACAAATCCTTGTTGCCTCCCTCCAGGGGCTGATGTCCACACCAGGTGGGGTGGAGACAGGCGGTTGGCCCCACCCACTGAGGAGTTCACAGTCCTGGAGGCGGGAAAGGAAGTCAGTTGAGTTAGAGAGGTGAAAGAGAGAGGAGTGAAGTGGTAGTAGAGGAGCAGACTGACCGTGTTCGGGTACGTGGCCCGGGCACCGAGAGCAAGGTTGGCAGACGGTGGTGGCCGTCTGCAGGAGAGGCAGATCGACGCGGAACCGTAGGACCGGGGACGGGCGGTGGCCCACCGGTACCGAACCGGGGAGCGAAGAGAAGCCAGCACAAACCGGCAGGGCCTGCGGACCCCGACCAGGCTTGGAGTCACCGTTAAACAGGTCAAATCCGTTAGTGACCGGAACCCCAGGGGTTTCCAAACAGCCAAGACCCGATTGAAGGCAATTGTCCAAACAGCAACAGGGAAATACAGCTACCGCCACAGCTAGAATTCCCAGGGCCAGAGCCTGCGGGCAAAAGGGCTCCTCCGGCATATATCCACGCTGGGGAGCGGGTTACCGGTGGGAAGCCATCGGGACCGAAGGTACACAAAAGGTGCAGGGAAAGGCAGCCACCACCAACCGTCCGAGAGAAACCACAGCAGCCGGCTGCGGGACCCGTCCATCCAGCCGTTTGTTTTACCAGAGACTCTGCATCTGTTCTTGGCTGAGTGAGTACCACCATGCCATCCGGCACCGCGCTGCCCCCGCGACCCTGCACCTCACCAACCGTATCTCCCCGTCACACCTTATTGGGCCCTGGGACAGCCAACCCCTGCCCACGGAGGGGGAAACAACATCCCAGCTGCTCCCTGCCATCGCTCCTGGGATCCCCGTCACCAGCAGCGGTGGTGCCCCAACCTCACCACAAACCGTGGGTGGCGTCACGGACGAAATCCCCAAACCAAACCACCCCTTTCACTCACGGGCGAGGAGCGCCGCTCGAGTCCCCGGATCCGGCCCACCGCTCGAGCCACCGAGCAGCAGCAGCGCCGGACCCGAGCGCCAGCGAGAGCGCAGCAGTGACGGCTCCCTCCCCGCCCGCGACATATGTAGGTGTAAATATATATATAATATAATATACCACTTTTGTTTTTCCTTCTATTTTTCAGGAACTGAACTCTAAGATCTAAGACTTTTTCTTGTACATGAAAGGTCTTTTTGGTACAAAGAGGCATAGGAAAGTCCTAGATCCTTGAGTTCATATATATTGTATATCAATACTCATCCCTACTGACCAGGAACCAGACCATGTTCTCTCAGTTATTGGTTCTTAGGTGAGACGTGCCCTGGTTCTAGTTTCTGCCAGGGTGCCATGAAGTATCTCTGTCCTCGTCAATATGCTTACATTTAGTGCTGGTGCAGCATACTGAATGTTTGTCCCTGGTGTAAGAACGTCTAGCTATGACAGGTTTCATGTTATATACATGTGCTATCAGTCCCTGTGTAGGATAGACACCGCAGCTTACTACAGTGGAATAATAATTGGCAGTGTTAGAAATCCAGCAGTTTCCCACACACTGCAGCTTCTGTAACCGAACTGTCAGCTAAGCTTAGAAAATAGTGTTAGTAAACTCAGAATTTGTCTTCAGAGTGACAAGCCATGGTAATAACAGAAGGAAAGAAGCTACAGTTATCATAGAAGCACCCGCTCCTACTCTCCGGTTAAAACCACCCGTCACCTGACCACTGTGGCCACTGTTTAGCTGCTTGGTCTGGAGACTGGTGGTTAGGATTGTCATCACTTTCGGTCTGTTGGAGGACTCAACAGGATGTGAGTGGTAGCATCTTTTCTTCTTTTATCAGGATGACTCGCTACTGAAAATTTTAATAATAGACCAGAAAAGCCCTTTAACAGTTAATTCCTCATATTAAGATATTACTTTCAGAGTACATCATTTATTAATAAAAATCCAGATATGTGTCAAATCTTGAACTATCAAATACATTACGAAAAGCAAATGCAGGTTTCACAGGTGTGTCGCAGGTCATAGACAGTTATGTGGTTTCTGGCAACAGGAGGTCAGTGTTTAGCTGCGCAAGATGCTCCCTGACTTTCTATTGTTCCTCTGTTACTATTCATTGTAATAGACAGCTGGGTTTTCATCTCTTCCCCTTTTGGACCCAAAGGAGCCCTCCTTCCACCCATCTGCAGATTATCAGTATTCTCCATGTGCTGAAATACTCCCATCTTCCTGGACATGTGCTGGTGATATTCATTTCATTCAAGCTCTGATTGCACGCAGGTGGCTTGTACTCATCTGTGTATTATTGCTGAACTTCTATCTGAGTCATCTGTAGATAAGTTGTTCATCAATTCTCCCCCTCTCTGTCCTCCTTGTGTCTTCTTTAGTGCTTAGTGGGATTTATGAAGAGCTCATCCCACCCCTTCCCTATTTAGGGCCCAGCACTAGGGATACCTAGGGTCAGGTATCTGGCTTGGCGCATAAGTGCGGAACCTATCTAGGGAGGAGATGGAACCCAGGGACCAGCGGTAGTCATGGTCAGGCATCACCATCTTCCCTTCCCTAGACCCAGGGTTTCCCTTCCTTCTTGCCGTTCGCTTTGTACTTCTCCGTACCTAGTGTGACATTATCACCAGCCATATGCAGAGGAATAGTGCTTGTAAACTGTGGCTAGTGAGGCCTATGCGTCGGTGAAGAAAAGTGTCCCCAAGCATCTGATTTTCTGGCAGAGGGATTGAGCTAGCACTTGTAGGGTATTAGACCCAGGCGAAATACGTTTTCTTGTAGAAGTCAGAAACTCCCCGAGTTCCCATTTTACTACATGTAAGACTCTCAAAGTATTTTCTTTATATTGGTGCCACACTGTCAGAACTCTGCCCACCCCACCAAGCCCAAGGTCTTAGAGAGATGTAAGAGGCACTCGTAAATGGAAGTGAAGAGTTAACATAAACCAGAACCAAGAGTTAAAGTAAAACAAACCCACTATGTGACCAAGCCATAATACTGAATGTCTGATGTATTTTGGCTATAAAATATGGCATCTATATAATTATCAGCTTAATGGGATGATCCTGCCATTTAACCGATCCTGAGAAGAGGCCCATCTGATTGTAGCAGTATGTAGGTCTAATATGAACACCTTCCCTTCAGTACTTCTCTGAGTGTATTGGAAACAGTCATACATAGCGCTTTCTCCAGCAGTGATCACATGTCCATGTCTATGCGCCATTGCTAGAGCAAGAAGAACAGAGAAGCATCACAACGGGAATGACAGGCGATGGATGCAATGCACAGACCTTACTGCAGTCACTAATCATGTCTTTCCTGAGAGCCTACATAGGGGCTGCACACAATATGGTAGGACAACTTTTAAAAGGCTCATTCCTAAAATAGTAAATTATCCCCTAACCAGAGAATAGTATATAATTTACTGATCACTCTGACATCTAGTGATCCTAAGAACGTTACTTTGGAACCTGGGAGCCAGGCTCGGCAGAGCTCCGTCTCGTATAGAGCAGAGATGCACATGCTCAACTCTCTACTACATTCATTGTCTATGAAACTACGGGAGGAAGCCAAGCTAAGCGTTCAGATTCTTCTGGCAGAGCCATTGATTGTAGACCAAGGCTGTGTGCCCACGGGAGTTTGTACCTGCGGATATATCCGCAGGTATGTCTGCAGGTGTCCGCAGCTGCTCCCCGGAATCCGCAGCTATCCATAGCTGCAGTAGTACAGAAAAATAGCTGCGGTAAACCTGCGGACATTCATTCAGCTTACCTGCGGAAATCCCGGCCTCTATCTCCATAGTGGAGGGCCGGGATTTCCAAAGGTAATTCCGCAGAAATAATTGACATGCAATTACGTGTGGCTGCGGGACATCAGCAGCATATTCCGTAGCCGCACATATCTGCAGTATGGACACAGCACTCCCCATGTCCCATAGGATAACATGGGGAGTGTCTGTACTTGCTGAAACCTGCGGATTTATTTGGAAAATCCCGAAAATCCGCAGATTTTCCGCAGAAAAATTCACAGGTTTAAGCGGGCTTTACACGCTACGATTTCGCTACAGCGATCTCGTTGGGGTCACGGATTTTGTGACGCACATCTGGCCGCTGTAGCGATGTCATAGCGTGTGACTCCTAGGAGCGATTTTGGATCGTTGCAATAACGTCCAAAATCGCTCCTCGTTGACATGGGGGTCCGCTGCCAGTTATCGCTGCTGTCGCAGGGGCGAAGTTGTTCCTCGTTCCTGCGGCAGCACGCATCGCTACGTGTGACGCCGCAGGAACGAGGAACATCTCCTTACCTGCCTCCGGCCACAATGCGGAAGGAAGGAGGTGGGCGGGATGTTACGTCCCGCTCATCTCCGCCCCATCACTTTCATTGGGCGGCCGCTTAGTGAAGTCGCTGTGACGCCGAACGAACCGTCCCCTTAGAAAGGAGGCGGTACGCCGGTCACAGCGACGTTGCTATGCAGGTAAGTCCGTGTGACGGGGGTGCCAGATTTTGTGCGCGGCGGGCAGCAATATGCCCGTTTCGCACAAACGATGGGGGTGGGTCGCATGCTAGCGATATCGGGCCGGATATCGCAGCATGTAAAGCCACCCTTAGTCTCCCGTGGACACACAGCCCAAGAGTGCAGCATGAGCACCTCTGCAACGTTTAAGAGAGCTCTGCAAAGCCAATATCGATTGGAGTCAGGTCCCCAGCGAACATACTTTTGGAATAAACCAACAACAACAGTATTTTTTTAAGGGATTGATGCACAAAAAAGGTTGCAAAGATCCAAATACCCTTTCTATGATTATCTATTCTATGGTATAATCTCCTTTGAAGAATGTGTCTTTATTGTACACGTCTGACCATGATCACTTTACATTCTTATTCAAGGGAACATGACGCAGAGACAAAGTCATCAATCACATATTGACTCTTCATTGGGACAATGCTATTTTATGCATGAAATCTATAATGAGGAGACAATATGTGCAGAATCCAAGGAGTCGGAATGAAACTTGACTACATCTTTGTGGGTTTCTCATGTGGAACATTAGAGAAGGGGAAAAAAAGCAGTGATGGTAAAACACAAGACATTTTCATGACTCACAAGCTATATTCCGACTGTGTATGTGGAATAACATAAAGAATCTATTGTCATACGGTGACATGTCCGCCTCTGTGCTAAAATATCTGATGATACCATATGTTGTTGTATTCTGTGTTGCTACAGAATATGGGACATTGTAGAAGCCGCTCAGTTGCTCACGCTCTGCTGCACGCTTGTTCTAGTAATGTCTGTAAGAACTCTGCATCTTCAAGGGTTGCACATCATTTGTCAATGCTAACACAGGACTGGCCACAAAAAGAGACAGAACTTTTTTTCCGTTATGTGTTTTGTACAGGATATCAGGCCATAAATCAAATATGTCTTACAGTAAAACTGTCTTTGTTGCCCATAGCTAATCACCCAGAGCTCAGCTTTTACTTCACCGGACAGATTTGGGAACTGAATAAGGCTCATCATATTCTTTTCCTGTCAGTTGAATGGTACTTGTGGAGGAATATAGGGTGGTGTGTGTGTTCAAGGTGTCATATTTGATTTCACAATCAATTGTACTAGTGGCCAAGTTAAATAAATTGTCACAACGTGACTGTAGAACACCAAAAGACAAGGGATAATATGTTGTCCCTCACGCTAGGGGTCCCCATGCTATCCCTAAATTCAGGTTTACCCCTAATGGTGGAGATGCCTGAGTTCTATGTCTCGCTAAGCTCCTGCCAAGAACTGATGTGATTCTCCTCTCCCACCAAGTAGTGAAGGGGCAGGAGAGATGGAAACACAGAATAAGATAGACAGGTGACAACCAAACCCCTGACACACTGCAAACACATAGAAACTAATAATGAGACACAGGAAAAAAACAAGAGCAGGAAGGTAGTGACAAAAAGACAACAAGGGTTAGCTCGACAACCGTACACAGCAACAAGTACTACAACCACCAGTTAATCTGGATCACAACACCTCAACAGACCAGCTAAGATAAACTATAGCTGGTACTAATGAAGATGTCCAGCCAGCATAAATAGGAGGGCAGCAGATGCAATTGGCTCCCCCACAACATGTGATCAAAGATGACTCACACGCCGACCAGCAGATATTAACTCTTGCTAACCTGCCAATGAACTACTAATCTGTTGGCCCGCGCTGATTACAGACCTCAGTGAAGTGATCAGGCGGAGTATCAGAATCAGTAGACTGAACAGATCCCACCGCCACCATGATAGTCGGCAATGCTTGTAAAAACCTCTGTGTGACATAAACATTGGTCAGTTTTTCTGGTCAATTTGTGGTTCTTTCTGTTTCAGTATAAAGCAGAATACATGGTTTAATGGCCAAAGTAGCGTAAAACAGGATCTGAAGCTGATGTTGAAAGAAAAAAATAACCACACTTGGACACTCATAGTTTTTTCAGACATCCAGTGGATTGTTTTGAGAAGAGCAATGAAACAATGAAATTTTTTTAGCAGAACTAAACATTGTGTTCTGAAATACTTTAACTTGAAGCCATACATCAGTGTCAGTTGTGCAAGAGCTAAATGAGGGGGATAAAGAGAAGCATGTGGCTACAGGATACGATTATCTGGGCCAGTTGTAATGCATCATGTGAGATGAAGCGTGGCTTCATCTAAACCAATGTGTTAATTTGATAATCAGTAGGTTCTGGTAACACAGAAAAATCCCATGATCTATACTATAAGCAGCTTTATGATGCAAAAATCAACGTTTGGTGCATTAATTGCAGGCCCAGTAATGTTTCATGAAAATGTGACAATGCTCTGTACATGGACATTTTACAGCTATTCGTTGGACCGTTATATGATGATATGCGTATTTATGCCAACTATGTGCAGCATTCACAGAAGAACGTATGATGAGCCTAAGATTCTTGTCTCCATGGTCAGAAGACCTCCTGGCATGACACTTTTATCTATAAAGTTAGATGAAGGATAGGGTTCAGAACATTCATTCTCAGACAGTGTCTGAAATGCATTGTAAATAGTGAACATGTTTAGATTGAATGGGTTTAAATGTAGAGCATAAAAGAGTATTCTAACAGCTTTCATGGTCCTAAAAATCAGATGTGGGTCACATTATAAGGACCTTAAACTTCAGTACTTAAAAAATGAGTCTGCTAGGAGCAACAGTTATATTTTTTAAAGTTACCAAATCTGTGTGTATATATCTATATATATACATATATATATATATATATATATATATATATATATATATATATATAGCTGTACTATCCGGCTTCGCCTGGGTTAATAACTGCTGTTAACAAAATAGAATGTATTAACAATGATGTATTCTGCAAACAAAAACCACAAAACAAATAGATAGAAATGTAATTATTAAATTGTTGCCTATATTAACCAATCAGAGCTCAGATTAATTAACTGTAGCAAAATAGAAGCTAAGCTGTGATTGGTTGCTATTGGCAGCCTGATAAATCTCCAGGCAACAGAAAGCCCTCCCCCTGACAATATATATTAGCTCACACATACACAAAATAGACAGGTCATGTGACTGACAGCTGCCGTATTTCCTATGTGGTACATTTGTTGTTCTTGTAGTTTGGCTGCTTATTAATCAGATTTTTATTTTTGAAGGATAATACCAGACTTGTGTGTGTTTTAGGGCGATTATGTGGCGAGGATGGTGTATGTGTGAAATGTGTGCTGAGGGTGGTATATGTGTTCAAGTACGTGGTAGTGTGTGGTGCATTTTGTGTGTGTGTTCATATCCCCAAGTGTGGTGAGTATCCCATGTCCAGGGCCCCACCTTAGCAACTGTATGGTATATACTCTTTGGCACAATGTAATTATAATGTCTGTCTCCCCCTCTGTATATATTTCTCTGTCTCTCTCTCTATCTCTTTCCCTTTCTGTCACTTTCCCTTTCTGTCTCTTTCCCTGTCTGTCTCTTTCCCTCTCTTTCCCTGTCTGTCTCTTTCCCTGTGTCTGTCTCTGTCTCTTTGTCTGTCTCTTAACCTGTCTCTCTCTTTCTCTCTCTTTCCCTGTCTGTCTTTGTCTGTGTCTATCTCTTTGTGTCTGTCTCTTACCCTGTCTGTCTGTTTCTTACCCTGTCTGTGTCTGCCTCTTTCCCTGTCTGTGTCTGTCTCTTTACCTGGCTGCATTGTGACACGCCAACACTCCATATAAGGGCATGGCTGCGCATTCTTCTGAAGTTCTGGCTGCACTGTGGCTCCCAGCTCCATTCACTTTAATGGAGGCAGGTTTTTTGGCAAATAACTGTAAAGCGCGGGGTTAAAATTTCCACTCAAAACATAGCCTATGACGCTCTCGGGGTCCAGAAGTGTGAGTGTGGAAAATTTTGTGGCTGTAACTGCGACGGTGCAGATGCCAATCCCAGACATACACAAATACACACATACATACACACATTCTGCTTTATATATTAGACTAGCTGTACTACCCGCCTTCGCCCGGGTTAATAACTGCTGTTAACAAAATAGAATGTATTAACATTCCCGGGATGGAATATATAAATAGAATATATTAGCGTCCGGGATAGTAAATGTCTCTGTTTCTCTCCCATTCTCTGTCTGTCTCCCCCTCTGTATATATCTTTTTGTCTCTCTCTATATCTTTGTCTGTCTGTCTCTTTCCCTGTCTCTCTCTCTCTATCTTTGTCTGTCTGTCTGTCTGTCTCTGACTGTTTCTGTCTCTTTCTCCGTCTGTCGCAATCTCTTTCCGGGTCTGTCTATCTATCTGTCTCTTTCCCTGTCTGCCTCTTTCCCTCTCTTTGCCTGTCTGTCTGTTTCCCTGTGTCTGTCTCTGTCTCTTTGTCTGTCTCTTTACCTGTCTGTGTCTGTCTCTTAACCTGTCTCTCTTTCCGTCTCTTTCCCTGTCTGTCTCTTTCCCTGTCAGTCTGTCTCTTTGTCTGTGTCTGTCTCTTTGTGTCTGTCTCTTACCCTGTCTATGTCTGTTTCTTACCCTGTCTGTGTCTGCCTCTTTCCCTGTCTGTGTCTGTCTCTTTCCCTGGCTGCATTGTGACACGCCAACATTCCATATAAGGGCGTGGCTGCACATTCTTCTGAAGTTCTGGCTGCACTGTGGCTCCCAGCTCCATTCACTTTAATGGAGGCAGGTTTTTGGTGAATAACTGTAAAGAGCTGGGTTAAAATTTCCCCTCAAAACATAGCCTATGATGCTCTCTGGGTCCAGAAGTGTGAGTGTGCAAAATTTTGTGGCTGTAGCTGCGACGGTGCAGATACCAATCCCGGACATACACACACACATACACACATTCAGCTTTATATATTAGATATACACACATATCTGTGATTATTAATGTGAATAGTAATTTTAATCCACATAGTGTCCCTATGACAGGGTTAAAGGGGTGTTTTCATGATATTTAATTGCTTTACTTTTTTGAAAAGCATGAAACTAAGCATATTTGCTGTTGACTTGCTTTTGCTCTCTGCTTTGAATTTCATGTTGTAAGAACTTTTATTTTACATAGTTTTCAGCTTGTTTCCAAGAAGATCAACCACCAGAGCATGGCCGAGGATGACATTAGTTAAATTCCAGTCAACTCCTGTTATGCCAGGCTGTTGATTTCTATTTAGTAGTTAGCTGCTCACCTCAATCCCCCTCAATCTAAGCTCCTGACCAAGCTGCTATTAGTCCTGCAAAAATACAATCCGTCACTCCCTAATATTGGCATTTTCTAGAAAAATTCTCTTAATCCCTGTTGATTTGTTGAAAGTGCTTGTAATTTCGATATTCAAATACAGTAATAACACTTTAGATTGCAGAATAAACACTAACAGGCAGTTACTGTGTTAGAATTGCCTACACTTAACAGTAGGATGAAGTTACTGAATCAGAACTGTCACTCAAAGTGGAATGGCCACCTCACAACAAGGAAGTAAGCAGACTGGAGAGCTGTATGCTACTCAAGACACAACTTGAGAATAACTCTTTAAGCACTAACAGTGTCAAAGCATAGGCGGTAATTTTTATCACAGGAGTACAGAATTGGTACTCTTTGGATTTTGGCAGTACTCATTATTTTTATAATGGCGGGGAGCTGCTCATCAAATGTGACCAATTTGATCAATGTTAATTGATTAAAATCCATTTTCTAATCTTCACGTGCTCTATACATAATAAATATGAGCACATGATGGTGCATATGGACAATAAGTTTTATGAAAGCAATGAGTATCTTGTGAAGTGTCAGATGAATGAGATGTAGCATGTAACTTCTACAGTTAGCAAGTTGTCAGTTTCAACCTTGGTAAATACTTTCCTCTTTTGTTTTTTGTTTTTTTTTTAATTCTAGTTGCTTTTTAACACTTAGATGGCACTAATTACTTCACTGTGACTCTTTATTTGTAAACTATATTATTGGATTATCACAAACTGTTGAGAACTTATCTATACTTATATGCATGAATATACAGTCATATGAAAAAGTTTGGGCACCCCTATTAATGTTAACCTTTTTTCTTTAACAATTTGGGTTTTTGCAACAGCTATTTCAGTTTCATATATCTAATAACTGATGGACTGAGTAATATTTCTGGATTTAAATGAGGTTTATTGTACTAACAGAAAATGTGCAATCCGCATTTAAACTAAATTTGACAGGTGCATAAGTATGGCACCTCAACATAAAAGAGACATTAATATTTTGTAGATCCTCCTTTTGCAAAAATCACAGCCTCTAGTCGCTTTCTGTAGCTTTTAATAAGTTCCTGGATCCTGGATGAAGGTATTTTTGACCATTCCTGTTTACAAAACAATTCCAGTTCAGTTAAGTTTGATGGTCGCCGAGCATGGACAGCACGCTTCAAATCATCCCACAGATTTTCAATGATATTCAGGTCTGGGGACTGGGATGGACATTCCAGAACATTGTAATTGTTCCCCTGCATGAATGCCTGAGTAGATTTGGAGCGGTGTTTTGGATCGTTGTCTTGCTGAAATATCCATCCCCTGCGTAACTTCAACTTCGTCACTGATTCTTGCACATTATTGTCAAGAATCTGCTGATACGGAGTTGAATCCATGTGACCCTCAACTTTAACAAGATTCCCGGTGCCGGCATTGGCCACACAGCCCCAAAGCAAGATGGAACCTCCACCAAATTTTACTGTGGGTAGCAAGTGCTTTTCTTGGAATGCCGTGCTTTTTTGCCTCCATCCATAACGCCTTTTTGTATGACCAAACAACTCAATCTTTGCTTCATCAGTCCACAGGACCTTCTTCCAAAATGTAACTGGCTTGTCCAAATGTGCTTTTGCATACCTCAGGCGACTGTTTGTGGCGTGCTTGCAGAAACTGCTTATTTTGCATCACTCTCCCATATAGCTTCTCCTTGTGCAACGTGCGCTGTATTGTTGACCGATGCACAGTGACACCATCTGCAGCAAGATGATGCTGCAGGTCTTTGTAGGTGGTCTGTGGATTGTCCTTGACTGTTCTCACCATTCTTCTTCTCTGCCTTTCTGATATTTTTCTTGGCCTGCCACTTCTGGGCTTAACAAGCACTGTACCTGTGTTCTTCCATTTCCTTACTATGTTCCTTACAGTGGAAACTGACAGTTTAAATCTCTGAGACAATTTTTTGTATCCTTCCCCTGAACAACTATGTTGAATAATCTTTGTTTTCAAATCATTTGAGAGTTATTTTGAGGAGCCCATGATGCTACTCTTAATAGGATATTCAGATAGGAGAACAACTTGCAAGTGGCCACCTTAAATACCTTTTCTCATGATTGGATACACCTGCCTATGAAGTTCAAAGCTCAGTGAGGTTACAAAACCAATTTAGTGCTTTAGTAAGTCAGTAAAAAGTAGTTAGGAGTGTTCAAAACAAGAAATTGATAAGGGTGCCCATACTTATGCACCTGTCAAATTTAATTTAAATACAAATTGCACATTTTCTGTTAGTACAATAAACCTCATTTCAATCTGTAATTATGTCGATATTTTCTAGTAAAGAGCTATCCAGGAAAATATGGCATACTGCTTATAACAGAAGTGCATAACCTAGTTAACAATTTGGAAAAAATCTTTGGATATATACTGTACAAGTGATGCAACATACATACCATTATAACAATGAAACATGCAGCCATTTTCATGATCTGGCTTTTCAGTTAATAAATTAAAACAATTTTAGTTGCTTATTGTAACTCCCTTAGTGGCAACAATCCAGTCCGGCCACTGCTGCTATGTCCACCATTACGGCCGAACCTATGATACTGGCTGCTGCTGCTCTTACTATCAAAGACTATTTGTGTCCATACCTCTAGCGCCAGCTGCCGAGGTACCGGGATCCCCTGGGGTTGCCCTTGTTGGCTACCTACCAGCACTAGCCTATTTCCACCAACAGTTGCTTTAGTGAAGACTCAGTAGCTGTTGAGGTATACTTCTCAGGGCCAATGATCGGTGCCTTGGTCCAGAGGATCCACTGACGCTTTGCTCGCACCATGAGCACTATACTTTATAAAAATTGAAAACAGCAAGAAACCACTCAAAATTCCTCTGTAATCTCAAAGAAACATTGTAACCAATTACCAGGACAGGATTACCAGGACAGGAATAACTGGATATGGTGTGAAAGGAGGCCAGAAGGTTGAAAGATGCTTACATAATGGTAGAGAACTTTGTAATTCAGACCTGGACAAATAGCAGCTGCAACAATTAATAAGGACCAATGCAATAGCTAAGGAAAAAGACGTTGACCACACATCCAAATATCATCAGTTGATCTAATGCTGCTAGACAAAAATGTATATACCTTAACATGTGGTTCTTAGTTTAATATTCTGATCAGACGGTAAGAAGCCCACTGCCATGTCACAGCGAACCTGAGTGGATCCCCCTCTTATTTATGCCTTAAAAGGTGGGCAACTGTGTGCCAACCACCGCCACAGTGAAAGTGCACCAGCAGGGCAGGTGACCTGGTGCCTCACCGCACCCATGTTGTAGGGCAGAGTCCCCATGACTCCAGGCCACACCACCCCACAGATGCAAAACCACCGCAACAATAGTTGTACCGCCCCTGCGTCAGCAGCCTTATGCTGCTGCTCGGATCCGGATCCGCGGTGGCTCGAGGGGTCTATGGACCCGGGGGTCGGGGTCGCGCGGCGACTCTGAATAAAAGGGGGGATATTTACAAAGGCTTGTAAGAACAGTTCATGATGCTACCCGTGGTGCGTGGTAAGGTGTAGTACCACCGCTGCAATGGGAAGTACCCGGTGGTGATGGTATGGTATCTGCAGCAAGATGTTTAACCCCTCCACAGGTAGGGGGGATGCCCCGGGACTTGGCGTTTGTTGCAGGGAGGTGCCGTTGGGATGGTCAGGGATCGTTTTAGTACTCACTCAGTCCAATAATGCTGACGCCGACAACCGTGGTAAACAAAAGTTCGTAGTACCGCTGCAGCAGGGAGGGAGCATGCCTGGATCCCATGCCCGATGGTGTTGCTTGTTAGCCTGTGGCCTTTTCCGTGGCACCTTTCTCTAAATCGTCCCTCCAGCTTAGAACTAATGGGTCCCACTTACCAGTATGGCTAACTGGGTGAGCTTGCTCTCAGGGTTCACGCTTGGGATTTTCTGGACTACATAGTGGGAAAGTCCTATCCCTCTCGTTGCGCTAGTACCCCAATTTTGAAGCGGGTGGAGAACGGTTCTTGAAGGCTCCATCCTCGTTTGGTAAATTGTCAAGACGCTTGAAGCTCCTTCTCGACCTAGGGCCCACGTACCCCGTCGTGCCCTGGCCCCTGCCCGGTGATGGCACAAGGCCGCCGGCTGTCCTCCTCGACAGACCGTGCCCCTTGTCATGATCCCCCTGCGACCGGGGTCCAGCTCCTACCAGGCCCAGACCAACGTCTGCCACCTAGTAACCAAGGAGCCCAGCTCCTGACCTCCTCTCACTTTCACCTCCAACACTACACTGTTCTGCTCCTGACACTCCTGACCTCCCCTTACCAACCCCCCAAGTTGGCGACCCTATTCCCTTCAAGTCAGCCACTGGTGTGTCTGGTGGGTGTGGTGCAGAGTGTTCCTAGGATTTTAGTAGCCTGTTCTTAGCAACACCAAAGGCCAGTGTGGTGCCCCTGAGGCTTCCGTCACCACAGAGACATTGCACCTCAGCCAGAGGTGTGATGTCCCATCCTAGGAAAGGACAAGGGTACATACCGGTTCACAGGCAAATTCACCCTACACCTATTGTCAGGCATATTTTGGGATCGGAGATAGTGGCAGCTACCCCCATGCTGTATTCAGGGGGGCCGTAAGACCCATCTCTTCTCCCATAGGGTGGGGCCTAGCAACAAGGAAAGTGGGAAGAGCCAACTGAAAGGGAGAGTAGAAACAGGAAGTTCAAGTTCAGTGAGAGTCGGGAGGGAGAGGGAGAAGGAGAGGGAGGTAGTTACCTCAGGAGAGTGGAGAGAAAGTGACTGAGAGAGAAGTTTCCTGGTGGAGATCCTGGGGCCCGGCTAGGTACAGGTGACACCACAGACAGAGAAGAAAGGATTCCAGTGCCACGGAAGGGCTTATTAGCTCGTGGCCTGTTCCACTAGAAGATCGGGTGGAGGGATCTGGCTGCATTCGGGGTTCGGTCCCCAGACAGAGGGAAGAAAGACATTTCCTCATAAAGTGACACCGAGGCCCAGGGTGGTTGCAAGCGCCCAGGGCCACAACCTGCCGTAGATCCCCTGGGAAGAGGGCAAGATTCCAGTCAGGCAAGCCCCCTTGACCAGATTCTATGGTAGGGGTCGAGACAAATTCATCTATCAAAGTCAAGGCTGTGAACTCAGTCGAGGAAAGAGACATAAAGGTGGTGCACCGGTATTAACCCTAAGAATTACCGGGATCGGCGGAGGTCCCTGACAGTGGATCCCAGCATACCATTGGGCATCTGGTTTGTCGACACCTGGCCCCAGGAACAGTGGGTAAAAGACCTTGAAACTGAAACTCTGGTGTTGCCTCCCTTTTATTCTACACTGCACCACCATTGCATAGACTTTCATAAGCACCAACGGTTGCCCCGGGGTACTGCTCCACCTGTGGGGAGCAGAACCATCCCAGCTGCCATCACATCGGCCCCGGAGGCCCTATTCAGCAGCGGCGGCTCCATAGCCGCAATCCACAGGTGGTGTCATAAATATTATCATAAACTTTATAATCACCACCCCCACAGCCGTCATATTAATTGACTCCACCAGGGTCACGGAGTCGGGCCCCGCCACCGCTGACTACCCTGGACTGGTCCGGCCTGACACCGAGTCACCTAAGGCCCTGTAGTGGGCGAGTCACCAGGGACTCGTAACCAAGGAGGAGGTGGATACTGTGCAGAAGGGCAGATTGCACAATACCCTGTGATGACTTGATAGGCCAGGGCATCACATAGCCACCACACAGCACCAACACCCTGTGAAAGGAGCTGGACAGCTAACCTTCCACAAGCTTCCAGACTGTGAACCTCAATAAGGACCGACACCTCAAGGAGGTAAAAAAAGGAAGATAACCAATAATAAATGCAAAATATATTTTCCCAGTGAAACTTAGAACATTTCATGCACTCTTTATGGATAGTGCTTTACCAAATGAAGGTCTGGATTGGGTAATAACACAGTGGTTCTCCCACTGGTGTCATACACTGCCAACTGATTATGTAATATCCTGCATAAGGTGTAACTCAAGGGAAAACGTATCACTTTCTATAGTAGTATGCTATGGAACAAAGAAAATAAAATATAGTTGCAAGAGAACTTTTTGATTGAGCAGTCCATATCAAGCGAAAGAAACTTCAAATGTTATTACAAAAGGGCAATGCCACCGGGGTGTGCGGAGTAATGATGCAGACGTTTGGCAGTTACACCACAAGTAATGTATCTCAGGTGCCAAAAATACTAAATATACTGTAAACTTATGTAAAAGAGCAAAATAAAGCCTGGCTTGTATACAACTCACCACATTATTGTAATTCCATTTTTACAAAGCTCTCTAGGCCAGAATTGTGTTGTATAGGAAACCGTAATTTCAACATTGCATCCCACAACATTTAACATGGCACTAAGTATATCTTTGGATCATGCCAGGCTCTGATTTGTGCCCGCTGCCAGTATTTTCCAAGCAGTTCCAGTGCTCATTGGCAAAAATTCCATTGTAATTTTGTTATGGAACAAAAACACATTAAACCTCTTATGTGTGCACAACATAATCCTCGACATGAGTCCAATAATCCTCTGACAGCAGAGAACATTAAATGAGCATACAATAGCTGGTGGGTGGCATCGCTGCTCAGCTCTACAGCCTTACATGGCTTGTTATGGGGCAGCATTACTGGTGCACAACTAACTTCTGCCACTTGAGAATCAATCATTGATGATCACATGGTCGATATTTGCAGGGAAGAAAATTAGAAGATAAGACAAATTTGTAATTTGAGATTTTTGCTATTTCTTTAGGTATTATTTCTTTATTGCAGTTTTAAAATATAAATGTTCCAAGACCAGTAGGAAAAAAAATAACTAACTTTCTTCCAGCCGCCCATCTAAAAAAAATAACAAAATTTATTAATAGATCCATTCTTTTAAATGACTATACAGATAGAGACAGCCTGGATTGCCTGCCCAAAAGGGGCTCAAGGGAGGGCAACATGACTAAGAAGGAACGCTAGGCCTGACAGATAGCAAAGGGTTAAGGTGTAATGCATTTTGTGCGGGAAAATTTTGAGGCGGAGTTATAGGGGTTGTGGGGCCATGGGATTGGTCAGGGGGAGGTCAGTTATAGTGAGAATATATAGGGCAGGGATGTGGGGTGGGGTGGGCATTCGGTGCCAGCAGGCATCTGGAATCATTCCACCCTATTTTTTGGGACTTCTGGAGGTCGACTCGGACAGGCGAAAAGGATTGACTTTGTTGCAGCAGTCGGCAGAAAGGAGGGGGGTATTTGAAGTCGGTGGATTGCACAAAGAGCGGAAGAAGAACCCAGTGCAGGAACGGGTTACCCCTGGTCGTGCAATGGAATACTTGGTTAAGGTGGATCCCTGTTGTGTTGCGTCATAGTGGGACATGTTAATGTGGGTTAACGTGGGTCCCTGCTGGGCTGGATCCCAGCGGGACATTGGTTGGGCAACACTTGGCTGGGTGTCCTTGAACCAGTGTGGTGCGGCTGAGGGCACATGGTGGAGCTGGGGTTGCAATCATGCACATCGGGACTCTTCACTTACCCTCCTCCTTTGCTGGTGGGTATGTTTTATGGAGTTATTACCTTGTTTATGAATGATATGTTACTGACTGTTGTTAACAAATGGGGCTGCTTTGGCCTTTTACATCCAATGTCACGCAGTCTTTGTGTCTTGCTTTAGGATAAGAAATTGGAAAAGTCATGTTTCTGCTCTTAAACTAGAAAAACCAACTGTCAATATTCATTCCAAGTATACAATTTAGGAGAAAGAAGCAAAATCTCTTCCTTGCCTTATCTCTCCCCACAATCCCATTGTCTTCTGTTCCTTCTTTGACACGTATTTGAAGTGAGGGTTTCCACACTTGGAGAAGGTACTAAAAATCATGCCTGATGGTTCTAGCTAAATTATTGTTTTTCACATAAAAAGAAATTCTTAAATAAATGGATCTTGAAACATCAACTCTTATTAATTAACATTTTGATACCATAATGATCTGCATAGGGCTGCACATGCCACAAGTGTTTCTGTAAGGCAGTGTAGAAAGGATTGTAGTGCATCTTAGAAATTAGCGGATCATTTAAAATTTGAATTCACTGACTTTGCCAAATTTTTCCCCCAAATTTTTTTCGGTGAATAAATTTGTATGAATCTCAGTACTGGAAAGCTTATAATTGCTAGGAAAATACATGGTGGGGAGAGTGATAGACCGATCCCTACTGATCATAAATGCTTATGTTCTACAGGAAAGAGAGAGAGAGAGTATTACGCTGACCATAAGAGCTTTCACTCTACATGTTAGTGTGACGCCCTGGACTAGCCAAGTAGTCACAGACATAACAACACACACACCCCCTCCCCTGGATAGTTCACACCAGTCAGACAAAAACCCTTGTTGCCTCCCTCCAGGGTCTGATGTCCACACCAGGTGGGGCGGAGCCATGCAGTTGGCCCCACCCACCGAGGAGTTCACAGGCCTGGAGGCGGGAAAAGTGACAGATTAAGTTTGGAGTTGAAAGTGAGAGGTCAGAAACTGTTGGTGTCTGGGTAGGGGCCCAGACACAAACAGCAAGGTTGGCAGACGGTGGTGGCCATCTGCAGGTGTTAGTGGATCTCTGTGGAACCGCAGGACCAGGGTCGTGCGGTGGCCCGCCAGTACCGAACCGGGGAGTGGAGTGAAGCTAAGCACAAAGGCAGGGCCATCGGACCCCGACTAGGCTTGGAGCCGCCGACAACGGTTAAATCCGAAAGTGACTGGGACCCCAGGGGTTTCCCAACAACCAAGACCCGACAGAAGGCAACAGTCCACACCGTGAGGATACACAGCCACCGCCATAGGCTAGAGATCCAAGGGCCAGCGCCTGAGGGCAAAACGGGCTCCTCCGGTACCTATACGCCGGGGAGCGGACTACCGGTGGGCAACCACAGGAGTCAGAACAATCTAACAAAGTGCAGGGAAAGACAGCCACCATCACCCTGTCTGGGGAGAGCACAAACACTGCAGCCGGCAGCGGGACCCATCCATCCAGCCGTTTGGTTTACCAAAGACTCTGTGCATCTGTGTCTGAATGAGTACCACAGTGCCATCCGGCACCGCGCCGTGCTGCCCCTGCAGCCCTGCACCTCAGCCATCCAACCTACCCGCTACACCACCGGGCCCCGGGATCACCAACCCCTACCCACGGAGGGGACAACATCCTAGCTGCTCCCGACCATCGCTCCCGGGATCCCCGTCACCAGCAGAGGTGGTGCCCATCATCACCACGACCCTTGGTTGGCGTCACGAACTATCTCTTAAAACAAACTACCCCCTTTTCACTCGTGGGTGAGGAGCGCTGCTCGAGTCCCCGGGTCCGGCCCTCCGCTCGAGCCACCGAGCAGCAGCCGCGGACCCGAGCGTAGCGAGCGCGGCCCCTCCGCCCGCGACAACTTGGCGTCACGAACAGGATAGAACCAATCTACCTACCGGTAGAAGTGCACCTTGCAGTCCCCGCCGGCGGCGTCTGGCCGAAAAATTTGAAGTTCCGCCATCTTTGGCGCGAAGATTTCCCGCTCGAGCGTCTTCCCCGAGCAGGGAAGGCGCAAAAGTGAGGCCCCGCCCCCAGAATAAGGTAGTGCTAGAAAGAACCAAGGGGGGGATGGGTGAAGGCCTGCCTCATGTAACCGAAGGTATAAAGAGCAGGGACGCCAGGACTCTGCTACATATCCGGTTCCTGGAAGCACAAGCGCTAACATGTCCGTCCCGTCCGGCAATGCTGAGATCCCAGAGCCCAGGCCAGGAACAGCGGCGTGGGTGGAGGCCCGGACCGCGCAAATGTGCTGCCGCCTGCAGGCCCAGTTCCGATTCCTAATTGAGCGGTGGGTGGCCGAAATGGAGGAGGTGGCGGCGGCCGTGCAGAGACGCGAGGTGGAGACAGTGCTGGAAGAGCGGGTAAGCGACCCACGCCCCTGTGTCCCTGAAAGACCGGTCGCTGCGGCTGAGGGGCCCGGTCTGCGTCCGTTCACCCTGCTGCCTCCCCCGCCATCCGCACCGGCTGTTGCTGCCCCGCCACTAGGCCTGCTGCCCCCGACATCAGTAGTGGAGTTCAGCCCGTCCGCCCTGGAGGACCAGGCTGTAGGCGCTACTCGTGAATGGCCCGCACCCCTCCCGCTGCCATGGAAGATCCCGCGGGAGGTGCCCGTCTGCGACAAGAAGCCGTCGGCCCTGGAAGTGGCCGCACCCGAGACCGTCCCGGCTCCAGCAGTCCGTCCAGCTACAGGAGAGGTGGAAGCCGAGAACCAAAAGGCCCAGTAGGTGAGGCCTGCTGTCTCAAAACTCCATGCCTTGGCTGAGGCTGCGCTAGGTCGCCGCTGCAAAGCAGCAGCCCAGGCCGCGTCACCACAGGACCCCCAAAAAGAGTACCGGTCATGGCCGGTGTGGGGGAGGTCCAGCGGGACCCGACCCACGCGCAGGGGCACGCAAACGCCCCCTACTGGGACAAGGAGCCGAGCCCGCTGGGCCGTGAAATTGCCGCCAGAGAGCAGCAGAGGGCCGAAGTGCTGGCACGCGTCATAAAAGAGAAAGACAATCTCCGCAACGCCACCTTTTGGGTGCGGGGCTCGGTGTACGGGGCCCAGGTGAGACGGTTTGATCCTCAGCGGGGATACGGCTTCGTCTACGAACCGGGCCTGGAGGCTGAGATATTTGTGGCCCACCGTGATGTGAACTCCCACTTACCAACGGGTCATCCTGGTCGCGACCTACAACAGGGTGACCTAGTGACCTACACCCGACATTGCGGGGAGAGGGGTTGGTTTGCCATAGATGTGAAGCAGAGGGAAGGCCACGGTGTCCAGATGTGGTCCCAGTCCCCTCCCCCACTGTGCCATCCGGATGTGGAGCTAGAGGAGGCATATGAGGAGGGCGACCTCAAATAATGGCAGCGGTCCACCGTTGCACTACAGTTGTCCCCGTTGGGACCCTCAGCACTTTTTGTTTGAAAGAATGCTAATTAATCTGAAGACTTACCTGATTACCGTCCGTGGAAGGAGAGAGTTGTCCCCGTTGGGACCATCAGTATGTTTACTTCAAAACAGCCCACATGAGAAACTGCTCATGAACAAGGTCGAGAACTTGCAGGCCAACCACGAACTTGTGGCCTTGTATATAAGTTGTTGGCTGTATTCCGTTGCCGCCTCCGGAGAGGCAGATTGGAGGAAGGACCCACAGTAGAGTAGGCTGGGGTCTGGCCACCACCAGGACCGGTGGCCACCCTCCGGGGGTCAGGGGTCCCCCTGGATGTGGGGTCCCCTGAAATGACAGCCGGGTGCGAGACACCGTGCCCGTTCCTGCTCGGGTAACCTGGACCAGGACTGCGGTAAAGGGGTGCTGCCCATTTCTTAGGGGCAGCATCAAGGTGTAGGTTGCTTGGGTGGGGGAGCAGAAGTACATGAACCCATCCTTTAGTAATAAAAATGTTTTTATTAATGCTTGTAACGTTGAAGCACCATGCCTCCCGTAAGGGAAGATTTGAAATATGCGTACAGTTGTTTATGTTTATATTTTTCAGAAAAATAAAACTGGTGATGGACGGGCAGCCCGCGGATGGTCTGCATTTCACCAAGGGGGAATATGACGCCCTGGACTAGCCAGGAAGTCAGACATAACAACACACACACCCCCTCCCCTGGATAGTTCACACCAGTCAGACAAAAACCCTTGTTGCCTCCCTCCAGGGTCTGATGTCCACACCAGGTGGGGCGGAGCCAGGCAGTTGGCCCCACCCACCAAGGAGTTCACAGGCCTGGAGGCGGGAAAAGTGACAGATTAAGTTTGGAGTTGAAAGTGAGAGGTCAGAAACTGTCGGTGTCTGGGTAGGGGCCCAGACACAAACAGCAAGGTTGGCAGACGGTGGTGGTCGTCTGCAGGAGTTAGTGGATCTCTGTGGAACCATAGGACCGGTGTCGGGCGGTGGTCCGCCAGTACCGAACCGGGGAGTTGAGTGAAGCTAAGCACAAAGGCAGGGCCATCGGACCCCGACTAGGCTTGGAGCCGCCGACAACGGTTAAATCCGAAAGTGACCGGGACCCCAGGGGTTTCCTAACAACCAAGACCCGACAGAAGGCAACAGTCCACACCGTGAGGATACACAGCCACGGCTATAGGCTAGAGATCCAAGGGCCAGCGCCTGCGGGCAAAACTGGCTCCTCTGGTACCTATACGCCGGGGAGCGCACTACCGGTGGGCAACCACAGGAGTCAGAGCAATCTAACAAGGTGCAGGGAAAGACAGCCACCATTACCCTGTCCGGGGAGAGCACAAACACTGCAGCCGGCTGCGGGACCCGTCCATCCAGCCATTTGGTTTACCAGAGACTCTGTGCATCTGTGTCTGAGTGAGTACCACAGTGCCATCCGGCACCGCGCCGCGCTGCCCCTGCAACCCTGCACCCCAGTCATCCAGCCTCCCCACTACACCACCGAGCCCCGGGATCACCAACCCCTACCCACGGAGGGGACAACATCCTAACTGCTCCCGACCATCGCTCCCGGGATTCCCGTCACCAGCAGCAGTGGTGCCCATCATGACCACGACCCGTGGGTGGCGTCACGAATTATCTCCCAAAACAAACCACTCCCTTTTCACTCATGGGCGAGGAGCGCTGCTCGAGTCCCCGGGTCCGGCCCACTGCTCGAGCCACCGAGCAGCAGCAGCAGCCACGGACCCGAGCGTAGCGAGCACGGCATCTCCGCCCGCGACATTAGCTAGAGAAAGACATCACTAACCATAAGGTGTTACATGCTACATTAGAGAAAGAACTCTGTTAAGCATAAGAGCTCACACTATACAGGATAAAAAGAGAACTCTGTTGACCATAAGAGCTTACACTATACAGGAGAAAAATAGAACTCAGTTGACCATAAGCGCTTACACTATACAGCAAAGATAGAGAATTCTGATAACTTTAAGAGTTTACACTCTCCAGGGGACATTGACTTACCCAGTAACTCTGTAGATGACAGCGATTCTGCTGTACAAACTGTGCTCCACTGAACTGCTGATCTGTGATGACCCAGACAGTGACCACCAGTATTCAAGCTATGATAATATGTAAGATTTTGAAGCTGCAGGGTTTATGGGGAGACCTGCATGGCAATGCAAAATGATGGTAGTCCACTCTCTGGTGTTTCAGCAGTTTGGGATTTAGTGCTGGGCAAAGTTTTATTTTTCTTATGCAAACTTCGAATTGAATTTCAAAATGTTCAAATTCATGTGAAACCACAAATTTCAAGCCTTTTTTTAAGTTTATTTGCCATAAAACAAAAAAAAGATGTGGCCTTAACCATATTTTGTATGCTAGCCAGGTACAGCAGGCAGGTACGTACTGCCCCCAACCCCGACTGGGAACCAAAAATATAAGGAAGCCCTTTCAATTTCATGAAATAATTAAAAAAAATGATGAGGGCTTCACCCATTTTTTGTATCCAGCCAGGTAGAACTAGGCAGCTGGGGACTAGAATCCACAGCACTGGGTGGCCCATGCTTTGGCCCTCTGCTGTGAATTGCAGTCCGCAGCCGCCCCTGAAAATGGCACTTTTATAGAAGCCATCTTCTGGCACGGTATCCAACTCTTCCAGCAGCCCTGGTGCAAGGTGGCACACTGGGTAATAAGAGGTAAATACTAGCTTTGTTTAACCAGCTGGTATTAAGCCTGAGATTCTTAATGTCAGGCCAAGTTTGACTCGGCTATTAAGAATCTCCAATAAAGGGTTAAAAAAGACACCACACAGAAAAAATACTTTATTAGAAATATATAGACAGACACCTTAGGGACTCCATCTTTATTACTCCCTCTAACCCCTCCACGATCTTGATCACCTGTCTTCTATCTTCTTCAACTGATGCAGCTCTACAATATCAGAAACCACGGGGGGGGGACGCTTCTGCTCCCGTGCTGTCTAGTCACTCAATGAGTCAGCTGAGACTGTGGGTTGGTAAGCGGTGACATCACTGCTTCCACTGTTGCCATAGTAACCTAATGAGTGGGTTACTATAGCAACTGTGATCTCCGATCATCTGATTCTTAGCGCCGCTATTTACCGCCTCCTGCAAGAGTCGGTGAATAGCTGCGCTGGTAAACAGGTGATCAGAGATCACCATTGCTATAGTAACCCACTTGTTAGGTTACTATGGCAATGGTGGCAGCCTTGATGTCACCGCTTACCAACCCGCAGTCTCTACTCACTCATTGAGTGACTAGACAGCACGGGGAGCAGAAGCGTTCTTCCTCCCCCCGTGCTTTCTGACACACTAAATCTGTCCCTAGTGACAAGCACAGAGCCGTGAGGTCTTATATAGACCTAATGACGCTGTGCGGCCAGCCAATCACTGTAATGCCACAACCAACATGGCTGTGGCATTACAGTGTGTGGCAGCCAATCCCTGCATGTGGGCTGACTCTGTAAAGAGCGCCAGCAGGCAGGGAAGGGGAGTCGAGCATGTGCCTGAGCATCTTGCCGGTACTCAGCGCTCGCCGAGTATCTCGAGTACTGAGATGCTTGGGCGAGCACTGAGTACCGGCGAGCATGCTTGCCCATTTTAATGTACAATTTTTTTCTCAGGCTGAATGGTCTCAATAAAAGGACATAGATTTGTCCAATATTGGTCCTATTCTCAGATTAACATTTCCATTGCAAGCCTATGTATTAAGATATCAGAGAGCACTCAGATCCCATCCATGTGCTGTCCAATTTTCAGAGACTAATAGGAAAAACTTGGAAAACCTGTTTTTTTTTTTCCCAGCTTAGAAAAACTGATGAAACTCTGACCAAACATTGATGGTAAATACTGAAGCATTGACCAAACTCTGATGACACTGATCAAAATCACTGATGAAACTCAGACTGAAATTCTCATACATGAAAAGTCACTGATGACTGAATAAGCCTTTAAAGGGCCGTGTGGACCTTAACATCAATGACCTGTCCTTAGTATAGGTAATTAATGTTTGATCAGTGGGGGTGAGGCACCCGGAACCTCTGCCGTTCCGCTGTTCCCACTGTCGGAACTAATGAATTTTAGAGCTGGACGGTTCCGTCAACTGCATAGTTGCCACAGCTGGTTACTGCATATTCATCACCTACTCAATCAATGGTGGTCGATGTGCAGTACCTGACCGCTGACAGTACTCTGTTGAAAGAGCTGTGCAGCTCTGAAATTGAGTAGTTCCACGTGGCAGTGGCACAGGTAGTAGGTGATTGGCAAGGACGCCATGTGTCACACCCCCACTAATCAGACATTGATGACCTATACTAAGGATAAGACATCGATGTTAAAGTCCCAAACAACTCCTTTAACCACTTCAATCTTCTGTTTATTGATTTGATGCAAAAAGTAAACTATGATCCCAAAAACATTTGTGGACTTTGGGTGTAGTATGTAGATTTGGTGGCATTGTTAATTTACTGATGCCGCTTCATAGGTATAGGATATATTCACAAATGTACAGTATGCACAGTATATGCAGTATGCTTCCTATACACAAGGACTACATAGTTAACAGGGTTTTCCCACTAAAAAAATTAATTTAAAATATTATTTTATTCAACAGATTTTGGAATAATAATTTCTACAATTGGATGTATTTAATTTTTTTTCTGTGCTAAAATAATTTTATATATGTCTCTATGTATTGTATAATGGTCATGTCTGACTGTACACAGACAGTTTGATAATACCACATCTCCTGGGCAGGAGGGATGGAAAAGAGTATAAAGACATTACAGCAAGGGATCATAGCTGATTCTTTTTGTGAGGTAAAACCTTTCCCTGCCTGTTTTTTTTTTTTTGGTTTGTTTTTTTAAATGTTTTACCTAATAGAAAAAATTATTTGCGAACCAGCGCTGTCCTGTCTGTATAAATATACTTCTTTACTTCTTTCCTTTCTATACAGATATTACAGCATGGAATCATAGCTGATTCTTTTTGTGAGGTAAAACTTTTCCCTGTCTGTTTTTTTTTTTAAATCTTTTTTACCTCATGGAAAGATTTATTTGCGAATCCGTGCTGTCCTTTCTGTATACTTATTTACTTCCTCCTGGATGAGGAGATGTGGTATGGTCAGACCATGTTCCTGTGCTTTCAGACACAGCCATTACCCAGTAAAGAGCAGGGACATGCATGCAAGATTATCTCAGTACAGAAAAATGTGTTTTAATCACATCCAATTGTTTAAATTATTATTATTCCAAGATCTATTGATTAAGATGAAGTATAAAATTAATCTTTGTTCATGGGAAAAGCCCTTTAAGTGATGTTGCCTACCTTTATACCTTGGGTCCCTATTCAGGTTCTGATTGTAAAAAAAGTTGTATCTTATCAGTTTTGTTAAAGTATTTTACTGATCCTATTTAATTATAACAGATGACGGGATATGTTGGCAGATTTTCTTGATACAGCCTTGGCTGTTATATTTGTTCTCCTGAATCATATGTAGAACATCTGTCTTATGGTTTGATACTGAACACTCCACCTGTTTGGCGATGGAGTTGTACTTATGTTTGCTATTTGCAGATGTCACATTGTCATTTTATGTTTCACTGCTGTTACTATTGTGACATTTAGTTTTACACTTATGTTTTGTTTTTTTCATACTAACCTCTTCCTTGATTGTTTGCAACGCTGACACATCCCAAAAATAAATATGATCAATCAACCAATCCCCTCTCCCGCAATACAAGAAGCTAACAAATCTCAAAATCTTATTTTTTAAAAAAAATCATACCAAGACGAACAATTTCAGGACTTTTTGAATCTTTACTTTTACCCATAATCTGTACAAATTAAAAAAATAATACAATCGTAATACAGATTAATTGTATATTAACCCCTTAAGGATTGGTCAATTTTTCGTTTTTGAGCTTTTGTGTTATTCCTCCCCTTATTCCAAAAGCCAAAGTTTGTTTGTGTTTCCATCAACATAGCTGTGTGATGGCTTGTTTTTTTGCGGGATGAGTTGTTCTTTTTCAATTAAACCATTTATTTTATCAAATGATGTAATGGTAAGCGGGAAAAAATTCCAAATGCAGCATAATATTAAAAATGTGAAATTCTGCAATTGCTAGTTAACTATTATTATTATCTTTTTTCCCCATGTTATGATTACGTAAAATACTAAACATATATGTTTTTTGTTTTATTTAAGTGGTGAAAAAAATAATTGGTTCACTTGTTATTACAATTTTTTCTGTTGTTGCAGCAGTTGAAAAACTGCAATTCTGGCATTTTTATTTTTTTCTCATTACACTGTTTACCATGAAGATTTATTTATTTTATATTTTGATAGATTGGACTTTTACGAATGTAGCAATACCAATACCAATATTTTTATTTCTTAATTTTTAATGTGGTAAAAGGGGGGTGATTTGAACTTTTATAAATGTATATATATTTTTTTCAAAAGCATTTTTGTTCACTTTGCACTGCATTTGTAAGTCCCCTTAGGGGGCTTGAACCTGCAATAATCTGGTCACTTGCTCTATATACAGCAGTGCCACAGCATTGCTGTATATAAAAGAAATCTCAGTCTTCGATGAATACCAGCCAAGGGCTGGTTTTCCCAGGAATACTTTGATGGCAGACACAGGGGTCATCAGCAGACCTCTAGCTATCATGACAACACATCAGTGTCCCACGAGGGCTCAGAACAGTGCACCCCCCTGCCAGCAAGTTTAAAAGACCACTGTCAGAGATCAACAGGTTAACAGCCTTGGGCAGAGCGCCACTCCAGCAACCATTGTTAGAGACAGGTGAAGACTCAATAATTCAGCCTTCATCTGCAAGGAAAGATGCGGGCTTAGTGTGTGAGCCTGCATCAAATGCATAGCATGTCTTAAGTCATTAAGGGGGTAATGCAAAAGTGATCTATAAGCAACTTACAACACAGCAAAGGGATCTCATTGCTGAAAGTTATCAGTTAGGAGAAGGGTACAATTTTTTTTTCCTAGGCATTTGATATACAAAGGAACAATGGGAAAATAGTCATTGAGATGCATTAGCACAAGAGTAACATTGCCAAGAACTGTACATCCCTCAAAATGTAGGTGAAACGTACAACCAGTAGAGTTCTTGAGTTCCTCTTCTTAAATGGCACACTGCTTAGATGTCTCTGGAAGTCCTATATACATTCCTATAAAGATATACTCAGTATACATAGAATATCATGGAAATTTCAAAGTTTGTCTTGGAAATCCGATACATATAGAGGGTCAGTATCAATCTATTGAACATCTGAAGAGTTTTGGATATCAAATTGGAATGAATAACAATGGCATGCTAAGGAAAGAGGAATAAATTGCCAAGTATGGACAACAACAAGAATCCTTTAGATGGAATTGGATGCTTGACAGGTCCGGACATTATGCTGGCATGGTGACTAAACAGCTTACCGATGTGTCACAACTGTGACTGCAGAATGATAATTGGTAGTGGATTTTGGCCAAGGAATTGCCTCCACTTGCGAAAGTACTTCAGGCACTGTCACATCATGACCCAAGTGTCTTTATACTCAGACCACATAAAAAGTTGAAGAATTTTTAAAAATTGGAAAATAGTACCTTAGAACGTTTTTATTTTTTTATGCTTAAAATCCCTTGAGATCACAATATCGAAGATGGTTTGAATTCAGATGACTGTGATGGAGAAGAAATGTAACGCTTCGTTGCTGTGGAAACGAGTTAGCTCTAAAAGTTTATTTTATCTTTTATGCTGAGCATAAAAAGTACATTTGGGGTTCATTTGTTCTTTAACGCTTTGAGAAAGAAAAATTGTTGAATTGATGACAATGACCTATTGTAATACTTTAATCTTAACACAATGGCTAAAGGTAATACATTAGTATTTCGTTCCATAGGGTCTTCTGCTGCCTGAATCATTCTTGATATAAAAGAAATTCCTTAAAGCATATTAATGTTACAGCATTGATTTTACTGCCAGTCATTTAACACACTTCATATAGCATTCCAGCTGACAAAGAAAGGGTTTTAGATGTTCAATATTTTGTGGCAAACATCAAAAACAGATAAAAACAGCAAATTAAAATATTTCATTATGTTTCTTTTTCTTTTCAACAAAAAACCCTCACCCCTATAAATAGCACTAAGAGAAAGGAAGGAAGAGGAAAAAAATTAGGAGCAAAAAAAGTTTCAAAACCCTTCCCAAGTATTTATTATTTAATGGCCTTCAGCTCGATCTCAAGCCATTGTGAGTTGATGGATGAATGTGCTGCAGGAAGATCCATCTTCTGCAATAATAGATAAGACCACCAGGGTCTTCTCCACTGTTTTTTTGAGTGTATCAAGCCATCGCGTTGTTGGTCTTCCTCTTCACCTTGTTCCTTCTATTCTTCCTACAATGATGTCCTTCTCCGGTGATTGCTCTTTACGTATGATGTGTCCAAAGTAGGCAAGTTGGAGTTTGATGATCCTTGCTTTGAGTGATATGACTGGATTGATTTGTTCCAAAATCGATGTTTGTTCTTCTTGCATCCTTGGTATTAATAACATCATTTTCCAGCACCATATTTCGAAGACGTTGATTCTTTTTCTGTTTTGTTTCTTCATCGTCCAGGTTTTGCTTTCATATGTTACTACAGAAAATACCAAACTATGAACGAGTTGTGTCACCAGTGAGATGTTCCTTTATTTGAATACCTTGTCCAAATTGGTGATTTGTCCATAGCAGGTCTCCTTTTGACTTCTGATGTTGTTACTGCATTTTGAGTGATCATTGACCCAAGTAGATTGAAGATTTTCACAACTTCTAGTTTGTTGCCGTGCACCTCAAATGTAACCCGGTTGTACAGTACCTGGCAGTAGTCAATATCTTTGTCTCTTTGAATTAAGTAGAAGTCCCATGTTCGAGATTTCCATCTTGACACTCCGTAATAAGTCCTTCACATGGCCGGATTTAGGCAGGTGCGACTTGTGCGGTCGCACAGGGCGCCGACGGCCATGCTTCGGGGGGGGCGCCACAGAGAGGTAAGAATTCGTAAGTTTCCTGTCTCCTCCGGTCCCAGCACTGTGTTTTTACTGCTGTGTGGGGGCTCCTGCTGTATGTAGGAGGCTGTGTGGGGGCTCCTGCTGCGCGTAGGAGGCTGTGTGGGGGCTCCTGCAGCGCGTAGGAGGCTGTGTGGGGGCTCCTGCTGCGCATAGGAGGCTGTGTAGGGGCTCCTCCTGCGCGTAGGAGGCTGTGTGGGGGCTCCTGCTGCGCGTAGGAGGCTGTGTGGGGGCTCCTGCTGCGCGTAGGAGGCTGTGTGGGGGCTCCTGCTGCGCGTAGGAGGCTGTGTGGGGGCTCCTGCTGCGCGTAGGAGGCTGTGTGGGGGCTCCTGCTGCGCGTAGGAGGCTGTGTGGGGGCTCCTGCTGCGCGTAGGAGGCTGTGTGGGGGCTCCTGCGGCACGTAGGAGGCTGTGTGGGGGCTCCTGCTGCGCGTAGGAGGCTGTGTGGGGGCTCCTGCTGCGCGTAGGAGGCTGTGTGGGGGCTCCTGCTGCGCGTAGGAGGCTGTGTGGGGGCTCCTGCTGCGCGTAGGAGGCTGTGTGGGGGCTCCTGCTGCGCGTAGGAGGCTGTGTGGGGGCTCTTGCGGCGCGTAGGAGGCTGTGTGAGGGCTCCTGATGCGCGTAGGAGGCTGTGTGGGGGCTCCTGCTGCGCGTAGGAGGCTGTGTGGGGGCTCCTGCTGCGCGTAGGAGGCTGTGTGGGGGCTCCTGCTGCGCGTAAGAGGCTGTGTGGGGGCTCCTGCTGCGCGTAAGAGGCTGTGTGGGGGCTCCTGCTGCGCGTAAGAGGCTGTGTGGGGGCTCCTGCTGCGCGTAAGAGGCTGTGTGGGGGCTCCTGCTGCGCGTAAGAGGCTGTGTGGGGGCTCCTGCTGCGCGTAAGAGGCTGTGTGGGGGCTCCTGCTGCGCGTAAGAGGCTGTGTGGGGGCTCCTGCTGCGCGTAAGAGGCTGTGTGGGGGCTCCTGCTGCGCGTAAGAGGCTGTGTGGGGGCTCCTGCTGCGCGTAAGAGGCTGTGTGGGGGCTCCTGCTGCGCGTAAGAGGCTGTGTGGGGGCTCCTGCTGCGCGTAAGAGGCTGTGTGGGGGCTCCTGCTGCGCGTAAGAGGCTGTGTGGGGGCTCCTGCTGCGCGTAAGAGGCTGTGTGGGGGCTCCTGCTGCGCGTAAGAGGCTGTGTGGGGGCTCCTGCTGCGCGTAAGAGGCTGTGTGGGGGCTCCTGCTGCGCGTAAGAGGCTGTGTGGGGGCTCCTGCTGCGCGTAAGAGGCTGTGTGGGGGCTCCTGCTGCGCGTAAGAGGCTGTGTGGGGGCTCCTGCTGCGCGTAAGAGGCTGTGTGGGGGCTCCTGCTGCGCGTAAGAGGCTGTGTGGGGGCTCCTGCTGCGCGTAAGAGGCTGTGTGGGGGCTCCTGCTGCGCGTAAGAGGCTGTGTGGGGGCTCCTGCTGCGCGTAAGAGGCTGTGTGGGGGCTCCTGCTGCGCGTAAGAGGCTGTGTGGGGGCTCCTGCTGCGCGTAAGAGGCTGTGTGGGGGCTCCTGCTGCGCGTAAGAGGCTGTGTGGGGGCTCCTGCTGCGCGTAAGAGGCTGTGTGGGGGCTCCTGCTGCGCGTAAGAAGCTGTGCGGGTGCTCCTGCTGCATTGAAGAGGCTGTGCGGGGGCTCCTGCTGCGCGAAGGAAGCTGTGAGGGGCCTCCTGCTGCGCGTAGGAGGCTGTACGGGGGCTCCTGCCGCATGTAGGATGCTGTGCGAGGGCTCCTGCTGCATGTAAGAGGCTGTGCAGAGGCTCCTGCTGCGCGTAAGAGGCTGTGCGAAGGCTCCTGCTGCGTGTAAGAAGCTGTGCGGGTGCTCCTGCTGCGTTGAAGAGGCTGTGCGGGGGCTCCTGCTGCACGAAGGAAGCTGTGCGGGGCCTCCTGCTGCGCGTAGGAGGCTGTGCGGGGGCTCCTGCTGCGCGTAGGAGGCTGTGCGGGGGCTCCTGCTGCGCGTAGGAGGCTGTGCGGGGGCTCCTGCTGCGCGTAGGAGGCTGTGCGGGGGCTCCTGCTGCGCGTAGGAGGCTGTGCGGGGGCTCCTGCTGCGCGTAGGAGGCTGTGCGGGGGCTCCTGCTGCGCGTAGGAGGCTGTGCGGGGGCTCCTGCTGCGCGTAGGAGGCTGTGCGGGGGCTCCTGCTGCGCGTAGGAGGCTGTGTGGGGGCTCCTGCTGCGCGTAGGAGGCTGTGTGGGGGCTCCTGCTGCGCGTAGGAGGCTGTGTGGGGGCTCCTGCTGCGCGTAGGAGGCTGTTTGGGGGCTCCTGCAGGTATTTGCATATAGTTGTAGTGTGGCTTTTAGATATAACTCCTGTGGACCCCAGACACCCCAGTCCGACCCTGCATCCATCTATCTTTTATATAGTATCTATTGTATGTGTGTCATGTATATGGTGTAATTTATCCAGTGGCAAAATGACTGGGCCTGTGGGTGATGGCGGCCATTGCTATTTTCTCGGATGCATGGTTGAACACCATTGAGGAGCAGATGGCCAGTGGCTCCCTGTTTCGCCCTTGCTGTGCAGCTGTGGGCCCTGGATAGGTGTAATGACATCAAGGGGAGCCTGTGACGTGATGCCAGTGGGCCCCTCAGCTGCGGCCAGAGTTGCTGCAGAGCATGTGTAGGGGGTAATACATATATATATTATTATACACCCTACATATGCCCTATACCTGTCACGTGTAATGTAATGTAATTCTGAATATTGACCTGCCATATCCTAAAGGTGTGTAAGATGTGCTCTGTTAGGATTTCACTTGCTGATTCAAGTGGTCATCCTCTGTTCGCTCACATGCGATTTACAATGTGTGGTCATCTGCAGAATGATGTCTCCTCCTGTTTCTCTCAAATTGAAAATGATAACAATGAGAGAAGCAGGAGGAGACGTCATTCAGCAGATGACCCCGAGTCTGCAAATCACTGGTGAGCGATCACAAGACCCCTCAGATTGGCAAGTGAAATCCTAGCCATATATTACATACTTTGGGGATGCGGCTAATGTGCAGAATGTCACACAGGGGAGACACTGGTCAGTCCAGGGCAGCAGAGCAGGGAGAAGCATCCAGGGACCGGCCTCCCGGGCTCCTCATCCTGGTGGCATCATCCCCGGCCAGATATTAAATGTGTATTTTATCTGAAACGCGGCAGCATCAGAGTAAAATATACACGACTGCAATAATGGAGTCAGTGTCTGATTCCTTCCACCCGGGGGTCGTGCAGGAGGAATCAGCTTTCAGAGAACTTATCATTGGAGTCTCATACGTGACATGGCGTCACTGCCGTCTGCACATCACATGTAATGGTTTAGTGTAGGTATGAAGGTCTGTCAATGTAATGCATCGCTAGCAGCTGAGGTGTATTATGAGGATCTGCAGCAGCTGAGATGAGTGTTATCGGGTTCTGCAGTAGCTGAGATGTGTATTATGGGGTTCTGCAGCAGCTGAGGTGTATTATGCGGTTCTGCAGCAGCTCAGATGTGTATTATGGGGTTCTGCAGCAGCTGAGATGTATTATGAGAATCTGCAAAAGCTGAAATGTGTATAATGAGGTTCTGCAGCATAGAAGGTGTGTATGATGAGTTTCTGCAGCAACTGAGATGTGTATGATGAGGTTCTGCAGCATAGAAGGTGTGTATGATGAGGTTCTGCAGCAACTGAGATGTGTATAATGAGGTTCTGCAGCATAGAAGGTGTGTATGATGAGATTCTGCAGCAACTTAGATGTGTATGATGAGGTTCTGCAGCAGCTGAGGTGTGTATTATGAAATTCTGAAGAATATCACATGATTCGGCGTGGATTTATTTTACAAATTTTCCAACAAAATTATTTGCAGTATTGCCAGCTGGTGTGATCCCAGACTGATTAATAAAGGGGTTACAGTATATATGCCATAGTTCTTCCATACACAGGGCCCCTCCCTCATGGTGTGTATGTGGTTCTGCAGCTCATTCTGTTCAGGTCAGTAGAGCTGAGAGGCAGTGACACATACAGAGCACCCCCCATCCTCATGGTGTGTATGTGGTACTGCACCTCAGTCTGTTCAGGTCATTGAAGCTGAGAGGCCGTAACACATACAACCTGAGGACTCTTTATTACATAGAAAGCAGAGATTTTTTTCGAATTTCGCACATTCCCCTTTAACATTTGTATTTTAGACTTTTTAGTCCAGAGTACACGCAGCATCGGCCGCCGGCTCTATCGTGCATTATCTGGCATCATCCTGTACGTTTATCCTCAGGATTTGTATAGTAGATGCTGATCCCACCAATGGGGCCACGACCTGCGCCGCACTAAGTGTATAGGAATTTATATCACCTCTCTACGAAGAGCAGCAGCGCCTCATTCTCCAGATACATGTGCACCCCATAGGTGAGATCCGCATGTACCATCCATGATGTAATATCCAGGGATACGGCATAAATGGTTGAAATCGGAAGACCTCTAAAAGAACGAGATCAAATGTGGTGGATTTGAGGTGCAGATTCTCCAGCACAAATTTGGAGTTTATTGTACATTTGAAGAGATCAATTTTATTAGGATATAAAAAAAATGGCCTCCTGTCCTCGTTTGTTTCCTGGGAAACTGGGTAAAAAATCAGTAGGGGGGCACCAAAGTGCAGTTTTGCACAGGACACTATTCAGGTTAAGGCCGGCCCTGGTCCTTCATTCCATCTATGCTTGTTGCTCTCAATGTTGTATAGTCTGCATATTTAAGACTTTTACCAAGTAGATTCAATAATCCAGTACTGATCTTCAAGATTCCAACTATATACAGTAGGTATTTGTCTCTGACCCAATCCGTCCCCAGGTATCTTAGTCCATTATCCCATAATTATTGACAATTTTCTTCTACCAATAAAAGTAAATTGCTCAGAAAGCTCTATTGGTTGAATAATGTAGATCTAAGCCACAGTCATCAAATGTCTAGATTTCTTCAGTTTGGTATCAATTTTTTAGTTATATTAACTAAATCTATAGATTGTAGATGATGTAGCAGAGTTGTTTTGTCTTCTTGACCCTCACCCACTCTTATATCAAAATTTTCAATTGAGTATTCTATCCATATAATTGTACTTACTGGTAAACTTGCTACACAAAGGAAATAAAATAATAGAGCCCAAATAAGTTCTCTTTAATAAAAGTGTCATAGATGATAAAATAAGAATTTTCCCCTCAATAGGGGTAATCTGTCCAATTCATCTGTAGTAAGACCATAGGAAAATGATGCATTACATTGCGATGATTGAGATCAATGCACTCGTAAGTGTAATGTATAAAGTAAGGGCGGCTTTGCACGTTGCGACATCGCACGTGCGATCTCGGTGGGGTCAAATCGAAAGTGACGCACATCCGGCGTCACTTTCGACATCGTACTGTGTAAATGCTAGATGATACGATGACCGAGCGCAAAAACGTCGTTATCGTATCATCGTTGCATTCACCGACATTTCCATAATGCCGGTGTCGCAACAGGTACGATGTTGTTCCTCGTTCCTGCGGCAGCACACATCGCTGTGTGTGAAGCCGCAGGAGCGAGGAACATCTCCTTACCTGCCGCCGGCGGCTATACGGAAGGACGGAGGTGGGCGGGATGTTTACATCCTGCTCATCTCCGCCCCTCCGCAGCTATTGGCCGCCTGCCGTGTGACGTTGCTATGACGCCGCATGACCCACCCCCTTAGGAAGGAGGCAGGTCTCCGGCCAGAGCGACGGTCGCAGGGCAGGTGAGTGCATGTGAAGCTGGCGTAGCGATAATTTTCGCTACGCCAGCTATCACACGATATCGTACCTGCGACGGGGGCGGGGACTATCACGTGCGACATCGCAGCATCGGCTTGCGATGTTGCAACGTGCAAAGCCAGCCTAAGTCCTCCACAATGAATATTTTATGTAATTGTTTTTCACTTTGGCTAATTGATAGACTTCTTGAATCAAGAATTTTTCTATCTTTACTCAATTTTCAAAATATATTTTATTTTTGTGAACAGTTTTTTATCACTATATATTTTTTATCTAAGAATACCTATCTTATTGTTTTGCACATTTTTACATCATACTTAATCCTTTGCACATACATAACTTTTATCCCTGTTCGCTATATTCACAGGCTTTCTACAATTTATTCCCACACTGTGAACTAGGGTTACCTTTTTGCGCAGGCGCCCTAGCACTGGTTCCCACGCCCTGAACTCCAGTTACCTGGCCCCGCAAGCACTTTAGTTTATTTTACCACTCTAGTCATCTCTGACCGCTACTCCGTGGTCTGCCACACACCTTTCTTCCCATTATGCATATAAAATTAATAAAACGTAGCACCATATTAGGCAATCTCCCCTCCTTTGTTACACAGGTCACTGTGCAGTTTTTTTGTAGCTGTCGGGGAGCCCTAACGCTATCGTCTTGAACAGCGAGTTATTTCTTTTATTTCTCCTCTCCTGTGGCTTGTTTGCATTGCGCTGCACTGACTACAACTATTTTATTACTTTATTACACTCCTACATGCCACTGAATATTTTTGATCATACTGCTATCTTTATGGATCTATTAAATCTATTAAATCTATTAAATCTAGTAAATTATCTATTATCATAAATTACATACTGATTGATATTGTATATTTTGATATATTTTGATATAAATAATTTTTGTTTCTCTTTCTAATTAATCTTACTGATTCCAACATATTTACTTTTGCTAATACACCCTCATATGCCAATCTATATAACAAATATCAGGTATTATCTTTCTATATTATGTCTAGATTCATATTTACTCCCAATAGTTACTGTGTCCATTATCCCCATATTGAATCATATCTTTTGTCCCAGCACAATTCTTGTTTTTTCCCTTTTTTCACTGATAATTTAGGTACATACTCTATTGAAGGGAACCTGCCACCAGGTTTGACCCCTATAAGCTGCAGCCACCACCAGTGAGCCCTTATATACAGCGTTCTAGAATACTGTATAAAAGAGCCTAGGCTGCTCAGTATAATGTAAAAAACATCTTTTAATATACTCACCTGTGGGGCAGACCAGTTTAATGGGTGTTGCTGGTCTCGATCCGGCACCTCTTCTCTTCCTTCCATTGCCATCCTCCTTCCCGGCTCCATGTGGATGATGTGTCCTACATCATCCACACAGAGATCTTCATTGCGCTCCTGCTCATGTTTCTCTGCCCTGCTGAGGGCAGATCAAAGTACTGTAATGCACAGGCACGGGGAAATGTGAAAGACCGCCTGTGCATGCAAACTACAATACTTTAATCTGCCCTCAGCTGGGATGAGAAAAGTGAGCAAGAGCGCAATGAAGATCTCTGTGTGGATGACATAGTACACGTCATCTGCATGGAGCAAGGAAGGAGGATGTTGATGTAAGGAAGAGAGGAGGCTCCGGACTGAACCCAGTGATGCCCATCATACCGGACCGCCCCACAGGTGAGTATAATAAAAGGTGTTTTTTATTTTATGCACAGCGGCCTGGGCTCTTATATACAGTATTCTAGAATGCTGTATATACGAGCTCAGTGGTGGTGGCTGCAGCTTAAACGGGTAAAACCTGGTCCCTTTAATTTATCTCTTCACCCCTCTGTTAGCACTAACAATGGTTATACCTTTCTGTAAGAACTCATCTTCCACTTGTTTTACTACATAAATGCTATTTCCCAGTTGGCCCAAACCTCTCATCCACCTCTAACAACCACACAAATGAATGATACACAGGGGTTTGAGTCCATTTTTATTTATTTTATTTCTTGTATGTGTGACGCCCTGGACTATCCAGGTCATCCCAGGTAGTCACACACACAACACCACACCCCCCTCCCGGTTAGGTAACACTAGCCAAACCAAAACCCTTGTCACCATCCTCAAGGTTTGATGTCCACATCAGGGGGGGCGGAGACAGGCGGTTGGCTCCGCCCACTGAGGAGTTCACAGGCCTGGAGGCGGTAACTTAAGTAGTCAAGTTCAAGTTGAAGCAGAGTAGTTTTGACAGTGAAGGAGAGAGGTTGAGTCCAGAGGCAGACCTGTGCTCAGGCCTGCCATAGACTACTCCGGTGGCTGGGTCAGAGCCCAGTCACCATTGGCAAGGAGGCAGACGGGGGTGGCTGCCTGCAGGAGACCGGGAAAATGACCGGTGGAACCGTAAGGGACCGGGACAGGGTAGTGGCCCGCCGGAACCAAACCGGGGAGCCAACTGGATACCGGAGCACCAGGCAGGGTACTCAGACCCAGCACAAAGCCCTGAACCGACAGAGCCGAGTCGAATAAACTGATTGCTGGCTGGACTTAAGGACCTACCCCCCACAAGTCCCTTTAGAAGACAACAGCCCAACCACACAGGATAAAGCCACCGCCAAGGCATAGAGACCCAAAGGGCCAGCGTCTGCGGGCAAACAGGCTCCTCCAGCATATACCAGTCGGGGAGCGGACTACCAGTGTCTAGGCACAGGAGTCAAAACATTTACACACAGAGGTGCAGGAGAAAGGCGGACATCACCAACCTAGTCTGGAAGAAGCCGCAGCCGGCTGCAGGCCCCGTTCATCACTCCATTTGGTTTACCAGAGACTCCAGTGTCTTGTGTCAGGGTGAGTACACCAGTGCCATCAGACACCGCCCCGCGGTGTACCAAAACACCTCACCCTGCACCCCGGCCCTTGCCTACCGGGCCCTGGGACCAACACCCCCTGCCCACGGAGGGGGTCAACACCTAGCCGCGCCATTACATCGCTCCTGGGAGCCCCAAACCTTCACCGCAGAGGTGGTGTCCATAATCACCACAACCCGTGGGTGGCGTCACCAACTATCATCCCAAACCAAACACCCAAATCCCCGCGTGTAGCACCAACTCCCTTGCAGAGCGACGTGACCCCCGGGTCCGTGAGAGGCTTGAGCCACCACCTGCAGTACGAGCACGGATCCGAGTGGCTCGGCGGTTGCAGCCGAGCCCGCGGGGCGGTACATATGCTTCGCTTATGTTTCTTTAATTTGTGTTTTTTCAACTTTTTTATTTAACAATTGTCACTATATTTAGTATTTATATAATATGCTTGATTTGTTGTGATGGGTCGTCCTTTGAACCCTTTGCTGTTTCCCAATGTATCAGCTGACATCTACTTACTTGCCATTACCTGCGCACCTTTTTCCAAATCAGTTCTCTATATTTATTCCCGCTGTTTTTGTCTTATTTCTACTGTACTTCGTCCTGATAAAGGAATGATCTGTACTCGGAAACGCGTTGACGATAAATCATATTTCCAGGATTTCTGCTTCATCCATCTTTTCATCCTATGGCAACGTGGGATAACCCCTTCTCCTCCTCCTCCTGCGTTTTCTCCTTGTTGTGCTGCTGCATTTTCCGCAGCTTCTGAACATAAACCGCTCTATGTCAGGCGTATCACGTCACCTTCATGAACGTTATGAGGATAGTTCGCACTGACAAGTGTTTGGCATAGAAAATCCAAAAATCACAACAAAAACATTAGTTTTTAACTCTGCAAAAAGCCATAACGTGTGAACAAAGCCTTAGTGCTCACTTTTAGTGATGAATCTGTGTGAGTGGTGCAGACCCATAGGCTATGTTCACACGCTGCGTTTTTACAGCTATTTTTTTCTCTAGCCAAAACCCTCCTCTCTCGGTATTTGTGTATTTTTACTGCTTTTTTGTGCGGAGTGAGATTTTAGTACAGTACATGTTTAATAAAATTAATTACGGTATATTCATCAAAAAATACAGCGAATAAAGCTGCAAAAATTCGGCAAAACATTGTGTGTGAACAAGTACATAGCCATGATTTTTTTTTATTGAGCCCTCATACCAGTCTGATTGCTCATTCAGACGCTCTGTATTCCTGCCTGCTGAGTAGTGCGCTGCAGAGTGACTTTTTGAGGGATTGCTTAGGGTCTTAAGACGCTCATCATTCTGCTGAAAATGTGAGGTAGAATCTATAACTTAAAAAAATAGAAATAATACGTTATAGATAATCTTTAATAAAGTAATTGTAATGGGGAAAACATTTTTTTTCCTAATATAAAATAATTTTAGCATCAAATTTAACTTTTTTCCAAAAAATTTTAAAATGACACGACTGCAGATGAACTAAAGGCCTTGTCACACACAGAGATAAATCTGCGGCAGATCTGTGGTTGCAGTGAAATTGTGGACAATCAGTGCCAGGTTTGTGGCTGTGTACAAATGGAACAATATGTCCATGATTTCACTGCAACCACAGATCTGCCAAAGATTTGTCTCTGTGTGTGACGGGGCCTTAAGCCCCTGTCATCCCTATCTGATACAAATTTACAGTAACTACACAGCAGCAATCCAAAAATGACAGCTGCCTCCTCGGGATTGAAATATATCCTATTTTGCGCTTATTTGTGGTGATGAGATTTTTCATCTGAATAATGGATGAAGTGACATTTTAATATCTGGGACGAGTGGCTTTTAGGTTTTTGCAATGGACTCAGCGTTTTACTGGAAAAAGTAGTGCAGCATGCTGTGCAATTCTGGCTACAAATTTTTGCCTGGATCACTGAGGTCTGTATTTTTAAAATTGTCATACTTTGCAGATTTTCTGTTTAGACAAACGTGGCCATGTTCTGTTTGCCCTCACATCTCCTCTTAACTTTGAATGGCCAGTGGCTTCTGTAAATAAATTGAGATGTTAGGCTAAGTTTGACATTGTCCCCCATGTAAGGCTGTAGCGCCCATACCGTCATCCGCGCTGTACTGTCCCCCTCCCTGGCAGGGAAGTCGGTTCTCTCACCCATCTGTGACGCCCTGGGCAAGCCAGGGGTCACAGGTCACAACGTCATATGCACCCCACATTCCCTGCAGGAACATCCAAGCTAACCCAAAATCCTTGTTGCCTTCCTCCAGGGGCTGATGTCCACACCAGGGGGTGGGCCAGGCGGTTGGCTCCGCCCACTGAGGAGTTCACAGCCCTGGAGGCGGGAAAACCAGGCAGATCAGAGAGAGAGTTTGAAGTGTGAGGAGTAAACAGTGAAGTGGTAAAGGAGGACAGTAAAAGTGGCGACAGCAAAGAAACAGTTAAGAAAGCCTGAAGTTGGTCCGGGTGTGTGCCCCAGACTGAGACAGCAAGGTCAGCAGACGGCGGTGATAGTCTGCAGGGGGACTGTTTGGAGGTTGCTGGAAGGACCGCGGACGGGTGGTGATTCGGCGGTACTGGAGCAGTATACGAAGAACAGTCAGCACCAGGGCAGGGGCCTTTCGGATCCCGGCAAGGCTAGGAGTCGCCATAATTTGCCAAATCCGTCAGTGAAGGGGACCTCTGTCTCCTAACAACCAAGTCCCGATTGAAGGCAACAGCCCGACCGTGAAGGGGAGACACCGCCACCGCCAGGGCACCAGAATGGGCCTGCCCAGGCCCCGGCCGCGCTGGCGGGAGGTGCCGCGGCCCCCGCGCTCGCTCAGGTGATGGCGTTCTCCTTGCCCTATGCGCCCGGAGCTACCTGGCTACCGCAGTATGACGGGAAACCTGATGCTTTACAGGTCTTCCGGAAAAAGCTTAACCCGTTGCTAGAACTGTACCCCCTGACTGATAAGCAACGTGCGGCGGTAGTGCTGGGCCAGTTAACCGGTGCGGCTGAGCAGGAGGCGGAGACCTGGGCCGAGGGGGACCGGCTCTCTGTAGCCACCATCTTTGAGAAGCTACAGACTGTCTTTGAGACCCGGACGGAAGCTGAGCTGAGGATGCAGTTTTACCAGTGCCGGCAACGGGCTGTGGATAGCATTCGGGACTATGCTTTATGTCTGCAAACCGCCCTCCGCACGCTAAAGCGGGTGAATCCTATCAATGAGGCGGACAGCAATAAGATGTTAGTAGAGCAATTTGTGCAGGGGATGAGGTCCCCTGAGGATCGCAATCAACTCTGGCTCTGGGCCCTAGAACACCCTGATGTGGACTTTGCCGTGTTAAAGGAACGGGCCATTAAAGCACTACAGCCCCAGCTTCAGAAATCTTGGAGCCAGCCCCGTGGCCCATTGAGACTGCCCCCGTTGTGGTGGCACCTGCCCTACCAACCTCTCCAATACCTGCAGCCCCAAGCAGCACGATGGAGGAACTGGCAGCCCAGGTCCGTCGCATGGACGGAGACCTCGCCAAGATTCTTGCTGCACTCCAACCTTTGACCAGATCTCAGCCTCCAGCACAGATACAGCTTGCCGACAGCCCTGAGGATGTCCCCTGGATTCAGCGGAGAAGTGCTAACAACCCGCGGAGCAGACCTCCAACCTGCTACAAGTGCCGTAAGCCTGGGCATTACTTCCGACAGTGCCCGTTAAACGAGCAACCCCTGGGGCCCCGGGCCAATCCTCAGGAGTAGAACCCCGTGGCCCCCCAGACTGGCGGGACCGGTATATCGGGGCCGGCCCATCATCCCCGTGGCTGTGGACGGCATACCGGTGATGGCTCTCTTGGACACTGGATCACAGGTAACCACCATACCATACACATTGTACCAGCGGTATTGGGGGATAGACGATCTGGCACCCCCAGATACTAGTATAACGCTAATTGCTGCTAATGGACTCCCATTGACCCAAGTGGGGTATAAACAGGTGGCTATGACAGTGGGGCAAGCTGAACTGTAACACCAGGGTATGATTGTGATCATGAATGAACCCAGTGATCATAACCCGAAGATAGTGCTAGGAACCAATGTGATGGAGCACTGTATGGGTGATGTGTTGGCCCTACTGCAACAGCTGGCCGCCACGGCGGCGGGGAGCCGACAGAGAGCTGTGCAGCGTGAGATCCGAGCCTTGATGTACCGCCAGCATGTAAACTCAACAGGAGGAGAGATTGGTGGAGTGAGAGTGATGGATGTTGCTCCATTGATTGTGCCCCCTAGGAGTGAGATGATGATTTGGTGTAGGGCAGCAGTAGGGCCTCAGTGGCGTGACTACCCTGCCATGATGGAGCCCATACCCTCCGAGCACTGGCCCACTGTAATGGCCGCCCGAGGGGTGGTGGACGTAAAGAAGGGGAGAGTGCCCGTGAGGGTGCTGAACTGTGGGGAGGAAGAAGTCAGGCTTCCCCAGTATGCCACCATTGCCAAGCTGCTCACCCTGGATCCCCACACCATCCACAAAGCCATTCCCTCAGTCTCCCCACCTACCACCAGCACTTCCCCGCCTCAAGGGGAGGTAAATGAGTGGCACCAACAGCTACACGTGGGCACTGATGATATCCCTACACATCACAAAGCAGGGGTATACAGGGTGATGCGGGAGTATGAACAGGTTTTCAGCAAACATCCACTAGACTTTGGGCAGATCAAAGGGGTCCAACACCACATCCCCACCGGTGAACACCCCCCTATCAAAGAGAGGTACAGGCCTATTCCCCCTGCACATTACCAGTGTGCCAAAGATATGTTGAGAAATATGAAGGAGGCAGGGGTTATTCAGGACAGCTGTAGTCCCTGGGCCGCTCCATTGGTACTGGTCAAGAAGAAGGATGGTACCATGCGGATGTGTGTGGACTACCGGAAGATCAATCAGATAACACATAAAGACGCCTACCCTCTGCCCCGTATTGAAGAGTCTTTGGCCGCACTGAGAACCGCAAATTACTTCTCTTCCCTTGACCTCACTAGTGGGTACTTGCAAGTGGCAGTGGCCCCGGAAGGCCGGGAGAAAACCGCCTTCACCACCCCAATGGGGCTCTGTGAATTCAATAGTATGCCGTTTGGGCTGTGCAATGCCCCTGGAACCTTCCAACGGCTGATGAAGTGCTGTCTGGGACATCTGAACTTCAAGACCGTCCTGTTATACCTGGATGATATGATTGTGTACTCTCAGACGTATGAAGCCCATCTGGAGCACCTAGCCGAGGTGTTCGCGTCCCTTGCCAAATACGGGATGAAGTTGAAGCCCTCCAAGTGCCACCTGCTGAAACCCAGAGTGCAGTACCTGGGGCATGTGGTGAGTGCGGAAGGTGTTGCCCCCGACCCTGAGAAGATCACTGCCATCCAGGACTGGCCAAGACCAACCACCGTGAGGGAAGTAAGGCAGTTTTTGGGTCTGGTGGGATACTACCAGCGCTTCATCAAGGGGTACACGAAGATGGCTGCTCCCATGCAAGACCTCCTCGTGGGACAGACCAAAGGTGGTAGACCCATCGGAGCCCCACTGGTGTGGTTGGACAGGCATGAGGAATCCTTCCGTCAGCTGAAAGCGGCCTTGACTGGAGAAGAGGTCCTAGCGTACCCTGACTACGGCTGCCCATTCATCCTCTACACCAGACCTGGGCAAGGGGCGGCCCGCGGGCCACATCCGGCCCGCCTGCTCTCTGTGACCGGCCCGCCCGTCTTCAGCCGGTGCAGTGGAGCCGGGCTGCAGCATGCCGAGCAGGAAGAGATCCTGTGCAGGTCCGCACAGTCAGTGCAGGAGAAGGAGCAGCACAGCAGAGCAGACGGAATAATTCATCTTCCAGGACCTGCGATGATGTCACGTCCATGTGACTGTGTGGGAGGAGACAAAGGATGCCGGGCAGAAAGCAAGATAGTGAATCCTGAAGGAGATGTGGACACATGATGACTGGTAATAAGAAAAGAGGGGACATGAGGGGGAGGGGGGCTGCAGGGTGAGTGCATATGAGGGCTGCAGACTGACAGAAGGATGTGAAGGGGGGCAGAGTGTTTGAGAGGGGTAAGTTGGGGTACAGGCAGGGTGAGATATGTGGGCAGGATGTGTGACATATGGGGGTGTAGTGTGTGTGATATGGGGGTGCAGGCTGTATGGGGTGTAGTGTGTGTGATATGGGGGTGCAGGTGTAGTATATTACAGGTGTGCGATATGGGGGTGTTGTATATAGTGGTGTAGTATATGGGGGTATAGTGATGTAGTATATTACAGGTGTACTATATGGAGGTGTAGTATATTACAGGTGTGCTATATGGAGGTGTAGTATATTACAGGTGTACTATATGGAGGTGTAGTATATTACAAGTGTACTATATGGAGGTGTAGTATATTACAGGTGTGCTATATGGAGGTGTAGTATATTACAGGTGTGCTATATGGAGGTGTATATTACAGGTGTGCTCTATGGAGGTGTAGTATATTACAGGTGTGCTATATGGAGGTGTAGTATATTACAGGTGTGCTATATGGAGGTGTAGTATATTACAGGTGTGCTATATGGAGGTGTATATTACAGGTGTGCTCTATGGAGGTGTAGTATATTACAGGTGTGCTATATGGAGGTGTAGTATATTACAGGTGTGCTATATGGAGGTGTAGTATATTACAGGTGTGCTATATTGAGGTGTAGTATATTACAGGTGTAGTATATGGGGTGTAGTGATGTAGTATATTACAGGTGTATATAGGGGTGTAGTGATGTAGTATATTACAGGTGTATATAGGGGTGTAGTGATGTAGTATATTACAGGTGTATATAGGGGTGTAGTGATGTAGTATATTACAGGTGTATATAGGGGTGTAGTGATGTAGTATATTACAGGTGTATATAGGGGTGTAGTGATGTAGTATATTACAGGTGTGCTATATGGGATGTAGTGATGTAGTATATTACAGGTGTGCTATATGGAGGTGTAGTATATTACAGGTGTACTATATGGAGGTGTAGTATATTACAGGTGTAGTATATGGGGTGTAATGATGTAGTATATCGGAGGTGTATTATATAGTGGTGTAGTATAATACAGGTGTATATGGGGGTGTAGTATATTACAGGTATATGGAGGGAGTGTAGTATAATACAGGTATAGTATATAGGGGTGTAGTGGTGTAGTTTATTACAGGTGTAGTATATGGAGGGGGTATAGTGATGTAGTATATTGGGTAGAACTGAGGTAATTATATTAGTCCGGCCCTCTAAACCAATCCCAATTTCTCATGCGGCCCCATGGGAGAATTAATTGCCCACCCCTGCTCTACACAGACGCCAGCAATGTGGGTTTGGGGGCAGTCCTGTCCCAGGTCCAGGAAGGAAAGGAGAAGGTGATTGCCTATGCTAGTCAAAAACTCTGTCCGACTGAAAGGAACCCTGAGAACTACAGCTCCTTCAAGCTCGAGCTCCTGGCACTGGTGTGGGCTATCACCGAGCGGTTCCGCCACTACTTGGCCGCAGCAAAATTCACCGCTTTCACGGATAACAATCCATTGACTCACCTGGACACGGCCAAACTGGGCGCGTTGGAGAAGCGGTGGGTGGCCAGACTAGCCAACTATGACTTCACCATCAAATACAGGGCCGGTCGTGTCAACATTAATGCTGATGCCCTCTCTCGGATGCCCCACTTGTCAGAAGGTGGGTGTGAGGATAATGACCTCGAGGAGATCGAGTTGCCTGCATTCCACCGGCCATCAACTGAGAAGGTACATGTCCACCAACAACGGGTGAACCTGGATCCGCTGCCCAGTCAGGAGTGGCAGGAAGCTCAAAATCAAGCGCCCGCTGTCCACCTAGTCAAGACCCTGATGGAGCGAGGCGCTGCTGGGATGGACCCTGCCACCCCAGCTGAAGCCCAACGCTTGTGGAAGGAATGGACCCGGCTGTGTCTACACCAGGGGAGGTTGTACCGTGAGCTGATCAACCTGAAGACCCATGAGAAAATCCGCCAGTTGGTTATTCCCCAAGCTGATGTACCCACTGTTCTGCAGGCGTACCATGATGGTGCCGGCCACTTCGGGTGGAAGAAGCTGGAGATGCTGTTGAGGGAGCGGTTCTATTGGAGTGGGATGCGGGAGTCTGTGGAGGCCTGGTGTCGAGAGTGCGGTCCTTGTACGTTGAGGAGGAAGGATGAAGCCAGCCAGAAGGCTCCCCTATGTCCGATCGTTACACACCAACCGCTGGAGCTGGTTGCCTTGGACCATGTAAAGCTCACCCCCAGCCGAAGTGGGTACACTTACGCTCTGACCATAGTAGATCATTACTCCCGGTTCATGGTGGTTGTCCCGGTCAAGGACTTAACCGGCCGTACCACCGCTAGAGCGTTCCAAGCTTACTTCTGTCGACCCCATGGATACCCTGAGAAGGTGCTTACCGACCAAGGTCCAGCCTTTGAGGCGGCAGTGTTCCGTGAGTTCTGTCAGCTGTATGGCTGCAAGAAGATCCGGACCACCCCTTACCATGCCCAGACCAACGGTATGTGTGAGAAGATGAACCATCTGGTCCTTGGCCTCCTCAAAACGTTGCAGTTGGAGGAGCGGAACCTGTGGCCGGAGAAGCTGCCTGACTTGGTCGTTATGTACAACAATATCCCGTCTAGCTCAACGAAGTGCACCCCAGCGTATCTGATGAGGGCTCGGCCTGGCCGACTGCCGGTGGACCTGGAAATGGGACTGGAAACCCCAGAGACACTCCCCTCAACGGCTGAATGGGACACCCGGCGGAGGGTGCAGTACCGACAGATTCAGGAGTATGTGGAGAAGAACCTAAGTCGGAGTCGAGAACAACAGGAGCAGCGCTTCAATCAGAAAGCGTCTGCGGACCCTTTCCAGCCTGGAGATGTGGTGTTAAAGCGGAAAAGGAAAACCCACAAGCTGGATGATCAATGGGAACAAATCCCGTACGTCGTCCAACCCACAGGATGGGAAGATGGAAAGGCCTACCAGATCAGTCGTGACCAAGGGGGCACCTTGGCCATGGTTTCCCGGGACCATCTGAAAAGGTGCCCGCCAGCATTGAGGGCGATGACTGAAGTACCAGTTCCTCCACCAGCAGAGAAGGCAAAAGAGGTGATCCACACTGTGATGGGTGACTTCCCAGCAGACTGGCCTACACAGAACGGTGCGGTGATTCTTCCAGTGATACTGTTCCCACAACCTGTGGATGAAGAAGTGGTGGAAGCGGTCAACCGTGAGCCAGAACCAGTGCCAGTGCCCAGGGATGAACCTGTGCCCAGCTCCCCTATGCCTCCGCCTGCCCCACACGATAGCAGGGAGGAGGAACAGATTGTTCCCTCTACCCTATTGCCCAGCCCCACTGACATCGGACCCCGGAGGTCCACCCGTCCCAACCTAAGTAGACCCCCACTTAGGTACAGGGAGACCGTCCTTTAAAGAGGGGGTCAGGAAGTCTGTGTGTGTTTGTTTAAAAGTTTGAAAAATGATGATAAGCAAAATGATTACCGAAAAGTCATCTGATTCTACCGTGATTGGAAACCGGCCGTTGCCGGCACCGCTGTCCCCGTGGGGACCGTTTGACAAGTTGTTTAGCATGAGGAACTGCTCATGGACAAGCCCGTGAACTTGCAGGGCAACCACAGACGTTAGTGGCTTGTAAATAAGTTGTGTTACCGTTACCGTTTCCGCATTTACCGCCTCCGGAGAGGCAGGTTGGAGGGAGGGCCCACAGCAGAGCAGGCTGGGGCCCAGCCACCACAGGAACCGGTGGCTACCCTCTGGAGGGGAAGGACAGATCCCGCTCGGGTAACTTGTGCTGGACTGGGGTCAAGGGGTGCTGCCTGGGCTTTAGGGGCAGCATCAGGGCCAGGTTACTTGGGTGGGAGAGAGCGGAGACCGTAACCGTTAACCGTGTTAATGTTTGCAACGTTTAAGCACTGAACCTCCCGATGTGGGATGATGCCATAAATTGTATATATGTTACCGTTTTTTATATTTTTCAGAAAAACAAAAGGAAAATAAAACCGGTGTTGGACGGGCAGCCCGAGGACGGTCTGCGTTTTGCTAAGGGGGAATGTGACGCCCTGGGCAAGCCAGGGGTCACAGGTCACAACATCACATGCACCCCACATTCCCTGCAGGAACATCCAAGCTAACCCAAAATCCTTGTTGCCTTCCTCCAGGGGCTGATGTCCACACCAGGGGGTGGGCCAGGCGGTTGGCTCCGCCCACCGAGGAGTTCACAGCCCTGGAGGCGGGAAAACCAGGCAGATCAGAGAGAGAGTTTGAAGTGTGAGGAGTAAACAGTGAAGTGGTAAAGGAGGACAGTAAGAGTGGCGACAGCAAAGAAGCAGTTAAGAAAGCCTGAAGTTGGTCCGGGTGTGTGCCCCGGACTGAGACAGCAAGGTCAGCAGACGGCGGTGATAGTCTGCAGGGGGACTGTTTGGAGGTTGCTGGAAGGACCACGGACGGGTGGTGATTCGGCGGTACTGGAGCAGTATACGAAGAACAGTCAGCACCAGGGCAGGGGCCTTTCGGATCCCGGCAAGGCTAGGAGTCGCCATAATTTGCCAAATCCGTCAGTGAAGGGGACCTCTGTCTCCTAACAACCAAGTCCCGATTGAAGGCAACAGCCCGACCGTGAAGGGGAGACACCGCCACCGCCAGGGCACCAGTTTCCCAGGGCCAGCGCCTGCGGGCAAAGTAGGGCTCCTTCGGCCCAGATTGAAGCCGAGGAGTGGGTAACCGGTGGGGACCCATCGCTACCAAGAGACTTTACATAGGTGCAGGGAAGAGACCGTCACCGCTAACGGCAGGGAACCGCAGCACCGTAACCGTCCGAGGGACCCGTCCAACCAGCCGTTTGTTTACCGAGAACTGTGTCGTGTTTACTGGCTGAGTGAGTACCTCCGTGCCGTGCGGCACAGCGCTGCCCCTGCGCCCCTGCACCTCTACAGGCCCCATACCCGCCTGTCCACCATACCAACCCCATCACTGGGCCCCGGGAGCACCAAGACCCCTACTCACGGAGGGGCAAATCAACAACTGGCTGCTCCGTACCATCACTCCCGGGCTCCCCAGAAAGAGCAGCGGTGGTGTCCATTTAATCACCACAACCGTGGGTGGCGTCACGGACAATAAACTATCCCAAAACCCAATCCCCTTTCACTCACGGGTGAGGAGCGCCGCTCGAGTCCCCGGGATCCGGCCCATCGCTCGAGCCACCGAGCAGCAGCAGGCCGCAGCAGCCACGGTAGCCGGACCCGAGCAGTGGGAGAGCGCGGCGTCCCCTCCTCTGCCCGCGACACATCCAGCTGTCCTGCAGTGACCGCCCCGTCCTCAGTTCATGCTGCTGTCTCCCATGGCCTGCACACACCACACGGTCATAGACAGCATTATGATGTGACATCAATGCTTTCCGGTTGGCCAGCTTTCCCTCCGAGCCCAGTCGTTGTCATATCATTATAACAACATGTTCTTTCTTCCCTGCTTGACTTGCATATCCACTCTCCAAAATCTGTATCATAAATCAATGCGGACTTCAGTCTGTACTACATGGATAAGAGCCATGACTGAGCCATGATCACACTTCCCTGACTCCTGACATAACAATAACAGTGTAAGTACTTTGTTGGGCAACTTACATTGTGGCTGTGATTAGCAAGCTTTTCCTGGAGCACCAGAAGCAGTAGCTAGCTTTTGAATATGACCACACCGGTTAAGCTGCTGAAACAGTTTTCTACTTGAGTAACATCTGGCCACCTGGGGTTGACCAAAACCTAGTCTGTCAGATACTGCCCTACCTCTTTTAGAATGTTCTGTCCCAGAGTCATGGTAGGACCACCAGCAGAGGCTTTTACCAGCAAGATCCCTTTTTGTTCAAAGTTCTGTCCACAGATGCCTATCTTCATCTACACAACCTCAGCAATGGGGATAGATAACTGATTAGCAGACATCAAGGGTATGGTCGACACTTTTTTGCAGTAGACTAGCTCAGTGAAATATCATTGAAAGTACTCTTCAGGCAAGGTAGTCACCTTGGAGCCTGTAGCTATAAAACACTGGATTTTCCTTCTATTAAACTCGTCCCACATCTTGGGTCTCTCGGAAACTATACCTTCTGAGTCATCTTCCTCTCCAGACATATTAGACCCTACAGTGTGCTTCTCAACCATGGGGCGCATTAGTTTAATGAGCGCCCCCTCTGCTGGTTTTCTTGGGTTGGGCTCCTTCTGGAGATGTGCGTACTTCCTCTGCAAATCCAGAATTCAATTCTATTCTCACTTGTTGTGCAGCACAGCTATTATTGCTTAGATCTCAAGGAAGGATAGTCATACTCTGTTCTCTCTTCATATCGCGGCAAGGTGTTGGCCTTGGATCGTTTGCAGAGATTGTTGTAGCATCCTGTAACACTGAAGATTATTTCATATAAACTCACTTAGCAATAATCCAATCTTGGTACTTCCAGGGAAATGTCAGAGTCGCCCAGTAGGGTCACAATATGCAATAAACAAAAAAAACTATAAGCTTTCATAGATCCACTATGTCAGTGGTTCATGAGACGTGGCACAGGTGCGTGACAATGCACTACACAAACCGTTAACTCTATCTATAAACTATGTTCTCTCAGTAAGGTACGCACAGGAAGTAATGGACTGGCTCACTTGAATGCTGCTCCAAAACAAATGTCCATTTCTCAGTCTCTGGTTCGCAATGTCCAATCTTTGGTGCTTAACCAAATAAATTGATCTACTTCTGGTGACCGTGTACGGTCTTCAAGTTCCTCTGGTGATGATATTTGGTCTCCGGGTTGTTCTGGTGACGATATTTGGTCTTCGAATTCCTCTGGTAATGATATACCATCTTTGGGTTTCTCGAGGGATGGTATGTGGTGTGGAGACCCGGGGGCCAGTGGGTGCTCTCGTCCGCTGGCCCGGCTGCCTTTAGAAAGACAGCATGGCCCAGGGCTCATCCCAACTGAACGCCGATCTCCTTAACCGTGGGCGGAACACTACTCAGACAACACAGGGTGAGGGAATCACAATAGTAAGACTTTATTGGATCCCCAAACAATTAATGGCACATAGCACATAACCAGCAACACACACAAATTTAACAGGCAACAGAGTCTCACCCTTCCGCTGGCTCACCAGGGATTAGAATGTCCGTGCCTCAGAGCTTCCAGGGCTACTTACTCCAATCCAGCAGCACCCCGCTTTCGGCGGGCATCCACCGCGAATGGAATAACGCCAGATTTAGGAAGCTGGCTGAGTTCTGCAAAGTCTGTAGTCAGATGACTGTCCCAAGCTGGATTCCTTCCTTATGTAGTCCTTGATATCAAAGCCGAATCCTTGCATTCGATGCTGAAGTTCATATAGTATTATAATCCAGGTTTGGTTATGGCTTGCAAATCGGATCCGCAGGTCCTAGAATGGTAGCATGTAGCAAGAGTCTCCCTGGCAATAGACAGTCCTCCTTCTTATACCCCTGAGCTCTCCATTCCAACCATTGGGGTCTTCATGATTGGTTGTACAAGGTTGCTTCTCTTATTGGATGAATTTCAAGCTGCATGGATAATGTTCATTTAAATGATGTGGATAGAAAGACTGAGGATATTTACATGTAGTCTGAAATGCCCAGACTAGACAATGGCCACTGAGGTAAATTACATTAGATTAGAAAAACACAACTACATTACAATGATTGCTCAGAAGGGTCTGGGAGAAACAATAGTTTAGCAAACATGAGTTAACACACAGAAGAACAATACGTCTGGCTAATGTAAGAAATTTAACCCACGACATGTGGTCTTTGGGTTGCCCAGGTGATGGTATGCAGTCTTTGGTTTCCTCTGGCAGTGGTATGCAGGTGTCTGGTTCCTCTTTGTTCAGTACACTTCCAGATGATTCCCTTGTAGGCGACACGGGCCTACTCTGGTACACACACGTCCATTCCCCTGATGTTCTTGGCGCCAAATCTCTCTTCCCGTCGCCAGCCTAGTCTTTTATATTTGATGATGTACCCCGCCGTGCCCTGGCCCCTACCCGGTTGTAGCACACGGCTGCGGGTCTGCCCTCTGTGGCAGTACTGTGCCCCCTGTCACTACCCCCTGCGACCAGGGTTCCAGCTCCTTCCAGGCCAGGCCAATGTCTAGCACCTGGGACAGGTACAGGAGCCCAGCTACGCAGTGTGACCTTGTCCTGTCATGGCTCACTGACACTCTCCGACTACTGACACTTCTGGCCCTCCTTCTACTATCCCACCATCTGGGTGGCCCTATTCCCCTCAGGCTGCCCAATGGGTGTTTTGTGGGTGTGGTGCAGTGTGTTCCTCAGGATTTGTCTTTACCTGTTCTTAACAACACCAAAGGGACAGGAACCGTAACCGAGGAGGAGCGGGTACCATGCAGAAGGGCAGATTGCATGGCACCCTTGTGATGACCTGATAGGCCAGGGCGTCACAAAAGCACATACAGCAAATCTCTGTACTCTGTGCTTTAATTTATAGCAGGAAGTAAGGAGCTGGAAGTCACATCACCACATGTGACCGCTCAGGAGCTCAGCACAATTTTAACAGCAAGTAAATTATGAAATTTCTCCATTTCTGATAGCCTTTCTAATGTATTAATAATTATTAATAATAATAATTATTATTATTATTATTATTATTAATAAGTGTACATGGAAAACATCTTGAATATTGGACACAGCTTTTTTTTCTTTTTTTGTTGTTTTCGTATTTGAAAACTTCTCAGTAGGTCACACCATTTTTTTATACAAAGCAAATTCAGCATAAGTATTATTCCCATGTACAAACTCAGTTGGATATCAAAAAGAACTGAGATTGAAGATACTTAAGTCAGCAGGAATAAAAGTGTTGAGCAACTTGTTTATATTTTGTAGTATTTTTGTTAAACTAAGACCATGTGCCTACGTTCATTATTTGTTTAGTATTTTATATCACTATTTCTAAATCAGGAATGGAATAATCAGAGGAAAAGTATAATAGAATCACGGGCACCACTTCTGCGTTGTTCACTCACTCTTGGTTTTGACTTACAAATACTGAACTTGTGATCGTGGCCCAAGAGTCAACTCTTTAGTTTATCGAAAGATCAGTATTTTACATTTGCATTTAAAGAGCATCTGTCAGCAGGACTTTGGATTGTAAAGCCATGGCTGTAAGGGCTATTACTAGTGATAAGTGGACACGGACTGTAAAAGTCCAGATCTGCGCAGTTTCAAACGTACCTGAGTCCTGGACCGGGGCTCGGAATTCTCAGAGAATTCGGGAAATAAAATAATGAATAAAAGAAAAATAAAGAAAATAAGAATAATTCAAGCACTTCATATTTGCCAAGTCTACGGTGCAGCTGTAAATTCTTCCCAGCCACTCATTCTACTTCCGGGTCTGGATATCTGGCTGGACGCCGATCCCCATATAAGTATATGAGGACCAGAATCCGGTGCTTAAAAATAGTGGTAGAAAGAATAGAGGGATTGGAGCAAGCATGTGTGGTGAACGAGAAAGACCAAGAAGCTACCTCAAAAGTTGATCCAGGGGGTGTCCCCACACTGGTTTGAATCCAGTTCATGACACCAAAAAAAGCATAACTGTGCTGCCCCCGGTAGACTTCTGATGTCACGGTGGTGGGTCCGAGTGGCGATTTTACAGTACCGGGTGCAAGCGACAGACTTTTGTAATGGGGGTTTAAAAATATTATTAAAAAGGGGGAGAGTAAAATAATGAAACAAATAAGTAAACAAAGATTTTGTGACGCCAATTGAGATGTTCGGCTTTGATATAGCCGGGCACTGCCGGAGGTCCTTAGGAGTTAGGTGGTGATGTACAGTGCCAAAGGGTTGTCCCCTCGCCCCCCAACTAAGGTTGGTCCCTGAGGATGTTGAGGTAGGGATGGCGCTGCAGAGAATAATTCAACCAGAAACCAGACAGGGAGCTTTTACCTTTTAGTGGAGCACGGCAGAACATTCTAGAACATTTCTCACAGCATTCACAATGGTGGTGGTTCTTCCTGCCCTAATGAGAGTTTGGCTTCTCTGCTGTGTGATAGTAGTGTATTCTTCCTGCTACTACTTCCCTACCTGGGAATAAGTATCTTGGTATCCTGGGATTTCCAAGACAAGAGAACTCTGGATCTTTAATCCCTTTCGGCGAGAAGGCAACTTGAATCCTGAAGGAAAACTCACTATTTCTTCTCGACGTTTCCAGACCCAAAAGTGTCACTGTGCTCCCAGGCAATTCACTGCTCCATATAAAAAGGCTAATAGCAGTCTTAGTTTGCCACTTACCTTGAAAGTTCTGGTGGCCTGGGGACTGGTCCCTCCAGAGGTTTTAGCAGTCACCTCAGGCCAGGACCATCTCCATATTACACTCGTCACTTCACCTCACACTGACTTCAACTACAACTGTCAACTCAATTTACCTCACCCCTAAGCTCCTCCTCTATCTCCTTATGGGGCACAAACTCAAGCTATATTTTTATCTCAACTGAACAGCCCCATAAGGGAGTGTGGGCAAAGATTTGTATGTAGTGAACAGCCGACAAAACCCAATCTCACTAAAGTTGGCAATACATGTTAAACAGATTGAAATACACATGTAGCTATTTTTGGCAACTAGGCACAGGGTGCCATACGTGGACTGCCGGTGGGCGGGGGAAACAGAGAATATGGATGAAGGTAAATGAGTCACCCTGGAACTAGAATGAGCGGCTGAGAAGCCACTACAGATGCTTCGGAGACTTGGTAAGTATGAAGCACTTGCTCCAATCTCCCTATCCCTTCTAACACCATTTTTAAGTGTCGGATTCTGGTCCCCATTGATATATATGGGGACAAGCATCCAGCCAGATATCCAGAATCAATTCGGGGCCAGACCCATTTTTAATCCGTTAGACCTGCCAGTCCAGGTTATCTGCGAGTACGCCCATCACTAGTTATCACCTGTTGAAGTTATATGGTATTGAGGCAAAAGTGCAGCAGGGTGTTACGAACCGGCCCCGCCATAGCCACAAGCAGCCTGCTGTGGTTCCTGTTGCGCCCAGGCGCCGGCTGCCGTACTTTGCCGTGCCTCAGGTTGTCCAGTTGGCTGTTCCTTCCACCACGTCTAAGTGTGGAGAGGCGGCTAGTGCGCATGCGTGCGCCGATTTACCCCAGCCAGAGTCTAAGCCCGGTGTTTTGCCTAGTGAGCATGCTCAGCTTGATTGTGTTATGTCTGAGACTAAGTCCTCAGTTCAGGCTACTGAGCATGCTCCCACAATTAACCCTAACAGCCTCTTTGCACAGGTACTTGGACTTCGTGCTGTGTCTAAGTTCTGGGATGTGCCTACTGAGCATGCTCAGGCACTTAGTGCATCAGAGGCTTGGTCCGGTAAGGACCTCACTGAGCATGTCCGTGAGGTGGCAGGCCCTGATAGGGCAGAGGGTGTCAGGAGTCCTGATGACGTGGCAACCCCGGACTGGCTCGCAGAGGCCCGCCCCTATGATCTGACACCTCACCATTAGTCGTCAGACGATGACTGGTGAAGTGTTTGGGGCGTGGCTGCCATGAGGTCATCAATGACGTGGCGGTTCCGGATAGGTCGCATGTGACGTCACTGATGACATGGCACTCTGCTATTGGACCTTGGTGGTTCCACCCTGGATTTGGGGTGGACCCAGGTTATAAAAGGGGCTGGAGACAACATGGAGGTGCGCAGTCTTCATTTAGAGTTCTTGGTGGCATAAGCCTTGTTGGAAGCGGTAGGTAGGGCTAGGCGAACGGTGCCTGTCACGCCAAGATTCGTGGCTCAGCACATGAGGGTCAGGCGCCGTGATTCCTTGCTACCGTTCCTGTTGTGCTAGAGCAGTCCAGTGGCGTTAACTGGGCTGCGGCTGCTGCGTCACCTGTTCAGTTGTGCCTCCTATGCACACGGACAGAATACCTGTTGCGTCACCTGTCCGGTTGTGCCCTCTACGCGCACGGACAGCGCACCCCAGAACCCCTGTGAAGTTAACAGGGTGTTCCTGGATTGGGTGTGTGAACCCTATTATCCTCCTCGGCTTCCCAGTCAAACGCTACTGGTGTGACTACCTGGTCTGATGTGTCCTTTACACACATGGCCAGTCGAGTGGTGGCCAGAAACGCTAATCGGAGGACCGCTTGGCCTGACGTGTCTTACACGCGTGGCTGACAGGGCGCTGTCGCAGCGGTCTTCTCGGTCAATGCTAACTGGTTACCATCCAGCCTGACGTGTTGTTACACACGTGGTCGGAGTAGCGTCCGCTCCACCAAAACGCTAACTGGGTTGTCGTCTGGTCTGACGTGTCCCTACACACGTGACCGGTTCCTAGAGTTCTCAGAGCCATCCAGCTCTATAGTCTCCGTCTAACCCACAGGGTGCCAGCAGCTCCATTACCATCTCGAGCACGGTGGGCCCCGACTGGTGATTGGGATATATACCCCTGGTCCTAATCTGCCGGTCCCCCCGTTACACAGGGCTACATGCTGCACTTGGTCTTCTCCTGTCAGTTTGGCTATTTACCAGCACCTATGCCTCTCCAAGGTCTTTGACTGATAGGTCACTGCTTTATTACTGGCCTGACCCTTCTGGTCACCTTACCTCGCATGCACCTCTCATGTTAAAAATGGTGCCTGGCTAAATATGATGCCCTGCTGCACTTGCTTCTCATTGGCATATATTTTAATGGGTGATTACTGAAGAACAAAAACATGTATTTCTTCAAAAAGGTATCAATTTCATCTGTGTTCAAGCACCATTATAACTGTATCATCACTTTACAATGCAAAATCGTGCTGACACTTTAACTACTGTATGATATTGTTTTAATGTCATGGGTAAGCTATTAACATATGAATATTTGACAAGTACAGATCTCTAAAATTGATTATACAGGCATTAAGCACCTCAAATTAGACAGATAATAGAGCACACTGTCAGTCATGTACACCAAAGATTTAGTATGCAGAATTGTAATATTATATTCTTCCAGATAACGCTACCAGGCTTTTCTTAGATTTGTTCATTAAAATTACCCCACTGTGATAATTGTGTGGTGGAAGGTGATATGGTCTCACTACTTTCTGTTCTTGGGTGAAACCTCCTTTAGATGTTATTGTAATTAACCATGATAAGTAAGTTTGAATGGAATTGAATTCTTCTCAAATTTTACAAAAATCCTCATTCTACAAAATGAAGATTTAGTTAATTTCCGCATGGATTCAGAAAAATGGTGTCCATTGACTTATAAAGGGCCAACAATATGTTAGAAAATATACTCACTAATTCGGCCCTTCTGCTGCCCTCTGGCCCATGTTCTTATGGCATGCTCCACGACCTTGGCAAGCATATGCACAAAGCTCCCATGTCCAATGCCCTGGGGATTTCAGAGTCACCGATGCCGATCTATGACCGATGTCCTAGGAATTTCAGAGCCACCGATGACGATTTACGAGCGATGCACTAGGGATTTCAGAGCCACCGAAGCTGACCCACAACTAATGCCCTGGGGATTTCAGAGCCACCGGTGCCGATGTATGACCAATGCCCTGGGGATTTCAGAACCACTGATGCTGACCCACAACCAGTGCCCTGGGGATATCAGAGCCATTGATGCAGATCCGACCAATGCCTGGAGGATATCGGAGCCACCGATACAGATCCAAAGATGTGATGAGGACCAAGCAAGTGGCATAGCAGCAAAGGGGTCAGAGACATAAGTGATGTGGTGGGTATAAAGATTTTTTTTATTATTTTCTACATATTATGGTTATTAGGTTCTAGAGTCTGGAGAGACCTCAGCATATAATTAGGGAAGTTACAGTTGTGGAGAATCGAATGTCATAGAAAAAAATATGTGAACAGGAGAATTGAAATGTCTGATCCATTCTATTCTACTAGTATCATGCCTGCAGTAATTGTAAAAAGCTTAATATAAAATCACTGTACTGTCCATTAAAGGGTTATTCTCATCTCCAAGATCCTATCCCAATATGTGGTAGCTGTAAGAATAATAATATAGCAAATACCTCCAATTAGAAATGTAGTATAGTTCTCCTGATTAATTGTCATTAATTAATGTTCAGGGCATTGCAGGGCCTTAGGTATCAATAGTTACACGCATATAGTCACAGCCAGTTAGTTGCTAGTGGCCATAACCATGGATACCCAAGGTCCTGCAATGCCCTGCACATGAAGTAAGCGACAGTGAATCAAAAGAACTATACAGTGGAACCTTGGATTACGAGTATCATTGGTTCCGGGAGTGTGCTCTTAAACCAAGTTACTCTTTTATCAAAATGAATTTTCCCATAGGAAATAATTGAAACACAGACAATTCGTTCCACAACCCAAAAATATTTGCTGTATTTATACAGACTTATTACAGTAATACAAAATAATGTCCTGTATTCATAAATAATTACAGTACACTAATACAAAATACTGTGCAGTAAAAGCATATAAAGCAAATTAAACTGCACATTAGCGCACAATAGAATTGTTGGTGTGCGGGAGGTACAGTATAAGCAATGTCCTGTACTGGTTAGCAGAAAAAAGTACAATACTGTATCTACAAATGCAAATTCATAGACGTGCTATATAGTATATTCTCTTCTGTACAATATGTTGTATACAGTATACAGTACATATGTACAGAAAGTTACCTCCAGAGCGGGTCAGAGGGCGGTGAAAGGACAGAAGTGTGCACGGGGAGTATTTGCTCTTATTGCAAAGCATTGCTCTTAAACCAAGTTATAAATTTGTAAAAAGCTTTGCTTGTCTTGCAAAATGCTCTCAAACCAAGTTACTCTTAATCCAAGGTTCCCCTATACTACATTTCTAATTGGAGGTATTTGCTAATGCTATTATTATTATTATTACACCTACTACTTATTAAGATAGCATCTTGGAGATGGGAATAACCCTTTAATGTACACCTACACTGTAATTTAACCGGTCTTGATAATGCAGGTCACCCCTTCCATAACCTAGGTACAGTATTTCTGTATTTTTGATCCTATAGCGCTGCATTTAAATTAAGTTTTTTGTGTTAATTAAGGAAGGAAATTCCAAAAATTCTAATAGGCCTAAAACTGTACCATTAGGGTCTGATTTTTTTTTAGTTGTTTCTGAAATAGGTGTCCACCTATGGTGCTTAAAAATGAATCTGACTACAGCAGAGTTACTGTTGGCTCCCTAATACCCTAATAATATCTGTATGTGCTCAAACAGGTCACCTGAGGAGTAAAATTTTCTTATTCAACATGTTCAAAATGAGTTGAAAAAGAAGCAATATTTGCCTTGTTGATCCCTTGCCACTCTTTTTTTTATGCTGTCTATAATCCTATACATTCGCCTTCATCATAGGAAGATGTGACCACTGCAGCCAATCACGCTGTGAAGCAGCTCATCACTGCAGACTGTGGATACTCCTCACTAAAAGCCTTAAAAAAATAAACAACTTTTCTAAGGCATATACATTGCCTTGAAAAAGTATTCATACCCCTTGAACTTTTCCACATTTTTTTATATTACACCCACAAAATTTAAAGTATTTTATTGGGATTTTTTAAATCCCTTTTTTGATTAGTAAAGTGTTAGGCCACATTCACAAGTTGAATATTTGGTGAGTTTTTACCTCAGTATTTTTAAGTCAAAACCAAGAGTGGGTGAGAAATACAACAGTGGTGCCCGTGTTTCTATTATACTTTTCCTCTCATTGTTCCACTCCCTGCTTCATACTCCTGATGGTAGAGAAGAGACCTGACCCTGCTCCTGACCAGCCCTTATCTGATTCCCCTTCCCCCTCCCCCTAGGGAGGGACCTGACAGGAGTGTGATGAAATCTACAGATAAAGACAAGCAAGGGCAAACCAAAGGTCTGCTACACAACACAACACAAACACACACACACGTAAAGGCAATACAGGTTCAGGGATAAAAGCAAGAGCAGGAAGGAAGCTACAATACAACAGCGGTAAACGCCACAACCTCTCAAAGCAAAGAGGACAACTTTCACAAGTAAAGGGGGCTTTACACAGTAGCGATATCGGTAACGATATCGCTATCATGCGTACCCGCCGCCATCGTTTGTGCGACAGGGGTATATCGCTGCCCGTCGCGCACAAAATCACGCTCCACCGTCACACGGCTTACCTTCCCTGCGACATCACTATGGCCAGTGATCCGCCCCCTTTCTAAGGGGGCGGGGTGTGCGGAGTCACAGCGACATCACATGGCAGCCGTCCAATAGAAGCGGAGGGGCGGAAATGAGCGGGACGACCTCTCCACGGCAAACGATTTTTGCCACTTTTGCGATCATTTTAGGTCGCACATAAGTGTCACACGCTGCGATAACCGGATGTGTGTCACTAACGACGTGACCCTGACGATAAAACATTAACGATATCGTAGCGTGTAAAGGCCCCTTAAGTCTTAGACACCACACCTCACAGCCCAACATAGAATAAACTATAGCTGGCATAGGTGGAAAGTTTCAACCAGCATAAATAGGAGGGGAGCAGTTGTGATAGGCATCCCCACAACATATGACCAAAGGAACAAGCAGACCAGCAGAGATTACCTCTTGCTACCCTGCCTATGAATCAGCACACACCAGGGAAACCATCGAGCAAAATGTCAGAATTTGCAATCTGAACAGCGCCCAATGCCACCATGACAGTCGGTGAAGTTTGTGCAAAATTCAGTGTGACAATGGGAGGCCTTCCATCCCCAGTAATCATCTAGTCATTATCTTTTAACTTATTCTAATTCATGAATATCATTTTTTAAATGTAGAGCCAAAAACTGAATCTCAGATGTGGCTTTACAAGTGATTTATAGAGGGGTAACAATACGTTGGAATTTAATCTCTCTTTTTTACACCCTTAAATCTTTATTGCTTTTGCAGACACTCTTGACATTGAGTGCTGTTACTCAGCTCATTTATAACCAGAATCCCCAAGTTTACTTCCATTTAATGCATATACAGCTATAAGAGGGAGTATTCCATCCTAGTTGCATTTACTCTACATTTATCAACATTAACTCTCATCTTCACAAATACTACTTAGTGTTGGCATATCACAAAAACGTGAAAATTTGTGGAAATGTTTGTTCATGATGTATATATAATTTTTCATGGCACTGTATATATTCAGAGAATTATATTCCTCCTTCCACTGTTCTCTGCATTTCTAACATTGTTTTTTGTGCAAAAGTAGACAATAAGAAAAACATCTCTCAGACCACAGTTTTCTGATTCTTCTTAGCCCATTGTAAGGCATGATTGCGCATGAAAATGCTGTGCTGCACAGATGGCCAGGGCTATATTTGTATTTATAGGATTCTGCTAGCTGTGTTACAAAACTCAAGTTGCATAGCAATGTGTTAATTAATTGTGGTGCTTTCAAGTAACAGCTTTAAATGAATGCATATTGTTTTATATAAAGTATGTGAAGCTCAGTACATTACCAAATAAGAGAAGGATTGCTCCAATCAGCACATACCCATGCTTCCCTGAAAATAAGACAGGGGCTTATATTCTTAACTGGTTAGAAAAATGTGCTAAGGCTTATTTTCAGGGAGTGTCCTATATTTGTCGGCTGTATTAGTGCCCGATGATTGCCCATTAATGCTCGTCATCTCTCCACAGTGACAGCTACTTAGAAATGCATGCTGTCATCACTCTCAGATCAGGAGTGCCGCCGATTCCGGTAAGCAGGTGCTGGCTAATTAAGTGACTGCATATTCACCCTCATCCCCACCCAGAATCCATCACTCTGAACTCTGCACTCACACACTATGCCTTCTGTACTATATCGCTATACCAGGACTGCATCACAATCCTCTGTTGCTCTTCTAAGCTGAGAGTGACAGCTGCAGAGTAATACACACTGTCACTCTCAGGTCAGGAGTGCCACCAATGATTGCAGTGAGCAAGCACATAACTAATTAAGTGAATGAATATTCAGCCCCCTCTCCCATTACTTTAAGTCCTGCATTGGCACTCACACTCTGCCTGCTGTATTGCCGATACTGCCAGCTCAAGGATCTCATCGCAATTATCGGCGACTCTCCTGAGCTGAGTGTAACAGCTGCATAGACATGCATGCTGTCCCTCTCAGCTCAGGAGAGTCTCCAATAATTGTGATTCGATCGTCGGGCTGGCAGTATCAGTAAGACAGGAGGCAGAGTGTGGGTGCCCGTGTAGGACTGAAAGCGGTGGGTAGGATTATAGAAGATGAATTTCAATATTCATTCACTCAATTAGCCATGCGCTTGGTCACTTCAATTATCGACAGAACTTCTGATCTGAAAATGACAATGTGTACGGCTATGCAGCTATCACTCTCAGATCAGGAGTAGAGTTGATCGAATCCGCAAAAATCCGACACTGGCGGATCACTGCCTGATTGAAAAAAAGTCCGGATCCACTCTGGATTCCGGTGCCTATATAAGTCTATGGGGACCAGAATCCGGAGATTAAAAACATTTGTGGAGGTGATAGGGGGCTAGGAGTGCGTGCGGTGTACTCACCCGAGACTGTGTCATGGCAGCAAGCTCCTTCTGAGTCACGCTTTTCCCTTCCTGAGCCAAGAATTCAATATTCATTGCTTTGCCCGCCCACCGGCGCGTGTAATTGGTTGCAGCTAGACGCGCCCCCACCCTGAGTGGCAGCGTGTCAGCTGTCTGCAACCAATCACAGGTGGCAGGATGGCCGGTGGTCATGGAAAGCAGTGCAAGTGTCTGCGGGTCAATATGGTGAACGTGAATGTGTTTCAGAAACACATGCACATTCCTGTCAGAAGTGTGCGCGGCTGTGCCAGTGATGCAGCTTTTTTTTATTATTTAAATAAATAAAAAAAAAATGACATGCGGTCCCCCCTAATTTTCATCCCCAGCCATGATAATGCTGGCTGGGGGCTGGTAGTCTCAGCCCGTGGACAGCCGCCTGGTATTGCCGCATCTGTTGAATGTGACAATCCCAGTGCCATACCGGATTTTCCCGTTGTCCTGGAGCAGTACCAATTGGGATAATAAAGGGTTAATAGCAGCACACAGCTGCTACTAAGCCCTAGGTTAGTGATAGCACAGGTGTCTATGATATACCTTCATCACATTAACCTGAAAATGAAAGCCAATAAGCACAAACACAGAGAAAAATCCTTTATTTGGAATAAAGTACAAAACACACACCCTCCTTCACCTCTTTATTAAACCCCAACAACCTGCAGGTCCGGCGTAATGTACACAAGGTCCCACGCCGCTTCAGCTCTGCTACATAACACAGCCAGCTATAGAGCACGACCGCAGGCTGTGCAGACAATGACTGAGCCTCCATGATTGCACGGCAGGCAGATACTGTCACAGGCTGGGGGCGCGTGTGCCTGCAATTAATCACAAATGAGAGGACAGCCAGTGGGTTGGGAAAACACGGAAAGTTGTCTGTATACGATGCAAAGTACAGGAAGTGAATGCATGACCCGGAAGCAGTGTGCTGCCATGACACTGAGTCTCAGTAAGTATGAAATGCTGTCTTATATCTGTTTTTCTTTATTTTTCAATTATTTTCCCCAGTGCTGGATCCAGATCGTGTACCTGGAATCCTGAATCCGGATCCGGCACCCGAAAATCTTTGAAACCGGGCAGATCCAGACTTTTACAGTTCGGATTCGCTCAACCCTACTCAGGAATGCCAGAGGATTGCAATATGATCCTAGTACAGTGATAAAGTACATCAAGCATAGAGTGTGAGTGCAGGGTTCAGAGAGGTGTATTGGATTCTGGGTGGGGAAGAGGGTGAATATGTATTAACTTAATTACCTGGAGCTTAGAGCAACACAAGCGGAACATAAAAGTTATGTATCCTGAAATAGGGCTGCACAAACCCTATTTTCAAATGTTAGTTTGAGTATGCAATTAGGGCTTATTTTTTGAGTAGGGCTTATATTTCAAGCCTCCTTCAAAAAGGCCGAAAAATCTGCTACGTCTTATTTTCGAGGTAGGGCTTTTTTTTCGGGGAAACAAGGAAATAAGAGTCTCATGCGGAGGAGCTGTGTGCAGGAATATTACTGTAGCAAGCCAACTATTTTTTTCAGTTAGGCAACCAAATTTAGAGAGATCTGTCAATTTTTAAAGGGGTTGTGATCAATTAGAAAGACATAGTTGCTATTTTTTCCATAACAGTGACACTGTTTTTGGAAGGAAGCAGCTACATTTTTCTAAACCTGGACAATTCCTTTAAAATGTTATTTGTATTAATGTGAACCCTTTTCTGCATTTTTAAGGAAAAGACTTCTAGGTAAATTTGCTGGTATTTAATATGGCAGTTTATACACTTTATCCAGATTGGTAAGGCTGTAATAATTTTGATTCATGGTGCACGTACACTGATTGTAAAAATACCTTTTGACTATATCTGATTATTGTATATCATTGATTTCACGGGTGTAATCTTTTGAACACAGTAAATTCCAATTCTGGCTTGACATTGTGCACTTGCCTTGAGAGTTTCCAGTCTTCCCTCGAGTTTTCTCTGTTCATTGTCTTATGTGACAGCAAGAATTATATCCATGCAGGTATTAATTGGCTCATCTGAAAGCTGTCAAGCACATGAAATTGCTTTTCTTAGTCATTGGCTTAAGTAGTTTCTCTGTTGTCCCTTTCACACAATGTTATATGCACCGTCAGCTCAAATACATTATGAGGACGTCTCAATGTATCAACTGAAACATATCCTTTTCTATCGATAATTTACATATGGCTGATTAGGCTTAGTTGATTGATCTAGTGCAATTATAGTCATTTCAGAATTCTAGCAATCAAGGTCAAAAACATATTTTGCATTAAAAAATCTAAAACTTGATTTGCGTAGCCATAAAATGGTCTGACCTTCACATATGTTTAGGGGTGCAACAATAGAAGCACATGAAACTAACGTCTTCTGACACTAAGCAATATATTTGCGTGGAAGAAATGGGTGGAAGTAGCTAAATGTCTTCATTTCAGCTGTACCAGAGCCCTGTAACTTAAAATGGCCCAGTGCTGTAAACGGTTGTAATAGGGTGTTTTAATTACAACAGATGCATAAACACCAGACCTATACAAAAAAGTGTGCACCCCAAAGTATCAAAGTAATTTTATTTTATTCAGTGTTAGAAATAATCCCATAGACACTCCACAAAGAGCTAAAAACATTTAAAAACCACAAATAATCTAATGGACAGAAATCCTTTTTTAAGTATCTCAAATGGGGAAGCTCACAAGCAGAACATAACACTGGTGATAGCACCAGAGAAAAGGATTTGGGCCTAATAATAGATTCAAGATTCAACATGAGCCAACAATGCGGAGCTGCAGCTAAAAAAGCCATCAAAATTCTGGGATATATCAAGACAAGCATTGAATCTAGATCAAGAGGGGTCATTATTCCCCTATACTCTGCCCTGGTCAGACCCCACCTGGAATACTGTGCACTGTTCTGGGCACCCCAATTCAAGAAAGACATAGATATTTTGGAGCAGGTCCAAGGAAGAGCAATCAAGATTGTAGAAGGTCTGCAAACCATGTCATACGAAGACCGGCAAAAAGAACGAAGAATGTTTAGTTTGCAAAAGAGAAGGCTGAGAGGAGACTTAATTGCGGTCTACAAATATCTGAAAGGTAGTCACAGTGCAGAGGGAACTACCCTATTCTCATTAGCTCAAGGAAGTACAAGAAGCAATGAGATGAAACTAAAAGGAAGGAGATTCAGATGAGACATTAGGAAATTAGGAAAAACTTTCTGACAGTGAGGGCAGTCAGAGAGTGGAACAAGCTACTATTGGAGGTAGTGAGCTCTTCATTAATGGAAATCTTCAAGAGGAAGCTGGATACAAATATAGCGGGGATGATTTAAGAAAACCTGCACTCACAGGGGGTTGTACTCAATGGCAGTTGAGGTCCCTTCTATCTCTGCTATTATATGAAGAACATATTAACCAGACCGATAATGAAGCAGTGAGCTGAAAATGGAATATAAATACTAAATATGGTATCTAACCAATAAATAAGAAATTAAGAATAGTTGCAGAAGAAATAATAATAATAATAATAATAATAATAATAATCATCTAACATCTTTTAAAAAAGGGCTGGATGATTTCCTCAGTACACAAAACATTGTTTGTTATAAATGACTTGATGACAAAATGTAGATCTGGTGGAGGAAGGTTGAACTAGATGGACCTAGGTCTTTTTTCAACCTATGTAACAATGTAATATCCAAATGAAGAAAAGAAGCAAACCCCACAAAAAATGAAGTCTAAGCATATCACTATAAAGCAAAGCCAACGCGTGTTGCTGTAGGATGAACAGTTAACTGGTTTGGAAAGTAGAATAGGCATGGCTTTATTCCTTAATGTAGAAGTGTGGATACTGTATATTTCAGGTTTCAATGTCCCCCCTCTCATATCTCTTAATCATCTCCTTTTTTTATGACCATCTTTTTTCATTTCTTTGTTAATCTTTTTTATCCTATTTATTGAAACTACAAGTAGTAGTATTATTGGTTTCTTTTACTTTTCGATACTACTCTACTCAAAATATTTAAACTATTGAATAACAATATAATCTAAAATATACGACCATTTTCTATTTCAGTTAGAAAAATATTGCTGTGCACAAGTGATGCCCAAAAAATCCAGCAGAGGATGCAAATGCACTGATACATGATATCATATAATCCCCAGGTAAAGAAAATCTGCAGCTCCTTAGAAAGATCAATTGCATGTAAAAGAAACATCACGCCAACCATAACTTTAAGGACTGGTCTGGCACCTAAAATGTATTTGCTAACTATCTTTAACCCCCTAACCACTTTTGTAATTATTTTTATTATACAATTCCCTACACATCTCCCCTATCCATTTAGTTCCTAAAAGTGTTTTTTTAATGCTTTTCCTGTGATGTTTCATTTTCGAGGAATCTCAAACATGTCAAAGGAGGCTGGAGCTGCAGCCAGTCCCCACAGTGTCTATTGCCCCTCCTCGAACAGGGCGTCAACAGGAGTGCAGCACTGCAGATACTTACTAGATGCTTTCTTAGTTTCTTCCATTGCCACCCCCTGGAGATGTCCTGGATCCTGGATGATGGGAGGTGGATAGTGAGGCCGACGTTTGTGGAGCGCCGGCATGCCTCTGTTTTCTCTGCTGCTGTTGCTTGAGTAAATGAGGTCAGCTGGGGGCGGTGCTAAATGTAGTGAGTGACACCAGCGCCGCCCCACAGCATCTAGCACCACCCTCAAATGAACCTTCATCAAGAGCTGCACTGGTGTCATTTACTGTTTGTAGCACCGCTCTCAATTGAATCATCAATAGGTGGCAGTGCTTGAAACATTGAGTGGCACCAGCACCGCCCCTTGATGACACTTCATTTGAGGATGTGCTAGACCATTCTGCTGGTGTCAGTGCTGATAGACTATGCTCATTTGGGCATCTACTTTGTGACCATTATGTTGTCTATACTATATTACTGCTGCTTGGACTACCATTGCTGACCCTAAGCTGCCACACAACACCTTGCCCATCCTAACTCTCAAGTAGGATGCTCCTGCGGCAACAACTATTCAGTCCCACCAACTACATGGCTTCCCACTGTGTTTTATAATGCTAGACTGAACTACTGCTGCTGAGACTGTTGATACTTTTTTTATAGTGCACTATATACCTTATTTGCCCCGTTCTAACTCTCTACTATGCTGCTTCTGCCGCAGCCACTCCACAGCCACACATCTCCTGGATGAGCAGTGTGTTTCATAGTGTCTGTACTGCTGTTCATTATTCAATTTAACTGTGTGAAAACACCACAGCTTCTTTTATTTGCACGGCCTATGTGCAAACAATAGCAAGGCATGCATCTTCCAACAAAAAGGGATAATTTTTGGACCGTTTATAAAATATAAGTAGCCAACAGAGTCTGAAACTGCTGTGTTTACTTAAATAGGCTTTGTGAGGACTAGAGATGAGCGAACCGGTCGCGGTTCGGCTCGAGGTCGGTTCGCCGAACGGAGCTCCCGTTCGAGTTCGGTTCGACGAACCGAACTCGAACCAATAGGCTATAATGGGAGGCAATCACAAACACATAAAAATGCATTATAAATGTACACATACAGTTAATAAACATTGCCATAACACTTACCGGTCCCCGCGATCCCTCCTGCACTCTGTCTCCTGCCGCTATTCCATCCGATGATCTCTGAATCCTCCCGGTGACCGGCACTGCCAGCAGAGATGCAGGACCTATCGTGACGTCACAATAGCCATGTGACCAGTCACGTGGCTATTATCTCATTGGCTACAGACTGGTCACATGACTATGACGCGTCATGTAGGACCTGCGAGTGCATCTCTCCGGTACAGGGTGCACATTTGTGTATCGCCGTGTACCGGCGACATGCTCTAGCACACGGTCGACTCCCCGTTCCGTTAGGGACCGGCTGACACAGCCGGTCATTAACGGAGATCACCGTTGCCATAGCAACGCAGTTAGCGGTGACGTCACCGCTAAACGCGGCTCCAGAAGCACCGTTGCTATGGTAACGCGTCTGTCAGCGTTACCGCTGTTACCGCTGACAGCCAGCAGCACTGATCTCTCACGGAATGAAGGCTGCACGCTGCTTCTCGTGCAGCTTTCACGGAGTGAAGGCTGCATGGGAAGCAGCATCTTCCCCCATGCAGCAGTGATGTAGCAGAGCTGCATTTGTTGAACGAGAAAGACAGAAGACCATGGATCGTGGAGGGCTGACAGGGGGTAATAAAGATGGAGTCTCTAATGTGTCTGTGTATTTATTTCTATTAAAGTATTTTTTCTCTGTGTGGTGTCTTTTTTTTAACCCTTTATTGGAGATTCTTAATGGCCGGGTCAAACGTGCCTGACATTAAGAATCTCTGGCTTAATACTGGCTAGTAAAACAAAGACAGTATTAACTCATGATTACCCAACAAGCCACCCGGCTCCAGGGCTGTTGGAAGAGTTGGATACAGCGCCAGATGATGGCGCTTCTATGAGAGTGCCATTTTCTGGGACGGCTGCGGACTGAAATTCGCAGCAGAGGCGCACAGAAACCTCGGGCTAACCTGTGCTGCGGATTCCAATCCCCAGCTGCCTAGTTGTACCCGGCTGGACACAAAAATGGGGCGAAGCCCACGTCATTTGTTTTTTAATTATTTCATGAAATAAGTGAAATAATTAAAAAAAAACGGGCTTCCCTATATTTTTGGTTACCAGCCGGGTACAAATAGGCAACTGGGGGTTGGAGGCAGCCGTACCTGCCTGCTGTACCTGGCTAGCATACAAAAATATGGCGAAACCCACGTCATTTTTTTGGTGGGCAAAAAACTTCTGCATACAGTCCTGGATGGAGTATGCTGAGCCTTGTAGTTCTGCAGCTGCTGTGTGCTCTCTCCATACAGACAGACAGTAGCTGCAGAACTACAAGGCTCAGCATACTCCATCCAGGACTGTATGCAGAAGTTTTTTGCCCCCTGAAAAAATTATGTGGGCTTCGCCATATTTTTGTATGCTAGCCAGGTACAGCAGGCAGGTACGGCTGCCCCCAACCCCCAGTTGCCTATTTGTACCCGGCTGGGAACCAAAAATAAAGGGAAGCCCTTTTTTATTATTTCATGAATTTCATGAAATAATTAGAAAACAAATGACGTAGGCTTCGCCCCATTTTTTGTGTCCAGCCAGGTACAACTAGGCAGCTGGGGATTGGAATCCCCAGCACAGGTTGGCCTGAGCTTTCTGGGCCCCACTGCTGCGAATTGCAGTCTGCAGCCGCCTCAGAAAATGGCATTTTCATAGAAGCGCCATCTTCTGGCGCTGTATCCAACTCTTCCAGCACCTGCCTGCTATACCTGGCTAGCATACAAAAATATGGCGACGCTCACGTCCTTTTTTTGTAGTTTTTTGGCAAAAAAATAAAAAATGCTTCCCTGGATTTTCCATTGCCAGTGAAGGTAACACCAAGCAGTGGGGGTTAGCAGCCAGTAGCTGCTTGGATTACCCTTAGCTAGCAATACAAAAAATTCAGCGGGAGCCCATATATATTTTTTTTAATTATTTATTTAAATAACTAAAAACAAAATGGGCTTCCCTGTATTTTGATTGCTGGACATCACAGTGCTGTAAAAATAAATCTTTAAAAAAATGACGTAGCGCTCCGCCGTATTTTTGATTCTCAGCGCAGATAAAGCAGACAGCTATGGGTTGCCACCCCCATCTGCCTGCCGTTACCTTGGTTGGCAATCAAAATACAGGGAAGCCCATTCATTTTTTCTATTTAAAAAATAGTTATAAAAAAAATGACGTTGGGTCCCCCCATTTTTGATAGCCAGCTAGGGTAAAGCAGACGGCTGCAGCCTGAAAACCACAGCTGGCAGCTTTACCGTGGTTGGGGATCCAATGTGGAGGTCCCCTCAGGCTCTTTATTATAATTATTTTATAAATATTAATAATTACACAATAAAAGTAGGGTCCCCCCCAAATTGGATCACCAGCCAAGGTAAAGCGGACAGCTGTGGTCTGGTATTCTCAGGGTGGGAAGGTTCATAGTTATTGGGCCTTCACAGCCTAAAAATAGCAGGCCGCAGGCACCCCAGACGTGGCGCATCCACTAGATGCGCCAATCCTGGCGCTTCACCCCAGCTCATCCCGTGCCCTGGTGCAGTGGCAAACGGGGTAATAAATCGGGTTGATACTAGCTGTAAAGTCACCTGAGATCAAGCCCAGCAGTTTGTGATGTCATGGCGTCTATTAGATACCCAACATCATAAACTGTCAGTACTAACAAAAAAAAAAAAAAAACGACAAAAGAAATTTATTTGAAAAAACAGTCCCCAAAACATTTCCTCTTTCACCAATTTATTGTAAGAAAAAAAATAAAGGGGTCCCACGACGACTCTGGACCGTCTAGAATATGGGGGGGAGACACTCAGGGAACATATCCCCCATTTTCTAGGAGTGTGGACCCTTCATGTGAGGAGTGTGGGTGCAATGAATCTGCACTCACTCTCCCCGGGTCCACAGCAGCAGAGTCCATGTCGTAATGTTTGCTACCAAAGCTGCAATGCCCTGCTCATGAGGTAAAGGCATGCCTAATCAGGAGAACTACTGTAGAGGAAGCTCTGCTCACTGGTATATAGGTGCTCAGAGGTAATAATAGATAAAATTAGTGAGTAACCTCGGCACTCTAAATCTCCCAGACTAAGTCAGTAAGTCACAACGGATAGTAATGCAAAATCACTCTATATTGGTCCGTATTAAGAAAAAAATTATTTTCATAAGCATATATGTTTTTGTCCAAAACAAGTTACAAATGACGTTTCGGCCTGAGCCTTCGTCAGATTGGACTTATCTGCATGTAATCATGAAAAATGACAATAATCAGTATCACATAAGAGTGAGAGAACAATAACATAAACTCGAACAATGTAGAGGTACAATTGGGATGCAGCAAAAAAATTGCAACACAGCAAGAAATGAAACACATGATACAAATGTCATAATACAGTACAAGGACAATATAGTAATGACAAATATGGGGTCAGAGTAGGCTTAGACAGCTCTGGTACGAAAGAGATGTCAATCATAAAGTAACATGTGCAGTAGGTGTAGAGCTACACTATGCATGGCAGAGCTAATGGGTAGACCAACCATAGAAAAAGAACGGAGAAAAAGAACGGAGAAAAAGAGGATAAAAAGTGGAGAAGTGGAGAAGAAGTGGAGAAGAAGTGTTTGTTCATGCCAGATGGGAGATAAATAATTTTTTACCGGCGCTGTCATTTACTGTAACGTGATCATCCGTGTACGGTGTATACCTGTGATCACGTGAGCGGGGACCAGAAAAACCGTCCTGAATCATGATCTCCAGGGTCTCAGCAAGCCCTGAAACCCCGGAGATTTTCTGATGCTGGGGGGCGTTATTCACTTATTTCTGCCTGCTGTTTATAAACGGCAGATCAGAATAAGGCTACATTAACACGACCGATCCATTTTTGCAGTCTGCAAAAAACAGTCCGTTTTTTTTCACGGGTGGATCCGTGTGGCATCCGTTTCCGTTCCGTAGACGGTCCGTATGTCATCTGTTTGTCATCCGTGTGCCTTCCGTTTTTTTTGTGTACTGCAAAAAAACTGAAGGAGGGTAAATGCATAAATTTACCCAGGATCCATAGCTTCATCCTACATGAGGCGGTCACATGTCCACTCCAGTGCCATTTTCTACGGCTTTTCACAGCGTAGAGCGCTCTGGTGATTTTCTTGTGCTTGTGCACTTCATATCAGTCTTTTCTGTCATTATAATGGCAGAAAGACACATAATGTCCCACTCTCCTGCATTTTGTAATTTTGCACCCTTTGGTGCCTTTCATGTGGCACTAAGGGGTGCTTAGCTTTGTATTTAGCCAAAAAAATGAAAAAAAAAAATGACGTAGGGTTCCCCCTAGTTTTGTAGCCAGCTACGGTAAAGCAGATGGCTGCAGCCTGCAGACCACAGCTGGCAACCTCACCTTGGCTGGTAATCCAAAACTGAGGGCACCCCACGCTGTTATTTTAAATTAAAATTGGATCACCAGCCAAGGTAAAGCAGACAGCTGGGGTCTGATATTCTCAGACTAGGGAGGTCCATGGTTATTGGACTCTCCCCAGCCTAAAAATAGCAGGCCGCAGCCGCCCCAGAAGTGGCGCATCCATTAGATGCGCCAATGCTGGAGCTTCGCCCCAGCTCATCCCGCGCCCTGGTGCGGTGGCATACGGGGTAATATATGGGGTTAATACCAGATGTGTAATGTCACCTGGCATCAAGCCCTGGGTTTGGTGAGGTCAGGCATCTATCAGATACCAGACATCACCAACCCAGTCAGTAATAAAAAAAAATAGACGACAAACACATTTTTATTTGAAAAAACACTCCCCAAAACATTCCCTCTTTAACCAATTTATTAGAAAGAAAAAAAAATCCAGGTCTGGTGTAATCCAAGGGGTTGCCATGACGGTCCACACTGTCCCAGTCAATGAAGAGCAGGATGTTCCCCATTGGCTGGGAGAGCAGTGCAGTGACCTGAGCTAACATCAAAGGGTCAGCCCAGGTCACTGCAGGGGATGACAAGTGCTGCTGTCAGCGAGGTACGTTACCTGCGCTGATCTCCTGCACTGCTGACAGCACCGGTCACTGAGTTCAATGACCACCGCCTTCACAGCCAAGTATCGCAAGAGGCCCGTGACATCACCGCTAGTCAGTCTCGGGTTGGAAGCGAGAGAAGGTGATGTGACAAGCGGCGGCCATGGAGGACAGTGACAGCGCTGAGGTCGGGATTTCGGGACTTCATCACCGCAGGTAAGCCGAGCGGGACCATGTGTGCAGAGTGTGTGTGCAGAGTGTGTGTGTGTGTGTGTGTGTATGTGTACGTGTGTACATGCCGCGGGCAGGAGGGGGCGGAGCGAGCTGAGCGGGGAAGTGTGGGCTTCCTGCACGTAACTAGGATAAACATCGGGTTACTAACCAAAGCGCTTTGGTTGGATGCCCGATGTTTATCTTGGTTACCAGCCTCTGGCAGGCTGCCAGCGATGGCTTCTGCACACTGTAGCTGTAAAAAGCCCTGCTTTTTGCTGCTATAACCGTTCTCTAACGTATCTAGAACTATCGAATTTTAGCAAAAAAGCTCGAGTTCTAGTACGATCTAGAACAGCCCCAAAATCACTCGAACCGCGAACTGGAGAACCGCGAACCGCGCTCAACTCTAGTTAGGACATAGGGATATATTCTGAGCTATAAGCCATATTCCTATAGCCGCCATCATGTCAGGGTTGTGTGTGACTGGGCCTTCAGGTCTAAGGAGGCTTCAATCAGTATGCTAATTAACTTGAGGAAATTTTCTATTAGCAGTGGAGTGAGCAAAAGGCAATCTCCTATGATATGGAAATGCCATGTCCTGTTCAGGCCTTGAGCACAAAGGGGGAGAAAGACCCCCCTCGGTGACCCTGTAGGAGAAGTTTCTAACTAGTTAACAGACATCATGATCACCCGAAACAGACAGGCACCAGGAATAAATGTCTAATATCTCGTGAGCCGTGCTTCCTATAAATATGTCAAGCAGAAATATGGCATCCCGGCATGCTGACTATTCCAGCACATATTTTATATAGGTGTGGGACCTGTGTAGGTATCCAAAATTTGATATGGGACAGTGCGGTACCAGCAAACTACCCATGTGTCCTATCATTGTGAAGGTAAATTCATAACTGTAAAATTGAGCGCATTGGCATCCGCCTATGAAGTTCCCAGGCAAAGTTATAGCCAATAATCACTTTGGGATATTATTTTAGCGTCAAGACAGGGGTGGGGCAGTGCTCCCCTGTGAGGTCACCAAAAGGGGAGGGGACATGGATTGAGCTAGTTTGATAAACCCAGTTCAGACATTTTTAGCTTGTCTTTGCTCGGGGGTCAAGTGTACTATACACCTGTGAGAAAGTCCCTGGAACCCTGGTCGAACGGCGCCCCCCCTGTGGCCAGACGCATTGGGTAACTGCCTGATCTGCCTCTGTTTGAAACCATGCCTTATTTGTAGATGTACTCTGACCTATGTGTATATTCTGTAAATTCCATATTGTATATATTGTAGTTTCTAGTGTACCATTTAGGGCGATTAAAATATATAATTTAATCTTCGGCTGTTCTGTTATCTCGATCCTGAATCCCATGTCTGTGTACTCGGCGAAAAGTTATCATAATCGATTGGTGGCAGCGAGTTTATGCCAAGGATCATTGTGGGGCAACCAGTGAGACCTGAGGGAGGTTTAGATATATTCCGTCTGCAGAGGTCGGGGGAATATATACCTTACTCTCACCGGGAGCCCTTCAATCATCAGCATAGTAGAATAGCGGCCTCCTTGCTTATTGTCGGGCAATTCCATAATTGGCCTGACTATAAGAGGGGCACTAGAGAACGCGTCACGTGCTCGGTCTGTTGGGTGGTGGAAAGGGGGCTGTAACTTCCACTTCCTACCCCCCCCCGTTTTTGTGACAGGCTTCTTCATTCATTTTTCCTTAGTTAGGTTGAGGTCAAATGGATATTAAAAAAGTTGTTTGCATTCCAGAACTCAAAACAGATGGAATATACTCCAAGGGTAATTCAAAGCTTTATACACATCTTTTCTAAAAAAAAAAAAAAAAAGAGGTTTTTAGTAATTTTATTTACGGTTTGCATATCTCTATGGAAAATTAGGCAAAGCCAGTGAGTTCAAATTCTCATTAACTTACTAGTATAATCCAGGATGGGCTGCATAAAGAGATTCATGGGATAAATAATGCTCAACAAAATATTGTGAAATCCTTATTTGTTTTCACTGGTTATTTCACACCACTTATTTGGTACGTGGAATGTCAAGCCAAGAGTAAGGGTACGGAAGGACAAATCCATAGGTGAGGGACCATTGTTTAGAAAATTTAGTGGGCAACAACTTAACTGATTTAAAGCAATTACTTCCATGGGTTGGATTTTCATTAACACTTTTTTAAACATCACAACTCAACAACAAACATTTTAGAGATTTGCTTCTGTTGTTTTCAGAGAAGTATAAAAAGTTGAATAATATCAGATAAATATTGAACTTTTACCAATAACCATAACGGCTTCCATCACGTTTTCTGTGGGATACTAAGCACTTTCAATCTGTTAAATTAAAATAATATCCATTATCATCACATTATAGATTTTACATTTTTTGTTATGCCAAAACTGCAAATTCATCAGTCTGGAAAAGACTCACTGTAAACTGAATTAGTTTTCCATCTAAGAATCTTGGACCTGTTCCTGTATATATACCTAAATAGTCCTTGCGGTAATTGTCTTGATAAGGCTCAAAGTATCTTACTGTGTGCTTGCTTTTTATAATACCAATGAATGCCAATTCTGAATATATTATACAAAGCAATGATAAATGTTTTCAGAAATGTTGAGTGTTTGAAGATGGATTTAGCTTGATAATGTGTTGTAAAATAGTTGTAGATGGCAATCATCCTGCCACAGCTTATACCGGGGGACAGGAATAAACACAATTTGAAGGATTGGCTTCCACTTACAAATGGGCATAGTGGAAACCAGAGAAAACCTTTTATCTCAGGCCAAACTGCAAGGTCTTATAATACAGATCAGTTTCTTCATCTGGGAGAGGTGCTCTTATATGCAAAAATGTATATGTGACGCCCCTGGACAAATCCAGGGTGTCACAGGAACTGCACCACTGTCTATCCTTGGTGCAGGGCCCACACTCTTTGGTTCCAGGGTCCGCAACAGTGATTCTGTACCAATAGCACAAATCCTAGTCCTAGTCAAACACTACACTTGTCGGGCACACTGGGGCGTAGTTCCAGCTGGGAAAAGACCCGCCCACCTATGAGTCAGACAGGCTGGTGGGAGGAGTTAGTTAGACAGTTTGTAATAACTGTCAAAGAGAGAGGACCTGGGAAATAAGAGCTCCCTGAGGAGAATCTGGCTGGGTCGCAAACGGTAGCCTGAGCCTGAGGAGACGGAGACCCAGTCGCAGGGAACTGGAGAACAGGGCTGGATGGGTCAAGAGGACAGTCAGCCATCGGATCCACAGTAACCGGTATAGGGGCCGAGCACACAGCAGGGGACAGGCCCCTAAGTCGGGAGGTAGCTTCATGCAACCTGGCAATTAGCCTGCAGCGGGTAGTAGCTTCACGTGTTATCTGCAATGGCTCAGAGATTAGCGGCGTCAGCACGACGGAGGGATAGGACTTCCCACACAGAGCAGTCCACAGAAATCCCACGTGTCAGCTGCTAAGAGCAGGTCCCCAGTAAAAAAAGGGACGGGACCCGGAGGTTTCAAGCCAATGGGGCCAGGGACACACAGAGTACACAGTATATGGAGGAAGGCTCCAGTCCACCACAGAATCACTAAAACGGACCAACAGATGTGCTGTCACCAAGAAATATACCGCCCCGTGGCTCGGCCAGCTGCAGAGCCGCTCGGATCCGTGCTCGTCGGTGGGTGGCTCGAGCTCCTCACGGACCCGGGGGTCACGTCACTCTGAAGGGAAGCTGGCGCTACGTGTAGGGACTTCGGTGGGGAGGTCCACGGCCGGGGCCGCGGTTGTTTGTAGGGGATTTGAGTTTGTGACGCCACCCATGGGTTGTGGTGAATTGATGGACACCACCGCTGCCATTGACTAGGCTCCTGGGGACGGTGTTGCGCAGCTTGGTGTTGACCCCTCCGTGGGTAGGGGGATGATGGTCCCGGGGGCCCGAGGGAGGTGCTGAGGTGGGGGATTGGATGCGTGCTGGCATGTTGGTGCGGTGCGGCGCAGTCCGAAGGCAATGTTGTACTCACTATTACAAACACACTGGAGTGTCTGGTAAACCAAACAAGATGGTGGACAGTGCCCGCAGCCGGCTGCGCTTTTCCCATTTTGTAGGTTGGTGGTTTCCGCCTTTCCCCTGCACCTCACTTGTGTAGAAATAATGACTCCTATGCCTGAGCAACGGTAGTCCACTCCCCAGCCTGGTGTGTGCCGGAAGAGCCCTTTTTGCCTGCAGACACTGGCCCGTCGAGTCTCTATGCCTGGGTGGTGGCTTTCTATCCTAATGGATGGGCTGTTGTCTTCAGTCGGGTCTTAGGTGGGAAAGGGCCTAAAGTCCAGTCCTCAATCAGTTGATTTGACTCAGCCCAGTTGTTTCTGGGCCTCGTACTGGGTCTGAGTACCCCTCCTGGTGCTCCAGTTTCCAATCTGTTCCCTGGTTCGGTACCGGCGGGCTGCCACCCGTCCCCGGTCCTTACGGTTCCACTGGCTGTAATCTCAGCTCCTGCAGGCGGCCACCACCATCTGCCTGCTTGCCAGAGGTGACTGGGCTCCAACCCAGACACCTGGTGTAGACTATGGCAGACCTGGACACAGGTCTGCCCTTGACCTTCACACCACTCAACTGTCAAGACTCAACTAGACTCTGTTTTTCCTGCCTCAGGGCTTGTGAACTCCTCGGTGGGCAGAGCCAACCACCTGACTCCGCCCCCTAGTGTGAACATCAAACCCGGAGGGAGGTGACAAGGCTTTTGTAGTTTGGCTGCTGTCACCTTATTAAGGGGGGAGATGTTCGTGTAAGGGCCTACCTGTGACAACCTGGGTAGTCCAGGGCATCACACACAGATACCCAGAGACTTGGTTTACCTCAGAGTCTGTGTCCACTGAATGCGTCATCACACCTGAGTGAGCACCCTGGCTCCCCAGCACCCTGGCAGCCCAATATCAATATAGACTGTTCCTACCTTTTCTCTATCCTGAGTCCCGGGGCCTCTCTACCTGCGGAGAGAACCTCCATCATGGCTGCCCCACACCATCTGCCCCGGCACTCTCATACGGCAGCAGCGGTACTCCTCATTACCACGCACCGCAGGTGGCATCACGAACATTCTCCCCTGTAAATAATCCCCCATTTCATCGAAGTGTCTGCCGAGCAGTGCGACTGTTGCTAGGACGTCACATATATACCAGGCGAGCTTAATAGAAGACCATAATTTTCCCTATGTACTGGAATTTTACTAATATACTGGTTGATGTTACCTAACAGGACTAAAAATATAAACCAAAATAATGTTTTTAAAACATAAAACTGGGCCTGTCACCTTAGTAATCTTAGTAACCTTTCCCACACATAGCTTTGTACATTTTGGCTAACTTATTTTCTACGAGCATGTTTTAGCTCTTTTGACCTTTTTTTGTAAATAGTTGTATTGCTACTCACATAAAATGCTGTTACATCTTTTATTAGAACTATGTTGTGTCATTCCTATATTATTGTTAGAAATTTAGGAATAAATTGACCATTGGGTGTTGCTAGTTGTTTTTGTGTCTCTACTAGAGATGAGTGGACCACTGGAAGTTCAGGTTCTCCGGGTTTGGCCACACTTTAGTAAAAAGTTTTGGTTTGAGACCTGGACTTGACCCAAGCTTTACCCCAAACCCCATATACGTCAATGGGCACTCGAACTTCTGTACTGTAAAATGGCTGTAAAATTGTCATAGTAAGAGCTAGAAGGCTGCAAAAGGAAGCAAAATAGGGGAAGTTGCCCTGCAAACATAGATATGGAATAAAATAACAATAATAATTTTTATAAACCAGTGCAGGTAAAACAGACAACTACAGGCTGCAGCCCTCAGCTGTGAGCTTTATCTTGGCTGGTTATCTGAAACTGAGGGGATCTCATGACGTTTTTAAAAATTATTTATTTAAATAATTTAAAAAAATGGCAAGGGCTTTGCCCTAATTTTGATAACAAGCTAAGGTATAGCAGACACCTGAGGGCTGATAACATCAAGCTGGGAGGGCCCATGGCTATTTAGCCCTTCCCACCCTAAAAATAGCAGCCCGCATCTGCCACAAAAGTGGCGCATTCATTAGATGCTCCAATTCTGGTGCTTTGCCCACCTCTTCCCGATTGCCCTGGTGCAATGGCAATCAGGGTAATACTCGCAGTGTTGATGTCAGCTGTCAATTAACAGCTAGCATCAAGGCCAGGGATTAGTAATGGATAGATATCTAACAGACACCTCCATTACCAACCCGGCAAGTATGGAAGTTCTGGCCTAATCCAAAATGTAATGTCTCATGACGTCCATCGATTCCTATGGAGCTTTGTTCTGAGAACTCTCTCAGAACGAAGGTCCATAGGTCTCTGCTGATCAGTGGCAAGCACAGAATTTCTCACGATAGTATAAGTGCAATGTGTAGGTTTTCATTTACACTGTGGCCATTACCGAACAAATTTTAGGATTAAAACAAATGAGCAAATTACCTGCAGTAATAAATAAATGGTAATAGTATATGTAAATAACATAGGGTACTTAAAAACCCTACAGAAAAACAGGAGTATATAAGGAGTATATAGGACAAGTCATAAAAAAATACATCTTTATTAGTCAATTAACAAACATAAAAAAGAGAAAAAATAGACAATGTAACTCAGAAAGCTATTCCAGAGCAGTAGCCTACATGCAGTCCGAAAAAGTAATTTTTTAGGCCAGACTATACATACAAAATACACTATCACCATAAAAGAACCTAAATGAGGACAAATGTCCATGATACTGAAGGTGTAGTAGTACTCAGGGGCAGTAAAATACATAGAGTAAAACATTATGTTATAATTACACATAGTATCAAAAAAATGTCAGAAGATGTCAGAGAATCATTTGGAAAGCGTCATCTAACATACTGACACTGCTATTAAAAACAAATAGAAGTCACTGCAGAGCCACATAATCGGCATAAAAAAGGCAAGAGGAGATACCCCGACACTTGTTAAACTTCTTCAAAATGCGGCCTTTGGCTTCTCCAAAAAAGTCATCCCACCTGGACATGGTGTACCTAATCAGGATGTGCACTCATTTTTGTAGTTCACCTATCTACATGGTAACGGTAACAGGCCTCAATATAGGCAATGGTAGAGCAGGACCCAGGTATGACCATTTCACACATGCCCGCGTAAAGCTATATAGTCAAGATGCACAAACCTGAAAAGGGGACCCACGTCCCTATGTGTACACAGTACAAGAAATCAATGAAAAATTAAAGAAATTGGCAAACACGACTGTTGATATAAGTGCAGTGTGTGTGTGCAGACAAAACTTAAGAAAAAAACGTATGAACAAGCATCACGACAAGGTGTACGCAATCAGGATGGTCCCTAACTCTCATACTTCACCTCGCTATGTGCGAGCAGGCTTCAAAATAGACTGGAGCAGGGCAGGAACTGGGTATTCCCATTCCGCCCCACCTTTTTGGCCTGTGCAACCTGTCTATATAGCTTTACACGAGCAGATGTTTGGGCAGTCAGCCTTGGTCCTGCTCTACCCCTGTCTATTTTGAGGTGTGCTGGCACAAAGTGAGGTGAGCTACAAGAGTTAAGGTCCAGTCACACTAAACAACTTACCAGCGATCCCAACAATGATAGGGATCGCTGGTAAGTTGCTAGGAGGTTGCTGGTGAGATGTCACACTGCGACGCTCCAGCGATCCCACCAGCAACCTAACCTGGCAGGGATCGCTGGAGCGTGGCTACACAAGTTGCTGGTGAGCTCACCAGCAACCAGTGACCAGCCCCCAGCGCCGCGTGGAAGATGCTGCGCTTGGTAACTAAGGTAAATATCGGGTAACCAACCCGATATTTGCCTTGGTTACTAGCTCACGCAGCTACACGTGCAGAGAGCAGCGCACACTGAGCGCTGGCTCCCTGCTCTCCTAGTACAGCACACATCGGGTTAATTACCCGATGTGTGCTGCAGCTAAATGTGCACAGAGCAGGGAGCAGCGCACAATGCTTAGCGCTGGCTCCCTGCTCTCCTAGCTACAGCACACATCGGGTTAATTAACCCGATGTGTCCTGCAGCTACATGTGCACAGAGCAGGAGCCGGCACTGACAGTGAGAGCGGCGGAGGCTGGTAACAAAGGTAAATATCGGGTAACCAAGGACAGGGCTTCTTGGTTACCCGATGTTTACATTGGTTACCAGCCTCCGCAGAAGCCGGCTCCTGCTGCCTGCACATTTAGTTGTTGCTGTCTCGCTGTCACACACAGCGATCTGTGCTTCACAGCGGGACAGCAACAACTAAAAAATGGCCCAGGACATTCAGCAACAACCAACGACCTCACAGCAGGGGCCAGGTTGTTGCTGGATGTCACACACAGCAACATCGCTAGCAACGTCACAAAAGTTGTTCGTTAGCAGCGATGTTGCTAGCGATGTTGCTTAGTGTGACGGGGCCTTTAGGGACCATCCTGATTAGGTTCACCTTGTCAGAGTGGATAGCTTTGAAATTGTGGCTTAAAGATGACCTTGCAATTTCTTTTTATCCGAGTACCTTCTCCAATTGGTGTTCTACTGATTTTGAAAAATATTTTCTCTTTCGGCTGTATCCTCCATTCCAAAGTTATACACTGGTAAAAATGGTGCAAATTTACCCTTTCCACCAACTGGTCGTGTACCACAAAATGTATCTTTGACTGACTAGCATCAGAGGAGAAAAGGCAAATGACTAAAGTGTCGTTCTATGGTATATGCCCAGTTGATTGAATGAAAGGTTTTCTTCTTTATTAAAGAGGAAATTAGGCTGAGAAGCGGCTATTGTAGGAGTTACTCAGTTTAAATTAAACTACCTACAGTACCTTACATAACTTGGGCTAGACACGGTTTTATGCTTATTTTTAAGAAGTAACATCTTTGTATCGCTAAATATGTTCTGATTATAATTCTAGAGACAGTCATCCAAACTACACAAACAGAACAGATTTTAAATGAAGAAGGACCCATATCTGCGCTGAGTGCATATTCATTTTGGAGGAATGTACTCATAAACTATAAATTCTAGCGGAGTCCAATTATTTACAAGCTTCTAATGTGTTCAGAGCATCAAATATTATCTGTATTTTACTGCCTCTCTTCTGATTAAAATGTTATGACCATAAAATGCATCTTCCAGGAGGTAATGATAGAGATTCAGGTGCCCTGATTATAGTTAAGCACCGTTGGCAACAATGTATTGTAAGTCTCTGGCTTAATTTAAAGTTACTTTTATTGTCTGAATGTCTGTTAGAGAGTGTCCCTGTGGCCGTCCCCGTATAAGCATTTAAGAATATGCAGACTATAACAAGATTTATGTGTAACCCAATAAATCACTGCAGTGACCATTTCAAAATATACAAATAATCTTTATTATCATGATTAAAAAAACATATACACAAAAGACATGGTAAAAACAGATAAGGTGTTAAACGGAGGGTCTGTCCAAATAACCACTAGTCAATTTTAACAATTTTACAATGTGAAACCATATAGCTCCATGAGACATGCCATAAATCCTCAATGTGTTACACATAAGGTGATTTTTTATCAGTTGAGCCCTTTGGTTATTAGTCTCTATTTGTTCTCATAGATTCTCTAAAGAGAGAAGAGCATCAGTCAAATATAACACACATATTAATACACATAGCATTACACATAAGGTGATATCAATCAGGTTAAACCCATCAGGGGTTAATCTATGGTAGTTCTCATGGAGTTTTGAAAAAACGTCAGACTAGTGTAGCATATACAAAAATCACATGAAAAGATGCACTTGATTTAAACACAATTAGATGCAATGTATATGTCTTCAGTGCATCAATCCATATAGGGTTAAATACCAATAGATTCTTCCGGCATAATACCTGATAGAGACAGACCCCCCACACCACTCCAACGATCGTTTCACGCAGCTTCGTCAGGGAGTGATGTGAGGGGATGTCAAGGCACTTAATATAGCTCCCGCACAGCTGAAATGTATATTCAATTAAGCGCTCTGCTTACCGGGCGCTGCTGATACGCATACGATGGCATCCCTCCCCCACCATGAGACGCAGGCGCGTCAGGAGAGGCGACCGAGTCGCCTGTGATGACGCGCCGGCAGCCCGAGGCAGGGGGAGGAGAGACCACGCACGCGCACAGCAGCGTCAGCACTCATGACGCTGTGCACAGAGGGAGTCAGCGCCATTTTGTTGTATACCTTCAGGGAATCTTCCCGAAAATGGCAACATTACACAGACCATATAGACTCTTGATGGATAAATATTGATTATCTCAATTATGCCAAAATTCATGAAGCCATAATATACCTGGTTATGTATAAAAGAAAAGAATGGTAAAGAACACAGTACGCACTATATGCAAGTGCATTATACCTCGTGTTTCTTTTACTTTATTCACAAAAATGTTCACAGAAATAATAATAAGTGCCCCAAAACCCCCCCAGATGTTAAAAACAAGGAGATAATATAGATAATACAGCAATGCAGTCGGAGTGTTCAGAAGACAGTACAATATACATAGGAATCTGTCTATGCTATCAAAAAGAGCTTATGATTCCCTTCCATTCATAGATCATAGGCTGGAGGATACCTGCAATAATATCAATATGGAGGCTCTGAAAAAAACCTAGTCAGCATAATATCCCCGTGGTTTAAAGGACCCTTCTATAACAATGTTACAGAGAGGAACGGCACAGAAAGTGCCGTTGCCCCCTGTACATGGCATAGAGACCCCAACCTCAGGGGCCAGTCAATATAAAGATGGAAGAAATTCTACAATGTCATAATTGCAGAAGGAAAGGATACCAGACCAGGCATCCGTCCTCTTGGTCAAATTGACCCTACTATAACAATACTACAGAGAGGGGCGGCACCAGGGGTGCCGTCGCCCTCTGTGTATAGCATAGAAATTGAAAGAGTTTGGAATATCCAGGAGGTAGCATGGTATATATATACAACATCCAATCAAAAGGATTTGTTATTCACATGAATCATACGTATAAGAATCATCATAGTAGTATAGAAAATAAACCGTACACTAATACAATGTCCTGCTAATTTACTGACATGGTCCAAAGGACCCTTCTATAGCAATGTCACAGGGGGGGACGTCACAAGGGTGTCCTCGCCCCCTGCACATGGCATAGAAAATACAAATCACAACTCGGCCATTCTCATCAGTCGTAAGTGGAGAAATTCTGCAATATCAATATTTCAAAGGCAAGAAAAGAACACCTAAACGGGATCTCATACATGTGGTCTCACGGACCCTACTATAGCAATACTACAGAGAGGGGTGGTATGCGAAGTACCATCGCCCTCTGTGTATGGCATAGAAAATATAAAGAATGATATCGTAGGACAATACACAGTCACATTGTGGGTCCACCGTTCAAGGGGTCAGATGACATAGTATTTATGAGGTCAAGAAATAAGCACATTCAACGAAATGCTCAAGAGGGGATGGCAACACAAGTGTCAAACCCTCTATAAAGAGCATGAAGGAGAGATGTATACAATCCTCTCAAGCTTACAAAAAGTTGGAAAATCCCCATTGATCATTTAGACCCACTGGTTTCATGCATCTTAACAAGGTAATTGAAATTGTGGCTTAAAGATGACCTTGCAATTTCTTTTTATCCGAGTACCTTCTCCAATTGGTGTTCTACTGATTTTGAAAAATATTTTCTCTTTCGGCTGTATCCTCCATTCCAAAGTTATACACTGGTAAAAATGGTGCAAATTTACCCTTTCCACCAACTGGTCGTGTACCACAAAATGTATCTTTGACTGACTAGCATCAGAGGAGAAAAGGCAAATGACTAAAGTGTCGTTCTATGGTATATGCCCAGTTGATTGAATGAAAGGTTTTCTTCTTTATTAAAGAGGAAATTAGGCTGAGAAGCGGCTATTGTAGGAGTTACTCAGTTTAAATTAAACTACCTACAGTACCTTACATAACTTGGGCTAGACACGGTTTTATGCTTATTTTTAAGAAGTAACATCTTTGTATCGCTAAATATGTTCTGATTATAATTCTAGAGACAGTCATCCAAACTACACAAACAGAACAGATTTTAAATGAAGAAGGACCCATATCTGCGCTGAGTGCATATTCATTTTGGAGGAATGTACTCATAAACTATAAATTCTAGCGGAGTCCAATTATTTACAAGCTTCTCATGTGTTCAGAGCATCAAATATTATCTGTATTTTACTGCCTCTCTTCTGATTAAAATGTTATGACCATAAAATGCATCTTCCAGGAGGTAATGATAGAGATTCAGGTGCCCTGATTATAGTTAAGCACCGTTGGCAACAATGTATTGTAAGTCTCTGGCTTAATTTAAACAGTTACTTTTATTGTCTGAATGTCTGTTAGAGAGTGTCCCTGTGGCCGTCCCCGTATAAGCATTTAAGAATATGCAGACTATAACAAGATTTATTAGCTATCCAGAACATGTTTGATTTTAGGGAGGCCTCCATTCTGTCAGGGCCGAGAGGACTGGGTAGGCCCAGGAGGTGGATCCACTGGACCGAGCACCCCACCGGAGGGCAGGGTACACGGCAGCCGGAGCACTGGCGTAGCAGGGATGGGCCCCTCCGGGAACAGGTAGAACAAAGTCACACGGTGCTTGGGGGCCAGCGTCCTTCCAGGGACGGGTAGAACAAAGTCACCGGGGTCACAGAGTTCCTTGAGACAGTGCAGGACACTGGTACATATGCCGGGTAGAAAAGATAGGCAGTAGTACAGGACACGGCACAAGGGGACCTGAGAACCTAGCTCACATGACAAAGCTTCGAGACACGTTGATCAGGCCCCTCCCACATGGAAAGGCAAGTCTTATATACCCAGCACAGCCCTATGTCATTTCCTGCTTCAGGTGTGCTGGGCCTATAAGACCAGGAGAGTGGGCGCGGCCTGGTCCTATACAGAGGCATTAGTCAGAGTCAGACTCCTGAGACCAGGAACAGAACACAGGAGAGCACGAGCGGGGGCGGTAGCCATGACCGGTGGACACATGGACAGGATCAGTGGTCACGGAGAAGTGCTGGGATGGTGCGACCGGGTCAGTGGGTAAGGAGCGGTGCTGAGGTATCGGGAGCGTGACACATTCATTACAACACATAAGATACTTAAGATACTTGTCTCCAATTATAATGGAGTAGTGGTTAAACATACAGTATCCACTACAACTCCATTCATTGTCTATGGACTTTTGGCCTGAGAGAGCTTGGCTTAATTTCTGAGTGAATGGAGTAGTATTGTGTATGTGTGTGACCAGTGTTCAATTAAAATCGCTCCATATGATCCCCGCACATACCCTTACTTATACATTGCTATGATGTACTCTGTTACTGTTTTAGGCTATGTGTGCACTGGAAAATGGAATTTTCTCAAGAAAATTCCACAAGCACTGAAAGATTACCGCACCCGTGGTAAAAAAACGCGACAAACCGCACCCGAAAACCGCATGCGGTTTGCCACGGTTTTCTGCGGTTTTACCGCAGTATTGTTCGCGGTATTGCCGCGGTATTGCCGCGTGCGGGTTGGTACATGTGCTTTAATGCATTCAATGCAATAAAGCACATTGGAAAAAAAAAAAGTTATTTCCTTCTTAGATAGCAGATAGATAGAAGAATAGATAGAGAGATAGCTAGATAGATAGATAATAGAGGGATAGATAGAGAGACAGAGAGTCCCTGTGAGCACACGCTGCATTTCTCACGGTCGGTAGTGAGTTCACATTACCGGCCGTGGGAAATGACCGGTAATTACCTCTGCTGTCTCGCTGCGAGGCTGCATTCAGCAGTGTGTCAGTGTCAGTCGCGGCTGGATGCAAGCATCGCAGAATGTGGATTATGCCGGAGCTGTGGATTACGCTGGAGCTGTGTGTTGAGGGGGTTAATAAACGGGTGAACCAGGAGCTTTTTTGTGTTTTATTTAAAATAAAGGATTTTTCGGTGTGTGTGTGTTTTTTAACTTTACTTACGGGTTGATCATGTCAGCTGTCTCATAGACGCTGCCATGATCAAGCCTGGACTTAGTGCCGACGATCCGCCGACATTAACTCCTTATTACCCTGACTGCCACAGCATCATGGCATCAGGAAGAGCCGGGGACACTCCGCACTGCCGCATAATGCATGCGACAGTCCCGGGGCAGCTGCGGCTGATATTCTCGGCTGCAGGAGGAGGGGGGACATTAACCCTGCCCCCCGTCCTCCCCAGCCTGAGAATACCAGGCCGCCGCTTACCTCGCCTGGAAGGTAAAAATACAGCGGAGCCCACGTGTTTTTTTTTTTTTTCTATATTTCCGTTTGCTTTCTATGTGTCTGTGTTCAATGTCTGTGATGTCTGTGTTTGTGTTTACTCTTTGCTCCGCTTCCTCTTCCTGTCATAATGACATCACTTCCCTGCAAACCGCAGGCAAGCGATGTTCATTTCCGCAGGTAAACCTCAAAATACCGGAGGGAATAACGCAGGAAAACGCAATGAACCGCACAGAATTTGCTGCCTGCGTTATTCCCTGCGGGATTTCACGATTACATTGCAGTCAATGGAGTGAAATCCCGCAGCGACGTGCGGAAAAGAAGTGACGTGCAATTGATTTTGCTACGGGAATCCTGCAGCAAAACATGCAGCTGTCAAATTCCGCACTGCACTGCATTTTTTTTTCCATAGGTTTTGCTGGTGATTCACTGCAGAGATGTTATGAACATTTTCTGCAGTGAAACATGCAGCAAATCCGCAGGAAATCTGCGGCAAAAACCGGCAAGTGCGCACAGGGCCTACCGCTGCTTGTACAGAAGCTCCAATATAAACAGCATCGAATTCCAACAGGATGGGATGTTGAAAATCAGGTGGCGCTGTGGTAGACCGTTTTGTTCTAGCAAAGCCAGGAAGGCATGCTTTACCACATTGATTCATTTGAGATAAGTTGACACTTTCCTGTTCTTATCTACCACTTTCCTCAAAATGGTTTTGTTTGTGAAACAAATGTTGTACTATTAGATTCAGGACCTGAACGTTAGTTAATTGGTTGGACCATAAGACAGCCTGGGTTCCATGCATTGTGAATCATGAAAATTCCAAGCTGCTTTTTACTGGGAGCAAGCTAGCAGACAAGTTGACGCTTGATGCACAGCTGCAACTTGTCCAAGCTATGGCTTTTCTTTAATGGGCTTTCAAGGTAGAAAGCTACTTGCCAGCACTTTAACTTGCGTTAGTAAAATGAATGATCCTGGTGTGTGGACTCAACAATGTGCCCTGTGCCTGTTGGGTATGGAGTTATATCACTTGAGCAGATTCCATAGAAGTAGTAAGAGGAGACATCTCATGGAGGATTCACCACCTGTCCCATCAGTGCCACTAAAATCATTCATTCAACTTTCATTCAGTGATCAATGGAAGGCTAGGTTCACACACTGCATTTTTTTGACGCTGTGTCTTTGTGCGTTTTTTGCGGCAAAACCGCATGCGTTTTTACCGCGATTTGGTGCGTTATGGCTGCGTTTTTTTTTTTTTTTTTGCTCACTGCGTTTTTATGCGTTTTTTCTCAGTGAACAATGCCATTAAAGATTGTTGGGGGAAAAAAAAAAAGGTCTGATGTAATTTTTTTTCTTCAATATGTTCTTCATTCTCCACTAGTGTATGCAAGAGAGCAGACAGCTGCAGAACTACAAGGCTCAGCATGCTACATGCAAGACTGTATGCTGGAGGGAGAGGCAGGGCGAGCAGAACTACAAGGGTCAGCATACTCCATCCAATAGTGAAAGGCCAAGGAGAAGAAAATCCAGCACTCGTGTCCAAAAAATTATGTAAAATCTTGCTTTTTATTTAATTCATAATAAAATGGAAATGTATCATATCCATAGAGTATAAAAAGTACCCCCTTTATGCACATTTATATGGGGTTGTCACTTATAATATGTACCCAGCTATACTGCTCTGTTCCTATTTGCTGTTATTTGTCTTTTGAGTCTGACTTTTTTTTTTTTTTTTTTTTTACCATGGTGTCATATCCGTGTTAGTTTCCTTTCTCCTCCCTCTTTTTTCCTTTAAATCTCCATTTGGTTGTCTATTCAATGTGGATTGAGATTAAGAGCATGTAGCTCGAAACGCGTACCCCCTTGACATCTTATCTCATCTGTATGGGGATTTTTTATACTCTATGGATATGATACATTTCCATTTTATTATGAATTAAATAAAAAGCAAGATTTTACATAATTTTTTGGACACGAGTGCTGGATTTTCTTCTCCTTGGAGTTTCACAGCCGGGCCGGCTTTACCGTGCACCTGTCTTCTATGGGAGTCTCCATGATGTCTGGGTGAGCTGATTCTACCCCTTTGTTTCCATCCAATAGTGTATGCAGGAGAGCAGACAGCAGCTGCAGAACTACAAGGCTCAGCATCCTCCATCCAGGACTGTATGCAGGAGTTTTTCGCCTCCCCCCCAAAAAAATGACGTGGGCTTCGCCATATTTTTGTATGCTAGCCAGGTACAGCAGGCAGGTACGGGTTGCCCCCAACCCCCATCTGCCTATTTGTACCCGGCTGGGAACCAAAAATATAGGGAAGCCCTTTTTTTTTTTTTTAATTATGTCATGAATTTCATGACATAATTAAAAAAAAAAATGACGTGGGCTTCGCCCAATTATTGAGTCCAGCCAGGTACAACTAGGCAGCTGTTGATTGGAATCCGCAGAGCAGGGTGCCCATACTCTCTGGGCACCCCCGCTGCGAATTGCAGTCCGCAGCAACCCCAGAAAATGGCGCTTTCATAAAAGCGCCATTTTCTGGCGCTGTATCCAACTCTTCCAGCTGCCCTGGTGACGGGTGGCTTGCTGGGTAATAATGGGGTTAGGGATAGCTGTATATTATCAGCTAGCCCTAAGCCCGAAATTCATGGTGTTACGCCAATATTAGACATGGCCACCATGAATTTCTAGTAAAGATAAAAAACACACAGAAAAATATTTTTATTAGAAATAAAACACAACACAATTAGTGACTCCATCTTTATTGAAATAAAGAACCTCCTTCCGATGTAATCCTGGGTCAAGGTCTCGCACCGTCCAATCCGGATCCAATATCATCTGATCAGTTTGCTGGAAGGCAAAGCAATCAGATGATGTGTCAGGTCTAGGATGTGAATCACATTACACATCAGCTGACTGTATAAACGGCTTTTATACAATCAGCTGATGCATCAGTGCAAAAAAAAAAAAAATACTCATGTGCTGATTATCGGCAGCTCCTGGAGTGGAGTCTGATCCCATCCGATCGCTGCAGGAGCTGACAGTAATCAGCTGATGAAGTCTCCTAATGGCATCAGCTGAAAGGTGATGCCGGCCGGGCGCCGGCGTCACCGCGAGACTTACGATTAGCTGATGCCTCAGGTGACTGCATTAGGTGATCCATCGCCAGGTCCTGCAGATATCGGACGTGCCCGGGGAGACTGCACACAGCCAGAGCGGCGGTACCGGGAGAGGAGCTGGGAGCGGACATGGCACCGGGAGTTTGCAGACATGTGAGTATGACATTTTTTTTTCCTCTACTGTTCACTTCTGATTTCACAGCTGCCTCCAGCTTCCGCCCAGCCATGGCGCCGCATGAGAGTGGACTTGCACATGACTGGAGGTGGACGCAGAGGTGACGGTACCGGGAGGATTCATGCTTCTGTGTTTACTGACCAGAGGAATCCTCTTCCTGTACATGTCACTTTACTACCTACCCCTTGCGTTTATAACTGCATTTTTAGTCATAGAAACGCACTAAAACGCAGCTATATTTGCAATTTGCATTTTTCATTGCATTTTTGAACATCTCATTGAACTCAATAGGTGGAAAACGCAGTGAAAAACGCAAAAATAATTGACATGCTGCGTTTTTGTGTGCAGCACAAAAACGCAGCTAAAAAAAACCGCTGTGTGCAGACAGCAAAAATGAAAACTCAGACTTTGCTGGGGAAGCAATGTCACAGCGTTTTCTGAGCAAAAACGCACCCGAAAAACGCGCAAAAATGCCGTGAAAAATGCACTGTGTGAACTTTCCCGAACTCTGCCTATGGGTAAGTAAACACAGTGCATTTTTCGCTGAGTTTTTGCGCGTTTTTCGTGTGCATTTTTGCTCAGAAAACGCTGTGACATTGCTTCCCCAGCAAAGTCTGAGTTTTCATTTTTGCTGTCTGCACAAAGCGTTTCTTTAGCTGCGTTTTTGTGCTGCACACAAAAACGCAGCATGTCAATTATTTTTGCGGTTTTCACTGCGTTTTCCACCCATTGAGTTCAATAAGATGTTCAAAAATGCAATGAAAAATGCAAATTGCAAATATAGCTGCGCTTTAGTTAGAGATGAGCGAACCGGTCCCGGTTCGGCTCGAGGTCGGTTCGCCGAACGGAGGTCCCGTTTGAGTTCGGCTCGTCGAACGTTCGACGAACCGAACTCGAACTGCATAGGAAACAATGGCAGGCAATCACAAACACAGAAAAACACCTAGAAAACACCCTCAAAGGTGTCCAAAAGGTGACAAACAACTCACAACACATGGGAAAGTGACAAGGACATATACTCATGCGAAAACAAAAGAGCTGGACAAGGAAAAAGAGGAGGACACACAGATATATGAGTATATGCAAGGAAACATCGATTCCATTATTGTGCAACTTGAGCCCTGCTCATTTTAGGCTTCCAATCTGGATAAATTGCCTGAGCTCGCCACGTACGCCTTGGGGATCTTGTCATGTCCTGCAGCCAGCGTTCTCTCGGAACCTGTCTTCAGTGCTGCTGGGGGTCTGCTGGCAGATAAGCACACGTGTCTGTCCACTGACAATGTGGACATGGCTCTCAGAGGACTTTTCTTCCCCTGGGTCAGCCAGGGGACGGGAAAGGCACGCGTATTTTTGATAGTGCTTCATGCAAAGTATCTTTTCATTTTTCAAAAGGGGGGTCAACTGATGCCAGTCAAGTGGGGTGTGTGTGGCCCAATTAGTGGCAACGAGGGAGACTGTGGTTGGAGTCCCCTCGCTGTGTTTCTAAAAGAACCAAGATGAACAAGTCATGGCTCTCAGAGGACTTTTCTTCCCCTGGGTCAGCCAGGGGACGGGAAAGGCACGCGTATTTTTGAGAGTGCTTCATGCAAAGCATCTTTTTCTTTTTCAAAAGGGGGCTCAACCGATGCCAGTCAAGTGGGGTGTGTGTGGCCCAGTTAGTGGCAACGAAGGAGACTGTGGTTGGAGTCCCCTCGCTGTGTTTCTAAAAGAACCAAGATGAACAAGTCATGGCTCTCAGAAGACTTTTCTTCCCCTGGGTCAGCCAGGGGACGGGAAAGGCACGCGTATTTTTGAGAGTGCTTCATGCAAAGCATCTTTTTCATTTTGAAAAGGGGCATCAACTGATGTCAGTCAAGTGGGGTGTGTGTGGCCCAATTAGTGGCAACGAGGGAGACTGTGGTTGGAGTCCCCTCGCTGTGTTTCTAAAAGAACCAAGATGAACAAGTCATGGCTCTCAGAGGACTTTTCTTCCCCTTCGTCAGCCAGGGGACGGGAAAGGCACGCGTATTTTTGAGAGTGCTTCATGCAAAGCATCTTTTTCTTTTTCAAAAGGGGGGTCAACCGATGCCAGTCAAGTGGGGTGTGTGTGGCCCAGTTAGTGGCAACGAAGGAGACTGTGGTTGGAGTCCCCTCGCTGTGTTTCTAAAAGAACCAAGATGAACAAGTCATGGCTCTCAGAGGACTTTTCTTCCCCTGGGTCAGCCAGGGGACGGGAAAGGCACGCGTATTTTTGAGAGTGCTTCATGCAAAGCATCTTTTTCTTTTTCAAAAGGGGGGTCAACCGATGCCAGTCAAGTGGGGTGTGTGTGGCCCAGTTAGTGGAAACGAGGGAGACTGTGGTTGGAGTCCCCGCGCTTTGTTTTACATGCTTTTAGAAGGGCATGACATGGCTTAGAGGTTGACTTTCAGCATCTGGAAACTGTTGGCTACCAAAATGCTGCCTTTCCAACCTTTTTAACCGAGGATTTTCGAGACCTTATGCCCATCGCAGTGCCCCAAGAGCCGATGCCCAGGCGCCACTCCTTCTCCAACAAAGGCGTGCACGCGCTACACCAGCATGTCGCACTAAACATCACTGATTCCTTGAGAAACTCTGTGTGACAGGGTGCTTTTCACCACAGATAATTGGCCCAGTAAGCATGGACAGGGGCGTTACATGTCGCTGACTGGGCAATGGGTTACTGTGGGGAGAGATGGAGAAGGGTCTGCTGTACAAGTCTTGCCGTCCCCACGAGTTGTTTCAATCCTTCTTCTGGATGTAGAAGTTAATACACTGCTTCTGCCTCTTCAACCTCGTGTGGGTCCTCCACCTTGGCGCAAACCCTGTGTGGTCAGGCCACCCTTCCTTGTAACTGCGCACAAGGACTACCACACTCCTCCTTACTATGCTGGCAGCAGAGCTCAATGCCATCAGGCGGTCAAAGTTTTACTTTGAAATGTATGGGAAATGTGAGTCACACCGCTGAGAAGTTGTGGACGGTTAGCTCTGGAGACCCCGAGTTTCATCAATGGTTGTCTCCACTCAACCAGCAGCCAGGGAAGGCCGGGTGCGACAATGATGCAAACATGGGTGCGGCCCTTCGCTGTGACAATGTGACACACGTGCCTTGTGTGGTTCACGTGTTGAACCTGGTTGTCCAGCAATTTTTAAAACACTATCCTGGCCGACATGGCCTTCTGCAGAGAGCACGGTGTAACGCCTTGCTTGATCCACACACTCAGATGGGCTGTAAATGATAGGCTAGAGGGAAGCCACTCACCAAGCAGGACCCCTAGAACCCTGAAACCCTTTAACCCCTATACAGGGATTAGGAATTGCACAGGGCCCAAGGTGATTAATACCTGTGGAAGGCTGCAGTTCCAGAGAATAGTAGTCAGGCAGGGTCAAAACATTAATTGAGGAACAGGAACAGAATGGGACGGCCAGGACTTAATCAGAAAACAAGCAGAGGTGAAATGCGGATCGGCCAACAAGGTACATAAACAGCAAGCAGGAAAAGTAGTCAGGTAACAAGCACACAAAATCATAAAACTGAACTGGGGGTAAAAGCAGAGCTATGTCTGGCAGTGGTCTGCAGACAGGATGGGCATAAAAAGGGTGTGGTGTCTTCCCATTGGTTGTAGCTGAATGATGGTATTTCATCTGTGAGATACCCACCAGCTACATTCAGCCAGAGATTCTGCATCTGTCAAGGTAATGCAGCCCAGTGGGTGAGCATAACCTGCGTCCACCTGCGCCGCTGGCATCGACTCCTCTCCCATCATCAGCACTATGCATGAAAGGAACACGTTGTCACCTGGCGACCGGAGTACAAATTGACGGAGCGGACTCCGTTGGTGACTTAACAGCCGTGTGCGGCAATGATGCAAACCTGGCTGCGGGCCATCGTCAGGGCAATGTGACACACGTGCCTTGTATGGCTCACGTGTTGAGCCTAATTCTCCAGCAATTTTTAAAACACCATCACGGCCTACATGGCCTTGTGCAGCGTGCACGCTCGCTATGTGCTCACTTCCATCGTGCGCACACAGCAGCTCAACAACTTTCGTCGCTACAGAAGTCTTTAGGTCTGGTGGTTAAACGCCTGAAATGCGATGTGCCGACACGCAGGAATTTGAATCTGCACATGTTGCAGCGTTTGTGGCAGTACCGCCGAACCCTGCTGCAATACGTTATGACATATAGCCTGGGATAACTTGATCCAGAGGTGGTGCAGATCACGCTGCTGGAGTGGTGTCAGATCAAGGACCTATGCACCCTGCTACACAGTTTACAAATGTCGACGAAGATGTTTAGCACTGGCAATGTCATTCTCAGCGTGACAATTCTGGTCATCTACAGGATGGAGCACACTGTAATTATTATTCGGAGTCAGGTGTTGGGACAAGAGGAAGGGGAGGAAGTACAGGAGGAGTCATATGCGGAAGGGATAACAAGATCTACGAGGTCCAGATGGTCAGCGGCACCTATGCGGCAGTCATGGTGAGGGAGAGGGATTAACAAGGGCACATAGTATCAGCAAAAAGTGTTGAGGAAGGTGCAGGAGCCCATGAAGAAATAGAGGACGAACTGGCGATGGGCATGGAAGACTCAGCAGATGAGTGAGAGCTTGCTCACATTTCGGTTGTGCGAGGTTGTGGGGAGAGGGCAGAGGAAGGAGGCACGATTCTCACGTCTCTGCCACCAACACACCAAGGACTTGGTCCTCCTGGATGCACAAGACACATGAGCGCCTTCTTGCTGCACTACCTACAACATGACCCTCGGATTGTACGAATTCAAAGTAATCCAGAATACTGGGTTGCCACACTTTTAGATCCCCGGTACAAGACAAAATTTGTCAAAATAATTCCTGCCATAGAAATGGACGCACGTATACAGGAGTATCTGCAGAATGTGGTACGCAATCTTAGATCTACATTTCCACTAAACACCAGTGCTGCACAGAGTGAATCTCAACGCTTTGTCATGGATAGGAGGAAATGGTCTTTTACTTGTCCACATCTGAGGGACCGAGGGCTGGCTGCTGTGCTGAGATGGCGTTGAGTACGGTGTCCCTGCAGAGTTGCACTTTTGGTCATATACCAAAAGGAGTTGAAAAAGGACAGATGCTGGTGGAAAGGGGAACAGGTGTGTTGGAAAGGGGAAAAAGTTTTGGTCCGTGGATTTGGTGGTTAAGCAACAGTAACATTTGCTGAAGAAACACCATCTGTTACAGTGGGACTGGCAGATTTGGATAAAGTGGTATATACTATGTTACCGCTATATAACGAAAATTAATAAGAAAAGAAAGAGAAAGGTATATATCCCCATCAGCAGTCAGTGTCCACCGTGCTCCCAGTTGGAAAAGGAGAGGTTGGCAACTGGAAGGTTTGGTGGAGGATACAGAGCTGTGTGGCTATGAAACTAATAGTAGCCTGAACCGAGTTAGACGCCATTCGGATCTGGAGACTGGGAGCCCTGTTAGCGTCACAGGGTCCACATGCCCACCCAGCCCAGGAACTCCCTGTTAACAACACAGGGGCCATTGAGTACGCTGACCGTGTGCGTAGGGGCACACCTGTGGACAGCAGGCGCATCAGCAGCAGCAGGCCTGTTAATGCCACTAGGCTGCACAAGCAGGACTGGTAGGACAGGAGCTGGTCTTAACCGTTCTGCGTTACCAACTGTGGTGGTGGCCTGCATCGACACCCTATCCTTGCCTACCTCTGGCCTAAAGCCGCAATGGGTTCAACACATGAAGGTGTGCTCTTTCAGGGCATAATAGAAGACTGCGCACCTCCTTGTTGGCTCCAGCCTCTTTTATAACCTGGGTCCGCCCCAAACCAGGGTGAACCACAATGCACCTCCTGGAGACAAAAGTAGAGTGACACGTCATGAGTGGCATAACTAGCGTCCTATTTGGAAACGCAATTTCAATGATGACCTCATGGCTGCCATGACCCAAACACCCCACCAGTCATCGTCTGACCATCAATAATGCGGTGACAAGTCATAGGGGTGGGCCTCTGCAAGCCATTTGGGAGGACACCTGATGCCCTGTGGTCTATATGGGACCCCCACATCAGGGGCAGGGCCAAAGAGTTTATTACCGGACATAGTCTCTGATGCAGTAAGTGCCTGAGCATGCTCAGTAGCATGAAATACAGTCTCTGAAAAAAGACTATCAGCTTTAGCATGGTGTCTAGGCACAAAACAGGACTTAGACCCGGCACGGAATGCGAGCACCTGTGCAAAGAGGCTTTTCACACTTAGGGGCACTTTGCACACTGCGACATCGCAGGTGCGATGTCGGTGGGGTCAAATTGAAAATGACGCACTTCCGGCATCGCATGCGACATCGCAGTGTGTAAAGGCTGGATGATACGATTAACGAGCGCAAAAGCGTCGTAATCGTATCATCGGTGCAGCGTCGGCGTAATCCATGATTACGCTGACGCGACGGTCCGATGTTGTTCCTCGCTCCTGCGGCAGCACACATCGCTGTGTGTGAAGTCGCAGGAGCGAGGAACGTCTCCTACCGGCCTCACTGCGGCTTCCGTATTATATGCGGAAGGAAGGAGGTGGGCAGGATGTTTACATCCTGCTCATCTCCGCCCCTCCGCTCTGATTGGCTGCCTGCCGTGTGACGTCGCAGTGACGCCGCACGACCCGCCCCCTTAACAAGGAGGCGGGTCGCCGGCCACAGGGACGTCGCACGGCAGGTGAGTGTGTGTGTGAAGCTGGCGTAGCGATAACTTTCGCTACGCCAGCTATCACCACATATCGCTGCTGCGACGGGGCGGGCACTATCGCACTCGGCATCGCAGCATCGGCCTGCGATGTCGTAGTGTGCAAAGCCCGCCTTAGTGTGGGAGCATGCGCTGTATCCCGAAATGAAGACTTAGCGTCAGGAATGGCACAGTCAGGCTGAGCATACTCACTAGGCGAAACACTGTAATTAGGCTGCAGCTGGGGTAAATCGGCACACGCATGCGCACTAGCTGCCTCTCCACACTTAGACGTGGAGGGGAAATTGCTCTTGGAGATGCTGTCTATGAACAGAAGGAAAAGCTAAAGGAAGCCTGACTTTCTATCCCTCCGAATTATCAAATGCAGCAATGAATTCCCTGAGTTTGCTATAACATTAGCGTAGCAAAATGTGCATGAGGGTGTCATGCAGAGGTGCTAGAAATAGCTTGGCACCAGTGGGGCACTAATGGAATACAACAGCCAGTTCTATGATGCCACTAAATGGCAGTATTTTTTGCTATCATTATAGCTTATTAAAAACAGAGCAGGAGGGTGTCCTGCACAGGTGCTAGAAATAGCTTGGCACCAGTGGGGCACTAATGGAGTACAACAGCCACTTCTTGTATGCCACTAGGTACACTGACTGTTTGCTAGTATAATGGCTTAGTTATAATGAGTTGGAGTGTGCAATGTAGGTAGAGGTGCTGCAAATGTCTTTGCACTAGTGTGACTAGATAAAAGTCCAATAGCCACGTTTAGGATGCCACTAGGTACACTGCGTGTTTGCTAGTATAATGGCTTAGTTATAATGAGTTGGAGTGTGCAATGCAGGCAGAGGTGCTGCAAATATCTTTACAATAGTGTGAATAGACAAAAGTACAATAGCCACGTTTAGGATGCCACTAGGTAGACTGACTGTTTGCTAGTATAATGGCTTAGTTAAAAAGAGTTGGAGTGTGCAATGCAGGCAGAGGTGCTGCAAATATCTTTACAATAGTGTGAATAGACAAAAGTACAATAGCCACGTTTAGGATGCCACTAGGTACACTGACTGTTTGCTAGTATAATGGCTTAGTTAAAAAGAGTTGGAGTGTGCAATGCAGGCAGACGTGCTGCAAATATCTTTACAATAGTGTGAATAGACAAAAGTACAATAGCCACGTTTAGGATGCCACTAGGTACACTGACTGTTTGCTAGTATAATGGCTTAGTTAAAAAGAGTTGGAGTGTGCAGAGGACAGGAGGATACAGTGCCAGGATTGTGGGGCTCTGGGTAGAGGAATGGAAGCCTGCCTTTCTATTCCCTCCTAATGGTGAAATGCAGCGACGAAATCCCTGACCTTGGCTACACAGACGCTGTCTCTGTTTTCAGGACCTGTCACCTATGGCTCTGACCCTACCGGTTTGAGCCCTTAAAAGGACTGCTAGAAAGTGCTCTCCCTAAGCTGTCTAACGCTGTGTATGGAGCGCATACAGCTGTATCGGCGATAGGACTCAGGAGGACGGAGCTGCGACAGTGATGTCTGACACCAAAGACGCAGAAGAGATAATGGCGTCCTGGAGGAAAATGTCCGGTTTTATAATGCAGGGACATGTGACATGGACATCCTATCACACATGCCGTTGCTTCTCTGGCTAAAAGTCCACTTAGCTGTGTGTGTGTCTGTGATTGGCTGACATGCTGGCCCGCCCCACTACACGCGCGCGCTTAGGGAAGGAATACAAGGAAAAAAAAAAAAATGGCGATCGCCATTATAGAAACAGCAGTAGGAATTAGCTGGTTTTTTTGCTGCTAGAACCGTTCTCGAACGTTTCTAGAACTATCGAGCTTTTGCAAAAAGCTCGAGTTCTAGTTCGATCTAGAACAGGCCCCAAAATCACTCGAGCCTAGAACTGGAGAACCTCGAACCGCGAACCGCGCTCAACTCTAGTTTTAGTGTGTTTCTATGACTAAAAACACAGCTATAAACGCAAGGGGTGGGTAGTAAAGTGACATGTACAGGAAGAGGATTCCTTCTGTCAGTAAATACAGAAGCGTGAATCCTCCCGGTACTGTCACCGCTGCGTCCACCAGTCCTGTACCATGTCTGCTCCCATGCGGCGCCATGGCTAGGCGAGAGGTGGAGGCAGCTGTGAAATCAAAAGTGAACAGCAGAAAAAAAATGTCATACTCATGTGTCTGCAAACTTCCGATGCCATGTCCGCTCCCAGCTCCTCTCCCGGTACCGCCACTCTGGCTGTGTGCAGTGTCCCTGGGCACGTCCAATGGCTGCAGGACCTGGCGATGGATCACCTGATGCGGTCACCTGACGCATCAGCTGATCGTAAGTCTCGCGGTGACGCCGGCGCCCCGCCCGGCATCACCTTTCAGCTGATGCCGTTAGGAGACTTCATCCTTGATTACCGGCAGCTCCTGCAGCGATCGGACAGGATCAGGCTCCGCTCCATGAGCTGCCGGTAATCAGCACATAAGTGAGTATTTTATTTTTTTTTTGCACTGATGCTTCAGCTGATTGTATAAACGGTTTTTATACAATCAGCTGCTGTGTCATGTGATTCACATCCTTCACTGTGTCATGTGATTCACATCCTTGATCCTGACACATCATCTGATCGCTTTGCCTTGCAGCAAACCGATCAGATGATATTGGATCCGGATTGGACAGCGTGGGACCCTTGACCCAGGATTACTGCGGAGGGGGGTTCTCTATTTCAATAAAGATAGAGTCACTAATTGTGTTGTGTTATATTTCTAATAAAAATATTTTTTTTTTTATCTTTACTAGAAATTCATGGTGGCCATGTCTAATATTGGCGTGACACCATGAATTTCGGGCTTAGGGCTAACTGATAATATACAGCTAGCCCTAACCCCATTATTACCCAGCAAGCCACCTGTCACCAGGGCAGCTGGAAGAGTTTGATGCAGCGCCAGAAGATGGCGCTTCTATGAAAGCGCCATTTTCTGGGGTGGCTGCGGACAGAAATTCGCAGTGGGGGTGACCAGAAAGCATGGGCACCCTGCACTGGGGATTCCAATCCACAGCTGCCTAGTTGTACCTGGCTGGACTCAAAAATTGGGCGAAGCCCAAGTAATTTTTTTTTTTTTTTTTTTTTTTAATTATTTCATGAAATTCATGAAATAAAAAAAAAGGGCTTCCCTATATTTTTGGTTCCCAGCCGGGTACAAATGGGCAGATGGGGGTTGGGGGCAGCCCGCACCTGCCTGCTGTACCTGGCTAGCATACAAAAATATGGCGAAGCCCATGTAATTTTTTTGGGGGGCAAAAAACTCCTGCATACAGTCCTGGATGGAGGACGCTGAGCCTTGTAGTTCTGCAGCTGCTGTCTGCTCTCGTGCATACACTATTGGATGGAGTATGCTGAGCCTTGTAGTTCTGCTCGCCCTGCCTCTCCCTCCACCATACAGTCCTGAATGGAGCATGCTGAGCCTTGTAGTTCTGCAGCTGTCTGCTCTCCTGCATACACTAGTGGAGAATGAAGAACATATTGAAGAAGGAAATGATATCAGACTTTTTTTTTCCTTTTTTTTTCTTCAATAATCTTTAATGGCACTGTTCACGCAATGAAAAAAACGCATAAAACCGCAGTGAGCAAAAACACACCTGCATTTTTTTGCCGCAGGTGCGTTTTTGCCGCAAAAACGCAGCCTAAAAAAAACGCAGTGTGTGAACCTAGCCTATAGTTGTCTCTGTCCATGATTGCTCTTCCAGATATCTACAGCACAGTGTGCAGTTAGAGCCTAAAGACAAACAAACACAGCTACCTAAGGCTGTGTTCTCACAGGGCTTTTGTGGTAAGTTTTTTCCTGACCAAAACCAGATCTCGTGGTAGGAAATCTCCTTTGAATCATCTGCGTTTTTGGTGCGTTTTTCATGAGTTTTTTAGTGTTGTTTTTTCTGCAGATTTGGTGCGGATTTGCTGCTTTTGTTTCTACAAATTGGGTTGTATCAATGAAAAAACACAGCAAATCTGCAGCAAAGAAATTACATGCTTATTCTTTAAAAACCTGACCAAAAACGCAGGTATTTGACAAAACAGTCAGGAAAAAAAACTTGATGTGTTTGTGTGTGTGCATGAGATTTCAGAAATCTCATAAACTTTGCAGGGACTGTAGAAAGCAGCTTTTTATTAGCATGGATTTGCATAAAACCAAGGCAAATCTGCAGCTAAAAAACGCAGCAAAAATTTACCAAAAAAGCCCAATGTGAACATAGCCTAAGTTCTACTGCATGTGAGAACAGATAGTGGACAATCCTTTCTGCAAGAAATAATGGTGATTAGATATCTTCCAGCAAGGCTGAGATCATTCCATCAATTCTTCAAAGGCAGCAAAATCGACAAGGTAGTATGGCAGTGACTTCATCACCAGCTTCTTCATCCGGCCTCAGATTAGGTGGCAAACTAGCAGAAGACTGGGTGCATAAACATTTGTTTCCTCAACATAAGGCTGCTTTACACGCAGCGACATCGCTAGCGATGTTGCTGGTGAAAGCACCAGCCCCCGTCGGTTGTGCGTCACGGGAAAATCGCTGCCCGTGGCGCACAACATCGCTAGGACCCGTCACACAGACTTACCTGCCTAGCGACGTCGCTGTGACCGGCGAACCGCCTCCTTTCTAAGGGGGGCGGTTTGTGCGGCGTCACAGCAACGTCACACGGCAGCCATCCAATAGAAGCGAAGGGGCAGAGAGCAGCCGAAGGTAAGACACGCCCATCTCATTGCCGGAGGACGCAGGTATGGTATTTTTTGTCATTCTTGCGGTGTCACACATAGCGATGTGTGCTGCCGCAGGAACGACAAACAACCTGCGTCCTGCAAGAGCAACGATATTTGGCATTTGAACGATGTGTCAACGATATGGTGAGTAATTTTGATAGTTAACGGTCGTTTGTGCGTTTCACACACAGCAACGTCGCTAACGAGGCCGTATATGCGTCACGACTTCCGTGACCCCAACGACCTCTCGTTAGCGATGTTGTTGCATGTAAAGCCCCCTATACAGTCAGAGATATCTATTTTAAGTCACACTGGAGAAGAAATGGAGGTTAACTAAAAGTACCACAAGCAGTAATGGTCAATGACAATGAAGATGGTGGAAATAATAACACTAACCAGGTACTACTGGAGGTTATGGCCTGGTTGACAGGAAGACGAGGGGGGCAAGAAGAAGGAGAAGGCAACTGAAGGTTTGCTCTGATTGCTGTCCAGCTTAGCCAAATTAACAGTTGATATCACTTTATGCGTTGAACAACAGCGATATATCTTAGTCTATACGAGCTGTGCTGTCTACTGCCAAAAAAATAGCCTGGTGTTAGGGAGCAAAAGAACTCCCACACATGAGATGCACAACTCACCACAACCACGACAGATATTTTAGGAGATGTGGTTCCTCCTCCTCAAACAGCACATGTGGCATCACCTGCTCTGGAGGTCACTGCGGAAAAAGCAGATTTTTCTCCAGAGTATCTTTTAGAAAAACAAAGCGTACACTGTGTATTGCTGAGGTCAACATTCTTCTCCTCTGATGACCCCAAATCCTCAGCACCCTTATCTTGTTCCCAGGTCTTGTCCACCAAAGAATCATCAGCATCATTATCCCTGATTTGGCTGACAGTTGACTCTGTGTGTGAAATGGCCAAAGGTCTTTGATGCCCTGCCAGATACCCATCTCAACATTTTCCCTGGTTTAGAAAGCTACTATCACTACCAGTGCCCTTACTACCATGACTAGCAGAGCCATCAACACAGGTCTTTGTTAAAATCATGTTCTTTATTTCGTCCGCCCCCATGTCATTAGAGTACAAATGCTGACTTTTCATCTCTGGGAGCAGAACAGAAATAGGTGTCATCGACAAAATACAAATTCAGCTATGTTCTACATTAAACGTTATGGCTCTGGAGAAGGTAGGCAAAGGAAAACACTGACTCCAGCTGATGATGTTACTGTCAGAAGTTACATCCTGCTGTACCTGAGATGAGTCATGTCACAGTTATTCAATTACACTGTCTGCTTTAACACTAGAAGTCCCAGAAATTTCGAGCTCCCCCCCTGAAGTCCCAAAAGAGGGTCAAATGACCCTTAGTCCAAACTGAATAGAACTAACTAGAAACTAAATATCTAAACTCAATGGAAAACAACAACCTCCTGTGATGCGACAGTAATGGCCTTAATTACAGAAGATGGTGATTATAGAATGTTAGCTAAAATCCTTCAGGTCATTCGACCCGTCTCTTTGGGTTCCAAAGGTAGAAATGTTAAATGACCCCTCTCTGGGACTTCTAGTGTTAACTCTACTAATATTCTTCACAATGGCAATGGAAGCCAACTGTGACCGAGTTTGGCACTATTACTGCCTGTTACTTCCAGCAAAGCTGGGGGTGTTGCTGCTGCTAATGGCTTCCACACTTTTTTCTTTCACATTTTTTTCTTACATGCTACCACTACAATTGCCCTTGCCATATTTTAGTTTAAAATACATTTATAATACAAATATAATATTTAATTTGTGCCCAAAACTTTTTACCACGCATAACCAACTCATGAAAAACATAAAATAAACCAGAATTGCTAAGCAGGGTTCACATGATGGACAAAAAGGAAAATTCAACAACGGTCTGACCTTCATATTAGACTGGTGTTTATATGTCCCCAATTTGACAATTTAGATAAGTGTGGCAAAACAGACCTACAGAAATCTCGATCTTAACCCCTTCGCGACATGCGCTATAAACTCCCTTTATACTCGGCAGGTAATGGGTGTGTGTTAGGGGTACTTTGCACACTATGACATCGCAAGCCGATTGTAGCGATGCCTAGCGCGATAGTCCTAGCCCCCCTCGCAGCTGCGATATCTTGTGATAGCTGCCGTAGCGAACATTATCGCTACGGCAGCTTTACATGCACTCACCTGCCCTGCGACGTCGCTCTGGCCGGCGAACAGCCTCCTTCCTAAGGGAACGGGTGGTGCAGCATCACAGCGACGTCACACGGCAGGCGGCCAATAGAAGCAGGGGTGCGGAGATGAGCGAGACGTAAACATCCCACCCACCTCTTTCCTTCCGCATAGCCGGCCGGGACGCAGGTAAGGAGATGTTCCTTGCTACTGCGGCTTCATACACAGCGATGTGTGCTGCCGCAGGAACAAGGAACAACATCGTAACATCGATCCTTTCGAAATTATGGAAATGACCGACGCTTCACCGATCATACGATTTCTATGCTTTTGTGCTTGCTAATCGTAGTAAAAACGATTCACATACTCTGATGTCGACAGCGACGCCGGATGTGCGTCACTTTCGATTTGACCCCCACCGACATTGCACCTGCGATGTTGTAGTGTGCAAAGTACCCCTTAGAACGAGGACCTGCCTCTAACAATCGTTGGTGGAGTAAAGCATTGACCATGATTGTTAACCTGTTAAATGCCACTGTCAAACTCTGACAGTGGCATTACCAGTGTGCCAGCATAGATACATGCCATTCTATGAGGCCAATGGTGTGGTCATAACGTGACTTCGGGTCACATATGGATCGATATGACAGCCAGAAGTCTATTGAAGGTAAGGATGGTTGACCTTAGGGAGATCAACATCCAGCACCGCGGAGCACCATCACGTGTTTTCTCAACGCAGTGAATCTAGAGCAATGCCCATTGGGAAATATGCAAAACAAGGAAGCCGCGGAGACACCATCACATGTTTCTCAATGCTGGCAGGTAACTAGCCAGGTCTTTCACCAGGAAGGAAAAACCACGGGAAGGGCAGTCTCAAGTCAAGGAAACCACCTATGCCAAAACATGGTATCCATCGACAGACAGCTGTTTCGGGGTATTTGCCGCTCATCAGTGTGGAGTAGGTAACTGGCTAGTGGGAGCATTGCCTAGTAGAAGACTATATAGGTTAGGATGGTTGACCTTAGGGAGATCAACATCCAGCACCGCGGAGCACCATCACGTGTTTTCTCAACGCAGTGATTCTAGAGCAATGCCCCCTGGGAAATATGCAAAACAAGGAAGCCGCGGTGACACCATCACATGTTTCTCAACGCTGGCAGGTAACTAGCCAGGTCTTTCACCGGGAAGGAAAAATCACGGGAAAGGCAGTCTCCAGTCAAGGAAACCCTCTATGACAAAACATGGTATCCATCCACAGACAGCTGTTTCGGGGTATTTGCCCCTCATCAGTGGGGAGTAGGAAACTGGCTAGTGGGAGCATTGCCTAGTAGAAGACTATATAGGTAAGGATGGTTGACCTTAGGGAGATCAACATCCAGCACCGCGGAGCACCATCACGTGTTTTCTCAATGCAGTGATTCTAGAGCAATGCCCCCTGGGAAATATGCAAAACAAGGAAGCCGCGGAGACACCATCACATGTTTCTCAACGCTGGCAGGTAACTAGCCAGGTCTTTCACCGGGAAGGAAAAATCACGGGAAAGGCAGTCTCCAGTCAAGGAAACCCCCTATGACAAAACATGGTATCCATCCACAGACAGCTGTTTCAGGGTATTTGCCCCTCATCAGTGTGGAGTAGGTAACTGGCTAGTGGGAGCAATGCCTAGTAGAAGACTATATAGGTAAGGATGGTTGACCTTATGGAGATCAACATCCAGCACCGCGGACCGCGGAGCACCATCATGTGTTTTACCTATTCCTTACCTATATAGTCTTCTACTAGGCATTGCTCCCACTAACCAGTTTCTTACTCCACACTGGTGACTGGAGACTGCCCTTCCCGTGGCTTTTCCTTCCCGGTGAAAGACCTGGCTAGTTACCTGCCAGCGTTGAGAAACATGTGATGGTGTCTCCGTGGCTTCCTTATTTTGCATATTTCCCAGGGGGCATCGCTCTAGAATCACTGCGTTGAGAAAACACGTGATGGTGCTTCGCGGTGCTGGATGTTGATCTCCCTAAGGTCAACCATCCTTACCTATCTAGTCTTCTACTAGGCATTGCTCCCACTAGCCAGTTTCCTACTCCACACTGATGAGGGGCAAATACCCCAAAACAGCTGTCTGTGGATGGCTACCATGTTTTGGCATAGGTGGTTTCCTTGACTGGAGACTGCCCTTCCCGTAGTTTTTCCTTCCCGGTGAAAGACCTGGCTAGTTACCTGCCAGCGTTGAGAAACATGTGATTGTGTCTCCGCGGCTTCCTTGTTTTGCAGAAGTCTATTGAAGACATCTGTGCTTATCACTACAGAACTACCTTGAAACCCTGACTGTGGCCAGGCTTCAAAGGAGACTGTGATTTTGGCTATTTTATGGCATTGTTGTATATAGCACAAGCAATCAGATGATTGCAGGTTATTGTCCCCTAAGGGGACTAATACATACAGTGAGAGTAAAAATTTTTTAAAAAAAGTCTGAAAAAAACCCATAAAAATTCAAATCATCCACCTTTTCCCTCATTAAAAATAAAGAAGATAAACAATTGAAAATCAAAAATGAGATGTTGCTGCATTCAGAAAAGTCCAATTTATTAAGATATAAAAATAATTAAACCAATCTGTAAACACCGTAAACTAGTAACATTCAAGACTGCAAAAATATGTCACTATAGTACCTCAAAATATGTTGCAACAAATGATCAAAATGTATCAATCCCTTAGTAATATCAATGAAAATGTTTGCAGTAAAAACAATTGCTAAACAATGTTAGAATTGCGGGGAGTTTTAACAATTTCCCCGCACTTGGATTTTTTTTCCAGTTTTCCTGTACATTGTGGTAAAATGACATTCAAAAAGACAACTGGTCCCAGAAAACACAAGCCCTCATATGTCTATGTGGACAGAAAACCAAAAAACTAAAAATAAGGTGAGGAGAAAATGAAAACGCAAAGAGGAAATTGGGCGCATAATAAAAGGATTAAAAATCTTGATTTACTTTAATTATTTGTTGACAAAGTTTGAGATAGATCAAACTAATTCCTCCTAGCCAAAATGAACAGATAAAAACAAATCCAAGGTGGTAGAAACACTGACTAAAATGCTGCATATTTATGACCATAGTTGTGTAGCATAACATTATCACACCGGAATATTAACCCCTTAACGACCGCCGATACGCCTTTTAACGGCGGTAAATAAGGGTACTTTTTCCGATCCGCCGCTTTTTAACGGCGGTCGGAAAAAAGGGTCTAGCGCCCCCCAGAGTCAGAAAATTTCCGGGGTCTCAGCTGCCGGGGGTAGCTGAGACCCTGGAGATCATGATTCGGGCTGGTTTTTCCGGTCCCCGCTCACCTGATGACCGGTATACACCGTATACCGATCATCAAGTTATAGTAAATGACCGCGCCGGTAAAAAATGATTTATCTCCCATCTGGCATGATCAAACATGCCAGATGGGAGATAAATCTTTTTCCCGGTTCCCTCCGGTCCCCCGGTGTCCCCAAAGTGCCCCCCCCGACCCCCAACCCCCTCCCGAAAATCCAAGATGGCTGCGCGCACCGGCGATCACAGCAGCGCGCCGGACGCATTTCCACTGTTCCTATGGTTTCTGTCGTATGTGCCATAACACATACGACAGAAACCTGCTCCCTAGGCCCTGCCGGGTCCCCCCCTACCCCCCCCCTGGTGTCCCCCGGTGTCATACATACCGGAGCGCTGATCCCCCGCGGCCCCCTCCTCCTTCTCAGCAGACTCCGGTCACATGTGCCGAGCAGATGACAGCTTCCTGTGTTCAGGACGCTGGCTGCTGCTCGCACTCTGCAGCTGTGACCCGGGGAGAGTGGGTGCAGATTCTTTGCACCCACTCTCCTCAAATGGAGGGTCTGCCCTCCTAGAAAATGGGGGATACGTTCCCTGAACGTGCCCCCCATATTCTAGAAGGTCCAGAGGCGACGTGGGACATCCAAATGGATTATTGTGGCTTTTTTTTTTTCTTTTAAATAAATTGGTCAATCAGGGAATGATTTGGGGAGTGTTTTTTCAAATAAATTTTTTTTTGTTGTCAATTTTTTTTTATTACTGTCAATTAGTTATGTCGGGTATCTGATAGACGCCGTGACATAACTAATTGCTGGGCTTGATGCCAGGTGACATTACACACCTGGTATCAACCCCATTCATTACCCCGTTAGCCAACGCACCAGGGCGCGGGATGAGCTGGGGCGAAGCGCCAGAATTGGCGCATCTAATGGATGCGCCACTTCTGGGGCGGCTGCGGCCTGCTATTTTTAGGCTGGGAAGAGTCCAATAACCGTGGCTCTTCCCATCCTGAAAATACCAGACCCCAGCTGTCAGCTTCACCTTGGCTGGTGATCTAATTTGGGGGGACCCCACGTTTTTTTTTTTTTTTTTAATTATTTATTTATAAATAATTAAAAAAAAAAAAACAGCTTGGGGAGCCCTCCAAATTGATCACCAGACAAGATGAAGCTGTCAGCTGTGGTTTGCAGGCTACAGCTGTCTGCTTTACCCTAGCTGGCTATCAAAAATAGGGGGGACCCCACGTCATTTATTTTAATTCTTTTTTTTTTTTTTGGGCTAAATACAAGGCTAGGCATCCTTTAGTGTCACATGAAAGGCACTAAAGGGCGCCAGCTTAGAATATGCAGGGGGGTGGGACGTTATATATGTTTGACATCTATCCATTCATCCATTGTAGCATTTTACGCTGTGTGCCCACAATCAGGGTTTGCAACATTTTGGACGCAGAGTGTTTTCCCTGCGTCCATAACGCTGCGTTGTGCATTAGAAGCACAGTGGCAGGATTTTTAGAAATCCCGTGCCCACTGTGTTTCTTTTCTCCGCAGCATAAATCGACCTGTGGCGCAGCTTCCCGAGCCTCAGGATGTCAATTTATGCTGCGGAGATGAGTGCTTTCTGCAGGTAGAATAGAACTAAAGTCCACAGCAGCCTGAACCCAAATCGTGGGCATGGGCAGCTGCGTTCTCCCGTGGACAACACTCACATTTCTGCAGGAGGCTGACACTGTGTACTAGACGCCGTGTCGCTGGATCATGGCCACATAGCCTAAAGGCCGCTTTACACACTGCGATATCGGTCCCGATATCGCTAGCGTGGGTACCCGCCCCCATCTGTTGTGCGACATGGGCAAATCGCTGCCCGTGCCGCACAACATCGCGCAGATGCGTCACACATACTTACCTGCCCGGCGACATCGCTGTGACCGGCGAACCGCCTCCTTGCTAAGGGGGCGGTCCGTGTGGCGTCACAGTGACGTCACTGAGCGGCCGCCCAATAGAAGCGGAGGGGCGGAGATGAGTGGCCGGAACATCCCGCCCACCTCCTTCCTTCCTCATAGCGGCCGGGAGGCAGGTAAGGAGAGGTTCCTCGTTCCTGCGGCGTCACACATAGCGATGTGTGCTGCCGCAGGAGCGACAAACTACATCGTTACTGCTGCTGTAACGATAATCGAGAATGGACCCCCATGTCACCGATGAGCGATTTTGCACGTTTTTGCAACGATGCAAAATCGCTCATCGGTGTCACACGCAGCAACATCGCTAATGCGGCCGGATGTGCGTCACCAATTCCGTGACCCTAACGACTCCGCATTAGCGATGTCGCAGCGTGTAAAGCCCCCTTAACAGTGAGAAATTTTTTGCTACAGCAACAGTTTTGTGAAGTACCTGTGGATTCAAAATGTTTACTATACTCCTGAATAAAATCCTTGAGGGGTCCAGTTTCCAAAATGAGGTCACTTGTGGGGGGTTTCTGATGTATAGGTGCCCAAGGGGCCCTGCTAATGTGACATGGTGCGCGCAATTTACTTCAACTTTTCCAAAATTCAAATGGTGCTCCTTCCATTCCAAGCCCTCCCATTTATCCAAACAAAGGTTTTTGGCCACATGTGGGGTATCCCTGCGCTCACAAGAAATTAGATAACAACCTGTGGGGTACACGTTTTGTTGTTGCCTCTTGAAAAAGTGAAAAATGTGTCGCTAAATCAACATTTTTGTGAAAAAAATGAAAATTTCAATATGGCAACCTAAGCTTATCAAATTCTGTGAAGTATTCGTGGATTCAAAATGCTCAATATACACCTAGATTAAAGCCTTGAGGGGTCTTATTTCCAGAATGGGGTCACTTGTGGGGGACCTCCACTGCTTAGGCACCTCAGGGGTTCTCCTAATGCAACATGGCGTCCGCTATTGATTCCAGCCAATTTTGCAGTCAAATTACACTCCTTCTCTTCTGAGCCCTGTAGTGTGCCCAAACAGTTGATTTCCACCACATACAAGATATCAACAAACTCAGGAGAAATTGCGCAATAAATTTCATGGTGATTTTTTTCCTGTTACCCTTGTGAAAAAAAAAGCTACCTGGTTGAAGTAACAATTTTGTGGTGAAATTTTATTTTTTTATTTTCATGGCTCAACGTTATAAACTTCTGTAAAGCACCTGAGGGTTCAGGGTACTCACCAAACATCAAGATAAATTCCTTGAGGGGCCTAGTTTCCAATATGGGGTCACTTGTGGTGTTTTTTTGCTGTTTACATACCTTAGGGGTCCTCCAAATGCGACATGGTGCCCGCAATCTTTTTCAGCCAAATTTCCTTTCCAAAATTCAAATATTGCTCCTTCCGTTCCAAGCCCTCCCATTTCTCCAAACAAAGGTTTCAGACCACAAGTGAGGTATCACCGCGCTCATAAAAAAGTGGGTAACAAACATTGGGGTCAAATTTTTGGAATTACCTCTTGAAAAAGTGAAAAAATTGATGCTAAAGCAACATTTTTGAGAAAAAAATGAAAATTTTCAATGTGACAACGTAACGTTATCAAAATCTGTGAAGTACCTGTGGATCCAAAATGCTCACTATACCCCTGGATAGAAGCCTTAAGGGGTCTAGTTTCCAAAATGGTGTCACTTGTAAGGGGTTTCTGCTGTTTAGGTACCTTAGCGGACATGTAATTGCAACATGGTGCCCGCAATCTATTTCAGCCAAATTTGCTTTCCAAAATTCAAATATTGCTCCTTCTGTTCCGAGCCCTCCCATTTGTCCAAACAAAGGTTTCTGACCACATGTGGGGTATTGGCGCGTTCATAAGAAAGTGGGTAACAAGTTTTGGGGTTCATTTTGTTGTGTTATTTCTTCTAAAAGTGAATAAATTTGGGGTAGAGCAACATTTTAGGTAAAATTTTATTTTTTGCTTTTTTTCATTCCACTTTGCTTTAGTTCCTGTGAAGCACCTGAAGGGTTAATAAACTTCTTGGATGTGGTTTTGAGTACTTTGAGGGGTGCTGTTTTGAGAATGGTGTCACTTTTAGGTATTTTCTGTCACTTAGGCCTCTCAAAGTCACTTCAAATGTGATGTGGTCCCTAAAAAAATGGTTTTGTGAATTTTGTTGAAAAAATGGGAAATTGCAGATGAACTTTGACCCCTTCTAACTTCCTAACCCCAAAACATTTTGTTTCAGAAATTGCGCTAATGTAAAGTAGACATGTGGGAAATGTTATTTATTAACTGTTTTGTGTGACATAACTCTCTGGGTTAAGGGCATAAAAATTAAAAGTTTGAAAATTGCAAAATTTTCAAAATTTTCATCAAATTTCCGATTTTTTCACAAATAAAAGCAAAAAATATCGTTCTAAATTTATAACTATCATGAAGTACAATATGTCACGAAAAAACAATGTCAGAATCATTGGGATCCGTTGAAGCGTTCCAGAGTTATGACCTCATAAAGTGACACTGGTCAGAATTGCAAAAAATGGCCTGGGCATTAAGTACAAAACTGGCTTCGTCCTAAAGGGGTTAAGAAGGTATGGAAAAAGCAACTGTATATAAAGTTTTTCATTTTTTTTTTATCTGGGTCCTAAATATTTTTTTTAACATTTTTTGTATTTTTTTTGTACTGTTTTTAATTTAATTTTTTGTAATAATGTGTATATATATATATATATATATATATATATATATATATATATATATATATATATGTATATACCATATTTTTCATTTTATATGACACACCAGATTATAAGCCGCACACTAAACTTAAAGATAAAAAAAGGTTAAAATAAAAAAACAAATGGGGTCCGTCTTATACTCCGGTGTTGTCTTTACCAGAGGGGGGCGGCAGCAGTGGTGGAGCAGGGTCACAGGAGGCAGAGGCTGTGCTGGCGGTGGCGGGTCAGTGCTAGCAGCGGCAGCGGGTCAGTGCTGACAGCGGCCGAGGCAGAGGGTCAGTACTGGCAGCGGCGGAGGCGGTGGTTCAGTTCTGGCAGTTGTGGCGGGTCACTGCTGGGAGCAAAAGCTGCGGTGGTTGTTTGGTGGAGTAGGGCAGTGCGGCGAGTGTCCCAGATGCTCTGTTGGTTGTCCAGGCTTTAAAGAAATGCTCCATCTGCTCATGCACTGACTCCGGGCACCATCATTTGAAGCCCAGAAAGTGGATAAACCATCTGGGACACCCACTGCACAGCCACCGCTCCCAGGATAGCCAGCCGGTCACCTGCCCACCTGCACAGAGTGGCAGCCAGCAGGCCGCCCGACCACCCGCATAGAGAGGCAGCTGGCAGGAGAACTGGAGAGGTATACAAGCCACAGTGTCTTGCAACCACTGTTAAATTTGGTGGAGGATTGGTGGTGATCTGGGGATGCTTCAGCAAGGCTCGAATTGGGCAGAATAAACTTTGCGAAGGACAGATGAATCAAGCCGCATACAAGGTTATCCTGGAAAAACAGTTGCTTCCTTCTGCTCAGGCAATGTTCCACAACTCTGAGGACTGTTTTTTTCCAGCAGAATAATGTACCATGCCACACAGCTAGGTCAATCAATGTGTGGATGAAAGACCACCACATCTAAACCCTGTCGTGGCTAGCCCAATTTCAAGACCTGAACCCCATTGAAAACCTCTGGAATGTAATCAAGAGGAAGATGGATAGTCACAAGCCATCAAACAAAGAACTGCTTAATTTTTTTGCGCCAGGAGTGGCATAAGGTCACCCAAAAGCAGTGTGAAAGACTGGTGGAAAGCATGCCAAGACGCATGAAAGCTGTGATTAAAAAATCATGGTTATGGCACAAAATATTGATTTCTGAACTCTTCCTGAGTTAAAACATTCTTAGTATTGTTGTTTCTAAATGATTATTAACTTGTTTTGTTGCACTATTTGAGGTCTGAAAGCAATGCAGAGTTTTGTTATTTTAAGCATTTCTCATTTTCAGAAAATAAATACTAAATGTATTGCTTGGAAATTTGGAGACGTTGTCAGTAGTATATAGAATAAAAGAACAATTTACATTTTACTTAAATACACCTATAAAGAGAAGAATATGAAAAACTGGTCTCTTAATGTTTGCAAGAGATGTGTGTGTGTGTATATATATATATATATATATATATATATATATATATATATATATATATATATATATTAGTGATGAGCGAGTATGCTTGTTACTACTCGGTACTCGCACGAGTATCACTGTACTCGGGCTACTCGGAGGGGACCGAGTAATCTCGCGATACTCGTGCTGTACTCGTGGTCTTCATCCCTGCATGTTGGCGCTCTTTTGAGAGCCAGCCCTCATGCAGTGATTGGCTGGCAGACCACTGCAATGCCACAGCCCTGTTAGTTGTGGAATTACAGTGATTGGCCGGCCTGCACAGCGTGACCGAGCCTTTATACCGGCGGGCGCGCTGTGCTCTGCTCACAGCCATCCAGACAGTCAGTGCAGGGAGAGTGTTGCTGCTTCAGGGAAAGGTTTGCGGCCCTTTATAGTTATTTCCGTAGCAGGGCTGCAAACAGTGTGACCAGAAGTCCTTCTCAGGACTATTATAGTTGTATACAGGCAGGCAGGGTATAGCCAGGTCGGAGTACAGGAGCAGAGTCCTTCTGAGGACTATTGTTGCTGTATACAGGCAGGGTATAGCCAGGTCGGAATACAGGCTAGTGACCAGAAGAGTCCTTGTCAGGACTATTGTAGCAGTATACAGGCAGGCAGGCAGGCAGGCAGGCAGGGTATATAGCCATTCCTAGTGGTGACCGTATACCAGCCTTCATCATATCTGGGGCTGGTGTACACAGTCTAAAACAGTCCTGATAGTGTCAGACTTCTCAGTAATTGTCGCTCCTAAAAACCTGTTAGGTTCTTAGTGCGTCCGTGCTTGCATTTAAAAACCGCACGTGTGTGCCTGTCGGTGGCAGCGTACAGGTGCACGTTTTGCACAAACTATTATATAACGCACAAGTCTAGTGTATAATACACATCAGTCAGCAGTGTCTGATAGTGTCAGACTTCTCAGTAATTGTCGCTCCTAAAAACCTGTTAGGTTCTTATTGCGTCTGTGCTTGCATTTAAAAACCGCACACGTGTGCCTGTCGGTGGCAGCGTACAGGTGCACTTGTGTGTGTTTTGCACAAACTTAGATATAACGCACAAGTCTAGTGAATACACGTCAGCACAGCATTGCAAAATGCGCTAGGGCGTTGGCAACGAACAAGGAAGTGGACGTGATGGTGGTGCAGGCAGAGGCCGAGGTCGTGGGCAAGCTCTAATTTCGCCACAACAAAGGGCCACATCTACTCGCTCGCACGTCCTGTCCCAAATTCTTGGGGACCGCAGCAGTACACCGCTCTTGAACCAAGACCAGTGTCAACAGGTTGTTAGTTGGATAGCGGATAATGCTTCCAGTCAGATTGGCACCACCACAAACACTCTGTCTTCCACATGGTCAAGTGTCAGTAGCCGTGATACTGCACCGCACATTTCAGAACCTGATCCTCCTTCCTACTACCAGGCAGAGTACACGTCCTCGGACATTACTGATCCCACACTTGGACACTCGGAAGAGCTGTTCACGTTTCCATTCGCACATTCTGGCCTCTCGCCAGCTCATGTTGAAGTGGGTCATGAGGAGATTGTATGTACAGATGCCCAAATATTTGAGCAGCCACGTTCTCACGAAGTTGGCAACGTGTCTCAACAAGGGGTGGACGATGATGAGACACAATTGTCAGAAAGTCAGGAGGAGGAGCAGGGTGCGGAAGAGGAAGATGACGTGGTGGATGATCCAGTAACTGACCCAACCTGGCAGGAGGATATGCAGAGCGAGGACAGCAGTGCACAGGGGGAGGGAGGCGTAGCATCCCAACAGGCAGTAAGAAGCAGGGTGGTGGCTCCAGGCAGAAGTCAGGCAACCGTTCCCCGGAACAACAACACGACACAAGGTGCCTGTACAAATGTTAGGTCTTCCCGAGTCTGGCAGTTTTTTAAGTTGGCTCCAGATGATTCTAAAAAGGCCATTTGCAACACCTGCCGTACCAGCATCAGCAGGGGTACCAAAACTAGCAGCCTGACCACCACCAGCATGATCAGGCACATGTCAGCCAAGCACCCGACTTTGTGGGAAGTACAACAGAGTCGAGGAGCAGTGCTTGCTGATGTCACTGCTATGTCTTCGCTTGTTGTGCATGCGAGCCAATCCCCTGTCCATGCTGCCTGCGAACAAGCCTCCTCCAGTCCTGCACCTGCAGTTGCCTACGCAGAAATAACATATCATTAAGCACGTCCTTGTCCCAGCGCAGCGTTCATTTATCCATTCAGCAAACCTTTGAACGCAGGCGCAAATACACTGCCAACGCCCCACATGCCACAGTTCTAAATGCTAACATTTCGCGACTGCTTGCGCTGGAAATGTTGCCTTTTAGGCTGGTGGAGACAGAAGCATTCCGCGACCTGATGGCGGCAGCTGTCCCACGTTACTCGGTCCCCAGCCGCCACTATTTCTCCCGGTGTGACGTCCCCGCATTGCATAACCACGTGTCACAAAACATCACACGTGCCCTGAACAACGCTGTTTCACCCAAAGTCCACCTAACCACAGACACGTGGATAAGTGCTTGTGGGCAAGGCCGCTACATCTCGTTGACGGCACACTGGGTTAATATTGTGGAAGCTGGGACCCAGTCTGAGCGAGGGACGGAACACGTCCTTCCCACACCAAGGTTTGCAGGCCCTACCTCAGTCAGGGTTTCACCCACAATCTACAGCTCCGGAATGTCATGCTCTTCAGCCTCCTCCTCCTCCTGTGCATCCTCATCCACTTTACCCTCCACACCAGTCCCAAGCTGGAAGCACTGCAGCACTGCCTCGGCGAAGCGGCAACAGGCTGTGCTGAAGCTAATCTGCATAGGTGACAAACCCCACAATGCAGAAGAGGTGTGGACAGCTCTGAAACAGCAGGCAGATCACTGGCTCACACCTCTGAACCTAAAGCCAGGAAAGGTCGTGTGTGACAATGGCCGGAACCTGGTGGCGGCTTTGAGGCGAGGCCAGCTGACACATGTTCCATGCGTGGCCCATGTGCTCAACCTCGTGGTTCAGCGGTTTCTAAAGTCATACCCAGAGCTGTCTGATCTGCTGGTAAAAGTTCACCGCCTGTCTGCACATTTTTGAAAGTCACCTTCTGCTTCAGCCAGCCTTGCCGGCTTTCAGCGCCGTTTGCATCTTCCGGCTCACAGACTGGTGTGTGATGTCCCCACGCGTTGGAATTCAACTCTGCACATGTTGGTCAGGATATGTGAGCAGAAGAGGGCAGTTGTTGAGTACCTGCATCACCTAAGCCGTCGGGAAATGGGTCAAACTCCACATATAACACCTGAGGAGTGGAGATGGATGTCTGACCTATGTACCATCCTCCAAAACTTTGAGGACTCCACCAAGATGGTGAGTGGTGATGACGCCATTATTAGCGTCACCATACCGCTTCTCTGCCTTCTAAAATGGTCTCTGCTCAAAAACAAACATGATGCATTACAGGCGGAGCGCGATGAGTTGGAGCAAGAAACAGTAGTGGGTGTGGGTGATAACGCACAGCTCAGCCTCGTCTCATCACAACGTGCAGTGGAGGACTATGACGAGGAGGAGGATGAAGACATGGAGCAACTCTCCGGCCAAATTGAGGATATGACATGCACACCAGTCATATCCTCGGTTCAGCGTGGCTGGCCAGAGGACAGGGTAGATGAGGAGGAGGAGGAGGAGGAGGAGGAGGACAGCATGTTGTTCAGTCATCGTGTTGGTCAGGATACTGAAGTCCTGGCTGTTAAGAGTCTGGCGCACATGGCTGACTTTATGGTAAGCTGCCTGTTTCGTGACCCTCGCGTTAAGAACATCTTGGCCGACAATCATTACTGGTTGGTAACACTGTTAGACCCACGCTACAAGGAGAACTTTATGTCTCTTATTCCCGAGGCGGAGAGGTCAGCCAAAATGCAGCAGTTCCGGAAGGCCATAGTCACGGAAGTAGGCAAAGCATTCCCCTCACAAAACGCTAGCGGCATAGGTCAGGAATCAGTGGACAACCAAGGCGTACAGCCGAGAGGGGCACAAGCCCAATCCGCCAGAGGTAGGGGAACAGTTTAAGATGTGGGACAGTTTTCTCAGCCCCTCACGTACCACAGCCCCTGAGGTGCGGGGTAGTGCCACAAGAAATCCTAAGTTTGCCCAGATGCTCAAGGAGTACCTTGCAGATCGAACAACTGTACTCCGACATTACTCTGTGCCTTACAATTATTGGGTATCCAAGGTGGACACGTGGCATGAATTGGCTTTCTACGCCTTGGAAGTCCTGGCCTGCCCTGCCGCTAGCGTTTTGTCAGAGCGTGTTTTTAGTGCCGCAGGTGGAATCATTACAGATAAACGCACCCGCCTGTCAACTGAAAATGCTGACAGGCTGACTCTGATCAAGATGAACAAGGGTTGGATTGGGCCAGACTTCACCACACCACCAGCAAATGAGAGTGGAATTTAAAGTTTGTAATGGGAATTTGCCATGTACCTCCACTCACCCATGGGTACACACTTCTGGACTTTGGATAATCGCTGGACTGCTCCTCCTTCTCCTCATGCGCCACCATGATGACCGTTACAATAGTTAGGCCTTTGTTTCAGGTATACCCCCAGTGGTAAATTTTTTCGCCCATTCTTTCAGAATGGACATTACAACGACAGGAGACCCGCTCCTTTGCAATGGGAACAATGTTTTGAGGCCCTCATGCACGTCTCTATCCAGGGACAATGTGGAGCCTCCCAATTTTTGGCTGCCCTGCCTAAGGGCTATACTACAATAGACCCACTTCCTTACAATGGGCACTTCAGGTTTACAGGCCCTCATGCACGTCTCTATCCAGGGACAACGTGGAGCCTCCCAATTTTTGGCTGCCCTGCCAAAGGGCTATACTACAATAGACCCACTTCCTTACAATGGGCACATCAGGTTTACAGGCCCTCATGCACGTCTCTATCCAGGGACAACGTGGAGAACCCAATTTTTTGCTGCCCTGCCAAAGGGCTATACTACAATAGACCCACTTCCTTACAATGGGCACTTCAGGTTTACAGGCCCTCATGCACGTCTCTATCCAGGGACAACGTGGAGCCTCCCAATTTTTGGCTGCCCTGCCAAAGGGCTATACTACAATAGACCCACTTCCTCAAAATGGGCACATTAGACTCAAGAGGCCTTCATGTACGTCTCTTCTCAGGGACATCGAAGTGCCACACAATGTTTTACATAAAATCTTTCATGTATTAATCTCAAAAAGTAACATACACCAGCTCTATCTCACTATTGGGTATGTGCCCTTAACATTTCCGCCATGAAAATTCATTTTGGTGTCATTTTGGAAGGTTTTCTGGTGAGTCCGTAAAAATGGCGTAAAACGCGGACAAAATTGTTCACAGCTGTGACTTTTGAGTGATAAATGCTTCAAGGGATCTTCCCCATGCTGTTGCCATGTCATTTGAGCACTCTTCTGAGACTTTTGTGACATTTTTAGGGTTTCTACATGCTGCCGGGGGTGATTTCATAAAAATACTCGGGTCTCCCATAGGATAACATTGGGCTCGGTGCTTGGGCCGAGTACACGAGTATCTTGGGATGCTCGGCCCGAGCCTCGAGCACCCGAGCTTTTTAGTACTCGCTCATCACTAATATACATATATATATATATATATATATATATATATATATATATATATATATATATATATATATACACATACAGTATATACTGTATATTTTATCCATCCTCCCTTCAACTCAGATTAATTTTAAGGGGATTTCCACTGTATTTTTAAAATGGCCAGTGGAAAGGTACTTGGCTGAAAGAAAATAAGGAAAGTATACTTTCCATCACAATCCTTTCCTGGCTCCAGTGCTGTTGCTGTGATGGTCTCAGTTGGCCCAGAAGGGATGTTGTTACTGATGCTAATCAGTGGTTGTAGAGGTCAGGTCAGGGGTACACATGATATCACCTCTTCAAGTCTGACGGAGCGTCAGACTGGCAGCGCTGGAGTCGTGGTGGATTATGATTGTAAATATTCTTTTTTTTTTTCTTTCAGCCAGGTAGCCTAATAAATATTGATACAGACCATAACGTGCCGTCTTTGGTTAAGGTAGTCAATGTAACATAGGTTATGAAAAACTAATTAATGTCTGCACCTAAAGCGTAGGGATGATAAGAAGTTCATATATATTAGTCAATGAGTCAGTGAGAGGTCTAAGCCAAGTCCAATGTAAAAGTGATGCTCAGTCTAGAATACCTTACAGCTATCAATAATTTATAATCCCACAATACGCTCTGTCATCCAATTGAATCTAATTATCATTTTACTGGAACAGCGGCTCAGCACTGGTAATCATTATTCCGTGCACAAACAGTAGCTGTATAGTTTCCCTCTTTAGGCCAGTTTCACATGTCGGGGTTTTTTTTCCCCCACACCTGAAAATTGTATTTTTTTTCAGTGTGCTGGATTTTTTTTTAGTTTTTACAATCCTATTTGCACCTTTTCTACTGGTATAAGGAGAAAAATATCTTAGCTTCTGCTACCCATTAAACAGTAAAATACCAACAAGACGTGGATGACATCCATGACAATCCTTGAACTATCCATTATTATTTGTCTTTTTTCACTACACAAATTGACTTGTATTGACTTGTATTGCTGAGCTTGATCTATAACACGGATCAAAATACAACATGTCTCCAATTTTTTGGGTAGAACAAAGAGGAACAGTCTGCAGCACTCTATCAGTGGATGCAAAGTAAAAAAACGCCAAAGAACCCACTTGAAGGAAGTCCAAAAGTAGACGAGACAATGTCCAAATCCCAGGGGAAAATAAAAAGTTCAAAAGTTTATTCTGCCATTTAAAGAAGGAAACAACCTTTACTGGTTGACATTGTTGATTTTTCCTTTGTCCTGATGAAGGAGGCTTTGACCTCTGAAACGTGTAGACCTGTAAAATAACAAACAACTGATTAAATCAACAGTCTATTACTTCGGCAGCAGGCTAGCATTAACCCCGTTTCTCCTCTCCAGCATTGAAGTTTACCTTTTTATATGGCAGAATAACCTTTTGAACTTTTTTCACTTGGGATTTGAATTCTGTCTCTTCTTACCTATCCATTTTTTTTGTCTGTAAAAAAAACAGGATAAGAGAAAAGGCACATTGATTGGTATTTATCCATAAAAATAATGGAGAGCCTATATACCAAAAAAAGTGATAAGTGACAGAGCTGTTACTAAGATACAGGTGTGGACACACGGTGGCATGCAAACGTTTGGGCACCCCTGGTCAAAATTACTGTTATTGTGAACAGATAAGCAAGTTGAAGATGAAATGATCTCTAAAAGGCATAAAGTTACAGATGACAGACGTCCTTTGTATTTTAGGCAAAAATATTATTTTCATATTTTACATTTTTAAATTAACAAAAAAGGAAAATGGGCCAATGCAAACGTTTGGGCACCCTGCATGGTTAGTATCTGGTATCATCCACTTTGGTAAGTATCACAGCTTGTAAACACTTTTTGTAGTTAGCCAAATTCTTGTTTGAGGGATTTTTATCCATTTTTCTTTGGAAAAGTCTTCTAGTTCTTTTAGCTTCCTGGGTCGTTTTGCATGCACTGCTTTTTTGAGGTCTAGCCACAGATTTTCAATGATGTTAAGATCAGGGAACTGTGAGAGCCATTGTAAAACATTCAGCTTGCGCCTTTTGAGGTAGCCTATTGTGGTTTTTGCCAAGTGTCTAGGATTAGGGATGAGCAAATCCAAATTGTAAAGTTTGGGATCCATACTAGACACCTAGTGTCAGTTCATGGACCCTGAGCATAGACTTCTCAGGGAAGTCTTTATTACTGTTCGGGTTCAACAAGCCAGATAATGATAGAAATTAAGAAACATACAAAAAAGAAAGAAAATAAGGAATAAAGCAGGACACTTATACTTACCAGCCTTCTTCATGGCTGTCAGTGTCCAACAGCCGCATCCGTGCTTCTGTGTCCAATCATTAGCTCTCATCCATGTGCAATGCTTCCCCCACCCACCATCAGCCCCAGTGTCTGTGATTGGCAGTCAGACTGCGCCCCCACTCTCTATGACAGCGTTTGTGATTGGTTGGAATCACACACGCTGTCAGTGTGCCGCCCCACAGCTGGACTGCTCGGATCCGGATCCGCAGTGGCTCGAGGGGTCTCCGGACCCGGGGGGTCGTACGGACACTCAAATAAAAAGGGGCGTAATATGTACAGGGGATTGTTGTAGATACTTCGTGACGCCGCCCACGGTGTGTGGTAAGATGGAGTACCGCCACTGCTGTTGGGGAGCACCCGGGGGCGATGGAATGGCAGCTGGATGTTAACCCCTCCGTGGGTACGGGTGGATGCCTCGGGGCTCAGTGCCCAGAACACGGGAGGTGATGGCTGTTGGTGGTGATGCACCGGGCCGGACCAGTGGGTGATGGTGTACTCACGATTGAATAAATGCACACGAGTCTGCTGGTAAGCCAAGGTGTCAGTGGCTGGCTGCCGCTTCAGGGTGTATACGGTTCCCTTATCCGGCTGGTGGGCTGGTGTACCAATGTCCCTTCCTCCGACACTCTGTATTTTCCTTCTATTTTAGACGACCTCGTATGGAACGGTGGAAGTCCACTCTTGATTTGGTTTTGTTTGCGAGATGTGCCCACGAAAACTGACCCTTGGAATCTCAGTAGGTTGTTGCAGATACCCTATCCCCCGCGGTGGGCTGCCTTTTTGCTCTATCTGGGCTAACACTCTGGAACAACGTCTAGAACCTTGCTCCCGGCCTGGTTAATTAGAGAAGGGGTTTGCACCCGTCTTCTAACTAGGGTCCAGGTACCCCGCCTGTGCACGGTTTCCGGACCGGATCTCCGCTGTCGGTACCGGCGGTCTCCAACCCTGTCCCAGTCCACTTTGGATTTCTCACGACCAGACTCCCGTCGCCTTTGGACATGGTCCACTGATTGCCACCTAGCCAGTAGACCAGTGCCACTACCCTGGCTACCCTTCACTAGGCTCAGCCTTGACCTCTACTCTCACTTGAACCCTGACTTCAACTGCTCTCCACTGAACTCCAACTTGAACTATTTGGTTCCCTACCCCGAATCCTCAAGACCCCTAGGTGGGCGCTCCCAATCTGCCTGGTCCTGCTCACTGGTGTGTCCTTCCTACCCTGAGGGGGGTGGCTAGGGTTTTATGGCTGATGGAACCTGGTGTGGTGTGTGTGTGGTGTGGTGTGGTGTGGTGTGGTGTTGTGTGGGGTGTATTTTTTTCTGTGACCACCTGGCGGCGCCAGGGCGTCACATCAGTGTACATGTAATGGTGAAAAAATAAATAACTGGCGCAGGGTACTTAATATTGTGATACCCAGCGTAGACAGCAGCAGGCTGCAGCTCCAAGCTCTGTGTGTTATCTTGGCTATGTATCAAAATACAAGGGACACCATGCAGCTTTTTTTTATTATGTAAATAAATAATTTTAAAAAAGCATGTGAGGTCCCTTCCAATTTTGATACACTGAAGATAAAGCAGGCTGGAGGCTGGTATTCTCAGGCTAGGGAGGTCCATGGTTATTGGGCCACACCACAACAGTTTCAGAGCACACAAATTTATAAGGTTGCCCAAACTGTTCCATTGGCCCATTTTCATTTTTGTAATGTTTAAAATGTAAAAGACATTTTTTTGCCTAAAATACAAAGTAAATGTGCCATCTTAAACTTTATTTCTTTTAGAGATAATGTCATCTTCAAATTGCTTAACTGTTCACAATAACAGTAATTTTGACCAGGGGGGCACAAACGTTTGCCAATGTGGATCATAGAGGACCCCTATGGAAAAATCTTATATAAACACCTTTTTATTTCAATAGCTCATCATACAGCACCCTCTTATGTCTCTCTGACGATCCATTAAGAATTATGAAACATTACATATTTCAGCTCAGTGTCTGAATGAAGGTGCACTGTCAGTGGAAGGCTGGCAGCACTTTTATGGGCCCACATTGACAGACTTTGCACTAGACACTTAATCTAACAAGTCCCAGGGGGAAATTTGCCTTAACCCTTTAACTCTGTACTTATGCAGGGGACATTTAGATGAGTCCACAAAGCTACAACTGGCCAGTGAAGCTGGCTGGCATATAATGGTCAGAAAGCTAGATTCGTATCAAAAGGTCAGGATAAGAAAAAAGTCATCAGGCAGTACAATGGTCAATACAGGAGCCGAGAAATGTAGCAGGATAATACAGGCAAAATCAAGAAAGCAGAGGTACTAGGGCTCAACCATTGTTAGTTAAACTAGAAAGTAGGGGGTATGGGTTTAAATAATGCAAAGCCCCATCCAAGAGTCATAGCATTTAGTTATAAGGAATAAACCCACAAGCTCCCTGCCTTGATGGCACCACAAATTCCAGAAAACTAAACAGAAACAAGAGAGGTGAGTATAGACCTTGATGTTGCACAATACAATTTAACAGTGGGCAGCTATTTTTGTTCTCCTTTACCAACTTGGTCACTGTAGAGGCTGCATAACTGACATGTGGTCCAACCATTACTATGACAGACTACAAGGGGGATTTTAAAATTAATTTCTGTCTCTCTTGCGGTATAAAATAGTTGCAAAGTATGCTATTTGTACAATTATTTCCCTTCTTAAAACTTTTGACAGTGGCAAGAAAAGAATGGCAAGGCCAAGGTTGGACTGACAAATTAAGATTTAAGTCAGAAATTTGAATTTCCTTGCTTAAATCAAAGTATTGTAGTGCGCATGTGTGGGCAGTCTTTAACCTTTCCTTGCACTTACGCATTACAGTACTTTCCTCTGTACTCAGCAGGGCAGAGAGAAGTGCGCCTGTGCTGGAGTGCAATGGAAGACTCTGTGTGGATGATGGAAGACGCATTATCCACATGGAGCAGGAAAGGAGGACGGCGATCACAAGAAGATATGAGATGCCGGACCGAGACCAGCGATGCCCATAAGACTGAACCGCCTTGCAGGTGAGTATAATGAAAGATGTTTTTATGTTATACAGATTGACTTGGGGATTTATATACAGTCAGGGCCAGAAATATTTGGACAGTGACACAAGTTTTGTTATTTTAGCTGTTTACAAAAACATGTTCAGAAATACAATTATATATATAATATGGGCTGAAAGTGCACACTCCCAGCTGTAATATGAGAGTTTTCACATCCGAATCGGAGAAAGGGTTTAGGAATCATAGCTCTGTAATGCATAGCCTCCTCTTTTTCAAGGGACCAAAAGTAATTGGACAAGGGACTCTAAGGGCTGCAATTAACTCTGAAGGCGTCTCCCTCGTTAACCTGTAATCAATGAAGTAGTTAAAAGGTCTGGGGTTGATTACAGGTGTGTGGTTTTGCATTTTGAAGCTGTTGCTGTGACCAGACAACAAGGGGTCTAAGGAACTCTCAATTGAGGTGAAGCAGAAAATCCTGAGGCTGAAAAAAAAGAAAAAATCCATCAGAGAGATAGCAGACATGCTTGGAGTAGCAAAATCAACAGTCGGGTACATTCTGAGAAAAAAGGAATTGACTGGTGAGCTTGGGAACTCAAAAAGGCCTGGGCGTCCACGGATGACAACAGTGGTGGATGATCGCCGCATACTTTCTTTGGTGAAGAAGAACCCGTTCACAACATCAACTGAAGTCCAGAACACTCTCAATGAAGTAGGTGTATCTGTCTCTAAGTCAACTGTAAAGAGAAGACTCCATGAAAGTAAATACAAAGGGTTCACATCTAGATGCAAACCATTCATCAATTCCAAAAATAGACAGGCCAGAGTTAAATTTGCTGAAAAACACCTCATGAAGCCAGCTCAGTTCTGGAAAAGTATTCTGTGGACAGATGAGACAAAGATCAACCTGTACCAGAATGATGGGAAGAAAAAAGTTTGGAGAAGAAAGGGAACGGCACATGATCCAAGGCACACCACATCCTCTGTAAAACATGGTGGAGGCAACGTGATGGCATGGGCATGCATGGCTTTCAATGGCACTGGGTCACTTGTGTTTATTGATGACATAACAGCAGACAAGAGTAGCCGGATTAATTCTGAAGTGTACCGGGATGTACTTTCAGCCCAGATTCAGCCAAATGCCGCAAAGTTGATCGGACGGTGCTTCATAGTACAGATGGACAATGACCCCAAGCATACAGCCAAAACTACCCAGGAGTTCATGAGTGCAAAAAAGTGGAACATTCTGCAATGGCCAAGTCAATCACCAGATCTTAACCCAATTGAGCATGCATTTCCCTTGCTCAAATCCAGACTTAAGACGGAAAGACCCACAAGCAAACAAGCAAGACCTGAAGGCTGCGGCTGTAAAGGCCTGGCAAAGCATTAAGAAGGAGGAAAACCAGCGTTTGGTGATGTCCATGGGTTCCAGACTTAAGGCAATGATTGCCTGCAAAGGATTCGCAACAAAATATTGAAAATAAAAATATTTTGTTTGGGTTTGGTTTATTTGTCCAATTACTTTTGACCTCCTAAAATGTGGAGTGTTTGTAAAGAAATGTGTAGAATTCCTACAATTTCTATCAGATATTTTTGTTCAAACCTTCAAATTAAACGTTACAATCTGCGCTTGAATTCTGTTGTAGAGGTTTCATTTCAAATCCAATGTGGTGGCATGCAGAGCCCAACTCGCGAAAATTGTCACTGTCCAAATATTTCTGGACCTAACTGTATATTCCTCCTTATCTGTTTGTAACATCTGGGATTTTTATATCAACCAATAGTGTGCAGACATGGAGTGAAACCACTACAACGGTTCACACACTTGCCCAGGGTGACCAGTGTCACTAGTTCTTAGGCTTGCGACAAAACCTTGGCCCAAACGACCCTTACATATTTATGACTATTTTGTAGTTGTCTGAATTAAATTCTGCATTGCTGACATTAATATTATAAAGTTGTAAGAGCTGTAATACTATACTGTTATTATCCAGATAATAAATACCTGAATAAAGGTTTAGAAACTTTGAAGATGTGAGAAATTTAAAGGGAATCTGGCAGCATGTTTTTGCTACCTCATCTGAGAGTAGCATGATGTATGCAAAGAGACCCTGGGTTCAGCAATGTATCACTTATATTTCTGTGTGCAGCCGTTCTGATACAGTGAAAGATTTTATATTTTGTAGCTGAGCTCTGGGAGCTGTCCCTGCCCACACTAGGCTTTTAGTGTACATTTCCATGGACAGAAGCTGTTAATCATGGAAAGGGGTGGAGTTGGACTAGAGCTCAAGCTGCTGAGATCCACTAATGATAAAGATAACAGCTTAAGTTAACATTGCGGGTAAACAAAAAAAAAAAAAAGATGTGAGATAACAGAAGCAGGGCTGAACTATCTGTTTTATCTATTACAGCATGCTCTCTTCAGGATATATTGCAGAAACCTGCTGACAGACTCCCTTTAATCTTAAGGCCCCGTCACACTAAGCAACATCGCTAGCAACATCGCTGCTAACGAACAACTTTTGTGACGTTGCTAGCGATGTTGCTGTGTGTGACATTCAGCAACAACCTGGCCCCTGCTGTGAGGTCGTTGGTTGTTGCTGAATGTCCTGGGTCATTTTTTAGTTGTTGCTGTCCCGCTGTGCAGCACAGATCGCTGTGTGTGACAGCGAGACAGCAACAACTAAATGTGCAGGCAGCAGGAGCCGGCTTCTGCGGAGGCTGGTAACCACAGTAAACATCGGGTAACCAAGAAGCCCTGTCCTTGGTTACCCGATATTTACCTTTGTTACCAGCCTCCGCCGCTCTCACTGTCAGTGCCGGCTCCTGCTCTGTGCACATGTAGCTGCAGGACACATCGGGTTAATTAACCCGATGTGTGCTGTAGCTAGGAGAGCAGGGAGCCAGCGCTAAGCAGTGTGCGCTGCTCCCTGCTCTGTGCACATTTAGCTGCAGCACACATCGGGTAATTAACCCGATGTGTGCTGTAACTAGGAGAGCAGGGAGCCAGCGCTCAGTGTGCGCTGCTCCCTGCTCTGTGCACGTGTAGCTGCAGCACACATCGGGTAATTAACCCGATGTGTGCTGTAACTAGGAGAGCAGGGAGCCAGCGCTCAGTGTGCACTGCTCCCTGCTCTGTGCACGTGTAGCTGCAGCACACATCGGGTAATTAACCCGATGTGTGCTGTAACTAGGACAGCAGGGAGCCAGCGCTCAGTGTGCGCTGCTCTCTGCTCTCTGCACGTGTAGCTCCGTGCGGTGGTAACCAAGGTAAATATCGGGTTGGTTACACGATATTTACCTTAGTTACCAAGCGCAGCATCTTCCACGCGGCGCTGGGGGCTTGTCACTGGTTGCTGGTGAGCTCACCAGCAACTCGTGTAGCCACGCTCCAGCGATCCCTGCCAGGTCAGGTTGCTGGTGGGATCGCTGGAGCGTCGCAGTGTGACATCTCACCAGCAACCTCCTAGCAACTTACCAGCGATCCCTATCGTTGTTGGGATCGCTGGTAAGTTGCTTAGTGTGACTGGACCTTTAGGGACAAGTCTCTATACACTATGTGTTGAATATGACACATTTTAGCACATACTGTAATTATCCCTTATATGTAAAGAAACTGAACACTTTTGAAAGAAAGAAAAATAAGTGTTTTTAACCAACCTGACTAAAAACCATTATAATTTCAAATACAGGATAAAGTTTTCCAGATTCTAGCGGACAGATACCAAGACTCAATAGATGTTCTTTAAAAAAATTATTTTTGACAAGCAATCTCCCGGACTACGCATTTCAGCGTGTATGCGCCTTCTACATGGTCTTTCATACTGTAATTATCCCTTATTTGTAAAGAAACTGAACACTTTTGAAAGAAAGAAAAATAAGTGTTTTTAACTCACCTGACAAAAAACCATGATAATTTCAATATCCACAAAAGAAATAGAAATTGCCTAAATGACTTATAAATGCTTTCTCATTGTGACATGGGAAGCTTTTTTGTTGGGAGGAATAAGTTCTGTTAACTCAGATGCAGTCATTTTCCTTTTCGGTTCCCCGGAGGCTCTGAACATTTCAGTTTTATGATTATTGTCTGCATTGTGCAAGGTTGCTTTTCAGTGCTGGAATGCCTTAGTCTCGCTGTCTAAGCCTGTTGTGTATTTAATTGCTTCCTATCTAGAGCACTCAGTGCACGTCTTAATACAGATCGGCCTCTGCATTAAAGTGAACATGACTGGTTAATTTCCTTCTCTATTAGTAATCATTGCAAATTTGCAAAAACCCCCCTCTAAAATGAAAATGCCAAGAATAAGTTTCGGCCCTGTACTGTTTATGCTATGTATTCTATGTGTTATACCAATTGCATATGTTAATATGTAAAGCTACTAACTGGGTGCAAGTTCCAGGTACAGTAGAGCAGGACTATCACCAAAGGTGCCACTTAGTGGTTGGGCCCATGACCTAATCAAGGTGTCACAGGGAACTGCACTCCTTTCTCTTATGGTGCAGAACTCACCCTCCATGGTTCTGGGATCTTAGCTGTTGGTATTGCTTCCATCAGCATCCAAATCCTAGCCACACCTCACACCACACCCTGTCAGGCATACCAGTGGGTGGTCTAGCTTGAAAAGGGCCACCCACCTAGGGGTCAGGCAGACTGGTGGGAGGGACATGGTCAGTTGAGTAGTAGCCCTCAGAGAGTGAGGAGCTGAGGGAGTTGGAGCTCCCTGGGAGACTTTGGTTAGGTAGCAGACGGTGGTCTGGGACCGGAGGAGTCGGAGACCTGGTCACAGGGTATTGGAGAAGGGTGCCCAAACTTTGTTTTGGAGAACGGTCAGCACCGGAAAATCTAGTAACCGGACTGGTACCGAGCACAGCAGGGTACTGGACCCTAGATCAGGGAGAAGCTTCATGCAACCTGATAATTAACCTGTGGAGGATAGTCTCTTTATGAACTTTCCCCAAGAGCTCAAAGGTTGAAGGCACCAACACAACGAGGGGGATAGGGCTTTCCAGCTTATGCGGCCCACTGAAATCCAAAGTGTCAGCCATTTAGAGCACAGCTCCTCTATTTAACATTATGGAGAGGGACCCTGACAGCTTCAGGCTGAGAGGTCACTCAGAACATCTAAACACAAGTGCATGGAGTTAGGCTTTAGATCACCAGCAATATCAATGGGGACGGATTCCCAGACAAGCTTCCCTAGAGTGGCAGCGGCACCCAGAGACTTGGTTTACTCCTGTGTCAGTCTGCTTAATGGTCGCACCAATATCAACACGGCCTGAGTATGCTTCCCTCCCCTGCATCTAGCCTGTACCACGCATCCCTACACCTCCATGATTTAGAGTTCCGGGGCCTCCCCTACCCGTGGAATGAACGTCATCTGGCTGCCCCACTCCATCTCCCCTTGGTACTCCCATTGGCAGTGGCGGTACTCCCCTTACCGCGAATCATGGGTGGTGTCACGGACATTTGTCCCCTGTAAATAACCCCCCTTTCATTTTCGAGTGGCCGTAAGCTCCCGGGTCCGGAGACCCTTGGGCCACAGCAACCTTGGGTCCGAGCAGTCCAACTGCTGCAGGGGCGGTACAGATCTGTTACATCTCGTGGCTCTCCTGAGGCAAGGACTGAGGCAGTCTCCCATTCCTTGCCTGCCACGAGCACTCCTGCTCAGCAGCGCCGAAGGTCTGCCAGACTGCGCAGTGTGCAGGAGATACCTTCTCAGAGAGGCAGCAGAAGGGTGACACCTAGTGGTTCTCCTGTTACAAGGAGTGAAGCGGTCTCCCATTCCTGGCCTGCCACAGACTCTCCTGCTCAGCGGCCCCGAAGGTCTGCGAGGCTGCGCAATGTGCAGAGGTTTACTGCTCAGGGAAGCAGTGAGATTCCCGTTATCTCTGCACATTGTGAGACCGAGGATCCCGCCTCTATTTCCCAGAGGCAGGAGGGTGAGCATGTGCAATGCGTGGTGGGTCCTGATTCGCTCACTGACGTCACACGGCTTGATGACAAGGCTGGTGACGTGGTGAATCCTGACTGGCCAGGCTGGGACGTCGTGGACCCTGATTGGGTCAAGTCCGTCATCTCCGCCTCGCGCCCGCCCTCGGGTGGAGCTGCACCTCCTTAAAAGCTCCCCCTGCCATCATGGCGGCGCGCGACCGTCCTTCTATGTTTGGATGTCTGGCAGCGTGCTGCCACGCCACTGCTCAGGCATTACTGTCTCTTGTGGGCTTGGCCCTTGCTGCTCCGGCAGTACCTCGTTTGCAGGCCGTGTTCCTGCCTTGCTGCTCCGGCAGTACCCCCGTCAACAGGCCGTGTTCCTGTCCCAGGTGAGCTCCTCAAGTCTCCATTGGACTCGCCTGGTTATTGAAAGCACACGTGCGTGGGCACCTCTGTGCTACCCTCGTGCCATATTCTCGTGACTTCCACTGGCACACGTGCGTGGGCACCTCTGTGCTTCCCCGTGCAACAGGTACACCGAGCCGTGAGATCTGTGCCATACAACCCTCAGGGGTTAGGGCAGATCGGTGTACATAGATCGTCTGTGACATTCCAGACGATCGCTAGCAGCAACCCGCTCACTCTTCACCCACCATAGCGGCGGTCCCTTACACCGCACAGTGGACCTTGACCGGCGGAAGCAGTCCATTTCCCATCTTGGCACGCTTCCCCGGGTCCCCCTCGTAACACAGATCCCTCATGGGCCAGTGATTGTTAACAGTACTGAATCTATTTTGGTCCAAAAAAATTTAACGATTGATGTTTATTAGTCAAGTTACTTTTTATGACTCAATAGGTAAAAAGTCTTAGGATGTCGGTGTTTCTCTCATAAATTTAGTTGCTCTTGGTGTTAGAATAATATGAGAATTTGGATGGGTTTTTTTTTAAAAGAAAAATGGATGGAGTCTTTTTAGGCTTACTTTCCAGAATAGTGTAATGAATCCTTGTTGTCCAGTAGAACTTGGGTTTATGTCTAAAGGCCCCGTTACATGCAACGACATCGCTAACGAGATATCGCTGGGGTCACGGAATTCATGACGCACATCCGGCGTCGTTAGTGACGCCGTTGCGTGTGACACCTACAAGCGACCGCTAACAATCCGAAAAACTGCAAAAATTGTTGATTGTTGACATGTCGTTCCTTTCCCAAATATCTTTGCTCATTTTGGACGCAGGTTGTTCGTCGTTCCTGAGGCAGCACACATCGCTATGTGTGACACCCCGGGAACGATGAACATCAGCGTTTCTGCGTCCTCTGGCAATGAGGTGGGAGTGACGTTAATGCGGCTGTTCTCCGACCCTCCACTTCTATTGGTGGCCTGCTGTGTGACGTTGTTGTGACGCTGCACAAACCTCCCCCTTAAAAAACAGTTTGTTCGCCGGCCACAGCGACGTCGTTAGAAAGGTATGTGGGTGTGATACGTACTAGCGATATTGTTCGCCACGGGCATTGATTTGCACACAACGTTTTTGTGCTTTTAAAAACAAAAAAAAAAATTTAAAACATGAAAAGTATGCACAGATTCTAGGTAGCCTTCAAAAGACTAAACTCTAGCTTCACGATGTATGGAAAAATGGAAATGTACTGAAGGTCCATCCAAAGGTAAAATACAGACACCATTGCCAGTGTAGAGATTATTAGTAGTAGAAGCTGGAGAGACAAAAAGGTGCAATATAGGGTCTTATCCCGGTGGAAGGGGATAGAAAGTACAGGGAATTGCTCACCCGGTGTGGTTGTGCAAGTTACAACTACTATAAAAGGTATAACGCTGTGCGATTGGCTGCTGCAGAACCCATGTAAACGTAAAGGATAAAGCAGGAGAAGGGGTCAAATCTGCACTGCCATATATAGCAAAGACAGATCCAGGAACAATCAGTATTGTGATTTTATTGTTCTACGTATTATGGAGCCTTGCTTCTTCTTCAGATCACAATTAATATACATTAGTGATTTTTGTCCTGAAGAAGGAGCAAGACTCTGAAACACGTAGAACAATAAAACCACAATCCTAATCGAGCCTGGATCTTTCTGTACTATACATGGTAGCACAGATTTAGCTGCATCTTCTCCTGCTTTATCCATTTTGAGTGGAAGGATTAAAAAATAACTACGTGTTTCGGATGATAAACATCCTTAACCACGTTTATCATATGAAATGTGTACTTCTTTTTTATTCTCTCCACTGGCATTAATGTCTATAATTACCTTTGGATGGACTTTCAATAAATTTCTAGTTTTCCACACACCGTGAAGCTGGATTTTCGTCTTTTCAAGATTTCTTCATTCTTACCATTGGTTCTGTTTCTCCGGAGTGATAGTTTGAGGGTGAACTGGATTTTCTTTTTTCTTTATTATTACAGATTCTAGATGCAGAAATTCTGCCAAATTAGAAATGTGTGCATTAAATCCACACCAGATGTGAAACATTTGAACCTAACTTGAATGCTTTCTACTGTAATGTATACAGCAAATATGATCATTTGCTACATTTATATTGTTTTCAGCACATTTTGGTTTTTTTTTTTGGAGATGTAGTGATTTATATGGAAATCTCACCTGACAATATGTATGCCTAATATTTTAAATATTTCTCAAATCTTTAACGTGAATCTATCAGGTCCAATATGTTCCCAGAAACACGAGCAGTTCTGGGTGTATATTGCTAATCCCTGCCTAACCGTCCCTGTATCTAGTAGCATAGATAAAGAGATCTATAGAAAAAGTATTTCTAAAGATCTTTTATCGTATGCTAATGAGCACAGGGGCTAGTCGCAAAGGGCGTTAGTCCCTGTGCTCATTCTGCCCTCTTAGTATTTTAGCACGCCCATAGGGGTGTGCTAACATGCTATTCTATTCCCATTGCCCAGCGTCATAAGTGGTAACGCACGTACCTGTGTCCAGTGTCAGCGCTCCAGATGCCGGCCAGTGCGCATGATCAGAAGTCCCCAGCACTTTCGGTCATGCGCACTAGACCTCTCTGAAGCCAGGATGCGTACACCCGGCCTCATAGTGTGCATGACCGTAAGTGCGGGGCATTCTGATGATGTGCAGTGACCCTGTGCACAGTGTTCTGAGGCGGTGCAACAGACACAGGTATTCGAGGCACTGCCAATGATGCTGTGCAATGGGCATTGAATAGCATGTTAGAGGGCGGACTAGTCGGGGGAACTAACGCCTTTGTGACTAGTCCTTGCGTTCATTAGCATATCATAAAGGATCTTTAGAGATACTTTTTCTAAAGATTTCTTCCTTGTATCTAGTAGCATAGATAAAGTTAGGCAGGGATTAGCAATATGCACCCAGAACTGCTCGTGGTCCTGGCTGCATATTGCACCTGACAGGTTCCCTTTGAGATGTAAATGTTAATGTGTTGCCCTTTCATTTCCAGCCACTACAATGCGACACTTCCAGCCTCTTGTGTGATAACATAGCTCTTCTCTGGCTTCTTTTGCTGCCTAGACAAGCACTATGTAGAATACATCATAAACAGGCTGTGAAATACAATGCAGCGTAGTAAAGTGTGGTTAACTGTAATAAATGAAATGAATACATAGGACTTGTCCGCGGTTAGTCTGAAGGAGGACATAACTATATGACAAAATCATCCTGCTCCAGGGTATTGTGCGTCATAATTCCTCTCAAGCATAGAGAAGAAACCCCATTATGATTAGATTAGAACATGCATTATTCTGCTCTACTTACCCATGGATTGTACTTCACATTTTATTCATTGAAACTTTTTACTCCGCATTTAGATACTGTAAAAAGTGACATTTGAATTGAAGCCGCACAATGTCTGCAGTGAAATTAGCGCAATATGATACATATTCTGCTGTAAATTCACTATGGATTTTCCGCTGTGGAAAGTTGAGGATGTATCGTTTGTATTAAAAGCGCCAAATCTACTGGGAAATACACAACATAAATTGATAAACTGCAGATTTAACATCTGCAGTGTTGGATGGTTAGTTACACTGCATATATTATAGGAAGAATGAGGATGAGACTGAGGAATCTTATTTGCAGAAAATCTAGGAATTGTTAAAGTGCCATAAGAAAGCAAACACAAAGATGCGAGAAGAAGGTTTATAGATCAGTAATATTTCTATTTGTTTACATTTCATTGTTGCTGTGTTTACATTATTTATATATTTAAAATTTTAAAGAACTATTTAATGGCACGTCAAGGCAACCTCATTCTGATGGGTTCATACAATGTAAGGCTGTGTCCACACAGTGTTTTTTATGGTGCAGTATTGTCACAAATCTGCATGCATATCCTTATGCCAGTAAAGTCAATGAGAATTCTGAAGTGTTGTGCACGTTGCTTATTTTTTCCTTGCAGATTTAGTTGCAGAAAACATCTGCAGCATGTCAATACTTGGTGCATTTTGCCTGCATTTTTCAGCCTTTTCACCCATTGACTTCATTGTGAAACCGCATGGCAAAAAAAGCACCCAAAAAGCATGTGTGAATATTTCTGCATCAAAGACTCAGCATGAGCACATAGCCTATGGCTATGTGCCCACGCTGCGGAAAATGCGTGGATTTTGCCTCGGATTTCTCGCGTAAAAGCCGCGGATTTTCCAGAAATCTGCAGCACAGCTACTCCCCAGCCATTTCTATGGCATTTGGGAAATGCTGTGCCCATGCTGCGGATTTTTCCGCAGCGGAAATCGTGCGGATTTTCGTGCGGAAAAATCTGCATCATGTCAATTATTGTTGAGGATTTCTCCGCAGTGTCCCATATACTTACCTGCCTCACCAGAGTCACTTTCTCCGTCCGGTGTACAGGAGCGCGGTGAATCCAGGTACAGGAAGGAAGAGGTGGGCGGAGTCTGCACGGGCTCCGGTCATGTGACAGCTGGAGCTAGTTCAGGCCCGCGCACCTTCTCCTGCAGACGCTGAGAGAGTGATCCGGCTGCCGGAAAGCGAGGTGCTGCATGATGGAGGTAAGTATGAACTCCCCCGATCACTGCAGCACTTGTTCTGCATTAAGGATGCAGTGCCGAAGCCATGGTACTGTATCCTCAATGCAGAATGCCCGCAGCATATCCGCAGGACATTCTGCAGCATGGAAACAGACAAAAGTTGTGGTGCTGTTTCCTGGGAGCACCTGCGGAATGTCCTGTGGATATATCCGCAGGACACTGTCCCCGTGGGCACATAGCCTAATTGTACAAAAGGAGATCAACCTGTCTTTGTATGGGCTAGTTCTGCAAAATTAATTTAGTAGTTACCTGGATCATGTGACCTTTTTAAATTCTTCAGAATCTATCTTCAAGCAGATCTTGTATAGTCTGTTAAAAACAAAATGGAAAGATAGGCTGAAAAGAGCACAAATAGGGTCTCATCCCGAGGAGGTAAAAGGTCTCAGAGGAAGATGAGAGGCTCACCTGTGGTAGTTGTGTGAGACACAATTACCATAAGAACATAGACACGGCTGCTGCAGCACCCTTGGAATCGAGCTGGAAGCTGAGGAAGAGATGAGGCAAGCGCCATGCCGCCATGAGAAACTATTCCAATCTAAGTATTTAAATATTGATTTTTATTCATCAACACATTTCTATGTTTGCCTTCTTCAGGTAAAAAAATCACATGTACCTATTATTCGCAGAAATGCGTTGGAAAATAAAAGTCAATATTTTAATACTTGGATTGGAAATAGGAATGATCGAATATTTCATATTCGGCTTTGCGAATATTTGACAAATAGGTTGCCGCTATGTGAATATTCGATGCGCAATTTAAGTCTATGGGAAGCCCGAATAATTCCGAATAGTTGGTATTCAGGTTTCCCATAGACTTACATTGCACATCGAATATTCGGGAATAGTCGAATAGCGGCGACCTATTCGGCAAATATTCGCGAACCCGAATATTTGAGGTATTCGATCATCCCTAATTGGAATAGTTCCTCACAGCGGCATGGCAATTGCCTCATCTCTTCCTTCGGGTTCCATGTTAAAAACAAAAGGCACACTTTAAAGAGGAACACTTTACACGGGGAGCTGAATCTCTTTACTTGTTACACTTTAACACTAGAAGTCCCAGAAATTTCGAGCTCCCCCTGAAGTCCCGAAAGAGGGTCAAATGACATACAATAAACTGAATAGAATGAACTAGAAACTAAAGGTACCGTCACACATAACGAGATCGCTAGCGAGATTGCCGCTAAGTCACGGTTTCCGTGACGCAGTAGTGATCCCGTTAGCGATCTTGTTATGTGTGACACCTACCAGCGATCAGGCCCCTGCTGTGAGATCTCTAGTCATTGCAGAATGGTCCAGTCCATTTTCTTCAAAGGCGATGTCCTGCTGGGCAGGACGCATCGCTGTGTTTGACACTGTGTGACAGGGTCACAGTGACTGCTGAGATCGTTATACAGGTCGCTACTGCGACCTGTATTGTTCCTGCATCGCTGGTAAGATCTGACTGTGTGACATCTCACCAGTGACCTCCCAGCAACTTACCTGCGATCCCTATCAGGTCGCATCGTTTTCGGGATCGCTGGTAAGTCGTTGTGTGTGACTGGGCCTTTAATGGCTAAACTCAATGGAAAACAACAACCTCTTGTGGTACGACAGTAATGGCCTTAATTACAGAACAAAAGATGGTGATTATAGGATGTTAGCTAAAATCCTTCATGTCATTCGACCCCTCTCTGGGTTCCAAAGGTAGAAATGTGAAATGACCCCTCTCTGGGACGTCTAGTGTTAAAGAGAACCTGTCAGCACAATTTTGTAATGTAAAGTAATGCCATGGCTCTAATACTGATAACATTGATACCTTTGGTGAAGAAAACTGCATTGTGTTTATTCTTTATTCACCATTTGAAGTTTTCGGCTAATTAGATTTTGGTGCAAAGGGGTGGGACTGTACACTGGGTTGTCTCCTCCCAGTCTGTGATTCCCTGGCTCCTCCGCTGCCTCCGATCTGTGAATGAGCTGCCTTCTCTGTTTGAAATCTCAGCAGTGACCAGTCATTCACAGACAGGAGGCAGGCGGAGGATCGGGGAATCACAGACAGGGAGGAGAAGACCGAGTATACAATCCAGCCCCTGTACACTGAAACTTATTTTGGAAAGAAAAAATAAATGGTGATTAAAGAAAAATCAAAAAGTGGATTTGTTCATCACTGGTATAAATTTAATCAGTGTTTCAGCACCATTACAGCTATATCTGTATATTACAACATTGTGCTGACAGGTTCTCTTTAAATGGTCCTTGTTATTTAAAAAAATCAATACAACAAGCAAATATAAAAATAAAAACCCTTGCAGAATATCTTATCAGAGTATATCAGAGAAATCTGCTTCTTTTTCCACAAATTAGCCACTTCTTTCTCTCTACCCTGCATTTTGAATTCATCATCTCTGAAAAACAGTTCAAATCAATCTTGGTCAAAGCAAAATGGACCGTCAGTAAAGAAAAGTGTCAGGTTATATCCCCTATTAGACAGTACAAAAAGGAGAGGGGAAATAGGAATATGGAACACTCAGCATAGTGGAACATACAGTACATATGTGTGTTAACTTCAAGCAACTGTTATACCTCAGTATATTGCTGGAGTCACAGCCACACAGCTCAGTATTGCTGTATGATGTTTTCCATGCTACTCTATATTTTCTTTCATGCTGTTGCTGCTTCTGAAAACACACTACATAGAATAAGAGAAGGAATTCATTATGGCTGTGTACACTGTGGGCAATAAAATAGCAAGTCTTCAACAATTGGTGCAAGGAAAGACTATAACTTCACAGACGTGGTGTTATTTCTCATGTACGCACATTTAAAATATATATTTTTTGTAGTTACTTGAATTGATAAGTACGCTTTAACTTTCCTCACAGTTTACCTCTGTTATTCTGAAATAGTTTTCCAATGGTAAATTCTTGATTTGTGAAATATTGCTGAATATGTGACATTTGTGAGGACTGTGAGCTGGAAAAATAGCACTGTGGTGTGTCGTAATGCTCAGACTTTTAGTCACTAGAAAATATCCTATAAAATGATGTCATTTTCCACATCTCCTAAAACACTGGCATTTAATTTAATTATTTTTTATTATTTCAATTCTGATTAATAAAGGGGTTAAAATTAGAGATGGGCAAATAACATTGAATGGAATTAAATCCTACTCAAATTTTCCAAAACTTTTCCAAAATCCAGATTTTTTTGTAATATGCTCCTGCCTAGATTTAGCAATTTTTTTTTTTCTACAACATAAAGGTCCATAAAATGATTGAAATAAAAAATGCTTATGCTCAATCTATCACCCCTGTGCTCCTCAGCATCATCCGTCCAGTCCTCGTTGCATTCTCTGATGCCATCTGCTCATGCTGAAATCCCTGAGCCTTTCTGACTGAGTTGGGACTTTTGGCTCAGATGAGATTTAGGTTGGTTCTGCGCATGTGCACACAAGTACACGGTGCATGTTGTGACATCATGTCATGACCCTTCATGCACTTGCACAGAACTCTCCTGGACCACATCAGCGCTCAAAGTTCCAGCTCAGTGTGGAAGACAATTGGTGTACAAATCAAGTGGGGGTAATCCTAAGAAGTGATAAGGACTAGACAGGTGACAACGAGGAGTGGATGGGCCAGAAAGGTGTGCAGTGAGTGGAGTTTAAAGGTGGCTTTACACACTGCAACATCGCAAACGAGAATGCTGTAACGTCACCGGTTGTGACGTAATAGCGACCTCCCCAGCGACATTGCAGTGTGTGAAACACATCAGTGACCTGGCCCCTGCTGTGAAGTTGCTGATCGCTACAAATCGTTCAGGACCATTCTTAGGTCCTTTGTTTCCCGCTGTGCAGCATGATCGCTAGAAAGTTTCAGTGTGTAAAGGGGACTTTACAGCGACTTTGTTAGCGACTTCCCTTTCAAAGAGCTGCTTTACAACGTCCCCAATGACTAGCTAGGTCGTTCTGCAGGTCCGGATCGCTGTTGCGTCGTTTTCCAGGTTTGCCTGTTTGACAGCTCACCAGCGACTCACCAGAGACTTTGTAGCGATCCCGGCCAGGTTGGGATCGCTGGTGGGATCGCTGCAAGTCTCAGTGTGTAAAGGGGCCTTAAGGATTTTCTGTAGAGACAAATAAGTTGTAGGACAAACTGTCAGTCCCAAGAAAAGGCAAAATTTTAATTTTACCTGATTCATCACTAGATAAATTGGATTCTTCTATTAGGTATCTTATTTTAGGCTTCTTCTTTTAGGTATCTTTGAGGGTCAAGCTCAAGTTTTCTTATGGTTGTTGTCTTCTGATAGTAGCCTACCTGACCTGCTATAGATGAACTGATATGGTGTGAGAAATAGCAAGGGAACTTTTGGCCAACTAAAGGCAAACATAGATTAAAATGTGAAATAAGTAATGAAGCAAGGGCCCTCCACAGAGTTTTCCCCAACAGATATTTTAAAGACACTTTAAAGAGTCATTCTCCTTTAAATGGTATTACATAATTTTGCCTTTTGCATCAATTCCTTTTTTCTTATGAGGCTACAATTTAGAAACCAAGAGTGCTAAGGAAAGCGTTTTGTAACAATACATCATTACAAAGAAGAAAAAAAAAAGATTAAAAGTATATACAACACCATAAAAGCCTGGAATGCATAAAATGTTCAGTAAAATGACATGATGAATAATTTATATAATCTCGACTCAATGTAGGCGTGAGTGATTTATTATCCTGTCAATAAAAGTTTTAATAGGATGTTGAGTATTCGGTTTTATTCTCCTTTACAAAAGGTAGAAAATGGAAAGGAGTTATTGTACTAGTTGTTTTCTTTCCTTTGTTGACCAAGAATTTGACAAGCTGAACATTTTGTTTTTAGATAGTTAGCTGATACAATTAGGCAAGTTTCACACATCCCTGTTTCATGGTTCAAGAAAAGACTATGAAGTAAGGACTTCCTAATCCAAGATCAATAACTTAATATATGCCAATGAGGCTATTGAGTTTGGTGTAGAAGACCCACTGCCAATTTGGATGTGCAAAACCAGCCAGAATCATGTGTCCAATCTAATATGGTTTCGTGAATCTTGGTGATCGGAAAACTGTGGTACTATTAAAGGAGTCAAGAACTCAAGAACTGGGTGGTCTTACCAGTCTCTCTTTCACCTCAATGTACTAATATAATATCAACCAGTAATTTATTTCAATGTTGTTCTAGGGTCTCTAAGGCCTACTAGAGGAAATTATTTTGAGTCCCCATCTTTATCTATCTATCTATCTATTTCTCTATCTGTCACGTTAGGTACGGAAGCGTATCAAGCGAATGGTGAAAGTTAAGGGAAGGGGAACCCTGCATCTAGGGAAGGGGGAGATGGTGATCCCAAACCTACCGATGGTCACTGGGGTCCCTATCATCACCCTAGATAGGTTCCTCACCTGTGCACCGAGCTGGACACCTGACCCTAGGTATCCCTAGTAGTCCTGGACCTTAAATAGAGAATGAGTAGTATGAGCTCTCTTTAACACTACTAAACACTAAAGACACAAGGAGGACACAGAGGGTAAAATGCAAGAACTACCTATCCACAGATGTCTTAGGTAAAAGTTTAGCAAAGTTTCAGCAACGATAACACAGATGAGTAAAAGCCACCTGCTTGCAATAACAGCTTGAATTAACTGAATAATGTCACCAGCACAAGTGCAGGGAAGATGGAGGTATTTAAGCATAAGGGGAATACTGATAACCAGCAGCTAGATGGAAGTAGAGCTTGCTGGGTCCTAAAGGAGAAGAGATGAAAGCACAACAGGAAAGCTAGTACAATGAATACTTACAGCAGGAATAATAGAAAGTCAGGGAGCATTTTGCGCAGCCAAACACTGTGATCTTTTATTGCCAGAAACCACATGACTGTCTGTCACCTAGGAGCCACGGGTGTGTCACATCTATCTATTATCTATCTATCTATCCCGCTATCTATCTATCTATCTATCTATCTATCTATCTATCTATCAATCTTGTTTATTTAACCCATATGTGATGTGCCATAGAAGCAGTAGAATGACTGCCAATATAGATTGAAGACCAGTACTGTGTCAAAGATTGGGCCCATGCGAAGATCTGGTGGAAAATCTTAGGCCATGTGCCCACGGGAGAACATAGCTGCGGACTTTTCTGTAGGTATTTCCGCAGGTTCACCCAGGAAATCCCCGGAATCCGCAGCTATCCATTGACGCTGTATTTCTGCTGAATTGTTGCAGTAAACCTGCGGAAGCAGTATGGATTTCATGCGGAATGCCCGCCCTGTATCTCCATAGTGGAAAGGCAGGAGTTCCGCAGATAATTTCGCATGAATAATTGACATGCAGTTACGTGCCGCTGCGGGATATCCGCAGTATTTTCCGCAGCAGCAAAAACCTCAGCATTGATACAGCACTCCCCAAATCCTATAGGACAACATGTGGAGTGTCTGTACTTGCGTAAACCCGCGGATTTATCTGGAAAATCTAGAAAATCTGGGTAGGTTTTTTGTAGCAAAATCCGCAGTTACTTTCTCCCGTGGGAACATGGCCTAACCCTTCTGCATTGATACAAAAAGTAGTCTTCTCCATATTTTTTGCAGCTTTTATTATTTTATTTTACTTTTATCTTTGCTACAGACTTGGGCTGGGGGTCACACTTGCGTATAGCATCTGATGATTTTCTAATGTGAGAGAATCAGATGCAATATGATAATGATACTCGGCTCAATTTCTGCTGCGACCAAGTGTAGCTCACAGTGATTTGATTCTTTTACAAGAAGCAAGAATCTAATCACAGGTGGGGAGAATATGGAAAGATTAATTTCTCCAACTTCTCCATTATCTATCTTGCTGTATATTGCACTCTGCATTCGAATGTCATCCATGTATAGTCCAATGATTCTCACGCACCCATAATCTTGTATGGGTGCGCGTGATCCAATTTGTGGAGCCACTCATAGCATAATTCAGTTGGTTTCTCATGCCAAATCGGCACCAGAAAAAAATTGCAAATCTGCACTGCCTAGGTTAGAAAGGAATGATCCAGCTCCCAGCATGTAAATAAAATATAACTTTTAATGAATCATCTTTAAAAACAAAACTTCATATTGTCCATGTGCAAGAATATACCATCTCCAGGTCTAGAAAAAAATCCATTGTTTAGACCGCACACCAGACGCGTTTTGAGTGCATAGCCACTTATTTCTGCATGCTTTAAACCCGTCTCAACCCAATAAATTATTTCAGTGAAAATTGTTTTCTGCCTTTAATTGTATTTAGCGGCACGCTGCAATCCTCCAGGATGTAACATAAATGAAGGGATCATGTGGAGTGATAATATGATGAAGGATTTTCTTTCTCTATTTTGATGCATGATTATATTGTGAACCTTAGGCTTATGTCACTTATGAAATGTGAACTGCAGGCGTCTGTGGGGAAAGAAAAGTTTTCTCTGAAGCATTTTATTCCTATTATTATATAAACTGAAACATTTTGTTTGCAGATTTATCCTTTTCCCCAGCTATTACTAAGAAATATGACGCACAGTCAGATTTCAATGGTTTATTTTTCATTTTATACCAATCACATAAAAGATGATCTAATGGACCATACGCTATTCTATTTTTTTATCTATTTGATATAATAAGCAAGTATATGTTATTCACATTGAGTATATTGCTATACAGAATTCCAGCAACACTATGAATCTTTGACACATTCATGTGCATGGACAATGGATGACTGTTGATGTGATTATTCTTATAGTAATCCTTCCATTACTACTACTTCTACTACTAGTACTACTACTACTACTACTACTAATAATAATAATAATAATAATAATAATTAATAATAATATTATAATACTAATAATCTTGAAAGAGCGTAAGTTGGGGTGACAAAATATAAAAAGTGCTTGTATTATATGTTATATTAGCTGTATTACCCAGCGTTGCCCGGGATAGTAACTAACTATTCTTAACTATAACAAAATAAAATACGTTAGCAAAATTTATTTTGCACATAAAAGTCACAAACTAAACGGGTGTCACCACCAAAATCATATTGACTCACACATAAACTGTCCCATACTAACAATGTCCTTCATTGCCTATAGCACCCAATCAGAGCTCCTGGACCTCTAACAAAATTGAAGCAGAGCTGTGATTGATTGCTATAGGCCACCTGATAAATATCCAGGGTAACTGTTAAAATAGACAATATATTACCTCATACATCCAGTTTCTGTATGTGTCTTTGTGTGTGTGTGTGTGTCTTTCGGTGTGTGTCTCTTTCGGTGTGTCTCTTTCAGTGTGGGTCTCTTTCTGTGTTTGTGTCTTTCAATGTGTGTCTTTCTGTGTACATGTCTTTCTGTCTGTGTCTCTTTCTGTCTGTGTGTCTCTTTCTGTCTGTGTGTCTTTCTGTGTGTATATTTCTGTGTGTGTGTCTCTTTGTGTGTGTGCTTCTCTTTCTAAGTGTGTCTCTATCTGTGTGTGTGTCTTTCTGTCTGTGTGTATCTTTCTGTTTTTTTGTCTCTTTCCATGTGTATCACTTTCTGTGTGTGTGTGTGTTTCTTTCTGTGTGTGTGTCACTTTCTGTGTGTCTCTTTAATGTGCTTGTGTAAGTCTTTCTGTGTGTCTCTTTCTGTGTGTGTGGGTTTCTCTTTGTATCTCTTTCTCTATCAATAATAGGAGTCTATAATGACACATCCGTTCCCAGCTCCATTGACTTTAATATAAGCAGAGTTTTTTTTATTTGCAAATAACTATAAAGCACAGGGTTAAATGTTCCCCTCAAAACATAGTATATTATGTTCCATACCTCAAATGAGGTGGCTGTGCAAAATTTTGTGATTGTAAATGCGACGATGCGGTTACTTTTAGTAGACATACATACATACACTCAGCTTTATATATCAGATGTTTATAATAAATCAAGCAATTCATGTAATGCTAGATGACCCTGTCACCAACCTTTATCTGTCAATTCACAGATATGTTCTACTGAGCAAGTGCAGTAGAGAAGTTTGAAATAAGGGACAGGTAAAGAGGAAAAATGAGGAAAGAAGAAAATGTAAAACACATCAGTTACTAAGATGTATTTTTTGAACATTCCTAAAACTGGATACTTGGAATTTCTTTGTTTTTCTCGGGTACTGCATCCCAGAGAAGTGAGAAGGTTACTTCAGCTTGACATGAGAGAGTTTTTGGAATAGAGGGTGATAATTAGATCACTGGCAGAATAGAGAGCACAGGTAGGGTGATGTATGTAGATGAGGTGATCTAGGGTAGTTCTGAAAGCTTTGTGGGTGAAAATTACAAGATTAAATTGTATTGCTAAGCTAATGGAAAACCAGTGCAATGACTGGAACAGAGTGGAAGCATCGATTTAAAGGCTGGACAAAAATATGAGCCCAGCTGCTGCAATTTGGACAGTTTGTCGAAGGGTAATTTTATTGACAGGATGACTGATTAGTTCTAATCAGAAGACAAAATCCGAGAAGCAGTAAGAAATTTTGCTGTTTCTGTTGTAAGACGTTTTTGGAGATTTTTCTTGAGTTGCAGGTAACATGAATGTTTCAGTGATTGGATTTAGGATGTGAAGGAAAGATTTTAGTCAAACAAACCCAAGACAGTGGGCGTAGTAGCTTGGAGTTATGGCAGTACCACACACTGAGATAGTAATATCAATTCTAGGTAGATCTCCTATGGAAAAATTCAGGTTCAGAGAGAGAGAGAGAAAAAAAGATAGAGGTCATTATGTTAGAGACAGTTCACAGACCGTCACCAGTGTGAGTGGGCAGATGATATCAAGAGTTGGTAGTGAAAGCCAAATCTGCTGATAATTTGTCTTGGTCTGCATAGCAAGAAAATAGAAAATGACCTAGCACCAAGGGCGGGCATACCATTGGTGCAACCTCGGGACCTAAGGGTTAAAGGGCAAATTTCCTCCTCCAAAACAGGTAAAATTGTGCATTTTGATGAACTATTGGTCTGCAAAGGGGCCAAATATTGTGCTTGCACAGGGGGACTCTTTTCTGTTTCTGTCTGCAAGTGACTAGTACTGAACCTATATAAGTATAAATCTCCTTCATCCATTCACAGTGTTTCCTATAATATAGTATCCTATAGGCCAGTCCCACAATGGCATAATACAAACATAGTTGAGGTGATGGCTAAACATCCACAATCAGTGGTTCTACTGAAGTTGTACTTCTATGGTGCTCTAAGTTGGATTCAGAATCATCATTGAGTGTCGTAACACAAACCCTAAAATATGGCTGTATTATGGATGCATAGAACAGAAATCCTTCTGTACCGCCCCTGTAGCAGCAGCCAAGCCGCTCAGATCTTGAGCCGAGGTGGCTCGAGGGGTCTCCAGACCCGGGGGTTCCACGCGGACACTCGAATTAAAAAGAAGTGGGGGAATATATACATGGGATTAGGAAAGTTCGTGGTAAATTAAGGTACCATCGCTGCTGTTGGTGGGGGAGCCCGGTGGCGGTGGTATAGCAGCCAGGTGTTTAAACCCTCCGTGGGTAGAGGGTTGTGCCCCGGGAGCCCGGTGATGGTGATGTAAGGGTTCTGTTGGGGTAGTAAAAGGTTTTTTCAATGTACTCACTCAGTCCAGAAATAATCACACCGACAGTTTGTAAACCAGAGTTCCGAGCACCACTTTAGCTGGGAGAGAGCCCGCTTGGGTCCGTGTCTTTGGTGTTGCGGTTAGCCTGTGACCCTTTCCTTGGCACCTGTGTTTTCTTCTTTGGACCCTCAAGTCTGAAACTTTTCAGGTCCCGCTCACCCGTGTGGCTAACAGAGTGAGCTTGCTTTCAGGGTTCACGCGTAGGATTTCTTTGGACTGTATTGGGAAATTCCTATCCCATCGGTGCACTAGTACCCCGATTTTGGAGCAGGTTGGGGATGACACTTGAAGTCTTCACCCCTGTCGGGTAAATTACCAGGACGCATGAAGCTACTTCCCGGTCTAGGGTCCACGTTCCCCGTCGTGCTCTGTCCCCTGCCCGGTGATAGCTCAAGGCCGCCGGCCGCCCTCCTTGGCAGTCCGTGCCCCCTGACACTATCGTCTGCAACCGGGGTTCCAGCTCCTACCAGGCCCAAACCAACGTCTGCCACCTAGTACTCGGTAGCCCTGCTCTGTGACCTCTCCTCACGAGAGTCACTTCACCTCCTTCTCCTTCCACTGCTACTTCACTTCTCCTCTCATTTTCTCACTCTTTCCTACAAACCCCCCATGTGGGCGGCCCTATTCCCTTCATGCCTCCCAATGGTGTGTCTGGTGGGTACAGTGTAAAGTGTTCCTAGGGTTTTGATTGGCTCAGCTGTTAGCAACACCAAAGGACCAGGACCCGTAACCAAGGAGGGTCGATACTGTGCTGAAGGGCAGATTGCACAATACCCTGTGACGGCCTGATAGGCCATGGCGTCACACTTCCATGTTACTTTTTTAAACAACTGGAAAGCTCTAATGCAGCAAATCCATCTATGTTATTTTGTACTTTTATTTTTCAGTGGCATCTTTGTACTGGGTTGCAGTTAAGGAGGTATTCTCATGTTTTGACGTTAACCACAAACCAGGGTATAGGAGATAACTTTCCAATTGATGGGGACGCAATCTTAAGACCTGGGACTTCACATAATTGACTACAGCCACATTCAATATGAAAACAGCTGTGCCATTCATGTGTGGAACCCCAGTGGTCATAGAAGCCACAGTGGCATTGATCTCTTCACCTGGAGGACAGTGCTATGCCTGGAAGCAGCAGGGAAGATCTCAATGTCCGGTACCATTGCACACAACACTTCCTGACTCAGACCAGAAGGGGGAGCTCAAGTCCTGGTTGGGACGAGCCTCCCCTATGCATTCTGGGATGGGAAGGAGTTAGAAAAATAGAAAGTGAAACCTCAGAACCCTGGAAGAGAGTAAAGAGACCCGTCGCTGTCAGAAAGCTGTCCACAAGATTTCCAGGACCGAGCGCATTGCACAGGACACGGTGTCCTAGATTACTAGAAACTAAAGGCTCAGTAGAAAAAACCTGGAGGGCAGGAGATTCCATGTTTCCTGCACCACCAACGAAGTCCTGAGGTGAAGTAGCAAAATAGAGCCTGGGGCCACGGAGGAACATGCGGGCCCCATACCCGGCTCGCGCTGCCCGTCAAAGAGGGACATAGCACTAAGCAACCAAGAACCGGGGTCCCCAAGTAGCTTCAAGCCACGGTGACCTGACATCCAAAGCGCATAAGGGAAGGCATCCAATCTACCTGGCAAAGAGACATTCCTCCCTGCTACCAGGCTGACCGGACCACAGTAACCTCGGGACTACAACCTGTTACCAGTAAAGGTAAAAGGAAACTACCAATCTGTGTCATCTGGTTACTGTCAGCGCCCTCAGTCTTGCACCCCAACACACCACTACTACCTCCATCATCTCCCTGGGGCCTGCTCTACCTGTGGGGAGTGAAACCATCTCTGCTGCTACCACCATCCGCCCCAGTGGACACAACAGCAGCGGCGGCTAATCCCTAGCCGCATACCGTAGGTTGCATCAGGACAATCCTTCCCAACCTCCACCTCCTATCCCCTTTTATTGTGGACACCTTGAGGCACGAAACCGGGCAGGCCACCGTGGCATCCCAGACCTCCACACTAGCCCGGTGACGAGTAAAACAGGTACGAGACCTGACCTGGAGCCCTTGCTCCCTGAGTGCTACATATGCTTAATGGGACATGCCGAAAATACCAATACTTGACAATGCACCTTTAAATCTAATGTTTTATGCTAGCACAGATATTTGTCACAGTGCACAAAACAAATAAAGAACATATATAACTCTGCTACATTTGCACTTTCTTCATGATAATGGATAGAAAGATTATTGCTCAAATTAAAAGGGAAACCATTTGAGAAACTGACTGAAGATGGAAACATTATAGAGCAATGTTTGGTGAACTCTCATGAATTTTGTATTTGTGACACTAGTCCCTACTAGAGATGAGCCACCCCCCTAGTGTTCGAGTTCGGTTCAGTTCATTGAACGGCAGGTGTGTTCGACGAACACCTTCGAACCCCATTGAAAACAATGGCAGGCAAACACAAACACATACAAACACATAGAAAACACAAAAAAAGGTTCAGCTTACCAGCGTAGAAGCCACAGGACAAATCAGGAGGTGCACGGTCGATCCAGATGAGCCAGTTCTGGTATGAAGTACATATACACAGAGTAAACTCCTTCTATGGTGTCCAAAAGTAAAACTACTCAGAAGTCCTTATAGGGCAAGGACATGTGACATACACAGCCAATGACACATGCCCTTGCTTGTCTGCAAAAAATGCACTTTGCTGTACGCGTGGTTAGGAAAAAAAAAAAATGGAGATCGCCATTATTTCAGGAACCCCCGCGCCCCCCCCGCACACTATACACCGAATTTGGATATTATTATTAACATTGCGCACATTGCGTAGTGTCCATGCGTATAATTCTGCAGCGATTTGGCAGCACATGTGAATGTATTGTTACTGCAGAATTGATGAAGAATGTATGTGCGCTGGATGCTTGCTCTGCCAATCAGCTCGGCTCCATGCCCGCTGACAGCAGAAGGTACTTTCACACTTGCGTTGAACGGCATCCGTCACAATGCGTTGTGTGACGCATTTGACGGATGCGTTGTAAATAGTGTGATATAAAGGCAACGGATTCCTGTGAAATAACGCGTTGCGTTAAGCTGAGAGAGAGAGACCCCATCATCACCGCACAACCGACACTACCGCACTCATCATCACCGCACAACCAACACTACCGCACTCATCATCACCACACAACCAGCACTACCGCCCCCATCATCATCACCGCACAACCAGCACTACTGCCCCCATCATCATCACCGCATACACCCCGGCACTACCGCCCCCATCATCATCATTGCACACATGCAAGCACTACCGCCCCCCATCATCATCCTCGCACACACCCCGGCACTACCGCCCCCAATATCATCCCCGCACACACGCAAGCACTACCACAACCCCGGCAGTACTGCACCCATCATCATAACTGCACACACGCAGGCACTACCTCCCTACTACTTCAGTTGCTACGTGGAGCTGACTCACAGTGGTCGTGTTCTACGGCGCTCTCTGTCAGCTTCATGTAGCAGAGCTGAAAGAGTTGTGTGAATTACTTCGGACCTGGAGGGGCGTTTAGGGATTAATAAAGTGGTAAATGAGGGGCGGTTTTTGTCTTCTATTCCAAATAAAGGATTTTTTCGTTGTGTGTGTTTATTTACTTTCACTTACAGGTTAATCATGGAAGGTGTCTCGGGGAGATGCGTGCCATGATTAACCTACAACTTAAGTCCACTTTACACACAGAGATAAATCTGTGGCAGATCTGTGGTTGCAGTGAAATTGTGGACAATCAGTGCCAGGTTTGTGGCTGTGTACAAATGGAACAATATGTCCATGATTTCACTGCAACCACAGATCTACCAAAGATTTATCTCTGTGTGTAAAGTGGCCTTTAGTGGCAGCTATAAGCTGCCATTTAACTTATTACCCCGATAGCCACTGCACCAGGGCAATTCGGGATGAGCCAGGTAGAGTCCCGGGACTGTGTCATCTAATGGATGCGGCAATTCCTGGCGGCTGCTGGCTGATATTCTTAAGCTGGGTTTACACACTGCAACATCTCAAACGACATCGCTGTAACGTCACCGGTTTTGTGACGCAATAGCGATGTCGTTTGCGATGTTGCAGTGTGTGAAACACATCAGCGACCTGGCCCCTGCTGTGAAGTTGCTGATCGCTACAAATCGTTCAGGACCATTCCTAGGTCTTTTGTTTCCCGCTGTGCAGCATGCATCGCTAGAAAGTTTCAGTGTGTGAAAGACTTTGCAGCGACTTTGTTAGCAACTTCCCTTTCAAAAAGCTGCTTATCAACGTCCCCAACAACCAGCTAGGTCGATCTGCAGGTCCGGATCGCTGTTGCGTTGTTGGCCAGGTTTGCCTGTTTGACAGCTCACCAGCGACTCAACAGAGACTTAGGGAGGTCACTGTTACGTCACAAAACCGGTGACGTTACAGCGATGTCCTTTGCGATGTTGCAGTGTGTAAACCCAGCTTTAGGGTGGTGGGCTCCCCATAACATGGCCCATCCTGACAATACCAGCCTCCAGCCGTGTGGCTTTATTTTGGCTAGTATCAAAATTGGGGGGGGGAACCGCAGGTTCTTTTTTTAATTACTTATTCATTTATTTTACTGCACGATAAAGACCCGCCCACCCGCGGCTGTGATTGGTTGTAGTGAGACAGCTGTCACTCAGCGTGGGGGAGTGTCTGGCTGCAACCAATCATGGGCGCCAGTGGGCAGGGAAAGCAGGGAATACGAGATTGAATAATGAGCGGCAGCCATTTTCAAAAAAGGAAAAGCCGCCGGAGCTTTGTGACAGCTGTGCAGCTGATCGGTGAGTGGGAAAGAGGGAGGGATTGTGCTGGTGACGCAGGACGCATGCAAATACACAACGTGTGTACATAGCCTTACTGTGAAAAGCCACGCTTTTGGTGATTGAACCGTTATCGAATGTTAACTCGAACTGTTGAACGTGAAGTAAATCGTTCGAGTTCGTCGAACGACTCGAACATCGCTCAAAACAACTCGAATTTGAAATTGGCGAACGGTTCCATTCGAACATCGCTCATCTCTTGTCCCTACTCACGGGCTAGCTGTGAGGCTGGGTAGTCAAGAGCTCCGGGGTCAGATACCAGGAGTAGGGATAAGGGGACCCGTGGAAGTTCAGGTTTGCTGGGTTCAGACAGACTTTCGCTATAAGTTTGGTTTTGTGCCCTGGACTTTACCCAAACTTAACCCTGGACCCCGAAACCCATACAAGTCAATAGGGACTTGAACTTTGGTGCTGTAAAATGGTCATAGTAATGGGGCTGCAAAAAGAAGCAAAATGGGAGAAATTGCCCTGCAAACATGTGGATATCGAATAAAAAAAATGGTGTGGGCTTCTGTCTACTTTTAATAACAACTGCAGGTAAAGCAGACCGCTGTAGGCTGCAATCCTCAGCTGTCTGCTTTACCTTGGCTGCTTATGAAAAAAAGGGATGCCATGCCATTTTTTAAACTATTTATTTTTGATAACTAGCCAAGGTAAAGTAGACAGCTGGGGCTGGTATTATCAAGTTTAGAATGTCCATGGTTAATTTGTCCTTCTTTGCCTAAAAATAGCAGCCCACAGCCACCCCAGAAGTTGTGCAGCCATTAGATGCACCACTTCTGGCCTCTGGCCCTTTGCCCAGTTCTTGCCGAATACCCAGGTGCATTGGCAAACGGGGTAATACTTTTGGGGTTGATGTCAGCTATGAATTGACAGCTGGCATTAAACCTAGGAGTTAGTAATGGAGAGGGGTCTATCAGACCCCTCTCAAGGCAAGTATAGAGTTGAAAACACACAGACACTGGAAAACAAAAAAATGTTTATTTGAATAACGACTCTCTCATTCACCAATATATTAATTTAAATTAAATCTTATAAGTTCCGACGTAATTCAATGGTGTAATATCCCATGACATCCATTGAATTGTATGGAGATTTGTTCTCAGAACAAGGCTCCATAGGTCACTCCCAGTTAGCAGCAGACCTGGAATTTGTCATGAAATTCTGGATCTTCCGTTGACCGGAAGTGACCTATTGGGCCTCGTTCTGACAATGTTATCAGAATGAATCTCTATAGGATTTGATGGACATCATGGGACATTACACCAGTGGCTTACATTAGGACTTCAAGGATTTTATTTTGAATTAATAAGTTAGTTAACGAGTGAGTGTGTGGAGTCTTTATTCCCCAATTGGATTACATTGGAACTTCAAGTATTTTTTAAAATTAACAAATTGGTGAACGAGGGAGTGTGGAGAAGTCTTTATTCAAATCAACTTATAAAATTAAACTTAATAGGTTAGTAATTTGGGTTGTCTGATAAGCACACATCCATTACCAACCCCTGGGCTTGATGCCAGCTTTCTATCCATATCTGACTTCAACCCCAAAAGTATTACCCCAATTTCCACTTCATCAAAGCAATTGGGAAGAGCCGGGCAAAGTGCCAGAATTGGAGAATCTAATGGATGCTCCATTTCTGGAGTGGCTGCGGGATGCTATTTTTAGGCTTGAAAGGGCCAAATAACCATGGGCCTACCCACTTGATAATACCACCCACAGCTGTCTGCTTTACCTTGGTTTGTTTTCAAAAATAGGTGAGACCCCACACAGTGTTTTAAATTATTTATATAAATAATTTAAAATACGGCTTGGGGTTCCCTCTATTTTTGAAAAACAACCAAGGTAAAGCTGACAGCTGAAGGTTGCCAAAAGAACCCCTTTAAAGGGAATCTGTCACCAGGTTTTGGCTCCCCCATCTAAGAGCAGCATAATGTAAAGACAGAGACCCTGATTCCAGCGATGTGTCACTTACTGAGCTGTTAATTGTCATTTTGATAAAATCAGTGTTTTCTCTGCTGTAGATCTAGCAATTATACAGAGCTCATGAATATGCTGGACTACCTGGCAGCTCACCAAGTAGTCCTCTAATGATAATCTACTGCTGATTAAATAGTGATTTTATCAAAACTACACTAAGCAGCCCAGTAAGTGACGCATCGCTGGAATCATTGTCTCTGTCTCTACATTATGCTGCTCTTAGAGTAAGTGGCAAAAACCTGGTGACAGATTCCCTTTAATCTGAAAGGTATATATGGGCACTCAAATAATAAGACCAATTTGATTAATAATAAGTATTAATTTAACTAATTGATAAATCAATATTAGAAAAGCAGTTTCTTACAATTGTAAATTTATAAAAATTAGTTATTTTTTTTAAATGTATGACTACATTTTTTTAAGCAAATGCTGATTAAGAGGTTTTTTGTTTTTTTTTTTTTTTTTTTTTAGCTCTTAGCCATAACAAGATTTGTATCTTAAGAATAAATCACAATGAGTCTATTGTGCACTGTTTATTGATTCTCTCTTTTGGCAAATTGAAATAGAGAATGTATTGTCCATTTAAGTGATCTGTGATCTTTTAAGACATTTGGCACATTGTAAAGTGTAGTGAAAGTAACTATTTGTCACAGGAAGACATGACACTTATGATATTAACTTCTTGCCAATGTAGCATCTTAAAAGAAATTAAAGTCTTTTGTTGGTGTAATGCTCCAGGTAATACTCATGGATGAAGAAAAAAGCCTTGAAAAATACTACACTGGTATGGCAAGACTTATGGATCATTTAATTATTGGAGACTGCAATGCTGCTATGATATAATTACTCTCTAAATGTTACTCACCTGTCCTGGCTCCAATGTTGGGCTCTACTCCCTTCTCCTACAACTGATGCCTCTGAGCTAGTTTTCAATGGGTTAAACTGGTAACTCGGCAAGATTGTCTAATGACATCACTCAAAGTTTTTTCAGGCAGGCTGAGGCAGCCATGAGTATTCAGGACGTATAGTACCTTGTTGCCACAAGCTTTTGCAGGCATCTATATATATAATTGCCTTATTCTGTCTGTCTGTCTCTGTCTGTCACCAAAATGACGTCATTACAGTGACAACCGTCGCATTTGCTGCTGGGCTCGGCCTGGCCCCGCCCCCACACGCATTGGACGCTCGGCGTGTCCCCACCCCCCGCACGCATTCCCCGAACCCACACGGAGCCCTGACTCCCAGGTGAGTGCTGCACCCCTGGGAGCCCACATCGGCAACCCAGCCAAGACATACCCTCGCGTTGCTGGGGTTGCCGGCGTACGCTGGTAACCATGGTACACATCAGGTAACCATGGAAACCACTTTGCTTAATTACCCGATTGTGTACAATGGTTACCAGTGTATGCCGGCTCCCTGCCCATTCAGATCGTTGGTCTCCCGCTGTCAAACACGCCAATGCGTGCTGCACAGCAGGAGACCAACAAACAAAAAATGAACCAGCACTGTCGCTTTGAATAGTTACCTGATGTGTACCATGGTTACTAGCTTACCCCGGCTCCCGGCACATGTGTCACGGAGCCGGCGTACGCTGATAAACATGATACACATCGGGTAATTATGGAAACCGCTTTGCATAGTTGACCACTTGGCCACGCCCCCCACACACTCTGCCCGCTTAAATAAGCCCCCCACACACTTTGCCCGCTCAGTCATGCCCCCCACACACTCTGCCCGCTCGGCCACGCCCCTCACACACTCTGCCCGCTCGGCCATGCCTCCCACACACATTGGGCACCTATACACCTCCCCCCCAGGAGGACTACTCCACCTAATAGACACCCACTCTGCCCGCTCGGCCAGGCCCCCCTCACACTTTTCCCGCTCGGCCACGCCCCCCACACACTTTGCCTGCTTTGCCACACCCCACACACACATTGGGCACCTATACACCTCCCCCCAGGACTAATCCACCTAATACACACCCAATCTGCCCGCTTGGCCACACCCCCCACACACTGCCCGCTCGGCCATGCCCCCTCACATTCTGCCTGCTTGGCCACGCCCCCACACATATTGGGCACCTATACACTTCCCCCCCAGAACTACTCCATCTAATAGACACCCACTCTGCCTGCTCGGCCACGCCCTCACACACTCTGCCCACTCGGCCACGCCCCCCACACACATTGGGCACTTATATACCTCCTTCCAGGACTACTCTACCTATTAGACACTCCCCCAGGACTACTCCTATTATACTCCTCTCCCCCAGGACTACTCCTTCTATTAGACTCCTCTCCCCCAGGACTACTCGTCCTATTAGACTCCTCTCCCCCCAGGACTACTCGTCCTATTAGACTCCTCTCCCCCCAGGACTACTCGTCCTATTAGACTCCTCTCCCCCCAGGACTACTCGTCCTATTAGACTCCTCTCCCCCAGGACTACTCATCCTATTAGACTCCTCTCCCCCCAGGACTACTCGTCCTATTAGACTCCTCTCCCCCCAGGACTTCTCCTCCTATTATACTCCTCTCTCCCCAGGACTACTCCTCCTATTATACTCCGACCCCCCCCAGGACTACTCCTCCTATTATCCTCCTCTCCCTCCAGGACTTCTCCTCCTATTATACTCCTCTCTCCCCAGGACTACTCCTCCTATTATACTCCTCTCCCCCAGGACTACTCCTCCTATTATCCTCCTCTCCCTCCAGGACTTCTCCTCCTATTATACTCCTCTCTCCCCAGGACTACTCCTCCTATTATACTCCTCCCCCCCCAGGACTACTCCTCCTATTATCCTCCTCTCCCTCCAGGACTTCTCCTCCTATTATACTCCTCTCTCCCCAGGACTACTCCTCCTATTATACTCCTCTCCCCCAGGACTACTCCTCCTATTATCCTCCTCTCCCTCCAGGACTTCTCCTCCTATTATACTCCTCTCCCCCCAGGACTACTCCTCCTATTATACTCCTCTCCCCCCAGGACTACTCCTTCTATTATCCTCCTCTCCCTCCAGGACTACTCCTCCTATTATTCTCCTCTCCCAGCAGGACTACTCCTCCTATTATTCTCCTCTCCCCCCAGAACTATTCCTCCTACTATACTCCTCTCCCCCCAGGACTACTCCTCCTATTATACTCCTCACCTCCAGGAGTACTCCTCCTATTATACTCCTCACCTCCAGGACTACTACTCCTATTATACTCCTCTCCCCCCAGGACTACTCCTCCTATTATACTCCTCTCCCCCCCAGGATTCCAGGATTACTCCTCTTAATATCCTACTCGCTCCCCAGGACTACTCCTCTTATTATCCTCCTCTCTCCCCAGGAAACTGATCCTATTATCCTGATCTCCCCCTATTATCCTGCTCTCCCCCCAGGACGACTTCTATTATCCTCCTCTCTCCCCAGGACTACTCCCCCTATTATACTCCTCACCTCCAGGACTACTACTCCTATTATACTCCTCTCATCCCAGGACTACTCCTCCTATTATCCTACTCTCTCCCCAGGACTACTCCTTTTATTATACTCCTCCCCCCCAGGACTACTCCTCCTATTATCCTCCTCTCCCTCCAGGACTTCTCCTCCTATTATACTCCTCTCTCCCCAGGACTACTCCTATTATACTCCTCTCCCCCAGGACTACTCCTCCTATTATCCTCCTCTCCCTCCAGGACTTCTCCTCCTATTATACTCCTCTCCCTCCAGGACTACTCCTCCTATTATTCTCCTCTCCCCCCAGAACTATTCCTCCTACTATACTCCTCTCCCCCCAGGACTACTCCTCCTATTATACTCCTCACCTCCAGGACTACTCCTCCTATTATACTCCTCACCTCCAGGACTACTACTCCTATTATACTCCTCTCCCCCCAGGATTCCAGGATTACTCCTCTTAATATCCTACTCGCTCCCCAGGAAACTGATCCTATTATCCTGATCTCCCCCTATTATCCTGCTCTCCCCCCAGGACGACTCCTATTATCCTCCTCTCTCCCCAGGACTACTCCCCCTATTATACTCCTCACCTCCAGGACTACTACTCCTATTATACTCCTCTCATCCCAGGACTACTCCTCCTAATATCCCCCTCTCCCCCCAGGATTACTCCACCTATTATCCTACTCTCTCCCCAGGACTACTCCTTTTATTATACTCCTCCCCCCCAGGACTACTCCTCCTATTATCCTCCTCTCCCTCCAGGACTTCTCCTCCTATTATACTCCTCTCTCCCCAGGACTACTCCTCCTATTATACTCCTCTCCCCCAGGACTACTCCTCCTATTATCCTCCTCTCCCTCCAGGACTTCTCCTCCTATTATACTCCTCTCCCCCCAGGACTACTCCTCCTATTATACTCCTCTCCCCCCAGGACTACTCCTTCTATTATCCTCCTCTCCCTCCAGGACTACTCCTCCTATTATTCTCCTCTCCCAGCAGGACTACTCCTCCTATTATTCTCCTCTCCCCCCAGAACTATTCCTCCTACTATACTCCTCTCCCCCCAGGACTACTCCTCCTATTATACTCCTCACCTCCAGGACTACTCCTCCTATTATACTCCTCACCTCCAGGACTACTACTCCTATTATACTCCTCTCCCTCCAGGACTACTCCTCCTATTATACTCCTCTCCCCCCAGGATTCCAGGATTACTCCTCTTATTATCCTACTCGTTCCCCAGGACTACTCCTCTTATCCTCCTCTCTCCCCAGGAAACTGATCCTATTATCCTGATCTCCCCCTATTATCCTGCTCTCCCCCCAGGACGACTCCTATTATCCTCCTCTCTCCCCAGGACTACTCCCCCTATTATACTCCTCACCTCCAGGACTACTACTCCTATTATACTCCTCTCATCCCAGGACTACTCCTCCTAATATCCTCCTCTCCCCCCAGGATTACTCCACCTATTATCCTACTCTCTCCTCAGGACTACTCCTTTTATTATCCTCCTCTCTCCCCAGGACTACTCCTCCTATTATCCTGCTCTCCTCCCAGGACTACTCCTCCTATAATACTCCTCTCTCCCCAGGACTACTCCTCCAACACACACAAAACATACCTCCCCCAAAACACACACACAAACCGCGCAACACACAGAGCACCACACAACGCTGCAGACACACAGCGCTCCACAAGCAACGCAACACACACAACACACAAACAACACCGCTCTCAGACCCCCCCACACCCAGACAACACCCAGAACATTCACAGCGCCCTACACAAACACTTGGCAACTACACACAACAACATCTATATATATAACAAAATTCATACATTAACTACACAATAAATTCTAGTATACCCGATGCGTTAGAATTGGGCCACCTTCTGGTTAACATTATAAGCGTCCAGACTTGCTTCAGGTAGGTGGCTGATTAATATGTTGTTGCTATTGCTCTCTCAGGCTGTGCTCAGTTAAGCAACAAGTTAAATCTCATCTCTGCTATCAAGGTTTATGTACTTCTCTTCTATTACTATGCTGAACTGTATCCATGCTGCTGATTCCTGATTGCGTATACAGCACATTTCTTCCATTTATATGTTAAAGTTATCCTAGCTGCAACATGTTTAATGATATATACTGTAAATGTTGCTATTGTTGCTTTGGTTAACCATATCCCTGCTGCAAGATACCTGATTGCTTATACATATCTACTATTCCTGTGGTTCACCATATCTCTGCTGCAAGATATCTGGTTGCATATATGTATTAAGCTTCCCTACTGCTGTATTTACTGCTTGTCCACCTTTCATCATGCAATACCCACAATAGTCCCCTCTGACCACGTTCTGCAAGCATGTCCAGTTCCTTTAGACCACCACCTACATTCTCCATTGTTTACCGTGAAATATGGCCTAGTAAATCCACCTCACTAAATGAGCCTCTAAAACTAAGTTAAAGCTCATTTACTTTGGGAAGCGATTGCCTGAATGAACATTTGTGCAAACGATAACGAATAACGTTTGGAACACCATTCTAAGTCTGAACTGGGTGCAAAAAACCTAAAAAAACATCACTATGGGGAGACAAGGTATGCACACCAGTGACCATGCAAGGGGAGTACATGGAATAGCAGAAACTGCTGTGTGAATACTGACCCGAAAAATCCAATAGCTATATGAAGAGTGAAAATGTGAAAAATGGAATCTGCACCACTGCCACGAACATATGAATCAAGAGAAATTTAGCTACTGAATTGATCAATGCAATAGAGCCCCAACACTACGCCAAAGTATTTCTCTACGTTGGGGTCCCTAGCTTGTGTGTGTCCTCTCATGCAGTTAAAAAACTTACCGTGTATGGGAAGCTGAGACCCAGGCTATTTATGCGTATTATATGGATTGGCAATAGGTGTGGTGGGGAGGGTTCACAAACGAAAAACTACTGACAATAACGAATAACGTTTGGAACACCATTCTAAGTCTGAACTGGGTGCAAAAAACCTAAAAAAACATCACTATGGGGAGACAAGGTATGCACACCAGTGACCATGCAAGGGGAGTACATGGAATAGCAGAAACTGCTGTGTGAATAATGGATGCGCCACTTCTGGGGCGGCTGCGGCCTGCTATTTTTAGGCTGGGGAGAGTCCAATACCATGGACCTCCTTAGTCTGAGAATATCGGACCCCAGCTGTCTGCTTTACCTTGGCTGGTGATCCAATTTTGGGGGGACCCCTATGTGTTTTTTTTTTTTTTAATTATTTAATTTAAAATAACAACGTGGGGTGCCCTCAGTTTTGGATTACCAGCCAAGGTAAGGTTGCCAGCTGTGGTCTGCAGGCTGCAGCCGTCTGCTTTACCCTAGCTGGCTACAAAAATAGGGGGAACCCTACGTCATTTTTTTTTCATTTCTTTGGCTAAATACAAAGCTAAGCACCCCTTGGTGCCACATGAAAGGCACTAAAGGGTGCAAAATTACAAAATGCAGGAGAGTGGGACATTATGTGTCTTTCTGCCATTATAATGACAGAAAAGACTGATATGAAGTGCACAAGCACAAGAAAATCACCAAAGCGCTCTACGCTGTGAAAAGCAGTAGAAAATGGCACTGGAGTGAACATGTGACCACCTCATGTAGGATGAAGCTATGGATCCTGGGTAAATTTATGCATTTACCCTCATTCAGTTTTTTTGCAGTACACAAAAAAAACGGAAGGCACACGGATGACAAACAGATGACATACGGACCGTCTATGGAACGGAAACGGATGCACCCGTGAAAAAAAAAGGACTGTTTTTTGCAGACCTCAAAAATGGATCGGTCGTGTTAATGTAGCCTTATTCTGATCTGCCGTTTATAAACAGCAGGCAGAAATAAGTGAATAACGCCCCCCAGCGTCAGAAAATCTCCGGGGTTTCATGGCTAGCTGAGACCCTGGAGATCATGATTCAGGACGGTTTTTCCGGTCCCCGCTCACGTGATCACAGGTATACACCGTACACCGATGATCACGTTACAGTAAATGACAGCGCCGGTAAAAAATTATTTATCTCCCATCTGGCATGAACAAACACTTCTCCACTTCTCCACTTCTTCTCCACTTCTTCTCCACTTTTTCTCCACTTTTTCTCCACTTTTTCTCCACTTTTTCTACATTTTTTTCTCCACTTTTTCTCCACTTTTTCTACATTTTTTCTCCACTTTTTCTCCACTTTTTCTCCACTTTTTCTACATTTTTTCTCCACTTTCTCCACTTTTTCTCCACTTTTTCTCCACTTTTTCTCCATTTTTTCTCCACTTTCTCCACTTTTTCTACATTTTTTCTCCACTTTTACTACATTTTTTCTCCACTTTTTCTCCACTTTTTCTCCACTTTTTCTCCACTTTTTCTCCATTTTTTCTCCACTTTTTCTCCACTTTTTCTCCACTTTTTCTACATTTTTTCTCCACTTTTTCTACATTTTTTCTCCACTTTTACTACATTTTTTCTCCACTTTTTCTCCACTTTTTCTCCACTTATTCTCCATTTTTTTCTCCACTTTTTCTCCACTTTTTCTCCACTTTCTCTCCACTTTTTCTCCATTTTTTCTCCATTTTTTTCTCCACTTTTTATCCACTTTTTATCCACTTTTTATCCACTTTTTATCCGTTCTTTTTCTATGGTCGGTCTACCCATTAGCTCTGCCATGCATAGTGTAGCTCTACACCTACTGCACATGTTACTTTATGATTGACATCTCTTTCGTACCAGAGCTGTCTAAGCCTACTCTGACCCCATATTTGTCATTACTATATTGTCCTTGTACTGTATTATGACATTTGTATCATGTGTTTCATTTCTTGCTGTGTTGCAATTTTTTTGCTGCATCCCAATTGTACCTCTACATTGTTCGAGTTTATGTTATTGTTCTCTCACTCTTATGTGATACTGATTATTGTCATTTTTCATGATTACATGCAGATAAGTCCAATCTGACGAAGGCTCAGGCCGAAACGTCATTTGTAACTTGTTTTGAACAAAAACATATATCTTATGAAACATTTTTTTTTCTTAATACGGACCAATAAAGAGTGATTTTGCATTACTATCCGTTGTGACTTACTGACTTAGTCTGGGAGATTTAGAGTGCCGAGGTTACTCACTATTTTTATCTATTATTACCTCTGAGCACCTATATACCAGTGAGCAGAGCTTCCTCTACAGTAGTTCTCCTGATTAGGCATGCCCTTACCTCATGAGCAGGGCATTGCAGCTTTGGTAGCAACCATTACGACATGGACTCTGCTGCTGTGGACCCGGGGAGAGTGAGTGCAGATTCATTGCACCCACACTCCTCACATGAAGGGTCCGCACTCCTAGAAAATGGGGGATACGTTCCCTGAGTGTCTCCCCCCCATATTCTAGACGGTCCAGAGTCGTCGTGGGACCCCTTTATTTTTTTTCTTACAATAAATTGGTGAAAGAGGAAATGTTTTGGGGACTGTTTTTTCAAATAAATTTCTTTTGTCGATTTTTTGTTTTTGTTAGTACTGACAGTTTATGATGTTGGGTATCTAATAGACGCCATGACATCACAAACTGCTGGGCTTGATCTCTGGTGACTTTACAGCTAGTATCAACCCAATTTATTACCCCGTTTGCCACTGCACCAGGGCACGGGATGAGCTGGGGTGAAGCGCCAGGATTGGCGCATCTAGTGGATGCGCCACGTCTGGGGTGCCTGCGGCTTGCTATTTTTAGGCTGTGAAGGCCCAATAACTATGGACCTTCCCACCCTGAGAATACCAGATCACAGCTGTCCGCTTTACCTTGGCTGGTGATCCAATTTGGAGGGGACCCTACTTTTTTTGTGTAATTATTAATATTTATAAAATAATTATAAAAAAAGAGCCTGGGGGGACCTCCACATTGGATCCCCAACCACGGTAAAGCTGCCAGCTGTGGTTTTCAGGCTACAGACGTCTGCTTTACCCTAGCTGGCTATCAAAAATGGGGGGACCCAACGTCATTTTTTTTTTTAACTATTTTTTAAATAGAAAAAAATAATGGGCTTCCCTGTATTTTGATTGCCAACCAAGGTAACGACAGGCAGATGGGGGTGGCAACCCATAGCTGTCTGCTTTATCTGCGCTGAGAATCAAAAATACCGCGGAGCGCTATGTCATTTTTTTTAAAGATTTATTTTTACAGCACTGTGATGTCCAGCAATGAAAATACAGGGAAGCCCATTATTTATTTAAATAAATAATTTAAAAAAATATATATGGGCTCCCGCTGCATTTTTTGTATTGCTAGCTAAGGGTAATCCAAGCAGCTACTGGCTGCTAACCCCCACTGCTTGGTGTTACCTTCACTGGCAATGGAAAATCCAGGGAAGCATTTTTTAATTTTTTGGCCAAAAAACTACAAAAAAAGGACGTGAGCTTCGCCATATTTTTGTATGCTAGCCAGGTATAGCAGGCAGATGCTGCAAGAGTTGGATACAGCGCCAGAAGATGGCGTTTCTATGAAAGTGCCATTTTCTGAGGCGGCTGCAGACTGCAATTCGCAGCAGTGGGGCCCAGAAAGCTCAGGCCAACCTGTGCTGCGTATTCCAATCCCCAGCTGCCTAGATGTACCTGGCTGGACACAAAAATGGAGCGAAGCCTACGTCATTTGTTTTCTAATTATTTCATGAAATCCATGAAATAATAAAAAAAGGGCTTCCCTTTATTTTTGGTTCCCAGCCGGGTACAAATAGGCAACTGGGGGTTGGGGGCAGCCGTACAAAAAAAGGACGTGAGCTTCGCCATATTTTTGTATGCTAGCCAGGTATAGCAGGCAGGTGCTGGAAGAGTTGGATACAGCGCCAGAAGATGGCGTTTCTATGAAAGTGCCATTTTCTGAGGCGGCTGCAGACTGCAATTCGCAGCAGTGGGGCCCAGAAAGCTCAGGCCAACCTGTGCTGCGTATTCCAATCCCCAGCTGCCTAGATGTACCTGGCTGGACACAAAAATGGAGCGAAGCCTACGTCATTTGTTTTCTAATTATTTCATGAAATCCATGAAATAATAAAAAAAGGGCTTCCCTTTATTTTTGGTTCCCAGCCGGGTACAAATAGGCAACTGGGGGTTGGGGGCAGCCGTACCTGCCTGCTGTACCTGGCTAGCATACAAGAATATGGCGAAGCCCACATAATTTTTTCAGCAAAAAACTTCTGCATACAGTCCTGGATGGAGTATGCTGAGTATGCTGAGCCTTGTAGTTCTGCAGCTGCTGTGTGTCTGTATGGAGAAGAGCAGACAGCAGCTGCAGAACTACAAGGCTCACCATACTCCATCCAGGACTGTATGCAGAAGTTTTTTGCCCACCAAAAAAATGACGTGGGCTTCGCCATATTTTTGTATGCTAGCCAGGTACAGCATGCAGTTACGGGCTGCCTCCAACCCCCAGTTGCCTATTTGTACCCGGCTGGGAACCAAAAATATAGGGAAGCCCTTTTTTTTTTAATTATTTCACTTATTTCATGAAATAATGAAAAAACAAATGACGTGGGCTTCGCCCCATTTTTGTGTCCAGCCGGGTACAACTAGGCAGCTGGGGATTGGAATCCGCAGCACAGGTTAGCCCGAGGTTTCTGGGCGCCTCTACTGTGAATTTCAGTCCGCAGCCGTCCCAGAAAATGGCGCTCTCATAGAAGCGCCATCATCTGGCGCTGTATCCAACTCTTCCAACAGCCCTGGAGCCGGGTGGCTTGTTGGGTAATCATGAGTTAATACTGGCTTTGTTTTACTAGCCAGTATTAAGCCAGAGATTCTTAATGTCAGGCACGTTTGACCCGGCCATTAAGAATCTCCAATAAAGGGTTAAAAAAAAGACACCACACAGAGAAAAAATACTTTAATAGAAATAAATACAGACACATTAGAGACTCCATCTTTATTACCCCCTGTCAGCCCAATAAATCCCCAATAAACCAGCGCTGATAAGAGGTTTTTAATAGAGGCTTAAATTATAAGCAGCAATTTCAGCGTTCCAAGTGCCTTTAAATGAATTTGAAGAAACTGCACTTCAGGATTGTAGTGAGGATTGTAGTGAGGATGAGGTGCCCCAGCCCATCATGGGCTGGGGCACCTCATCCTCACTACAATCCTTACTAGTGTAATAGTAGTGACGATTGTAGTGAGGATGAGGTGCACCAGTCCATCATGGGCTGGGGCACCTCATCCTCACTACAATCCTCACTAGTGTAGTAGTTGTGACGATTGTAGTGAGGATGAGGTGCACCAGCCCATCATGGGCTGGGGCACCTCATCCTCACTACAATCCTCACTACAATCGGGAAGCAGCGTGCAGCCTTCACTCCGTGAGTGATCAGTGCTTCTAGCGGTAACAGCGGTAACGCTGACAGACGCGTTACCATAGCAACGGTGCTCCCGGAGCCGCGGTTAGCGGTGACGTCACCGCTAACTGCATTGCTATGGCAACGGTGATCTCCATTAATGACCGGCTGTGTCAGCCGGTCCCTAACGGAACGGGGAGTCGACCGTGTGCTAGAGCATATCGCCGGTACACGGCGATACACAAATGTGCACCGTGTACCGGAGAGATGCACTCGCAGGTCTTACATGACGTGTCATAGTCATGTGACCAGTCTGTAGCCAATGAAATAATAGCCACGTGACTGGTCACATGGCTATTTTGACGTCACGATAGGTCCTGCTTCTCTGCTGGCAGTGCTGGTCACCGGGAGGATTCAGCGATCATCGGATGGAATAGCGGCAGGAGACAGAGTGCAGGAGGGATCGCGGGGACCGGTAAGTGTTATGGCAATGTTTATTAACTGTGTACATTTATCATGCATTTTTATGTGTTTGTGATTGCCTCCCATTATAGCCTATAGGTTCGAGTTTGGTTCGTCGAACGTTCGACGAACCGAACTCGAATGGGACCCCCGTTCGGCGAACCAACCTCGAGCCGAACCGTGACCGGTTCGCTCATCTCTATCAGAGACTGAGAGAACAGAGCAACAAACAGACATGGGAGAGTCAAGGGACGGGACCAGGAAGTCAGGAGAAGCTGAGCAGACAGACGGTACGGGGGAGATGCAGGAACAGGAGAGGCACAGGACGGGACCGGGAAGTCAGGAGGAGCTTGGAAGACAGACAGTACAGGGAGGGCTAAGGTCAGGATGGTAGCTGGGAGGTAGGACAGATCAGGGAACACTCATGGGAGGCAGAATCATGTGCTGCAGAGCAGGAACTATTACTGGTGGTGTTCCAGCACAGCAGCCCAAAGATATAGTAGTTTGACCACCAAGATGAGGTATATTGGAATAACTTCCTCCCATGACCTGTAACCCTGGAGAGAGGTACATGCAATGGCTCAGAGGTGCCTGAACCTGGCACAGATCATGACACGATCATTCCCTTTTATTGATTCTTGTAAACCTGTCCGATGAGTTTATTTGTCATTGATTGCATTTTGGGGGTGCATATGTCTCATTGATGCCAGAAACACATTTACATGTGTGATCGAGTTTCTGCTTCTGACAAAAATGAAAAATTGCTTGGAACAAATGAAAATACAGTTGAAACCACAAGTTTACATGCACTAAAAAGACACATCTGCATGATTTTCTTATTATCTGACATGAAATCAGAATAAACCTTTCAAATTTTAGGTCAATTAGGAACCAAAATTATTTATATTTGTCAACTGCCAGAATAATGAGAGAGAAAATGTTGTAAGGCATTTTTATTAGTTTCTGCAAAGTCAAAAGTTTGCATACACCAAGAGTGCTATACCTTTAAACAGTATGGGACAGCCCATATGATGTCATGTCTTTTGGAAACTTCTGATTTGATCTGACCTGTTTATTGGCAATATCTGAGTTAATTAAAGACACACCTGTGGATGTATTTTAATGCACACCTAAAACACATTTCATCTTTTTGTAGCATCATGTGAAAGTCAAAAGAAATGAGCAAAGATCTCAGGAAGAGAATTGTGGACTTGCACAAACTGGGTTTATTTTTGGGTGTAATTTCCAGATATGTGAAGGTGCCTTGTTCATCTGTACAAACAATAATATACAAGTACAAACAAGATGCGAATGTCCAGCCATCATATATAGCTATCAGAAAGGAGACTGGTTCTGTGTACCAGAGATGAACGTGCTTTATCAAACATGATTGATTGCTCTCAATGAGAGAAACTAAATTAAAATTTGTAGTTGTGATACCTTTTAATGGCTAACTAAAATAAAATATGATGATGTTATAAAGCAAGCTTTCAAGACATCTCAGGTCTCTTCCTCAGGCATGGTATGACAAAATATCTGAAGAAACACAAATATATACACAAAACAGGGCAGAGGGATACATAGTAAAAGGACATTTAAATAAACAAACACTAAGCTTAGAAAGTGAATCCTTAATTAGCTTTGATTAGTGGTGTGAGAGTTTTATTGTCCCAATATCCATGTAGGATCAAAGGCCTGTGCCCTAAAGCTGGGTTTACACACTGCAACATCGCAAAGGACATCGCTGTAACGTCACCGGTTTTGTGACGTAACAGCGACCTCCCTAAGTCTCTGTTGAGTCGCTGGTGAGCTGTCAAACAGGCAAACCTGGCCAACAACACAACAGCGATCCGGACCTGCAGAGCGACCTAGCTGGTTGTTGGGGACGTTGATAAGCAGCTTTTTGAAAGGGAAGTTGCTAACAAAGTCGCTGCAAAGTCTTTCACACACTGAAACTTTCTAGCGATCATGCTGCACAGCGGGAAACAAAGGACCTAGGAATGGTCCTGAACGATTTGTAGCGATCAGCAACTTCACAGCAGGGGCCAGGTCACTGATGTGTTTCACACACTGCAACATCGCAAACGACATCGCTATTGCGTCACAAAAACGGTGACGTTACAGCGATGTCGTTTGAGATGTTGCAGTGTGTAAACCCAGCTTAAAGGTGGCTCTGGAGCAGACTCCTCAGATTTTGTAATGAGTCAAATCCTGCTGACAGGGTGAGTCCTGTGTCCACAGAGTTAAACATTGTGATGAATTTGTATTCCCAGACCCTGCGATGGCTCTATAATCTGAAGTTGCCTTTTAATATGACAACTTTCATGTGGTTTATGTTGTGTCCTGGAGCACAGAAATGTTACACAAAACAGGGCAGAGGGATACATAATGTAACACCTGCCTGGATCCACAGACTCAGATGGGCTGTAAAGGGGAGGCTAGAGGGAAGCCACTCACCAAGTAGGACCCCCAGAACCCTGAAACCCTTTAACCCCTTTACAGGGATTTGGAATTACACAGGGAACTGGAGATCACTACCTGTGGAAGGCTGCAGTCCGATGAGAGTAATAGTCAGGCAGGGTCAAACCAGGAATTGCGGAATAGGGACAGAATCGGCAGGCAGTGACGTAGTCCACAAACGTAGCAGAGGTCAGATCCGGGTCGGGCAGCTAGGTACAAAAACAGTAGGCAGAAGGGTAGTCAAAAACACGCAGACGTCAACACACAGGAATCACCAACGGAATAGGACGTAACAGGAGCCAGGAAAATCAGAACTATATCTGGCAGTAATCATGTGACAGGAGGGGAAATAAGAAGGGTGTGGTATCTTCCCATTGGCTGTAGCTGAACGCTGGCAACTTCAGCTGGAAGACACATGCCACCCACAGTCAGCCAGCGGTACTGCAGATCCCAAGCTAACCCAGCCCAGTGGATGATCGGAGCCTGCGCCCACTGGTGCCACTGGCATCGACTTCCCTCCCATCACCAGCACCATCCACGGCAGGAACACGGCGTCGCCTGGCGATCAGAGCAGAAGTCGCTGGAGAAGACTCCGGCGGTGACGTAACACATAGTAAAAGGACATTTAAAACATCAGACATGTGCATATCAACACAAGAACAAAAGAAAACACCTTGTGAAGAGGCTGGCGGAAGCTGGTAACATTGTGTCATTATCCATAGTGAAATGAGTACTGTATCAACATGGGTTGAAAGGCCACTCTGCCAGGAAGAAGCTATTAATCCAAAACAAACATAAAAAATGCCAGATTAATGCTTGCAAATACACACAGGAACAAACATCTTAATTTTTGGAGACATGTCCTGTGGTTTGACGAAACTAAAATTGAACTGTTTCAACGTAACGACCATCGTTTGTTGGAAAAAGAGAGATTCTTTGAAGCCTAAGAACACCATCCCAACTGTGAAACACAGGTTTGGCACCAACATGTTGTGGGGTTGTTTTGCTGCTGGAGTGACTGATGCACTTCACAAAATAAATGGCATCATAAGGAAAGAACATTATGTGGCAATATGTGAAGCAACACCTCAAGACATCAGCCAGGAACTTAATGCTTGGCCGTAAATGGGTCTTCCAAATGGATAATGACCCGAGCCATACTACCAAACTCGTTACAAAGTGACTTAAGGCTAACAAAACCAATGTTTTGGAGTGGCCATCACAAAACCCTGATCTCAATCCTATTGAAAATGTATGGGCAAAGCTAAAAAGGCCAGTGCGAGCAAGGCGACCTACAGTCATATGAAAAAGTTTGGGCACCCCTATTAATGTTAACCTTTTTTCTTTATAACAATTTGGGTTTTTGCAACAGCTATTTTACTTTCATATATCTAATAACTGATGCACTGAGTAATTTTTCTGGATTGAAATGAGGTTTATTGTACTAACAGAAAATGTGCAATCCACATTTAAACAAAATTTGACCGGTGCAAAAGTATGGGCACCCTTATCAATTTCTTGATTTGAACACTCCTAACTACTTTTTACTGACTTACTAAAGCACTAAATTGGTTTTGTAACCTCATTGAGCTTTGAACTTCATAGGCAGGTGTATCCAATGAGAAAAGGTATTTAAGGTGGCGACTTGCAAGTTGTTCTCCTATTTGAATCTCCTATGAAGAGTGGCATCATGGGCTCCTCAAAACAACTCTCAAATGATCTGAAAACAAAGATTATTCAACATAGTTGTTCAGGGGAAGGATACAAAAAGTTGTCTCAGAGATTTAAACTGTCAGTTTCCACTGTGAGGAACATAGTAAGGAAATGGAAAAAAACAGGTACAGTTATTGTTAAGCCCAGAAGAGACAGGCCAAGAAAAATATCAGAAAGGCAGAGAAGAAGAATGGTGAGAACAGTCAAGTACAATCCACAGACCACCTCCAAAGACCTGCAGCATCATCTTGCAGCAGATGGTGTCAATGTACATCGATCAACAATACAGCGCACGTTGCACAAGGAGAAGCTGTATGGGAGAGTGATGCAAAATAAGCAGTTTCTGCAAGCACGCCACAAACCGAGTCGCCTGAGGTATGCAAAAGCACATTTGGACAAGCCAGTTACATTTTGGAAGAAGGTCCTGTGGACTGATGAAACAAAGATTGAGATGTTTGGTCATACAAAAAGGCGTTATGCATGGATGCAAAAAAACACGGCATTCCAAGAAAAACACTTGCTACCCACAGTAAAATTTGGTGGAGGTTCCATCATGTTTTGGGGCTTTGTGGCCAATGCCAGCACCGGGAATCTTGTTAAAGTTGAGGGTCTCATGAATTCAACTCAGTATCAGCAGATTCTTGACAATAATGTGCAAGAATCAGTGACAAAGTTGAAGTTATGCAGGGGATGGATATTTCAGCAAGACAATGATCCAAAACACCGCTCCAAATCTACTCAGGCATTCATGCAGAGGAACAATTACAATGTTCTGGAATGTCCATCCCAGTCCCCAGACCTGAATATCATTGAAAATTTGTGGGATGATTTGAAGATTGCTGTCCATGCTCGGCAACCATCAAACTTAACTGAACTGGAATTGTTTTGTAAACAGGAATGGTCAAATATACCTTCATCCAGGATCCAGGAACTCATTAAAAGCTACAGGATGTGACTAGAGGCTGTTATTTTTGCAAAAGGAGGATCTACAAAATATTAATGTCACTTTTATGTTGAGGTGCCCATACTTTTGCACCGGTCAAATTTTGTTTAAATGCAGATTGCACATTTTCTGTTAGTACAATAAACCTCATTTCAATCCAAAAATATTACTCAGTCCATCAGTTATTAGATATATGAATTTGAAATAGCTGTTGCAAAAACCCAAATTGTTATAAAGAAAAAAGGTTAACATTAATAGGGGTGCCTAAACTTTTTCATATGACTGTACAAACATGGCTCAGTTATACTAGTTCTGCCAGGAGGAATGGGCCCAATTTTTTTCAATTATTGTGAGAAGCTTATGGAAAGATTTGACCCAAGTCATACAGTTTAAGGACAATGGTACCAAATACTAATGAAATGCATGTAAACTTTTGATTTTGCAGAAAGTAATAAAATGCCTTAAAACATTCTCTGTCTCTCATTATTCTGGCATTTAGCAAATATAAACAATTTTGGTTCCTAAATGATCTAAAACGGGAAAGTTTTATTCTGATTTCATGTCAGATAATGAGAAAAAAAAAAGGAAATGTGTCTTTTTAGATTGTGTACTGTATGTAACTTCTAGTTTCAACTGTATTAGTGATGAGAGAGCACTACCATGCTCGGGTGCTCGGTACTCATTAAGAGCAGGTGGATGGTCAGATGGGAATGACTTGAATACAGAGTATAATGAAAATCAATAGAGGACTCGAGCATTTTTCCTAAAGATTTCCCGGAAAAATGCTTGGGTCCCTCATTGATTTCCATTCTACTCGGGTACTCGAGTCGCGCCTTCCTGAGCATCCAGCTGCTCTTAACGAGTACTGAGTGATAAGCGAGCATTACCATGCTCGGATGCTAATACATACTAATAATCATTACTGCAAAAATTCTATCATGAGTGTAGCTTATAAATATAACGAAGCGTTAACTTGTTGGATTGTCAATTGGCACTTGTTACGGCAAGATCAGTTGCAGACATTTTACTGCTAGACACATACCATTATGACAAGGTGGTCCCAGTTACTCTTTCTTAATTCCAAGTCTCCAGCATCATAGTGACTATTTACTGGTGAACCATGGGTTCATATTTGGACTTCTTTTGTAAGAATGGGAATGTACGTACAATAAAGCGCTGTTGTCTTGGACATAATATAACTATACATTTATAAATCAAATAAATTGTATACCATAAAGAGGCTTTATTCCTATCTAGAAAGCATATTATTAGAAAGTTTGCTTAAGTTCAATAATTTAGTAGAGATATGGTTAACACAACGTGAAAACTTGGTTATGATTTTTAAAAAACATTCGGTCCATTTGATATGACACATCAGGGTCAATGCCTACATGACAGCTTAATAGGTACTTTACAGTAACTATTTACCTACAGGTTACTTACTAAATGTGGGTCTTTATGTTGTCATGGAAACAATACTTTTGGGACTATAACCAATTGAAAACATGTCAAACACATGGATGGATTGTGAGATCTTTCCAAATTAATGGGAACCTGCCTCATTGTATAATGTAGTTAACCTGCAGTTGTAGGGTTAGTCTGCAGGTTAGGACGATATCTGGACCCTCTGCTGAAAGACTGGCCCCGGGAAAAAAATTAACTTTATTTCTCCTAGGAGCTGCCGGCTTTTAGTCATTAGACGCCGGGGCAATAGTCATTAGTCACAGCATTGAGAGTGCATGCCCTGGCTTTGACAGACTGACGGCTCTGCACTGATGAACTGAAGAGTCGGCTATTAGACAAGGTGCCAAGTTGTGCTAACAGCCACTGCATATAGTGTTGTGACCCTATCCGCACAGCACGCCTGTATGACTACAGCAGCTCACAGAAGGAAAAAAGTTCAATTTCTCCCAGGAGCAGTGTTTAAGCAAAGCAAGCATGCACCTTTCTACCTCTGCTAAAGGACCAGCCCCTGGAGAAAATTTACTTTATTTCTCCTACGAGCCACCGGCTTTTAGGCATGCTGGAATGGTTACAGTCACCAGTTACAGCACTGAGAGCGCACGCCCCGACTTTGATAGACATACGGCTCTGCACTGATGCACTGCAGATCCGGCTATTAGACAAGGTGCCAAGATGTGCTAACAGCCACTACATATAGTGTTGTGACTGTATCAACATGGTATACCTGTATGACTATGGTGGCTCCCGGAAGGAAGAAAGTTAATTTTTCCAAGCAGCAGCGCTTTAAGTACTGCAGCCATGCACCTTTCTAACACTAATATCCTACAGAGTAACCCTACATCTGCAGTTTAATAGCACTATTCGACATGACTCTTTTCCTTTAAGCTTAAATTATGGATTTGTTATAAAATTTAGAAATGCATCACAGCTAGTCTACAATTCATGATATATTTGTGCCATTAACATTCACAATTAGCACTTTTTAACACGAAGTCCCAGAGAGGGGTCATTTAACATTTCTACCTTTGGAACTCAGATACCAGTGGAATGACCTGAAGGATTTTAGCTAACATCCTATAATCACAGTCTTTTGTTCGATAATTAAGGCCATTACTGTCGCTCCACAAGAGGTTGTTGTTTTCCATTGAGTTTATCCATTTAGTGTCTACAGTAGTTAGTTCTAATTCAGTATGGACTAAGGGTCATTTGACCCTCTTTCGGAACTTCAGGGGGGAGCTCGAAATTTCTGGGACTTCTAGTGTTAATGTCTACGATTGAAGTTTACAAATTCATCAAAGAAATTAATCTAAAAGGCAGGTTTTGAGGATAATGAATTTACTGTAGAATTTGTGTAATTTGTAAGACATGAGCTTAAATCAAAACTACAAAACTAAAAACTGCGTGTTTAGGCACTATGAAAAAGTGCTATCGATATTTAACATGGAGATTTTCGAAAACAAAAAGATCTCTGAGCTAAGCTAAAGGGAAGCCACTCTTACGAGAACGCCTGTAGATCAGCGCCAGTAGATCATTCATTCTAGCCTTTTCTGGGAGTCATAACCCCAAACCAGATTTTTTACAAGACAGCAAAGTGTTGAAATTAAATTATTTAGTTTTGCCATTCTTCACATAATCCTAATTTTTTTTTTTGCGCCCTGTGGTCAAATTTGATAAAGAAATAATTGAGATCCTGTTATATAGCTTATGAAGAGTGTAAAATGTTCTGCTTGTCATGTTCATCTTTTAAACCTACCATATGATACTTGATAACTAGGGTTGCTAGTAAGATTGCTGCTCAGCATCTATAAGTATAGTAAGTCATATTAGCTACATGTCCAAGGATGAAGATGTGATTTTTCATCATCTAGCTTTTCTTTTTGATTTGCGTTGCTTTTGAATATCTACTATATTGCACAATTATCTTCCATTTATCACTCCCAAGTATTTCTTTCTTTCTTTAACTCGCTTATACAGTACCATTAATTCCATAGGGCGTTAGAGAAATGATCACAATTTAAAAATCACAGATGACCCCTGGTGAGACCTATTGTACTGGAACCCAGGATCCTAGCACTACAAGGCTGCAGAGCTGACCATTAGACCACTGTGCTGTTCTTTAGACTTGTTTCCTTTCTATTTACTGTCAACACAATGGAAGGGCGTTACTGACTTTGTCAAGAATTATAATTACAGTATTAACACAAGTGAGTACACCCCTCACATTTTTCCAATTATTTTATATCTTTTCATGGGACAACACTGAAGAAATGACTGATATAGTGTAAAGGAGTCACTGTACAGCTTGGATACGTGTAAATTTGGTATCTTCTAAATAACTCAACACAACTATTAATATCTAAACCGCTGGCAGCAAAAGTGAGTATACTCTTAAAGCTCAATGGCAAAATTGTGCCCAATTAGTCATTTTCCCTCGCTGGTGTCATGAAACTCATTAGTGTTGCAAGGTCCTAGGTGTGAAAGGGGAGCAGGTGAGTTTCATTTGGTGTTATTGCTCACACACTCTCTCATACTGGTCACTGGAAGTTCTATATCGCTCCTCATGGCACAGAATTCACTGAGGATCTGAAAAAAATGAATTCTTGTTCTACATAAAGACGGCCGAGGCTATAGGAAGATTGCCAATACCCTGAAATTGAGCTGTAGCACGGCAGCCAAGACCATAAGTGGTTTAGCAAGACAGGAACCACTCAGAACAGACCTCGCTATAGTCAACCAAAGAACTTGAGTGCATGTGCTCAGCGTCATATCCAGAGGTTGATTTTTAAAAATTGATTAATAAGTGCTGCCAACATTGCTGCAGGGATTAAACAGGTGAGGGAGTCAGTCTGTCAGTGCTCAGATCATACTCCGCACACTGCATCAAATTGTCCTGCATGACTGTCATCCCAGAAGGAAGTCTCTTCTAAAGATGATGGACCAGAAAGACTGCAGTTTGCAAAAGACAAGGAGACTAAGGACATGGATTACTAGTTTACCATGTCCTGTGGTCCGATGAGATGATTTGGTTCAGATGGTGTCAAGCATGTATGGCGGCAACTAGGTGAGAATCACAAAGACAAGTGAGTCTTGCCTACAGTGAAGTATGGTGGTGGGAGTGTCATGGTTTGGTCCTGCATGAGTGCTGCCTGCCCTGGAGAGCTACAATTCATTAGGATAACCATCAATGCCAAGATGTAATGTGACATACTGAGGCAGATCATTATCCCATGCTTTTGGAAACTTTGGAAATAGGGCTATATTCTAACATGATAGCGACCCCAAACACACTTCCAAGATGGCCACTGCCTTGCTAAAGCAACTGTGGGTAAAAGTGCTGGACTGGCCAAGTATGTCTCCAGACCTAAACTCTATTGAACATCTGTGGGGCCTCCTCAAATGGAAGGAGGAGGAGGGCAAAATCTGTAACATCCACCAGCTCTATGATGTCATCATGGAGGATGCAAGAGGATCCAGCAGCTTCTGTGAAGCTCTAGTGAACTCCATGACCAAGAGAGTTTAGGCAGTGCTTGAAAATAATGTTGGCAACACAAAATATTGACAATTTGGGTTCAATTTGGCCATTTTCACTTAGGGTGTACTCACTTTTGTTGGCTGATGTTTATACATTAATGGCTATGTGCTGAGTTTTTTAGATGGCACACCAAATTTTACACTGTTATACAAGCTGTACACCGACTACTTTACATTGTATCAAAGTGTCATATCTTCAGTGTGGTCCCATGAAAAGATATAACAAAATATTTATAAAAATGTGAGGGGTGCACTCACTTTTGTGATATGATATAATGTATAAGGGTTATTGCCATTGGGGAAGTTGTAAAAAAAAAAAAAAAAAAAAAGATTACCTAGCTGAAAAACTCTTTTCAGAGCAAAGTGAATATCTACAGAGCTTCTCAGTCAACATCACAGTAACATTATTAAAAAAGTAAGGAGGAGATAACCATGGGACCATGTTTTCTCCTACATGGGAATCATGGCATACCGCTGTCATTTGTCCAAGATGGTGAGACATGATGGTACGAAACGGCACTGAGAGGTGGAATTTTGCTCTTGGACCCCTACTTATATTATGCCTTGTATTACTTGTGCATAGATGTGGTGTGTGCCGAAGTAGCAGTCTTATCCTAGCTTGAGTGTCTAAGATAGCAAAAAGTGTTCTCTGCCACACAAGATTGATTATGATTATGGGGAGTTATGATTATGGGAAGAGTTAATGGCTGGCATTATGCAATTTTAGGCTATTATGATACCTGCATTGTGTTTGGAAGCAGCACAGCTTGAAGCACTTTATTGCTTTTAGATATTATGAACATTGCCCCATTTATCTCATCATGCGGATGCTGTTGACTTCACTTGACCTTGTTTCCTATGATTCGTCTGTCCAGTCCACGTATGGAAGGATTTGCTTTTTACCGTACATTCAAGACCTCAAGCTTGAAAACCCGCCAAGAGAACGTGGTTAGGAGGAAACCTTCTGTTGTAAAGAATGGATTTTAACACGTTCCTGTGAAATGAGCTATAAAGTCGCGTACACCGATATTTCAAAGTGCCTGTAGTTCTGTGCCTGTAACACTGTTCTGATACTGCGAAAATCAAGATGTCTTGTTATGATACATTGTTTACTGGCGTATCCACATTCAGCAGGTCTCATTTTTAATATATACAGGAGATATAGCAGAGATGATTTTGGACATTTTTTTTACATATTTTGTGATTAGTTACAAATTTTACGAATTATTTACGAAATTACCCACCAGTGATCTGCAAACCATTAGAGGATACAGGGCACGTTACAGAGCATTTGTCAGGTAAGGAAACACATACATGGAACCCGTCACTAAATTATCGAGTATACACTTTCTTAATATGTATTGTTCTAGGTCTTCCAAAGTGGAAAAAATTAAATTAGGCCTTTTTGTATGAACAAAATATAATCCGAAATGGGGATTTGTATTAAAACATTTTGCTGTCCGTTGTTTTAGGAAAATCCTGACTTCATTATAGGAAAAGTGCAAATGGTGAAGTGATTTTTACACATATGCTCATTCCTAGTTAGAACCCTTGCTATTCAACAGTATCTGCAAATGCATGTTGCATTCTATCCCATCTCTCTGGTTTCCTTCCATGCTTCTTAAATTGTGCATGTCAGTTTGGGTATCTAAACCAAAAAAGAAAAAAACGAACTAGAAGGTCACATAATAATATATCTTTATTAGTATAATTTTTTTTTTACAGGAATAAAAACACAGGGCTGTTGACTGGAAAAAACGGCGTCAAAAACCTGCATATCATATACTAATAATCATAATCATGATCATAACAGTATAATAGGGCAATAGGGCCCCCTGAAGAAGTCGCTACGAAACGTGCGCGCGTCGGGGCAGGCGTCGCATACCTGGAGGAGGCTGTGCTCTGTGGCCATAGGTGATTATATCATTATCTAATGCTTTACTTTACTGATTGTGATACCTTTACTGTGCCGATGCTGACACTCTCCTAACCTTACCTAACCTAAATTATATGTCTTTTCCCTACTGGCCAATACTATTTGAGCCATCCTCCCCCTCTTCCTTGTACCTGCATTCCTTTGGCCATTGGCTTAGTGATTTGTGGAATTCATGTATGCTGATTCTGTTGGGTGTCTTCAGCTGAATTTTCTGCTGATTGTATTCCAATACTGCGACATAATGTTGCCTTAACCCTTAGCACCTGACACCTTTGTTATGTTCGTATCCATTCATTTATTACACTATTTATATTTATTCATAGCCTCTGAATTCCCTTACACTACCCTTTGCCCTATTATACTGTTATGATCATGATTATGATTATTAGTATATGATATGCAGGTTTTTGACGCCGTTTTTTCCAGTCAACAGCCCTGTGTTTTTATTCCTGTAAAAAAAAATTTATACTAATAAAGATATATTATTATGTGACCTTCTAGTTCGTTTTTTTCTTTTTTGGTTTAGTGTTGAATCCGAATGGTCCCATTGATCCTATATCCCCACATTCTGATAATACTATTTTGGCTATATATTATTGACCTTGTATTTAATATTTACTAGCAATCTAATGTGGTATGGATTTCATCCTTTAATTATTGGTGTTCAGTTTGGGTATCTGTCTAGAGTATGTGTAAGACGAATAATAGTGTTCATGGTGATTATAAGACCCGTCAATTTTTCTCTCTGTAGGTTCTCCCTTTAATTTTCAGTTTATGCTGAGCTAGTGAGTGGAGACTATCTATGATGTCTCCCCAACACGGTACATACAATGACGAGTAAAAGGGTAATGACTCGCCCACCCCAGGGCTATGGGACACCCGGTGCCGGGCCGGACTAGTCCGGTGGTAGTCAGTGGTGGCTGGGCCCGGCTCCGTGGCCCTGGTGGGTGTCAGTAGAATATGTGGCTGACGACTTTAAGTTTGTGTTCGTGACGCCACCTGTGGTATGCGGCTATTAAGCCGCCGCTGCTGTGTAAGGCCTCCGGGGTGATGAAGTGGCAGCAATGGTGATACTGCTCCCCACAGGTGGAGCGGTGCCCCAGGACACAGTTGGTGCTTGTGGAAGTCTATGGTGTTGTGTGACTAACACGGTGCAGGGCCGACAAGCAATGAAAGAAACAGGCACAAACCGTAGTCTCTTTACCTTCTCCTCTTTTACTCGGCAGAAGTTTAGTCCAGGGAGACCGTCACAGATGGTAAAGATGGTCCGGCCGGCCTGGAAGTGCCTGGGGTGATCTTTGGCCAGTTGAGTATGAGGCCTACTCCCTAATCTTTCTTTGCTGTTTTAGGACACTGCACTTTGGGTTCGCAATTGCCCTCTTGCTGCTGGGACTGGTGGTTCGTCCCTTTTTCTGTGTGGTAGACTGCGCAGGCCCTCTCTGGTGCTTCTCTGCTGGAGTCCACACCGGGCCCTTGGAATGCAGCTGTACCTTCAGATTACTTCTGGGCCAGGGGGCTTGCAGCTCTCCTGCCCTCCGGATTCAGCTACCAGGGATGGGTTGTATGCCCTGGCAACCACAGACTCCGATGTCCGAGTCTCTTCTGTGCCTCTCTGCACCTCTTGCTTCACTGGGCCAAGCTATTCCAGCTCTAGGCCCCAGTTCTACAAGGCAGCACTACTCTCCGTCTGTCCTCTTTCACTCCTGTCTACAGACTAACCACTACTTCCTCCCTCCAGCCAGACTTAAGGAATGCTCCCTGAAGTTCCAGGTTCAGAGCTCCCCCTGCTGGCCAGAGGGAGAACTGCGTTGGGTGTTACACTTACTGGCCAATAGATCTCCCAATTACCTCCAGGCTCAGCATTAACCCTTTGGAAGGGCAATGCTGTTGTGGCGACCAGGTCCTGGGGCGCCACACTCCCCCTTAGTTAAATTCAGTACTCCCGGACTGTAGAAACAAACATGACATGTTAGAACATTTCAACCCATTATGGGAGGCGCATTACTGGAACGTTACAAACTTAAACATTACTATAAGAGTCCAGTGTGGCTCCCTGCCGGGTGTCAATTACACTGCTCCATGGGAGACCCGCCGCGATCAAACCCCCAACGTAGGCTCTGGGCGTGCGTCAGAGCATTGATGACCCCACTCTATGCACGCCGGACGGGTTTTTCTTCAGGGGTGTTGAGCACACTGGTGCTAACTATGAACAATTTAGGTGTTGACCACCCATAGTCCAGTGGCCCAATTGTCCATTTTCGCAATCAAAGAAAAAAAACATTTTGTACACAACATTACAGACATTTCGCATAACTATTTACATTCTAATAAGTACTCTTTCTTTTTCCCTTATACAGTTGACTCTCTATACCTTGGAGGGGGTTGTCCCCGAGTGCTGCGTTGAGACCTGCGTAGCTCTGGTGTTTGCCCCTGACTACTTGGTGTGTCTTCTACCTCAGCACTACAGGTAGGCCTAACCCCGATAGGTAAGCGTGATGATTGCCTATGTGGTCTAAGAGTCGCCAAGGGTATGACAGGTTCACCACTGACAGGGGGTTGATCCTCCTGTTCCACTGCTGGCGTGTCATCTCGTGTTGGAGCGGACGGTTCTTTAGGTTGATCCGGAACCTCTTCTGTTTCTGGCTCGACCAACTGCGGAAACGTCAAAACTGGTACCACTATGGCATTGTTTATTCGGGTCCAAGTTTTGGGGAATTTTCCAAGGATTGTTTGGATCATCTCCCCCTCTTTCTCTTGACTTTGGGGACTTCCTTGTACTTTTTCCATTTCTCTTTGGATTCTGCACCGTTCAGGGCACACTTTCAGGCGGTCTCGAGAGACTGCTTGATAGGTCTTGCCTTCATCCTTGCTTATGAGGCATACCTTACTGTTGTCAAAGTTGGAGGGGATAATGGTGTAGGGCTCGTTTTCCCACTGATCATCCAATTTATGCATCCTCCGCTTCTTCTTGAGGACTTGTTCTCCAGGTGCTAAGGGAGTTGCTGGGGCTGTTTGATTGTAATGCTGCTCTTGTCTCGTTCTTGCTTGAGACAGGGCCCTCTCTACGCATTCCTGGACCTTACGGTACCACTGCTGCCGCTCTGTATCCCAATCTTCCATTTCCTGAACCGCCTCAGGTGACACAGTCCCCATCTCAAAGTCTACAGGTAACTTGCCAGGTCTGGCTCGCATCAGGTAAGCAGGGCTGCAGTTGGTCGAATTTACCGGGATATGGTTGTACAAGTCTACCAGATCTGGTAACTTTTCTGGCCATTGGTTTCTTTCTTCCAAAGGTAGAGTCTTGAGCATGTCGATAACCACATGGTTCATCTTCTCGCACAATCCATTGGTTTGGGGGTAGTACGGTGTGGTTCTGATTTTCTTACAACCGTACAAGTTACAGAACTCTTGGAACACTTCTGCCTTGAATGCAGGACCCTGATCAGTCAGTACCCTTTCAGGGTAACCGTGAGGTCGACAAAAGTAGGCCTGAAATGCTCTCGCTGCTGTTCTGGCTGTCTGGTCCTTCACGGGCACTACTACCAGGAAACGAGAGTAATGGTCCACAATGGTGAGGGTGTACACATAACCTGACCGGCTTGGTGTTAACTTCACGTGGTCCAGAGCCACCAACTCCAGGGGCTGCTTCGTGACAATTGGCTGTAGGGGAGACCTCTGGCTAGCATCATCTTTCCGCCTCAGGTTACACGGACCACAGTCTCGGCACCACTTCTCGACTGTCTTTCTCATGTGCACCCAGTAGAACCGATCACGGAGTAGGGTCTCCAACTTCTTCCACCCGAAGTGTCCTGCATTATCATGATAAGCTGCTAGGACCATTGGAGCATCCCTGTGCGGAACCACTATCTGCCAGACGAGTTCATTCGTTCGCCAGTTGACATATCTCTTACAGAGCTTGCCTTGATAGGTGAACAGCCGTCCCCTCTCCTTCCACAACTGCTGGGCTTCTTCTGGAGCATCTGGGCCAAGATGAGTCTCAGCTTGTGCTAGCTTTTCTTTGACCAATCGCACGGCCGGGTCACCGTTCTGCGTCTCTTCCCAATTATAGTGGAGTAATGGGTTGACCGAGACTTCGTGCTGGCTCGAGCGCTTCACTCCTACAGCATGCTCACACTGGGACACACCTTGGTGATGGAAAGCCGGTAACTCTATTTCTTCGAGTTCATCCAGGTCTTCTCCAGACTCGGGTAAGTGAGGCATTCTGGACAGCGCATCAGCATTGCTATTCTTCTTGCCAGCCCGATACTTGATGGTAAAGTCAGTTAGACAGCCGGGCCATCCATCGCTGTTCCAACGCACCTAACTTGGCTGTTGCCAGGTGTGTCAACGGATTGTTGTCCGTGAAGATGGTGAACTTAGCCGATGCCAGATAGTGCTTGAAGCGTTCAGTCACTGCCCAAACAATAGCGAGGAACTCCAGCTTGAAGGAACTGTAGTTTTCTGGATTCCTTTCTGTGGGCCGTAGCTTCCTACTGGCGTACGCTATCACCCTCTCTCTACCTCCCTGCACCTGGGACAGAACTGCTCCCAGTCCCACTTTGCTGGCATCTGTATACAGTACAAACGGCTGGCTGTAGTCAGGGTAGGCCAGAATCTCTTCTCCCGTGAGAGCCCCTTTCAGCCGGACAAAGGATGTTTCTAGTTGGCTGCTCCATTCAAATGGAGGGCTCTGCTTCTTAGCCTGCTTTGGCTGGCCCACCAGGAGATCTTGAAGGGGCGCTGCTATCTTGGTGAAACCATCAATGAACCTTCGGTAGTAGCCCACCAGCCCAAGGAACTGCCGCACCTCCTTTACCGTGGTGGGTCTTGGCCAGTCCTTGATTACGGGGACTTTCTCTGGATCAGGTGCCACACCTTCCGCGCTGACCACATGACCCAGGTACTGTACCTTTGGCTTCAAGAGGTGACATTTGGACGGCTTTATCTTCAGGCCATATTTCGACAAGGACTCAAACACCTCTGCTAAGTGCCTCAGGTGGTCTTCATAAGTCTTGGAGTAGACTATGACGTCATCCAGGTACAACAGCACGGTTTCAAAGTTGTGGTGGCCCAAGCAGCACTCCATCAGCCTTTGGAATGTCCCTGGAGCGTTGCAGAGCCCGAATGGCATACAGTTGAACTCACAGAGGCCCATTGGTGTCGTGAATGCAGTCTTCTCCTTGTCCGCCTCTGCCACGGGAACCTGCCAATACCCACTGGTGAGATCCAAGGTGGAGAAATAGTTAGCTGACTTTAAGGCTGTTAGTGACTCCTCTATTCTGGGCAGTGGATAAGCATCTTTATGTGTAATGCGGTTAATCTGCCTGTAATCTACGCACATTCTCATTGTACCATCTTTTTTCTTTACGAGCACTAGGGGAGCTGCCCAGGGGCTACAACTATCTCTGATAACCCCAGCCTCCTTCATTTCCCGCAACATTTCTTTGGCACGCTGATACTGTGCGGGGGGCACAGGGCGGTATCTCTCTTTAATGGGATGATGATCACCCGTGGGGATTTGATGTTTAACCCCTTTCACCTGCCCAAAATCTAGGGGGTGTTTGCTGAAGACCCGCTCGTACTCCTGTACCACCCGGTAAACCCCATGCTTTTGGTGTGAGGGGGTGGAGTCGGTGCCCACATGTAATTTTTGGCACCAGTCTTCCAGCTGCCCCTTGGAGCCATTGTCTTCCGCCTGGTCGGACGGGATCAAGGGTTCCACTGCTTTGATGTTATTGTTGCTGACAGTGTACAGTTTTGCTACAGTGGCGTACCGGGGCAATTTGGCCTCCTCCTCCCCACAATTCAGGACACGGACGGGCACTCTCCCCTTGCGGACGTCTTCTACCCCTCTGGCTACCAGGACTCCCGGCCTACTGTCTGAATACACCGGTTCTACCAAGGCATGGTAATCCTGACCCTTGAGGCCTATTGCTGCCCGACACCATATCAACATTTCACTTCTTGGGGGTATTGCAATGGGGAGGGGGTCACTTACCCTCACACTGCCAATTTCTCCTCCGGCCAGCTCTACCTGCTGCCTCCTCATCAGGGCTCTGATCTCCCTCTGTAGGGCACGCTGCTGCCCGGAGCTGGCGGTTTCAGACGCCTGTTGCAACAAAATTATCACTTCGGCAATACAATTTTCTATCCCATTTGTACCAATGGTTAGCAGTGGTTCAGATTCTTTGCGATCTATATCTACAATTATCATCCCCTGACATGGCAATTCTACCCGCCCCACTTTAATGGTTACTTCTTTGTACCCAATTTGGGGTAAGGGCTGACCATTACTGGCCACAATTGTTAAATCATCATCTGGGCCATGGTCAATGTCTGAATCAGCCCAATATCTTTTGTACAGTTTGTAGGGGATGGTTGTTACCTGGGACCCCGTATCCAGGAGGGCATTCAAAGGGATCCCGTCCAGCACAATAGGAAGGACCGGGCGTCCTCCCACATACTTGCTGCGGCTGGGGGTTGAGCCGGGCTTCCTCACACCTGGGGGTTGGCTCCTGGCCCCAGGCTCGGCCCATTTAAAGGACAGCGTCGTGCAATGTGGCCCGCCTGGCTGCAGCGGCGGCAGATCGGTTGTCCCGTTGAATCATACCGGTCTGTGTCTCTGCCTCTGGTCAGCGGAATCCTCCTCTGTCGCATCCAGGGGACGTCATCTGGGCTGGAGGCCAACTCGAGTCTTGCAGGCGATGGGGTCACTTGTAGAGACTGCACGGTCTTGGCCAGGGCAGCTACAGTCTTGGTCAGCTCCTGGACCTGCTGTCTGAGCTCTGCAGTGGGGTCCTTATCCAGGGACTGCGCCTCAGCCCCTGCAGGCACCACCCCGGGGTACGTGATAGCAAGAGGCCGGAGGGATACTGGGTCATTCGCTGTAGATTCTCTCAGTACCCGGATGGCCTGGTCCTTAAACTTTGCAAAGTCCAGAGCAGGGTTCTGCAGGACCATGATACGCAGCTGTGTCCTGTGGGCATCTGACAGGAGCCCTTCTATGAACTGCTCAGTTAGGAGTTTGTGTTCTTCACGTACACTCTCTGGGTCCACCTGTTTAACTGCTTTCAGGGCCTCCTGCAAGTTTAAGGCATAGTCCCTTATGCTGTCTGTGGCCCGTTGCTTGCACCCAAAGAATCTCATCTTTATCTCTGCTGCGGTGCGGGTGTCAAAAGTACTCTTTAGCTTGGCCAATATCTGGGTTACTGTCCCTTTATCTGTATCAGGCCAGGACTTCACTTCACGCTGGGCTGCGCCGGCTAGCTGTCCCATTAATATGCCCACCTTCTGGCTCTCAGTCAGAGGATACACCCGGAACAAGCTGTGCAGGCTTTCCCTGAAGTCGCTCAAGGTATGGGACTCCCCGAAGTACTGCGGTAGCCATTCTGCTCCCGGGATGTACGGCATTGTGATCGGCATTACCGGCGCTGCAGCGGGGGCTGGGGCGACGGCGACTGGGATTGCTTCGGCTGGTGCTGCGGCGTCTCGGGCTATGGCAGCCACCTGCTCTCCCTCTGAGTCGGACATCTTCCTCCCCCTTAGTGAACCTTACCAGGCTCCGTTCACTTTTCAAATTTCCTTCCGGGTCGCGCGGGGTTAACAGCGCTCTGCTCTGATGGCGCGCTCCCTTCGCGCTCTTTGTCAGGCACGCCCCCCTTCTTCCTGCGCTCGGCGAGGCTAATGGCGGCGGCGGTTTGCAGACAGTACACAGTCTTTTAAGCACAATTCCTGCAGGCGCACAGTACCAGGTGTGACCGGGCACGAAATCCTGTTCGTGACGCCAAAAGTTGACTCGCCCACCCCAGGGCTATGGGACACCCGGTGCCGGGCCGGACTAGTCCGGTGGTAGTCAGTGGTGGCTGGGCCCGGCTCAGTGGCCCTGGTGGGTGTCAGTAGAATATGTGGCTGACGACTTTAAGTTTGTGTTCGTGACGCCACCTGTGGTATGCGGCTATTAAGCCGCCGCTGCTGTGTAAGGCCTCCGGGGTGATGAAGTGGCAGCAATGGTGATACTGCTCCCCACAGGTGGAGCGGTGCCCCGGGACACAGTTGGTGCTTGTGGAAGTCTATGGTGTTGTGTGACTAACACGGTGCAGGGCCGACAAGCAATGAAAGAAACAGGCACAAACGGTAGTCTCTTTACCTTCTCCTCTTTTACTCGGCAGAAGTTTAGTCCAGGGAGACCGTCACAGATGGTAAAGATGGTCCGGCCGGCCTGGAAGTGCCTGGGGTGATCTTTGGCCAGTTGAGTTTGAGGCCTACTCCCTAATCTTTCTTTGCTGTTTTAGGACACTGCACTTTGGGTTCGCAATTGCCCTCTTGCTGCTGGGACTGGTGATTCGTCCCTTTTTCTGTGTGGTAGACTGCGCAGGCCCTCTCTGGTGCTTCTCTGCTGGAGTCCACACCGGGCCCTTGGAATGCAGCTGTACCTTCAGATTACTTCTGGGCCAGGGGGCTTGCAGCTCTCCTGCCCTCCGGATTCAGCTACCAGGGATGGATTTTATGCCCTGGCAACCACAGACTCCGATGTCCGAGTCTCTTCTGTGCCTCTCTGCACCTCTTGCTTCACTAGGCCAAGCTATTCCAGCTCTAGGCCCCAGTTCTACAAGGCAGCACTACTCTCCGTCTGTCCTCTTTCACTCCTGTCTACAGACTAACCACTACTTCCTCCCTCCAGCCAGACTTAAGGAATGCTCCCTGAAGTTCCAGGTTAAGAGCTCCCCCTGCTGGCTGGAGGGAGAACTGCGTTGGGTGTTACACTTACTGGCCAATAGATCTCCCAATTACCTCCAGGCTCAGCATTAACCCTTTGGAAGGGCAATGCTGTTGTGGCGACCAGGTCCTGGGGCGCCACAGTAACAATGTTTGAACTTTTGACCTTCAGGACTTTCAGGCTCCATATCTCCTATCCACTACAGCTTTGAGTGTGAGACTGCCTTCATTTTATAGACAATCATCTTGGCTATCTTTACAATTAGCAAAACATAGTGTGAGCTGCATAATATAGTAGTAAATCTAGGCACCAACACAACAAATCACTTTGTCCAGCTCACCTGCTTCTTGCCGGAGACCGCTTATCCAGGGCCGTGCACGGAAAGGAAGGTAGCAGAACTCATGTCATAGTTAGAAAAATCCAGCAACCAAGTCCATGGAAAAATCTTCATTAAAACTTCATTTTTTATTTATCAAAACTTATAAAACAGTCCATGTTATTACAACTGCCCCACTAGAGGACGCGTTTCGAACGACCAACGTTCGAAACGCGTCCTCTAGTGGGGCAGTTGTAATAACGTGGACTGTTTTATAAGTTTTGATAAATAAAAAATGAAGTTTTAATGAAGATTTTTCCATGGACTTGGTTGCTGGATTTTTCTAACTATGACATTAGTAAATCCAGGCAGCATGTAGAATGAACTTTAGGGAAATAAAATGATACCATAGTTCTTCTAAAATAAGACAGGGTCTTATGTTATTTTTTGCTTCGATAGATGGGCTGGGGCTTATTTTCAGGGTGTTTTTTTTCCATGAACAGCAACCCACATTTATTTTTGAACAAAAAAAAAAAATCAACATTTATTAAAATAGTCATATCACATTCTGCTACATTAACATAACTCGCCAAACCCTGTGTGTAATATGCGTCTATCCGTCTATTATCTATCTATGCATTTATTATCTATCCATCTATCTATTATCTTTCCAACTATCAATCACTTATCTATCACAAACTCACAGCCATACATACCAGCCTGTCTCCTCCTCAGCTTTAGACCCCTGCAATAATTAGACCTTTGGTCACATAACTGAAGTCACCAAAGGTAAACAATGTTAACTTTGGAATACAAATATTGGGTTCCCTAACAGAGCCGGGTCCCTGAGATAGTGTAGTTTGACCCCCCTAAAGCTGGCCCTGTCTATAACTAGGGCTAATTTTTGAAGTAAGGCTTATATTTCAAACATACTCCAAAAATCCTGTAAAATCAACCTAGGGCTTATTTTTGGGGAAATACATACGTGTAAAGCTGGGTTCACACATAGCGACAGCGACAACGACATCGCTGTTACGTCACCATTTTCTGTGACGTAACAGCGACCTTGTAAGTCGCTGTTATGATCGCTGCTTAGCTGTCAAACACAGCGACGCAGCAGCAATCATAACGTCGCTACATGTGCAGAGAGCAGGGAGCCGCGCACACTGCTTAGCGCTGGCTCCTTGCTCTCCTAGCTACAGTACACATCGGGTTAATTAACCTGATGTGTACTGCAGCTACATGTCACAGTGCAGAGAGCAGGGAGCCGCGCACACTGCTTAGCACTGGCTCCTTGCTCTCCTAGCTACAGTACACATAGGGTTAATTACCCGATGTGTACTGCAGCTACATGTGCACAGAGCAGGAGCCGGCACTAGCAGCAAGAGCGGCGGAGGCTGGTAACGAAGGTAAATATCGGGTAACCAGGGAAAAGTCTTCCCTTGGTTACCTGATGTTTACCTTGGTTACAGCTTTCCGCAGCTGCCAGACGCCGGCTCCTGCTCCCTGCTCGCTTCATTTCGTCGCTCTCTCGCTGTCACACACAGCGATGTGTGTGTCACAGCGGGAGAGCGACTACCAAAAAATGAAGCTGGACATTCAGCAACGAGCAACGACCTCACAGCAGGGGCCAGCTCGTTGCTGGATGTCACACACAGCGACGGGACGTCGCTGCAACGTCACAGAAAATGGTGACGTAGCAGCGACGTCGTTGCTGTGTGTGACACCACCTTAAGGGCTTGCTCACATCTGCGTATAAATACGCCTAGTGTAATCCAATTAAAAATCAGATTGCACTCGCACCTATGTTATACAATGAGGCAGTGCTAATCTGCGATTTTTCCATCAGCTGTTTTTGGCCTGAGGAAAATCACAACATCCAGTGTATATCGAATGAGACTTGCCAATGCAAATTAATGGGTGTCAGGAAAAAACGGACGACGCAAAAACCATCTGTATGACGTCCGAACGTTATGGATCCTTCTCCATTCTGTAAATGATCTGGTAAATGATTGTAGAATAATAGTTACTTAGAAAAAAACTAATGTCATACGGATGGCATATGGATACTAGGCGATAAAACAGTCACTTACTCTCATGATATATGGAATAACTTTTCTGGATGAAAATCGACCTATTTGTTTATACACAGATGTAAGCGAACCCTAATTTACATTTATCTTTAATATCAGTGCCCCTTCTCTATAGAAGACTTTCTATAGGAATTGATGTCAGGTATAGAAAGTATTAGATTCTAACTAATCTGTTCCTTTACCTATTTGTTAAAGGTTAAGATTGGATATGGAAGTTTCGCCTGCAGTGCGTTGTTTGGCTCCGCAGTGCAGACAATGCAACCAAGTGATCTCTAAATGTTCTCCATCACATTTCTGTGCTATCAGCTGCAAAGCCCTCTGACCTGCTGCTGTTACTGTGCGCAGTCACCGTGAGATCACAGCTCCTCACCCCCAACACACAATCTGACATCTAATGTGTGTACAGGAATGATGGAGAACTATTATTAATACACCGCGAGGCTTACACCCCAGAAGGCTGATTGATGTCGATACAAGATACAAAAAACGCTTCTCATCAAATTTATCATGATGCAATATTTAGTTTTTATCAGGAAAAGGAGATCCTGTGCTAATAGCAAAGTGGTGGTCTCAAAGAAGCTAACCATAAAGAATATATCACTCTGGAGCATATCCATCTCAAGCATTTATGACCTACAGTACAGCATATGACATACAGTCTTGGCGGAAAATGTTGGCACCCTTAAAATATTCCAGAAAATGAAGTATTTCTCCCAGAAAATTATTGAAGTTACACATCTTTCATTATACAGATGTTTATTTACTTTGTGTTTATTAGAACAGCACAAAAAAAATTGATCGGCACTGCCCCATCTTATAACATTGGGCCAAGAGTTAGATAATAAAACATGGGATAGCATTCAGCCGTGTTATATGCTAGTTATACTTGTAGAAGGGAGAGGCTCCTGCTGCAGACACATTTTCAGAGCTAAGCACTGGATTGGGAGAGATTGGGAAAAATATCTTAACTCCTGAAAAACACAGAGAAGATTCAGTTCTATATTCAGTTTTAACAGTACAATGACCCACCTCTTCCGACAAGCCTACAACCTACAATAACCCTCAGTCCAGTACACCACTGCGCAACCGGCTCTGTCCTCACCTATTGTACCCTCACCCATTCCCTGTAGCAGTACCAGTCTTTTGTACTGTTAATGATTGTTGCACTAGTTTTTATATATATCCTTTTTCACTTGTAAAGCACCATGGAATTAATGGTCCTATAATAATAAATAATAATAATGTCAAATATGGATCCAGCTAGTCATGAAACAGAGATGCAGGCAGAAATGTAACCCCACTGAGTTTAATGACAGGGTTGGGGGAAGGGATGTAGATAAAGAGCAATACTCAAACTCTTCCCCCAGACTACCACACTACAGTAACTACAATGAGATATCCTCATGGATTAGTGTGTCAGCCTCAGAGTTTTCCAGATTATGTTTCACAGCAAAATCAGGAACAAATGTACCTAGCACAAGACATACTGAATAACGAGCACAGCAACAGCAGGCTGCAAATCATTTGAGTGTATCTCCAGATGGAATCTCTGAGACTTTACACCAATTTACAACGTAATGACTTCTATCTGCAACACAACACATAAACCAGAGGCAGAGTATATGCGCATATACTCTAAGCAATTGGCATACCCGGGTATATCTGAACTGAAGGTACTCATTGCTCTGACAATGACTGTCATAGGCCTGTGAAGAGTCCTGTATGCAGCTGCTTCCGGAGTTTGTGGCGCCAAACAGGAGAATTGAACGTGCACAAACAAATCTGTACTCTCTATTCCACAGCATTCCAAAGGCCTGCGGCCATGCCACTCATGGCTCTCTAAGCACAGGGATGATAGTCCTCCACCCAGGTATCATCTCTTCAAGGGAATTCTGCAGTGCATCTCTTCTCCAGCTTTGCAGGGGTTTGCCGCTCTTTTCTCAAGGGGAAAGCTTATTCTCACTTTCTAGGTCCCAGGGGATCGACCCATTCAGCAGCTGACCGCCACCTCAGAAAGCACCATCCTCAACAGCTGTCTCAGCTCTTTGCAGAAAATCAGCACAGTCTCTTCTGATGTTTCCCAGACTGTTTCCTTCTGGCTCCCACCTTTGTTAGGCAGAAAATCTCTGGGTCTCAGTGCCCTCTCCATTCTCTCCACTCTTAATGAGTCACACACAGGGAGAGGGAACTTGATAGAATTTACAGCACAGCTCGCAGTACTTTTTACAATGTTACAATAACAATGAACCAAATTATGATAACAGAAAAGGATATTAACCTCTTCCTGACATTCCATTTTTGCATTTTTGTTTTTTCCTCTCCTTCTAAGAGCCATGAATTTTATTTTTCTGTTGACACAGACATAGAACATCTTGTTTTGCTTTTGTTTACTTGCGTGCACTGACTAATACAATAAGAGGCATTTACTGCTTAAAGGGAATCTTTTAGCTGTTTTTGCTACCTCATCTGAGAGCAGTATGATGTAAGTAAGGAGATTCTGAATCCAATGGTGTATTACTTAGATTACTGGGTTTAGCCGTTCTGACACAATCATAGTTTTTAGATTTAGCCATGCAGCATAGCTGAGAGAGCTGTTCCCACCCACACCAGGCTCTCTATCCAGATTATACATAGACAGGGAGGTTTCAATCACAGTAGGAGTGAGCAGGACTTCAGTGCACAGGAGTGGCTAGTCCTGTAATTAGGTTCCTGCTGCTTTAACCAACACCGCAAGTAAACAACAGATCACACCATGACAAAACAGGCATCCATGAATTCTATGTGTCAATTCTTGAAGCATGCGGTCTTCAGCTTACATAGCTAAAACCTGCTGACAGATTACATTTAATAAGTCAGGTGCACCTGATATCTTGCGTGTGCTGTCAACTAAATTTCACATACATTTCTGATAATTTACACCATTTTGGAGGCATTAACTTAAAATGAGTATGACAGGCTGACAAGAACTCGCCCCATCCCGCCCATGTACGCTCATACTGACCTAGCTGGTCAGGACAAGCGAATCAATCCCCCAAAATGACAATGTTTTTGGGCAACTGCAAACTTAATTTGTTTGTATCTATTTTGTCTTTAAGAAACATTGGCTTTGAAGGGGTAGGGAACCAGCGTAGAAAAAAATTGCTTACGCTACCTATGTGTTGTATGCGATAAAATTGACTGCAGTAAAGTATAAATTAAACCACAATGTAAAAGTTTGTTGAAACATTTCAGCTCTGGGAAGATTTATATGACAAGAGAGATAAATGAGGCGGCTTTATGGACTGCTGTGCAAGTTTTCCAGAATTGCTTCTATGCCTTTAATACTTATTACAAATCACACAAATGTACTCACAAAGCATTTAGATAATAACTCATTCTGACAAGATGAAAAACATCACTTTTAGAATGTAAAGGCATAACAAACAAGCATAACGGAGGTGTCTATCTCCCTTAGGGTACGGTCGCATAGAGAACATTCTTAGTTTAATATGGTGGTCATAAGGACGATGACCTAAAAAATAATGGAGGATTAATGAAAGTCAAATCAGTGGGGTGAACCAAGTATTTTAGGGTCACTATATGGTGTAATAGCAATAGAGATGTATTCTAAGAAAAAGACTGATGGCACATCCTTTCATTCTAATGTGAACAGGTGCAAACTGAATATGAAACATAGTAACAAAAAGGAGGCAGTTGCACTCTGTAGTGCTAAGATATGTGGAACAATGTATATGGGAATATAGACATGCATTACTGCTATGAAAACATGTAAAAATTGAGAGCACGGAAAAATGGCCAGTTTAAGTGAGCCCAACAGCCAAAGGCCCAATTTTTGTTGGGTCCCTATCAAACTAATGCCTTTCTTTGGGGTTAGAAAAACCCCTACAACTTATGGGCAGATAGGAACCGGCAAATGGAGAATTAAAATAGCCTAAGGGTGGTTTTACACGCTGCGACATCGCTAGCCGATGCTAGCGATGGCGAGCGTGATAGCACCCGCCCCTATCGTTATGGCGATATGTGGCGATTGCTGCCGTAGTGAACATTATCGCTACGGCAGTGTCACATGTACTTACCTGCTCGGCAACGTCGTTGTGACCGGCAAACCAGCTCCTTTCTAAGGGGGCGGTTCGCTCGGCGTCACAGCGACGTCACGAAGCGGCCGCCCAATCAAAGCGGAGGGGCGGAGATGAGCAGGACGAACATCCCGCCCAACCTCCTTCCTTCCGCATTGCTGGCATGTGGCAGGTAAGGAGAGGTTACTCGTTCATGCGGCGTTACACCTAGCGATGTGTGCTGTCGCAGGGACGAGGAACAACTTGGCCCCAGCGACAGCAGCGATAATTGGGAGAGGACCCCCATGTCAACGAGGAGCGATTTTGGACGTTTTTGCAATGATTCAAAATCGCTCCTAGGAGTCACACACAACGAGATCGCTACAGCAGCCAGATGTGCGTCACAAAATCCGTGACCCCAACGAGATCACTGTAGCGATCTAGCGTGTAAAGCCCACTTAAGGCTGAAGAGCAGAATAGCTAGTTATGTCAGCCTTTCCTAACCGAGAGATCAGTGTCACACTGAAACTGTGCAATGCGTGAATGCATTTTAAGAATGGAACAGATGGAAGATACTACACAGGGTATGTTTATGTCTGTTCAACAGTACCATAGGACAGCATAACGTTCTAGAAACAACAAGGTAAGACATTTTTAATTAATGGGGTTGTCTGGGACTTTAACATGGATGACTTATCCTTAGGATATCTTCAGGATAGTTCATTAATGTGTGATTGGTGGGGGTGTGACAATCGGTACCCTCGCCAATCAGCTGTATAGTGGCCATAGCCAGTACTGCACATCAGCCCCCTATTCAAATCAATGTGCAGTGCCCTGCCGCAGACAGTATTCTATCAATGGAGCTCTGCAACTGAGTAGTTCCAGCTGGTGCGGGCAAATGGATCAGCTAATCGGCAGGGGGGCTGGGTGTCGCACCCCCACTAGTCAGACCTTGATGAACTATGCCTAGGATTCGTCAGCAATGCTAAAGTCTTGGATGAACCCTTTAAAACTTACTGCACAGTTGATTTATTTTTCATTTTTGTTACATTAAAGATATTTTCTCAAGATCTTCAACAGGAGTCCAATGCTCATGGCTTCCTGCTAGCAGGGACTGTTTTTGACAAAGCGAGGCCTTGGGCAAAAATTTACAGGGTCCCCAAGTGCTAACATTGCACCATCACACACAACTAAGTAAGTTCCATTTACATGAGCTAAGTTCCGATGGTTCAACTAGCTTGATTGACAATATTCAATTTGCATGGCACTTGTTCACCACCCTCTTTACACAGGTTGAACAAGAACGATGAGCACAGAATGATCACTAATAGGTCAATCTGTCTCTGTATAGTATCTATCATGTTCTCAGCAGCACATCTGGATGTGCTGCTGAGAACAATCCAATCTTCCCTTGAATGAACAGAGTGGGTGATTGCCAACATGTTTACATCTACAAACTCTTACCATTGGTGCCAGAATTTATAATTGTGGATGCTACATAAGCGCACAGTATGTAACACAAACATTGTATGTTGCAAACACATGCACACAATGCATTATAAACAAATATATGTGCAATCATGGTAGAAAGTGTTGGCACCCATAAAATTGGGCTTATTCTGCCCTCTTTGCATGCTAGCATGCCCACAGGGGCGTGCTAACATGCTATTCAATGCCCAGCGTCATCGGCATGGACGTGCGTACCTGCCCGCTGTCACTGACTCAGACGCCGAGTTTAGGCTCAGTGCACATAATCCGAAGTTCCAGCACTTCCGGTCATGTGCACTATGAAGCCGGGTGTACGCGTCCCGGCTTCAGAGAGGTCTAGTGCGCATGACCAGAAGCGCCAGGACTTCTGATCATGCGCACTGAACCTAAACCTGGCGTCTGAGTCGGTGACAGTAGACACAGATACGCACGTCACCTCCGATGATGCTGGGCAATGAATGGCATGTTAGTACACCCCTATGGGCGTTCTAACATGCTAAGAGGGCGGAATGAGAGCAGGAACGAACGCCCTTGTGACTAGTCCCTGCGCTCATTAGCATATCATAAAGGATCTTTAGAAATACTTTTTATAAAGATCTCTTTATCTATGCTACTATATACAGGTACAGTTAGGCAGGGATTAGCAGTGCTCGTGGTTTTGGGTGCTGTAACGATGTGGGGCCCCGAGTGTATGGGGCCACACGTCAGGTATCGAGAGTAACGCACACCGGAACAATTTGTCTCTTTAACAGACCATATGGTTTATTAACAGCTCAAATAAACCATGCTAGGTCCCATAACAGAAAGATGCCATGCCTTGGCTTTATCCTCAAAGTCCAACACATAACGTAAAGTCCACACACTCTTGGACTTCCTCACACGTGTCACTGACCCTTGTCAGTACTTGGCTTTATCCTTAAAGTCCAAACACGTGTCACTGACCCTTGTCAGTACTTGGCTTTATCCTTAAAGGGGTTGTCCGACATTAGCTTAACAAAAATTTTTGAGTTTATCTGTGCTGTATTGTCATATAAATCACACCTACATTGTTATTTTTTGTTTTCTAACTTTTGTTCCTCTTGAATTATCCCTTTATTCTCTGCAGCTTCTTGTTTACATTCAGCTCCAGCAAACTGACCACTTCCTGTGCAAAACCTCAGTCAGAGCTGTCACCACCCACCCCAGTGTCCAGCCTCGCCCTCTGCCCACCCCCTGCACACACATTCCCTGTCAGTATTCTTCCCCAGCACCTGACCTGGTATCACTACAGCATTGCAAATAACAGCCCCACATCTGGCTCTGCACTGCACACGCACACACATGGCTCTGCACACGCACACATATGGCTCTGCACACGCACACATATGGCTCTGTACCGCACACGCGCACATATGGCTCTGCACCGCACACGCGCACATATGGCTCTGCACCGCACACGCGCACATATGGCTCTGCAACCCCCCCCCCCCATCCCCATCCCCATCAGGAACACATGTGGAATACATACTCACCCGTCCTCGGTCCCCGCCGCTCCTGCACGTTCGCGCGCTGTCTGTGCTCTGGACATATCAGCACAGTAGTGACGTCACCACTGTGCTGAAGAGAGCACAGACTGCGGGAGGGACAGAGATGAGAAGCAGCGCTGCTTCTCATCAGCACTTTCAAATGTACCGGCATCGGTGATCTGTGATGCCAGTATATTTGAATGTGTGATCCTGAGCAGGGGGCCCGGTGCTGGAGCTGACACCGTGTGCAGCCACCGCCAGGCCCCTCCCCCAGGTCACGGACCCCACAGCAGTGCAGGGGGAGGTTACTGGAGAGTAAGAGGTGCGGGGGAATGTGTGGGAGGGTGCAGGGAAGGGGGCGGGGCTCATCACACTGTAGACACCCAGCAGGGAGGCGACATGCTGTTTCCACATTTGCATGTCAACATGGCCCTGCCCATGTTGACCTGAAATGACCTGAACAGCAGCAAAATCGCAGCAGGAGCGGTCACATGACCGCTCTGAGTCGGGGGAGAGGGGCTGACAGCAGGGCAGGTAAGTGGTCTCTATCTACTTACCTGCCCCAATGTAGCCCAATAGGGAAATAAATAAAAGTCAAAGAAGCCGGATAACCCCTTTAAAGTCCAATCCGGGTTACCTTCCTCTGAAGGCGCCTAGTGTCCTTACCAAGTTCCCCTGGCTCCAGCCAGGCTGTGCACATGGACCTAAAAGCCCCTTCCTTCAGGAGAAGGTCTCTTGAGCAGAGCAAAACACCCTGCTTCTGCTCTCCCCGTCTCCAGTCCACACACTGGACGCCTGGAGCTAGTCTCTATCTAGACTGCCCCAGACACACCCCACTTAGGTTCAGAGACAGGATTGCTTTAACCCCTGGAGCCACACCCACAGGTGGTAAGGAGTGTGTAATCAGCATCACACACCCTTCCATGGCTCTGCATGTAATGCAATCCTGTGGAACCACAGGTCCCAGCCAACTTCACATTGCAGAGCACCCATGCTTCTGCAAAACATACCGGCCCTATGCAATACAGCCGGTTGATACGTCACAGTGCATATTGGATTTGACAGGTGCCCCCATGTTCAATTTTTATTTTTTTCTGTGTTTTTTTGTATTGTTCCAATACACACAAAGGAAATAAAAATGTGTATAACAAAACATTTGTAATTGCAATCATTTTCTGATCGAAATACTTAATGTTGTGGAACAATTTCAACATTTTCAAGAATGACGGTATGGTTTCTAAATAAAAAAAAAACAAAAAAACAGCTTTAATATAGTTCAGACGGCTTTTACATTGTGTCATAATTACTTTGCCAATCTTGTTATGTAATGAAAGCAAACAGATAATTATTTGTTAATAAGAAATCTATTCCAATCATGTTAGAATAAATGAGGAAGCTTTCAAAACAGCAACATATTTAATTAGAACAGACAATTTAATATACGCTGGTTAGTGAGTTGGCTGTCCTGTCTTGCAAGCAAATAACATTACTATACAACCAGTGACTTCTTATAGGGAAAAGAGAATTATCGGCCTCAGAATGCTGCACAGCCAAGATAAGAGACCGGGGAGCAGGTCAATGACTCCTCCAGATACAATATAGATAACATTACAGGAGTCATAATTAGTGCTGATAGTAATGAAATCACTGTAAGTTGTCGTTGTTAGTGAATTTGGCATTAGCGCCACATGTAAAACATGGCTACATGATGAGTAAAAGGATTTTAAATTATTACAAGGACAATTCGGATAGTTGATTGACACACCGGAAGCCCAGTAATGTATTTTAAAGAAGGAATTAAACAATGGAAAAATGATGAGTGAATAATGCAAGGGATAATAATTGAAAGGATATTCTACTCAACGCTGCATGACAAATTAAGGGCTAATTCCCCTTGATCTCACAGTTCTGAGCTATATCGCTCTAATGATCAACTATTAATTACTTATCTCCACCCTACTCTGTCACCATGTCTTTATTGCTTTCTCTGTTTCTCCATTTTCAGTCTGTAAGGGCTTAAAGGGAATATGCCACCAGATTTTTGCCACCTAATCTGAGAGCAGCATAATGTAGGGGCAGAAATCCTGATTCTAGTGATGTGTCACTTACTGGGCTGCTTAGTGTAGTTTTGATAAAATCACTGTTTAATCAGCAGTAGATTATCATTAGAGAACTATCTGGCCAGCTGACAGGTAGTCCAACATATTTATGAGCTCTTTATAACTGATAGCTCTGCAGCAGAGAAAACAATGATTTTATCAAAATGACAACAAACAGCTCAGTAAGTGACACATCGCTGGAATCAGGGTCTCTGTCTCTACCTCATGCTGCTCTCAGATGGAGTAGGAAAAATCCTGGTGGCAGATTCCCTTTAAGCCCTTACCTTATGCTTCCCTCAGACAGAGGAGCAAAAACCTGGTGACAGATTCCCTTGAAAGTGTTTAGGTGGACTTGCAGTAATATGTTTCTGCTTGTAGCTCCTCCTCCGCTTTCACCTCTTCTCTCCATTGACTTTTATGAGCAGCAATTGTCAGCATGACAATCTGTCTTCACTGAATACAGATTCAGAGTGAATAATCAGTCCGAGAGGAAAAAGAAGCCGAATTCTCTGATGAGACTTATTACAAAGTCTCTTATCATCATCTGCAGTGTTGATTTCTAAATAATAATAATAATAATTTATTATTAATAAAATGACTATTCTCTTTAATAGAGATGAGCAAAACCATAGAAGTTAGTTTGGTGCATGCAGTCCTCCACGGATTAAGACTTGGCCCGAACCCCATTGGAAGTCACTGATTGGCAGTGCAGGTCTCTGCCGACATACCACCAGCTATAAGCAAATTGCTTCCGGTGGCAGATGGGTGGGGTTTTTCCATTTTTTTTGGGTGCACACTACATCCGATCACGCGTTTGTTATCCCCAGAACAAGCCATTCAAACACTGCAAGTGGCTCTCACTGGGCTGAAGACCGAGTATCTAAGCCCAGCGATGCTCGCATGATTAAAGTTCATACATAAAGCAACTGAACTCTGTCTTTATTAAAAGAAAGTTAATGTTTGAACATTGGATTCACTCATCTCTACTCTCTAAGGTCGCCATAAACATAAAATCAACCAAGCCTGTCAATTTCAGTGTGATAAGCTGATCATGTAATGTGTATGGGGGCCTCCTCCATCCCCTTATAGATAATGTTGGAGGAGATAAGGATTGGGCACCTTTAAATTAAAGACTTGATTTTTTTGTTCCCTCCAGACCAGTCTATCAGTGACTTTTTCCGATCTCTTCATTGAAAACACATAGATGCTTGACCAACCTAAAAATTCATGTGTATGGAGGAGTTCGGAGAAATAGATTTGGCCAAGCGAGCTTTTTGCTGGTAGCTGTTGTATGTGTACGGCCAGCTTTGGTTTCCGTGACATGGTTCCCTAAGCCTCAAGGATTATGCCTTTTCTCATTGTTCAATGTCCCTCTTTTTTTGGCTTCCTGTCTCTCAAATATCAGAAATGTTTCTTTTACAGTTGCGCCTTACAAGTTCTTTCAGCCCGAAACATCCACATTCCAGTAACACAAGTATTCCTACATCTAGGCAGCCTTCCATCATAATTAATATGTACAGTTAGGTCCAGAAATATTTGGACAGTGACACAATTTTCGCGAGTTGGGCTCTGCATGCCACCACATTGGATTTGAAATGAAACCTCTACAACAGAATTCAAGTGCAGATTGTAACGTTTAATTTGAAGGTTTGAACAAAAATATCTGATAGAAATTGTAGGAATTGTACGCATTTCTTTACAAACACTCCACATTTTAGGAGGTCAAAAGTAATTGGACAAATAAACCAAACCCAAACAAAATATTTTTATTTTCAATATTTTGTTGCGAATCCTTTGGAGGCAATCACTGCCTTAAGTCTGGAACCTATGGACATCACCAAACGCTGGGTTTCCTTCTTCTTAATGCTTTGCCAGGCCTTTACAGCCGCAGCCTTCAGGTCTTGCTTGTTTGTGGGTCTTTCCGTCTTAAGTCTGGATTTGAGCAAGTGAAATGCATGCTCAATTGGGTTAAGATCTGGTGATTGACTTGGCCATTGCAAAATGTTCCACTTTTTTGCACTCATGAACTCCTGGGTAGCTTTGGCTGTATGCTTGGGGTCATTGTCCATCTGTACTATGAAGCGCCGTCTGATCAACTTTGCGGTATTTGGCTGAATCTGGGCTGAAAGTATATCCCGGTACACTTCAGAATTCATCCGGCTACTCTTGTCTGCTGTTATGTCATCAATAAACACAAGTGACCCAGTGCCATTGAAAGCCATGCATGCCCATGCCATCACGTTGCCTCCACCATGTTTTACAGAGGATGTGGTGTGCCTTGGATCATGTGCCGTTCCCTTTCTTCTCCAAACTTTTTTCTTCCCATCATTCTGGTACAGGTTTATCTTTGTCTCATCTGTCCATAGAATACTTTTCCAGAACTGAGCTGGCTTCATGAGGTGTTTTTCAGCAAATTTAACTCTGGCCTGTCTATTTTTAGAATTAATGAATGGTTTGCATCTAGATGTGAACCCTTTGTATTTACTTTCATGGAGTCTTCTCTTTACTGTTGACTTAGAGACAGATACACCTACTTCACTGAGAGTGTTCTGGACTTCAGTTGATGTTGTGAACGGGTTCTTCTTCACCAAAGAAAGTATGCGGCGATCATCCACCACTGTTGTCATCCGTGGACGCCCAGGCCTTTTTGAGTTCCCAAGCTCACCAGTCATTTCCTTTTTTCTCAGAATGTACCCGACTGTTGATTTTGCTACTCCAAGCATGTCTGCTATCTCTCTGATGGATTTTTTCTTTTTTTTCAGCCTCAGGATGTTCTGCTTCACCTCAATTGAGAGTTCCTTAGACCGCATGTTGTCTGGTCACAGCAACAGCTTCCAAATGCAAAACCACACACCTGTAATCAACCCCAGACCTTTTAACTACTTCATTTATTACAGGTTAACGAGGGAGACGCCTTCAGAGTTAATTGCAGCCCTTAGAGTTCCTTGTCCAATTACTTTTGGTCCCTTGAAAAAGAGGAGGCTATGCATTACAGAGCTATGATTCCTAAACCCTTTCTCCGATTTGGATGTGAAAACTCTCATATTGCAGCTGGGAGTGTGCACTTTCAGCCCATATTATATATATAATTGTATTTCTGAACATGTTTTTGTAAACAGCTAAAATAACAAAACTTGTGTCACTGTCCAAATATTTCTGGACCTAACTGTACCTGCAAACTGGTATCTGGGAGACATTCAGTAGCACATTTTCCAGAGTAGCTTTCTCCCTTCTTGAGAAGTTTAGGAGGTCCCTTTTTCTTTTAGTAGTTTCCTGAATGTTTCAGGAGAGTTTGCAGGTATTTTTAAACTGTGTCACTCAGAAGTCCCCATCTAGCCCATGCTTTACACTGTCTAGATCCACAGCCCAAAAATATTAAAGAGTTTGCCTCTATGCTACGTTTCGAACATAGTAGCATGTTGGAAAAAGAATGGGTTAATTTCTGTACTGCCAACATGAAAAAGCTGTGGAAGGATGAAGCCAGATGAATGATGAATTCCAACATAGTTTAATAGTCAGTGCATTTCGAAGTCATAACAAACATCTTCAGGACAAAAGTACAATCGTTTAGTCCTGAAGAAGAAGTTTTGTTATGACTTTGAAATATTTTGATTATTTAACTACCTTGGAATTCATCATTTATCTGGCTTCTTACTTCCATGGCTTTTTCGTATTGGCAGTCCAAAATGAAACCATTCTTTTTCCATTTTACTACCACTCACATCATTCGTGGGTCTGCAGCAGCCTCTTTTAGCATTCTCCATGGCTGTGGGTACACAACCTCAGCCAGGAGAGTATGCTTCTAAGGCCTAGGACATATGGCAAAAAAAAAAAAATGGTGCGAGTGCAATGCGATAAAAAATCGCATTCCACTCAGAGCAATATTACTCTCTGGGGCAGCTCACATGAGCGATTATTTTCTCAGCCCTAATCGGACAACAAAAACAGTCGCAGCATGCTGCCGGAAGAATGCGATCCTGTTCCACTCACACCCATACAAGTCTATGCGGTGAGAGAAACTTTGCACTGCTCTCGCATTACATTGGTGTAACGCAAGAGCAGTGCGAGAATTGTAATAGCCGGCAAAGGAGGAAATATCGAGATAAATCCCTCCCTCTCCTCCAGAGTACTGGCCCTCCCCTCCGCAGCGTTGGCCCTCCGCTCTGCAACTGTGGTCTGATCGCCTCAGCCTTATATTAACTATTGCTTGTTATCTTCTTAAGAACCTATTGCGCTTGTCTTTTCCAGTTTTAGTCCTTACATTTCAGACATATAGAGCAACCAAAGCTTTTCTGTAGCCATTACTGCCCCATAGAGAAATTCTCAACCCCACTACAGAATGTCTAACCTCAGAGACACAAATTTATATTGGTAGTGACCAAGGCCTCAGCCTATCACTTACTTAGATAGGTTCTAGACTGGGGTACAATCATTCTTAGCAAACTTCATACTCTCTCAAAAGCACCAAACCTCTTTTAATTTTGAGCTTCCTATAGTTCTTCCTTGCATAGTGATAACAAAGAACTAAACCATCACACTAGTAGAAAGGGTCAAGAGAAAGCATCATAACATTTGAAGTTTGGCTCCATTGAGAAAGATTGTGGGTTATTGCTTGTCCTAACATTGGATCTACACCTAAGAGACATCTCATTCCTTTATCCACTCACAACCAAAAAGATGTATAAAAATGGTATTCTGCAAAATGAGGGTTTGATATTCACTCTTCTTACCAGTCAACACCTGTATTTGCTGGGTCCTTGTTCTGCTACTTATGTATATATATGGTATCTCAGGCTGCAAAGTCAGAATATTGAGTTTTTGTAAGTACTGTTTTTTTTAAAGGCGGGACAGCATTTTTATCTGGAGTGAATGAAAGCCTTGTGATATCTCAAGTCCAGCAAGGGCCTAGGCACCTGAGGCCGCACAAGAGGAAGGACCCATCTAGGGATGCTAGAGAGTGCAGGGATCAGCCTTACATAAGTTTTAGGAGGTGAATCCGCTCCCCTCACCCTAGCGTTAGGGCCTTCCGTTGTATTGCTACCCTAGTGTTCACTCTGTGTTGCGCCGCTCACCAGGAATCCTCTTGTACCTGACGTGACACCTGCAGCCAGATCATAACAAATCTTCTCTAAAGATGTTGTAGAACCATGATTATATCGTCAATAATTTGGTATAAATATGACTGGCGAGGAACAGTCCTATTTAAGAACAGCTGTCACTTTGTTCTTGAACTTCCTTAAACTCTAGCATGAAGCAGTGTACAAGTCTGGAATTTCAATTTATTACTGACAGAACCTGATGTATATGTAATCTAATTTGTAGATTCACCAACAAAGCAATTTACAGGATTACAATTTCTGCAAAGCATTGTACATGGCTACTGGAATGCCACCATTTCGAGAGAGATGAGTAATTTAGTTTGGCTACATTTATGAGAATCTTCAACTTGTCTAATAGACATTATCTTGCATATAATATTAAAGCTAGTGTCGCGGGCGGAGGAGGGGACGCTGCACTCTCCCACTGCTCGGGTCCGGCTGCTGCTGCCGCTGGTGGCTTGACATCTTCCCACATCGGGAGGTACTCTTATTTTAACGTTGCAAACTGTTACGGCTTCCGCTCTCTCCCACCAAGCAACCTGGCCCTGATGCTGCCCCTAAGCAAATGGGCAACACCCCTTGACCCCAGTCCAGCACAAGTTGCCCGAGCGGGTTCTGTCCTTTTCAGGGGACCCACGTCCATGGGAAACCCCTGAAACCCCCAGAGGATCGCCACCGGTTCCGGTGGTGGCTGGGCCCCAGCCTGCTCCACTGCGGGCCCTTCCTTCAATCTGCCTCTCCGGAGGCGGTAACGGTGAAAGCCTTAAAACATTTTTATTTACATGCCACAAGTTTGTGGTTGCCTTGCTAGTTCTCAGGCTTGTCCATAAGGAGTCCCTTATGCAAAACTTGTAGACAGTCCCCACGGGGACAACGGTGCCGGCAACGACCGGTCTCAATCACTATTGGTCAATCAGGTTAACTTCACAGGTGGATTATTCTTTACATTCATTTAAACGGTACTTTAACACTGGTGGTCCCAACCGGGGACACTTTTAGGCGGAGGACCGCCGACTTCACTGCTTGCTTTCATCATCCTCAGCCGGCCCCGGGTGGAGGAACACGGGGATCAGCCCCTCCAGGGCATAGCAGGCGCGACGGAAGGGCCGCACGGTACCCATTATTTCCGCTCCGGGGGATGTAAGTGGCCTCCATGTCACACAGGGCAACGACCCCTTCGTCTTCCTCGGAAACAGGCTCTGTGTCCAGTCCGGAGTCACTATCATCCGTTCCTGCACCAGGCGGGTCGCCGCCAGCTGCCGCAGTCTCTGGGCTCGCCACTCTCTCAGCCACTGCCACGAAGGGGTGTACGCCAGATGGACCAGGCGCAGCACAGTGCACGGGCAAGGAAGACTGAGGCGGCACGGGGGCCAGGGGTAGACCGGGTCCCTCAGCCGCAATGGCCGGTCCCTCAGGGACACAGGGGTGTGGGTCACTCACCAGCTCTTCCATCATTGCTTCCATTCCATACACCCGGGCGACTGCAGCTACCTCCTCCACCTCCGCGGTCCATTGCTCCATCAGCCTACATATCTGCCTCCGGTAGTGTCGGCAGATCCCTGCCGTTCGGGCCCACAGCCATGCCGCTGTTACGGGCACCGGCTCGGTAGCCTCCGCATAGCTGGGTGGAGCGGACATTCTTTGCAGGGGTTAGCGGATCGTGGGGTCCCGGCGTCCCTGCTTTTATAGCCGCGCTCACATGCGACCAGTCGCCATTTCGTCCCCCTTAGTCTCTTTCCGGCTCCTCCTCTACAGGGGCGGGGTTTTGGCCTTCGCGCCTCCACTACTTGAGAAGACGCTCGAGCGGGAATTCTTCGCGCCCAAGATGGCGGCTTCACAAATTTTTCGGCCGGACACCTCCGGCGGTCACACAAGGCGCACTTTCACCAGTTGGTAGAACGGTAGGATCCTGTTCGTGACGCCAAGTTGTCGTGGGCAGAGGAGGGGACACTGCGCTCTCCCACTGCTCGGGTCCGGCTGCTGCTGCCGTTGCTCTGTGGTGGCTCGAGCGGTGGGCCGGATCCCGGGGACTCGAGCGGCGCTCCTCGCCCGTGAGTGAAAAGGGTGGGGATTTGATTGTGGGGGATTTGAGTATTGTCCGTGACGCCACCCACGGTTGTGTTGATATTGGTGACACCACCGCTGCTCTGGACGGGGATCCCGGGAGCGGTGACAGGGAGCAGCTTTGTTGTTAGTTCTCCCCTCCGTGGGTAGGGGGTTGGTTGTCCCGGGGCCCGGTGATGGGGTAGGAGTGGATGGCAGGCGGGTTACGGGGCCTGGCGAAGTGCAGGGTCGCGGGGGCAGCGCTGTGCTGCACGGCACGGTGGTACTCACTCAGTCAATGATGAGGACACAGTTCTCGGTAAAATACACGGCTGGATGGACGGGTCCCACAGACGGCTGCGGTGTTGTTTCTCCCGGCAGGTTGATGGTGACTGCCTTTCCCTGCACCTATGTACGGTAAACGGTTCCAATGGGTTCCCACCGGTAACCCGCTCCCCATCTTGGATATCGGCCGGAGGAGCCCCTTTTGCCCGCAGGCTCTGGCCCTGGGAACGGTAGCCTTGGCTTTGGCTGTGTTTCTCTCTCTCACGGTTGGACTGTTGCCTTCTGTCAGGACTTGGCTGCTGGGAAACCCAGGAGGTTCCCTTCGCTGACGGATTTGGCAAATTCACGGCAACTCCAAGCCTTGCCGGGGTCCGTAAGCCCCTGCCAGATGGTGCTGACTTCTCTTTGTGTACCGGTCCGGTACCGCCGGGCCACCGCCCGTCCACGGTCCTTACAGTAGACTCCAATAGACCTCTCCTGCAGACGGTCACCACCATCTGCCAACCTTGCTGATCCGTCCGGGCCACACACCTGGACCAACTTCAGTCTTCCACTTTCCTTCCTCTCCCTTTCCACTCTCAAACTGATCTGCCTCTTTTCCCGCCTCCAGGACTGTGAACTCCTCGGTGGGCGGGGCCAACCGCCTGGCCCCCCCCCTGGTGTGGACATCAGCCCCTGGAGGAAGGCAACAAGGGTTTCTGTCTGACTTTGGTGTGCCTGACCGGGAGTGTGGGGTGTGTAGGTGTTGTTCTCTGTGGCCCCTGGCTTGTCCAGGGCGCCACACTAGTTATGGAATAATAATATGATTTACAGTATCTGATGACTATAAATGTATGTATCTGCACAGAAACAGGATGCTAATGTTCTTACTAAGACCAATACTTTACTTTGAGAAAGCCAGCATCTTAGGACAAATCTAACTAGACCTTTAAGGGTGCTTTACACGCTGCGACATCGCTAGCGATTCCTAGCAATGTCGTGCGCGATAGCACCCGCCCCCGTCGTACATGCGACATGTGGTGATCGCTGCTGTAGCAAAGATTATCCCTACGGCAGCGTCACACTCACATACCTGGTCAGCGACGTTGCTGTAACCATCGAACAATCCCACCTTCAAGGGGGAGGTACGTTCGGCGTCACAGCGACATCACAGCGGCGTCACTAAGTGGCCGCCCAATAGCAGAGGAGGGGCGGAGATGAGCGGCCAGAACATGCCGGTGGATGTAGGTAAGGAGATGTCCCTCGTTCCTGCGGTATCACACACAGCGATGTGTGATGCCGCAGGAACGAGGAACAACCAGCGGCATGCAACAGCAACGAGATTTGGAAAAGGAGCGACGTGGCAACAATCAACGATTTTTGCCGTTTTTCCAATCGTTGCTCGTCGCCCCTAGCTGTCACATGCTGTCATGTCACTAACGGCGCCGGATGTGCGTCACAACCACTGTGACCCTGACGATATATCGTTAGCGATGTCGCAGCGTGTAAATGGCCCTTTACTGTGGTGATATTATTTGCTACTGAGGACAGAAGGTTTGATTTTTGTTTCTTTATCCCTTACTTTCCATGACTCGTCTGCTAAAGGTACCTTCACACATAGGGAGATCACTAGCGAGATCGCTGCTGAGTCACAGATTTTGTGACACAACAACGACCTTGCCAGCGATCTTGCTACGTTTGACACATAGCAGTGACCAGGCCCCTGCTGTGAGATCGCTGGTCGTGTCGGAATGGCCTGGACCATTTTTTGATCATCGAGGTCCTGCTGGGCAGGATGCATTGGTGTGTTTGACACCTTACCAACAACCTCATTGACGACTCAGAGCTCAGACACGTACCACCGAGATCGTTATACAGGTCACTACAATCGCTGTATCGTTGCTGCGTCATTGGGAATATTTGACTGTTTGACATCTCACCAGCGACCACGTAGTGACTTACCAGCAATCCTTATCAGGTTGTATCGTTGTCGGGATTGCTGGAAAGTCGTTAAATGTGACAGGGGCTTTATTCCTTATCCTTTTGTTTGCTAATATTACAGTTCATCAGGTGAAGGAGTCTTGTCCTCTCCTACAACCCACTGATCTAAGGGTCCGTTTACACAGACCAAGCAGTGATACGATACAATCGCTAATTGGTAAACGTTTATTGATGATTGGTCATTTGAATGCCTGTTTACAGGGGAAGACTAAAGTAGACATACTCGTTAGTTAATCGCCTTCAGCTACATCTCAAGCCATGGCGATTTGATGACTGAATACTCTGTACGAAGATCAATCTTGATTAGTCCACCAGGGTGTTATTTTCATAGTACCAAGCCACTGGGTTGCTGCTTTTCCTCTTTACCTTGTTTCTTCTATTTTTCCGATCATGATGTCTTTCAGTGATTGCTCTCTATGTATGATGTGTCCAAAGTTGGCAAGTAGTAGATTGGTGAGCCTTGCTTTCAGGGACATGTGTAATTTGATTTATTCCAAAACTGATTTGCTTGTTCTTCTTGCCATCCATGGTATTGATATTATCCTTCTCCAGCACCATATTTCAAAGACATTGATTCTTCTTCTGTCTTGTTACTTCCTAGTTTTGCATCCATATGTTACTACAGAAAAGCCAGACAAAGGTTTTGCTTGTTCATAGGGTGATCTGTAGCTTTTTTACATGGCAAGGTAATCGTGAAACAAGTATTTTTAACATTAGTTAACAATTATCTTCCATAAATGCAGCTTAACTTTAAGAAGAAGCTGCAGTGCTTAATATTTTAGGGTAGGTGCACACAACTGTTTTCTCCACATCCAAGAAAAACAATCCACAAATGCTGATCAGACGTAAAGTTTGATCAAAATCTGATTAATGTGGGTTCCGTCTTTCTCATCTTCTCTATTCAGTGAATCCAAGAAAGCACATGGATATCATCTGAGTTTGGTCCAAAGTTTTCCACAGACCCACAAACTTGCATTGCATTGCCAATTTTGTTCCAACACTCAAATCAAAGTAAGATATGTGCGCAACCCCATACAATAACATTGGTACGAGTGCGACTTGTCAAACCACAGATAGCACTCGTCTGATTTAAATGGTCGTGTGCACGAGCCCTAACTTTGAGTGCAGTGGTACCCGCCAGGTGTCCATAGCATCCCATAAATCTCTCTGCCACATGAGAAGATACTAAAGATAATCGATTCTTTTGGAATTTGAATAAACGAGGTTCAGCAAATTAACTCACCACGAACTATATTACTGCAAAACTTCCATTTACCATGAAAAGATGTGTAATACTCTAATGTCTCCTTGGACTGTGTCCGACCCTTTTACTTTCTTTAAATCTTTTATAGCCTTAGTAATGTCAAAGAACTCTCACCATAGAAACAGGTGGTAAACCGGTTGTAGCCAACAGCCCATTAAATAGCAGCGCACTGACAAACTTTTCATATTTTTAAAGTTAAAAAACGATCCAAAAATGACCCCTTTTAGTTGTTTGTGATCAGACAGTGTTCTTTGCAATCACTGAATCAAACTGACTGTGTCGTTGTCAGAGGTTACATTATCCTCTTGTGACTGAGCAAAGGGATGTACCATAATTTTTATTTTACACTACCCCGTCCATTGCCATTGCCACTTTTCTTTTACCATATATTTTGCACAACACTATAATTAACTTTTGATAATCTTTTTAACGCATATAATTCAACCATTGCCAAGAAGGACATATTATGGAATGTTAGGTACTGGTAGGTGCATGTACAAAAAGTAAAATGTGGCCACAGATCGCAATATATATATCTGTTATGCATGGTTGTCAGACTGGACTAGTTAAACATATCTCCAAAACCAGACATGCACAATATAAATTCTTTTATTTTTTTTCTATTTAACAAAATTCAACCATCTGCCCAAAACTGACGTAACAAGAAATGATAGATAGTAGGTAAACATCCAAATTGCTAGCCCCTGTAACACTTAAATATGTGAATTTTGTAGAATTTTCTTTTGTATTTTTATAAATCAATTATTCCTCCCTTCACAAAAAGGATTGCACAAGAAATGCACAAACACTTTACAGTTACTTGTGATTACTATTATATATTATTATAGCGCCATTTATTCCATGGTGTTTTACATGTGAAATGGGTATACAAAATAGGGATAGGTTCAATAATCATACACAATATAAGGCACAGACTGGTACGGGATACAGAGGACCCTGCCTGCGAGGGCTCACAGTCTACAAGGGATGGGTGAGGATACAATAGGTGAGTGAAGAGCGGGTCATGTGGCACATTAGCAGACTGAGGGTTAATGCAGGTTGTAGGCTTATTGGAAGAGGTGAGTTTTTAGATTCCTTTTAAAGCACACCTCTGAAAATTATTAAGGACTTTATTTCTGTTCAAAATATTGTGCATCCTTGCTGGTGCTTTCTAATGCATTAACAATAAAGTAATGAAATTAATATTTCTAAATCAAACGCAACTGAACAAATGCCATGTGGACCAAATGCCCGTGGCACCAGGGTTACTCACACTAAGGGGTACTTTGCACGCTGCGACATCGCTAGTCAATGCTTGCGATGCCGAGCGCAATAGTACCCGCCCCCGTTGGGTCGTACGGCATCACAGCGACGTCACATGGCAGGCAGCCAATAGAAGCGGAGGGGCGGAGATGAGCAGGACGTAAACATCTCGCCCACCTCCTTCCTTCCGCATAGCCGGTGGAGGCAGGTAAGGAGATGTTCTTCGCTCCTGCAGCTTTACACACAGCGATCTGTGCTGCCGCAGGAACGAGGAACAACATCGTATCTCCTATTGGTGCGACATTATCACAGATCACCGATTTACGACGCTTTTGCGATCGTTTATCGGCGCATCTAGGCTTTACACGTTGCGACGTCGCTATTGGCACCAGATGTGCGTCACTTTCGATTTGACCCCGACGATATCGCAGTAGCGATGTCGCAACGTGCACAGTACCCCTTAGGCTGGGGTCACATGCGTGTATTAAAAATTGGTCCCATTTTCATCCAGAAAAGTAGGACCATTTTCCTCACTTGTCATCAGTGTGCTGTCCGTATGCTATTTGTTTTTTTCTTAGCAGATATTTTTCATTTACAATCATTTACAGGACCATTTACAGTGCTCTCTGCTGCAGAATTGTAATGTATCCTTAAAGACAAAACAATCAATGATCTCGGCGAGACCAGCCAGAGAAAACACTGCCAGCAGCCATCGAGGGCGCCAAGACAGTGAAATCCTAGGTACATTGCCCCCTGGGAAATATGCAAATCAAAAAAATCTGTGGAGCCTCTGTTAGGAGTCTCAACACAGAAACCAGCCAGATATCTCTTCAGAAGGGCCCAGCCAAGGGGTGGCTCTTTTTAGGAGATCACCATAACCACCATATTAAATATTTGCATATTTCCCAGGGGGCAATGTACCTAGGATTTCACTGTCTTGGTGCCCTCGCTGGCTGCCGGCAGTGTTTTCTCTTGCTGGTCTCCCCGAGATCAGTGATTGTTTTGTCTTTTTGGTCTACTAGGTATTGCTCCCACCTAGCCAGAATCCTACTCCACACTGATGAGAGGCAATACCACGAAACAGCTGTCTGTGGATGAATCCCTGGCCTTGGTATTTCCCTTGTCATATTTTTAAACTTGCCAAAAAGTTGGATATTGACTAAAAGGGCCACTTAATATGGTGGTTATGGTGGTCTCCTAAAAAGAGCCACCCCTTGGCTGGGCCCTTCCCGGAGGGATATCTGGCTGGTTTTGGTGTTGAGACTCCTAACAGAGGCTCCACGGACTTTTTTGATTTGAATGTATGCTTAAAAACAGATGTAACTAGGATGATCTGTGTGCCTTCTGTGTTTTTTCTCTCTCCTTTTGACTTGTATTGGTGAGTCTCGCACTATATTAGTATCTACTCACAGCATGTTGCGACTTTTTTCATTTTCAGATTCTGGATGAGAAAAAAACTTCTCATCTGCTCTACTCATTGACTAACATGGGTCTGAGTGCAAGGTGAGATTTTCTCGCCTTGCGCTCTTCCAATTCATAGGCTCATTTGAGCGAGGCCTAAAGCTGGTGTCACACATAACGACGACGACAACGACGTCGCTGCTACGTCACCATTTTCTGTGACGTTGCAGCGACGTCCCGTCGCTGTCGCTGTGTGTGACATCCAGCAACGACCTGGCCCCTGCTGTGAGGTCGCCGGTCGTTGCTGAATGTCCAGCTTCATTTTTTGGTCGTCACTCTCCCGCTGTGACACACACATCGCTGTGTGTGACAGCGAGAGAGCGACGAAATGAAGCGATCAGGAGCCGGCACTGGCAGCTGCGGTAAGCTGTAACCAGCGTAAACATCGGGTAACCAAGGGAAGACCTTTCCCTGGTTACCCGATGTTTACGCTGGTTACCAGCCTCCGCTCTTGCTGCCAGTGCCGGCTCCTGCACTGTGACATGTGGCTGCAGTATGCATCGGGTAATTAACCCGATGTGTGCTGCAGGAGAGCAAGGAGCCAGCGCTAAGCGCGGCTCCCTGCTCTCTGAACTGTGACATGTAGCTGCAGCACACATCGGGTTAATTAACCCGATGTGTGCTGCAGGAGAGCAAGGAGCCAGCGCTAAGCGCGGCTCCCTGCTCTCTGAACTGTGACATGTAGCTGCAGCACACATCGGGTTAATTAACCCGATGTGTGCTGCAGGAGAGCAAGGAGCCAGCGCTAAGCGCGGCTCCCTGCTCTCTGAACATGTAGCACAGCGACCTTATGATCGCTGCTTCTGCTGTGTTTGACAGCTAAGCAGCGATCATAACAGCGACTTACAAGGTCGCTGTTACGTCACCGAAAATGGTGACGTAACAGCGACGTCGTTGTCGCTGTCGTTTAGTGTGACACCAGCTTAAGACTGGCAACTCTCCTCTTCCTCTATCAATTGAATCTCTATATCATTCATTGAATCCTCCACCTAACTTCTTAAATGTTGCATTTGTACGACATATTGCTGCCTGTATTAATTCATATATATTTTATGGCTTTCTCTTGCTATCTCTATTGCTCAGATGAGAGCTCTGATGTCCTCTCATTATCTTAGCTTTTACATTGTTCCTCCTGAGTGGTTGTGCAAAAACCATGTGATATGATAGCTGCAAGGCATTATGGGACAGCTGGAGCGGTCACACCTGAGGTCACATGAGCCTTCTGTAAATGATACAATCTTCTGCAATGTGAAGAAAACAGTCGGCATTTTTTTTCCAAATTTGCTCAATGTATATTGCAAATTATTATTCACCAGGTCCTGTGAATTTCAAAAAATTTGGCAAAAATTTAATTTGTATCAAATCTATTCGCTCATCTCTAAAAGAGTCCAGTACTGAAATGACATGATTATGGATTTTGAATTGGTGTCCAGGGTCCTTCATGTGACTGTACTCTTTTCCATAGCAAGTCACAGCAATGTACCATACAAGAAATGTACATTTTAACCTTTCAAATCATTTCCAATCCCCGAGACATAATGCCCAGCTCTTCACTGTCATCATACTGTATATATACTGCACTGCCCAAGATGTGGCCCAGACTAAGAGGAATGATAGGAGCTATAATTGCATTACGATGTACTTAGACATTTCATGTAATTTGTTTAACTACATCTGACTTCGTCCATGGTTCTTTAATCACAATGCAGCTTTATATTTAGTGTTCGGCGTCTCGGTCTCCAGAGTGCCCACAGCTCCTCTGTCACCCAATGAGTCTGTGCTTTGTCTTCTTTCACTTGTATTATTCCCAGTGATGTCATGAGCAGAATTTGTCAGCTACAGACTATACAACCTCCCGCATTTATGCCGTACTTCCATTCTCATCAGGTCTTCCGTGTTCTTCTATGCACATATTTTGTCTTTGGATTTTTACCTGTGAAGTTTTATTGCAGCTATAAACCCAGAAATATACATCACCAACCATGCAAGTACTGAGATGTATGTCACCATGCAAGCAGTGAGATGTATGTCACCATGCAAGCAGTGAGATGTATGTCACCATGCAAGCAGTGAGATGTATGTCACCATGCAAGCAGTGAGATGTATGTCACCATGCAAGCAGTGAGATGTATGTCACCATGCAAGCAGTGAGATGTATGTCACCATGCAAGCAGTGAGATGTATGTCACCATGCAAGCAGTGAGATGTATGTCACCATGCAAGCAGTGAGATGTATGTCACCATGCAAGCAGTGAGATGTATGTCACCATGCAAGTACTGAGATGTATGTCACCATGCAAGCAGTGAGATGTATGTCACCATGCAAGTACTGAGATGTATGTCACCATGCAAGCAGTGAGATGTATGTCACCATGCAAGTAGTGAGATGTATGTCACCATGCAAGTACTGAGATGTATGTCACCATGCAAGTACTGAGATGTATGTCACCATGCAAGCAGTGAGATGTATGTCACCATGCAAGCAGTGAGATGTATGTCACCATGCAAGTACTGAGATGTATGTCACCATGCAAGTACTGAGATGTATGTCACCATGCAAGCAGTGAGATGTATGTCACCATGTAAGCAGTGAGATGTATGTCACCATGCAAGTACTGAGATGTATGTCACCATGCAAGTACTGAGATGTATGTCACCATGCAAGTACTGAGATGTATGTCACCATGTAAGCAGTGAGATGTATGTCACCATGCAAGCAGTGAGATGTATGTCACCATGCAAGTACTGAGATGTATGTCACCATGCAAGCAGTGAGATGTATGTCACCATGCAAGCAGTGAGATGTATGTCACCATGCAAGTACTGAGATGTATGTCACCATGCAAGTACTGAGATGTATGTCACCATGCAAGTACTGAGATGTATGTCACCATGTAAGCAGTGAGATGTATGTCACCATGCAAGCAGTGAGATGTATGTCACCATGCAAGCAGTGAGATGTATGTCACCATGCAAGTACTGAGATGTATGTCACCATGCAAGTACTGAGATGTATGTCACCATGCAAGTACTGAGATGTATGTCACCATGTAAGCAGTGAGATGTATGTCACCATGCAAGCAGTGAGATGTATGTCACCATGCAAGCAGTGAGATGTATGTCACCATGCAAGTACTGAGATGTATGTCACCATGCAAGTACTGAGATGTATGTCACCATGCAAGTACTGAGATGTATGTCACCATGCAAGTACTGAGATGTATGTCACCATGTAAGCAGTGAGATGTATGTCACCATGTAAGCAGTGAGATGTATGTCACCATGTAAGCAGTGAGATGTACGTCACCATGTAAGCAGTGAGATGTATGTCACCATGCAAGCAGTGAGATGTATGTCACCATGCAAGTACTGAGATGTATGTCACCATGCAAGTACTGAGATGTATGTCACCATGTAAGCAGTGAGATGTATGTCACCATGCAAGTACTGAGATGTATGTCACCATGTAAGCAGTGAGATGTATGTCACCATGTAAGCAGTGAGATGTATGTCACCATGTAAGCAGTGAGATGTATGTCACCATGCAAGTACTGAGATGTATGTCACCATGCAAGCAGTGAGATGTATGTCACCATGCAAGCAGTGAGATGTATGTCACCATGTAAGCAGTGAGATGTATGTCACCATGCAAGCAGTGAGATGTATGTCACCATGTAAGCAGTGAGATGTATGTCACCATGCAAGCAGTGAGATGTATGTCACCATGCAAGCAGTGAGATGTATGTCACCATGTAAGCAGTGAGATGTATGTCACCATGTAAGTAGTGAGATGTATGTCACCATGTAAGCAGTGAGATGTATGTCACCATGTAAGCAGTGAGATGTATGTCACCATGTAAGCAGTGAGATGTATGTCACCATGTAAGCAGTGAGATGTATGTCACCATGCAAGCAGTGAGATGTATGTCACCATGTAAGCAGTGAGATGTATGTCACCATGCAAGCAGTGAGATGTATGTCACCATGCAAGCAGTGAGATGTATGTCACCATGTAAGCAGTGAGATGTATGTCACCATGCAAGCAGTGAGATGTATGTCACCATGCAAGTACTGAGATGTATGTCACCATGCAAGTACTGAGATGTATGTCACCATGCAAGTACTGAGATGTATGTCACCATGTAAGCAGTGAGATGTATGTCACCATGTAAGCAGTGAGATGTATGTCACCATGTAAGCAGTGAGATGTATGTCACCATGCAAGTACTGAGATGTATGTCACCATGTAAGCAGTGAGATGTATGTCACCATGTAAGCAGTGAGATGTATGTCACCATGTAAGCAGTGAGATGTATGTCACCATGCAAGCAGTGAGATGTATGTCACCATGCAAGCAGTGAGATGTATGTCACCATGTAAGCAGTGAGATGTATGTCACCATGTAAGTAGTGAGATGTATGTCACCATGTAAGCAGTGAGATGTATGTCACCATGTAAGCAGTGAGATGTATGTCACCATGTAAGCAGTGAGATGTATGTCACCATGTAAGCAGTGAGATGTATGTCACCATGCAAGCAGTGAGATGTATGTCACCATGTAAGCAGTGAGATGTATGTCACCATGCAAGCAGTGAGATGTATGTCACCATGCAAGCAGTGAGATGTATGTCACCATGTAAGCAGTGAGATGTATGTCACCATGTAAGCAGTGAGATGTATGTCACCATGCAAGCAGTGATCTAATCCATGTGTCACCATGTCAGCAGTTAAAGGACACATCTCATCAGGTTTTATCTGTTTGCTTCCCACCTGTTACATAGGAGTTCCCCTATATAAAACCTTCTTCTGGATTTTCTTAACAGCTGTCAAGGAGCTTTATAAAATTGGACTGCAAACGCAAATATTCCCTTTTTTTTACTCTATCAGGTATGTTTAAAAGCAAAAGTGGGACAGATAAGGAACATCAACTGAAGCCATCTAGAAGAAGTATGCCATGTTTAGCCCAGAGCCAAACCCACCCTCAGCATCTGAACAAGCAGTCCTCAGTGCTCCAGCAGAACAAAGTCCAACCTCAACCTGATAGCGAAGGATCCTCAGCGGTCGATGCGGAGCCTCAACAAGGTAAGACCTATTGATTTGTACCATAATAATAGGACTCCTGGTCAGAAGGTTTGGGATTTGGAGGGCAGAGCTAGTGTGCGGTGTCTGTGATCTGTAAATGTAGGGTCATTTCATGGGGTAATAGAATAACCTACGGAGACCAAATATTATACTGACTGGATTTGCAATAAATCACAGTGAATGTGGTCAGATGTAAAGGTTGTTCTTTTATCTGTTGAATGTTTTATGTAGTTTTTTAGTGTTTTTGATAACTGTCCATATGGAAACATCATTGAGATTTTATTCCCTTGCCATTGCGGTGATAATGATAAAATCTATAGTTAATAGATTAATGAGATGGAATTATTTCTGATGGGAATTTATATTGCCAGGTTCTAGTTATTTTACTGCCCTCTTGTGACATGGAAACACTCGCTATACTAGAAGCCTTGCTTATATAACAATGAAAAGCTGTACATTATAATACACATCACTGGATTTCTTCAACTGGCAAGTTTCCAAATAAATGTATTACGTCAGTACCTATTATACCGAGATAAGTGTCCCCACAAAAATCCTACTTGTCTCTCCTCACTGCATAAGACAGCTGCTGTACAGAGTGACTGCTGTTGCAAATTAAAGAGAAAGAGGAGGCCTGGCTCGACTGTAGGTGGTGCTCTGGAGAAAAATAGCAAGATCCAAGAAAATATAACTCCGCCAATCAATAAGAAAAAAATGGGAGAAGTCCAGAATGTAAATATGCTGTTTTTTTGTCATTTAGACAGTATGTTTGACAAAGGCTACCATAGCCGAAACGTCACCATCTGACTGTCCATTTCCTTGCATCAATTTTTCTCAATAAAATTATTCTGTTAAGCATATTTGCATTCTGGACATCTCCCATTTTTTTCTTATTGAGTGCCGGAGTTATATTTTCTTGCTGTTGCAAATAGAGATGAGCGAACCGGTCGCGGTTCGGCTCGAGGTTGGTTCGCCGAACGGACCTCCCGTTCGAGTTCGGTTCGTCGAACGTTCGACGAACCGAACTCGAACTGCATAGGAAACAATGGCAGGCAATCACAAACACAGAAAAACACCTAGAAAACACCCTCAAAGGTGTCCAAAAGGTCACAAACAACTCACAACACATGGGAAAGTGACAAGGACATATACTCATGCGAAAACAAAAGAGCTGGACAAGGAAAAAGAGGAGGACACACAGATATATGAGTATATGCAAGGAAACATCGATTCCATTAATGTGCAACTTGAGCCCTGCTCATTCTTGGCTTCCAATCTTGATAAATTGCCTGAGCTCGCCACGTACGTCTTGGGGATCTTGTCGTGTCCTGCAGCCAGCGTTCTCTCGGAACCTGTCTTCAGTGCTGCTGTGGGTCTGCTGGCAGATAAGCACACGTGTCTGTCCACTGACAATGTGGACATGGCTCTCAGAGGACTTTTCTTCCCCTGGGTCAGCCAGGGGACGGGAAAGGCACGCGTATTTTTGAGAGTGCTTCATGCAAAGCATCTTTTTCTTTTTCAAAAGGGAGCTCAACCGATGCCAGTCAAGTGGGGTGTGTGTGGCCCAGTGAGTGGCAACCAGGGAGACTGTGGTTGGAGTCCCCTCGCTGTGTCTCTAAAAGAACCAAGATGAACAAGTCATGGCTCTCAGAGGACTTTTCTTCCCCTGGGTCAGCCAGGGGACGGGAAAGGCACACGTATTTTTGAGAGTGCTTCATGCAAAGCATCTTTTTCTTTTTCAAAAGGGAGCTCAACCGATGCCAGTCAAGTGGGGTGTGTGTGGCCCAGTGAGTGGAAACGAGGGAGACTGTGGTTGGAGTCCCCTCGCTGTTTCTCTAAAAGAACCAAGATGAACAAGTCATGGCTCTCAGAGGACTTTTCTTCCCCTGGGTCAGCCAGGGGACGGGAAAGGCACGCGTATTTTTGAGAGTGCTTCATGCAAAGCATCTTTTTCTTTTTCAAAAGGGAGCTCAACCGATGCCAGTCAAGTGGGGTGTGTGTGGCCCAGTGAGTGGAAACGAGGGAGACTGTGGTTGGAGTCCCCTCGCTGTGTCTCTAAAAGAACCAAGATGAACAAGTCATGGCTCTCAGAGGACTTTTCTTCCCCTGGGTCAGCCAGGGGACGGGAAAGGCACGCGTATTTTTGAGAGTGCTTCATGCAAAGCATCTTTTTCTTTTTCAAAAGGGAGCTCAACCGATGCCAGTCAAGTGGGGTGTGTGTGGCCCAGTGAGTGGAAACGAGGGAGACTGTGGTTGGAGTCCCCTCGCTGTGTCTCTAAAAGAACCAAGATGAACAAGTCATGGCTCTCAGAGGACTTTTCTTCCCCTGGGTCAGCCAGGGGACGGGAAAGGCACGCGTATTTTTGAGAGTGCTTCATGCAAAGCATCTTTTTCTTTTTCAAAAGGGGGCTCAACCGATGCCAGTCAAGTGGGGTGTGTGTGGCCCAGTTAGTGGCAACGAAGGAGACTGTGGTTGGAGTCCCCTCGCTGTGTTTCTAAAAGACCCAAAATGAACAAATCATGGCTCTCAGAGGACTTTTCTTCCCCTGGGTCAGCCAGGGGACAGGAAAGGCACGCGTATTTTTGAGAGTGCTTCATGCAAAGCATCTTTTTCTTTTTCAAAAGGGAGCTCAACCGATGCCAGTCAAGTGGGGTGTGTGTGGCCCAGTGAGTGGCAACCAGGGAGACTGTGGTTGGAGTCCCCTCGCTGTGTCTCTAAAAGAACCAAGATGAACAAGTCATGGCTCTCAGAGGACTTTTCTTCCCCTGGGTCAGCCAGGGGACGGGAAAGGCACGCGTATTTTTGAGAGTGCTTCATGCAAAGCATCTTTTTCTTTTTCAAAAGGGAGCTCAACCGATGCCAGTCAAGTGGGGTGTGTGTGGCCCAGTGAGTGGCAACGAGGGAGACTGTGGTTGGAGTCCCCTCGCTGTGTCTCTAAAAGAACCAAGATGAACAAGTCATGGCTCTCAGAGGACTTTTCTTCCCCTGGGTCAGCCAGGGGACGGGAAAGGCACGCGTATTTTTGAGAGTGCTTCATGCAAAGCATCTTTTTCTTTTTCAAAAGGGAGCTCAACCGATGCCAGTCAAGTGGGGTGTGTGTGGCCCAGTGAGTGGAAACGAGGGAGACTGTGGTTGGAGTCCCCTCGCTGTGTCTCTAAAAGAACCAAGATGAACAAGTCATGGCTCTCAGAGGACTTTTCTTCCCCTGGGTCAGCCAGGGGACGGGAAAGGCACGCGTATTTTTGAGAGTGCTTCATGCAAAGCATCTTTTTCTTTTTCAAAAGGGAGCTCAACCGATGCCAGTCAAGTGGGGTGTGTGTGGCCCAGTGAGTGGAAACGAGGGAGACTGTGGTTGGAGTCCCCTCGCTGTGTCTCTAAAAGAACCAAGATGAACAAGTCATGGCTCTCAGAGGACTTTTCTTCCCCTGGGTCAGCCAGGGGACGGGAAAGGCACGCGTATTTTTGAGAGTGCTTCATGCAAAGCATCTTTTTCTTTTTCAAAAGGGAGCTCAACCGATGCCAGTCAAGTGGGGTGTGTGTGGCCCAGTGAGTGGCAACCAGGGAGACTGTGGTTGGAGTCCCCTCGCTGTGTCTCTAAAAGAACCAAGATGAACAAGTCATGGCTCTCAGAGGACTTTTCTTCCCCTGGGTCAGCCAGGGGACGGGAAAGGCACGCGTATTTTTGAGAGTGCTTCATGCAAAGCATCTTTTTCTTTTTCAAAAGGGAGCTCAACCGATGCCAGTCAAGTGGGGTGTGTGTGGCCCAGTGAGTGGCAACGAAGGAGACTGTGGTTGGAGTCCCCTCGCTGTGTTTCTAAAAGACCCAAAATGAACAAATCATGGCTCTCAGAGGACTTTTCTTCCCCTGGGTCAGCCAGGGGACGGGAAAGGCACGCATATTTTTGAGAGTGCTTCATGCAAAGCATCTTTTTCTTTTTCAAAAGGGGGCTCAACCGATGCCAGTCAAGTGGGGTGTGTGTGGCCCAGTTAGTGGAAACGAGGGAGACTGTGGTTGGAGTCCCCTCGCTGTGTCTCTAAAAGAACCAAGATGAACAAGTCATGGCTCTCAGAGGACTTTTCTTCCCCTGGGTCAGCCAGGGGACGGGAAAGGCACGCGTATTTTTGAGAGTGCTTCATGCAAAGCATCTTTTTCTTTTTCAAAAGGGAGCTCAACCGATGCCAGTCAAGTGGGGTGTGTGTGGCCCAGTGAGTGGAAACGAGGGAGACTGTGGTTGGAGTCCCCTCGCTGTGTCTCTAAAAGAACCAAGATGAACAAGTCATGGCTCTCAGAGGACTTTTCTTCCCCTGGGTCAGCCAGGGGACGGGAAAGGCACGCGTATTTTTGAGAGTGCTTCATGCAAAGCATCTTTTTCTTTTTCAAAAGGGGGCTCAACCGATCCCAGTCAAGTGGGGTGTGTGTGGCCCAGTTAGTGGAAACGAGGGAGACTGTGGTTGGAGTCCCCTCGCTGTGTCTCTAAAAGAACCAAGATGAACAAGTCATGGCTCTCAGAGGACTTTTCTTCCCCTGGGTCAGCCAGGGGACGGGAAAGGCACGCGTATTTTTGAGAGTGCTTCATGCAAAGCATCTTTTTCTTTTTCAAAAGGGAGCTCAACCGATGCCAGTCAAGTGGGGTGTGTGTGGCCCAGTGAGTGGAAACGAGGGAGACTGTGGTTGGAGTCCCCTCGCTGTGTCTCTAAAAGAACCAAGATGAACAAGTCATGGCTCTCAGAGGACTTTTCTTCCCCTGGGTCAGCCAGGGGACGGGAAAGGCACGCGTATTTTTGAGAGTGCTTCATGCAAAGCATCTTTTTCTTTTTCAAAAGGGGGCTCAACCGATGCCAGTCAAGTGGGGTGTGTGTGGCCCAGTTAGTGGAAACGAGGGAGACTGTGGTTGGAGTCCCCTCGCTGTGTCTCTAAAAGAACCAAGATGAACAAGTCATGGCTCTCAGAGGACTTTTCTTCCCCTGGGTCAGCCAGGGGACGGGAAAGGCACGCGTATTTTTGAGAGTGCTTCATGCAAAGCATCTTTTTCTTTTTCAAAAGGGGGCTCAACCGATGCCAGTCAAGTGGGGTGTGTGTGGCCCAGTTAGTGGAAACGAGGGAGACTGTGATTGGAGTCCCCTCGCTGTGTCTCTAAAAGAACCAAGATGAACAAGTCATGGCTCTCAGAGGACTTTTCTTCCCCTGGGTCAGCCAGGGGACGGGAAAGGCACGCGTATTTTTGAGAGTGCTTCATGCAAAGCATCTTTTTCTTTTTCAAAAGGGGGCTCAACCGATGCCAGTCAAGTGGGGTGTGTGTGGCCCAGTTAGTGGAAACGAGGGAGACTGTGGTTGGAGTCCCCTCGCTGTGTCTCTAAAAGAACCAAGATGAACAAGTCATGGCTCTCAGAGGACTTTTCTTCCCCTGGGTCAGCCAGGGGACGGGAAAGGCACGCGTATTTTTGAGAGTGCTTCATGCAAAGCATCTTTTTCTTTTTCAAAAGGGAGCTCAACCGATGCCAGTCAAGTGGGGTGTGTGTGGCCCAGTGAGTGGAAACGAGGGAGACTGTGGTTGGAGTCCCCTCGCTGTGTTATACATGCTTTTAGAAGGGCATGACATGGCTTGGAGGTTGACTTTCATAAAATGCAAACTGTTGGCTACCAAAATGCTGCCTTTCCAACAACTGTGGTTATAGGCAATGAGGAACATACTGATGAAGATGAGACGCAGATACCCGATTGGGATGACAACTTAAATATTCGGTCAGGGCAAGAAGAGGCTCGGTCTGAGGGGGAGGGGAGTGCAAACACAACAATTGATGATGAAGTTCTAGATCCCACCTACTGTCAACCCCCAGTCAGGCACTCGAGGAGGTCAACAGAGGCGGTGGAGGAGGATGCAACCGACGACGAAATTACCTTGCGCCTTCCTGGACAGAGTCGGAGCACTGGTAGCACGTCTACAACTGCATCCTCAGCCACCACTCTGCCTATGAGCATTATTCGGGGTGCATCAACAGGTCGCATGGCCTCTAAGCCTTGCCTAGCCTGTTCCTTTTTTGACATAGAAAAAGATCGCCCAAATCATGTGATATGTAAAATTTGTCATGATTCTCTTAGTAGAGGTCAAAACCTCAGCAGTTTGACAACTTCTTCCATGAATCGTCACATGAATAAATATCATAGGTCCCGGTGGGAAGCTCACTGTGCTGCAATGCGGCCTAGCGGAGCGAACCATCCACCGCCCGCCCCTTCCAGTGCATCCGCGCGCTCTTCATCTTCTAGGACTGTGGGGACAGCTGTCACACCTGTTTTTCCACGCAAAACTTCCACCACTGTAACCGCAACAGGCAGTTTGCTTGGTAGGTCGTCAGTTGGTTTGGAAGGGGAAACAAGTGAGTGTGTACAGCTCTCTCAGACATCGATAGCACCTACGTTGGATGAAGGCAACATCATGTCTCCGCCTGCACTTTCCTCACAAACCTGCATTTTTCCAGGGACACCCTACTCAACACCGTCTACACACAGCAGCCAGATCTCTGTCCCTCAGATGTGGTCAAATAAAAGGCCACTTCCTCCGACCCATGACAAAGCTAAGAGGTTGACTCTATCCCTCTGTAAGCTGTTGGCTACCGAAATGCTGCCTTTCCGCCTAGTGGACACACAGGATTTTAGAGACCTTATGTCTGTCGCTGTGCCCCAGTACCAGATGCCTAGTCGCCACTACTTCTCTAAGAAAGGTGTGCCCGCGCTACACCAGCATGTCGCACACAACATCACCGCTTCCTTGAGAAACTCTGTGTGTGAACGGGTGCATTTCACCACCGATACTTGGACCAGTAAGCATGGACAGGGACGTTACATGTCGCTGACTGGGCACTGGGTAACTATGTTGATAGATGGTGAAGGGTCTGCTGCACAAGTCTTGCCGTCCCCACGACTTGTGTGTCAATCCTCTGTCTGTCCAAGTTCCGCCACTGCTTCTGCATCCTCCACCTCATCTTGGTCCTCCACCTCCGCCCCAAGCCTGCCTGGTCAGGCCACCAGTGTTCTCACTGCGCAGAAGGAATCACGCACCCCTCATTACTATGCTGGCAGCAGAGCGCAACGGCATCAGGCGGTCTTTAGCTTGACATGTCTTGGGAATAAGAGTCACACAGCTGAGGAGTTGTGGTCAGCTCTGCGGTCCGAGTTTAATAAATGGTTGTCTCCACTCAACCTGCAGCCTGGTAAGGCCGTGTGCGACAATGCTGCAAACCTGGGTGCGGCCCTTCGCCTGGGCAAGGTGACACACGTGCCTTGTATGGCTCACGTGTTGAACCTTGTTGTCCAGCAATTTTTAACACACTATCCCGGCCTAGATGGCCTTCTGACCAGGGCACGTAAACTGTCTGCAGTGCTCACTTCCGCCGTTCAACCGCCGCAGCTGAGCGACTTGCATCGCTCCAGAAGTCTTTCGGCCTGCCGGTTCATCGCCTGAAATGCGATGTGGCGACACGCTGGAATTCAACTCTCCACATGTTACAGCGACTGTGGCAGCACCGGCGAGCCCTGGTGCAATACGTCATGATGTATAGCCTGGGCCAACGAGATGCAGAAGTGGGGCAGATCACCCTGATGGAGTGATCTCAGATCAAGGACCTATGCACCGTTCTCCACAGTTTCGACATGGCGACGAATATGTTTAGCGCTGACAATGCCATTATCAGCATGACGATTACAGTCATTTACATGCTGGAGCACACGCTAAACACTATTCGGAGTCAGGGGGTGGGACAACAGGAAGGGGAGGAACTACAGGAGGATTCATATGCGCAAGACACAACAACATCACCAAGGTCCAGACGTTCATCATCACCAACGCGGCAGGCATGGGACCATGGGGGACAGGGATCAACAAGGGCACATGGTAGCAGGCGAGATGTTGAGGAAGGTGCAGGAGGACATGAAGATATGGAGGACGAACTGTCCATGGACATGGAAGACTCAGCGGATGAGGGAGACCTTGGTCAAAATTCAGTTGAAAGAGGTTGGGGGGAGATGTCAGAGGAAGAAAGAACGGTTAGCACCTCTATGCCACAAACACAGCGTGGACTTGGTCCGCATGGCTGCGCAAGACACATGAGTGCCTTCTTGTTGCACTACCTCCAACATGACCCTCGGATTGTCAAAATTAGAAGTGATGATGACTACTGGCTTGCCACACTATTAGATCCCCGGGACAAGTCCAAATTTTGTGACATAATTCCACCCATAGAAAGGGACGCACGTATGCTGGAGTATCAGCATAAGCTGTTACTCGATCTTAGCTCGGCTTTTACACCAAACAACCGTGCAGGTGAAGGGAGTGATTCTCCCAGTTGTAACTTGACAAACATGGGACGGCATCGTCATCTTCAACAGTCTACCCGTACCAGTAGGACCGTATCTGGTGCTGGTAACAGCAATTTTATGGAATATTTTCATAATTTTTTTAGACCCTCCTTTGCAAGGCCACCAGAGACAACAAGTCTGACACATAGTCAACGGATGGAGAGGATGATACAGGAGTATCTCCAAATGAACATCGATGCAATGACTTTGCAAATGGAGCCTTGCTCCTTTTGGGCTTCAAATCTAGAAAAATTGACAGAGCTCTCCAGTTACGCCTTGGAGATTTTGTCGTGTGCAGCTGCCAGCGTTGTCTCTGAACGTGTCTTCTTCAGTGCTGCTGGGTGTGTGCTGACAGATAAGCGCACGCGTCTGTCCAGTGACAATGTGGACACACTGACGTTCATCAAAATGAACAAGTCATGGATCCAGAAGGAATTTACTACCCCTGTGTCATCCTGGGGAGAGTAAATGCTTGTGGATTTGGAATGTGCTTGATGCAAATCAAAACATCCTGTTTGCAACTAGGGCACAAGTGCTGCCACTGATGGGGTGTCTGTGTGCCCAATGTTGGGAAAAAAGGTAGACTCCGCTTGGAGTAACCCTTGCTTGATGTGTTTTTTAAAAATGATACAAGATGAACAGATCTGAAGGCAAGATGAAGGCAACATCATGTCTCCGCCTGCACTTTTCTCACAAACCTGCATTTTTCCAGGGACACCCTACTCAACACCGTCTACAGACAGCAGCCAGATCTCTTTCCCTCAGATGTGGTCAAATAAAAGGCCACTTACTGCGACCCATGACAAAGCTAAGTGGTTGACTCTATCCCTCTGTAAGCTGTTGGCTACCGAAATGCTGCCTTTACGCGTAGTGGACACACAGGATTTTACAGACCTTATGTCTGTCGCTGTGCCCCAGTACCACATGCCCAATCACCACTGCTTCTCCAAGAAAAGCATGCCCGCGCTACACCAGCATGTCGCACACAACATCACCACTTCCTTGAGAAAATCTGTGTGCGACAGAGTGCATTTCAACACAGATACTTGGACCAGTAAGCATAGACAGGGTCATTACATGTCACTGACTGGGCACTGGCAAACTATGGTGAGAGATGGAGAAGGGTCTGCTGTACAAGTCTTGCCGTCCCCACGAGTTGTTTCAATCCTTGTTCTGTATGTAGAAGTTAATACACTGCTTCTGCCTCTTCAACCTCGTGTGGGTCCTCTACCTTGGCGCAAACCCTGTGTGGTCAGGCCACCCTTCCTTGCAACTGCGCACAAGGACTACCACACACCTCCTTACTATGCTGGCAGCAGAGCTCAATGCCATCAGGCGGTCAAAGCTTTACTTTGAAATGTATGGGAAATGTGAGTCACACCGCTATTACAGAGAATAGTAGTCAGGCAGGGTCAAAACATTAATTGAGGAACAGGAACAGAATGGGACGGCCAGGAAAGAATCAGAAAACAAGCAGAGTTCAAATGCGTATCGGCCAACAAGGTACATAAACAGCAAGCAGGAAAAGTAGTCAGGTAACAAGCACACAAAATCATAAAACTGAACTGGGGGTAAAATTAACCAGAGGTTCATAGCTATGTCTGGCAGTGGTCTGCAGACAGGATGGGCATAAAGAAGGGTGTGGTGTCTTCCCATTGGTTGTAGCTGAATGATGGTATTTCATCTGTGAGATACCCACCAGCTACATTCAGCCAGAGATTCTGCATCTGTCAAGGTAATGCAGCCCAGTGGGTGAGCATAACCTGCGTCCACCTGCGCCGCTGGCATCGACTACTCTCACATCATCAGCACTATTCATGAAAGGAACACGTTGTCACCTGGCAACCGGAGTACAAATTGACGGAGCGGACTACGTTGGTGACTTAACAGCCGTGTGCGGCAATGATGCAAACCTGGCTGCGGGCCATCCTCAGGGCAATGTGACACACGTGCCTTTTAGGGCTCACGTGTTGAACCGAATTCGCCAGCAATTTTTAAAACACCATCACGGCCTACATGGCCTTGTGCAGTGGGCACGCTCGCTATGTGCTCACTTCCATCGTGCGCACACAGCAGCTCAACAACTTTCATCACTCCGGAAGTCTTAGGGTCTGGCAGTTAAACGCCGTAAATGCGATGTTTCGACACGCAGGAATTGGAATCTGCACATGTTGCAGCGTGTGTGGCAGCACCGCAGAGCCCTGCTGAAATACGGTAAGACATATAGCCTGGGATAACTTAATCCAGAGGTGGTGCAGATCACGCTGCTGGAGTGGTGTCAGATCAAGGACCTATGCACCCTGCTACACAGTTTTGAAATGTCGACGAAGATGTTTAGCACTGGCAATGTCATTCTCAGCGTGACAATTCTGGTCATCTACATGATGGAGCACACTGTAATTATTATTCTGAGTCAGGTGTTGGGACAAGAGGAAGGGGAGGAAGTACAGGAGGAGTCATATGCGGAAGGGATAACAAGATCTACGAGGTCCAGATGGTCAGCGGCACCTATGCGGCATTCATGGTGAGGGAGAGGGATTAACAAGGGCGCATAGTATCAGCAAAAAGTGTTGATGAAAGTGCAGGAGCCCATGAAGAAATGGAGGACGAACTGGCGATGGGCATGGAAGACTCAGCAGATGAGTGAGAGCTTGCTCACATTTCGGTTGTGCGAGGTTGTGGGTAGAGGGCAGAGGAAGGATGCACGATTCTCACCTCTCTGCCACCAACACACCAAGGACTTGGTCCTCCTGGATGCACAAGACACATGAGCGCCTTCTTGCTGCACTACCTACATGACCCTCGGATTGTATGAATTTGAACTAATCCTGAATACTGGGTTGCCACACTGTTAGATCCCCGGTACAAGACAAAATTTGGCGAACTAATTCCTGCCATAGAAATAGACGCACGTATACAGGAGTATCTGCAGAATGTGGTACGCAATCTTAGATCTACTTGTCCACTAAACACCAGTGCTGCACAGAGTGAATCTCAACGCTTTGTCATGGATAGGAGGAAATGGTCTTTTACTTGTCCACATCGGAGGGACCGAGGGATGGCTGCTGTGCTGAGATGGCGTTGAGTACGGTGTCCCTGCACAGTTGCACTTTTGGTCATATCCCAAAATGAGTTGAAAAAGGACAGATGCTGTTGGAAAGGGGAACAGGTGTGTTGGAAAGGGGAAAAAAGTTTTGGTCCGTGGATTTGGTGGTTAAGCAACTGTAACATTTGCTGAAGAAACAACATCTGTTACAGTGGGACTGGCAGATTTGGATAAAGTGGTATATAATCTGTGACCGCTATATAACGAAAATTAATAAGAAAAGAAAGAGAAAGGTATATATCCCCATCAGCAGTCAGTGTCCACCGTGCTCCCAGTTGGAAAAGGAGAGGTTGGCAACTTGAAGGTTTGGTGGAGGATACAGAGCTGTGTGGCTATGAAACTAATAGTAGCCTGAACCGAGTTAGACGCCATTCGGATCTGGAGACTGTGAGCCCTGTTAGCGTCACAGGGTCCACATGCCCACCCAGCCCAGGAACTCCCTGTTAACAACACAGGGGCCATTGAGTACGCTGACCGTGTGCGTAGGGGCCACACCTGTGGACAGCAGGCGCATCAGCAGCAGCAGGCCTGTTAATGCCACTGGGCTGCACAAGCAGGACTGTTAGGACAGGAGCTGGTCTTAACCGTTCTGCGTTACCAACTGTGGTGGTGGCCTGCATCCACCACCCGATCCCTGCCTACCTCTGGCCTAAAGCCGCAATGGGTTCAACACATGGAGGTGTGCTCTTTCGGAGCATAATAGAAGACTGCGCACCTCCTTGTTGGCTCCAGCCCCTTTTATAACCTGGGTCCGCCCCAAACCAGGGTGAACCACAATGCACCTCCTGGAGACAAAAGTAGAGTGACACGTCATGAGTGGCATAACTAGCGTCCTATTTGGAAACGCAACTTCAATGATGACCTCATGGCTGCCATGACCCAAACACCTCACCAGTCATCGTCTGAGCATCAATAATGCGGTGACAAGTCATAGGTGTGGGCCTCTGCAAGCCATTTGGGAGGACACCTGATGCCCTGTGGTCTATATGGGACCCCCACATCAGGGCCAGGGCCAAAGAGTTCATTACCGGACCTAGTCTCTGATGCAGGAAGTGCCTGAGCATGCTCAGTAGCATGAAATACAGTCTCTGAAAAAAGACTATCAGCTTTAGCATGGTGTCTATGCCCAAAACAGGACTTAGACCCGGCACGGAATGCAAGCACCTGTGCAAAGAGGCTTTTCACACTTAGTGTGGGAGCATGCGCTGTATCCCAAAATGAAAACTTAGCGTCAGGAATGGCACAGTCAGGCTGAGCATACTCACTAGGCGAAACACTGTAATTACAATAGCAAAAACCTTAATGAAATCCCCCTAATTCAAGAGAGTAATATATAGCAAAAAGGGGTCAAACCAAGGAAAAACTCCTAAAATATAACATTTATTAGATATGCAGATAAAAGGTGGACTGCCACCATAAAAGAATAAAACATCTGTCAAGGGCTGCAGAAAGTGTACTAACAGCCTCCAGACGAATCATATAAGGCACACAGTACAGGAGGTATGAATACAAGTCACACTCAAACCTGCATTGATAAACACAGCTAGGATGGTCGCTTCATCAGAATCAAACAAATGTTCGCAACCATTAAAGCAGAAAAAAACGGCCTTACCGTATTTTTATAGGGCATGTGATGATATGGCTCAAAGTCAGGTGACCTCATAAAGGTCTTGCACAAATACCTTCACTTCGCTAGAACCATACCACAGTACCTCCCGACGCGTTTCAAAGAATCATCAGGGGAGTCATTTCAGGGTACAAGTCGTCATATCAGTAATCATAACTGGACTGATATACAATCAAAATTGCCCCATGGACGGAACTGTGGAATAAAAATCATAACTTACAGCCCATCCAATCAAACAAACATGAGGAATAGCCTCATAAACCAAGCTGCTTACCCCAAATAACATCCAGCAAGGAAGAGCGCCAAGCTGCAGGTGCCGCGCCGGTTAATTTGAAAACCGCGCTTCTTATAGGGGCCGCGCATGCGCGGTAAGTCCACCGCAGCGTCGTGACGTCAGTCCCAGCATTCACCATGCCGGAAACAGCGACGTCACCATCATGCCCGTCGGCCGCATCAGCATACCTGCGCCGCCGACGTCATAGGCAGGAGCCTGGAACGCAAGCCGAAATAAAACCGGAAGTGTCCGGTAAACAGTTGCTTATTAACCAGGCTGCGCCTACATCAAATTCCAACAGCAAGGTATTAATCCTTGTGTCAAAATAAAGGTGCACAGGGCCTACACGATCGCAGGATCATCCAAGACGCACTAAAGATACCAATTTAGACAAAAAGGCCAATTGATCAATCAGACAATACTCCAACCCATAAAGTACATATGGAACCCCAATAAAAGCACAAAACCAAAACCAAAATTTGGCGTGAACAGGAGGACAAACAGACCCAGAGGGTTAAACAAGGGGGGGGGGGGAGGGAGGGGGGGGAGGTAAATATAAAATCAGACTCAGATAAACAGAGGAGTCCATAGAGAGAGGGGGGGGGGGGGGGCCCTACTCCAAAAAGGAGAAGAGGAGAACTGTCATGGACCATAAGATAAAAAGGAGGAAAGAAGGAAGGATAAAACCTAAGTGCACACTGCACATACCCTAGTATTATAGACTGTCCCTACCTAGCCTGTGGAGGTCGGCACCCTAGAACCCCACGCCAATGGCGCCCCCACTCACCGTAGTCTATCCCTCCTACGATGCACCCTACACTAAGGTGCATCTAAAAAAGGGAGGAAAGACAGTTGTTCATTCAGTCCAGTCGGTACCTCAGTCTTTAAGGTATAAATCCAAAAGCACTCCTTCCGCAGTAATAGTCTGTCCCAGTTGCCTCCTCTTGCTGGGGGTCTGATGTAATCAATACCCATTACTCTTATGGCATCCTCCCTCCCACCATGATAGCTGTTAACATGCCTAGCTATGGATGTATCGTTATTCTTCCGAATATCATTTTTGTGTTCCCCCACCCTCCTGCGCAGCTCACGAATAGTCTTTCCAATATATTGTTTGCCACAGCTGCAAAGGATCCTGTAGATAACTCCCTTGGTTCTGCAGGTGATCAGGGACCTAATTTCAAAGGTCTTGTCATTCCCTACACTACTAAAGGTCTTTCCCTCCTCAATTAGCTTACAATTGACGCAATCCCGACATTTAAAACATCCTCTGATGTTGTTGGTCCGGACAGCCTGGTTGTCACGAAAATGGCTGTGCACCAACCTGTCTTTAAGTGACCTCGCTTTCCGAAAAGTGACAGAGGGATAGTCAGAGAGATGTTTATCCAGTATGGGATCCATTTTAAGAATGGGCCAGAATTTAGTCAAGGTGCGCCTCAATTCGTTAGCACCATTAGAGAAGGTAGTAATGAACCGTAGGGTATTTATTTGATCCTCCTGCTCACGTCTTGGGTTCAGCACAGCAACCCGATCCATCCTTGCCACAGAATCAAAGGCATTCATGACCACCCTTCTGGGATAGCCCCTATCATCAAGTCTCCCCATAAGGTCAATGGACTGTGCCCTAAAGCCAGATTCCTCAGAACAATTGCGTCTCATTCTGACGAACTGACTCTTGGGTATACCCTTTTTCTGGGATTTAGGATGAGCGCTTTCCCACCTCAAAAGTGAATTTGAGGCAGTTTGCTTCCTAAAGGTGCTCGTCATTAGACGACAACCTTCCCCTTTCTCTACCATGATGTCCAAAAAGGGCAGTCTCTCACTGCTAACCTCATAGGTAAAATGCAGGCCAATCCCATTGTGGTTGAGGGCATCGATGAAAGTCAGGAACCCTGCTTCGGGTCCCTTCCAGATGACAAAAATATCATCGATGTACCTCAACCACAGCACAACATCCTCAGTGTCCAAATCACCTCCAAAAACGACGGTTTCCTCCCACCAGCCCAGGAGCAAGTTGGCATACGACGGGGCACAACAACTCCCCATCGCCGTGCCCCTGCGCTGTGTTTATCAATGCAGGTTTGAGTGTGACTTGTATTCATACCTCCTGTACTGTGTGCCTTATATGATTCGTCTGGAGGCTGTTAGTACACTTTCTGCAGCCCTTGACAGATGTTTTATTCTTTTATGGTGGCAGTCCACCTTTTATCTGCATATCTAATAAATGTTATATTTTAGGAGTTTTTCCTTGGTTTGACCCCTTTTTGCTATATATTACTCTCTTGAATTAGGGGGATTTCATTAAGGTTTTTGCTATTGAAACTACTAGTGCCGATAAATGGCAGGATTTCTTTCCTCTGACCTCGATACTAGACAGTGGGTTAACGAGGCCAGGGAGGTCTTTTCAGACAGGAATCTAACCCTTAAGAGATACACACCTACTTTAAACGGGGCCTTCAAGGACCTCACCAAGGTCTACAAGGAAAGAATTATCGCATGGTGGGAGGTTCAGACCTTGGAGAGCTACTTGAAAGAAAAAATAGTGCCACGTCATCTTAGGATCACCCTGCAGCCGGGGTATAGGTTTAAAAACGCTGACTTTCTTGCCAAATGGGAGAAAGAGGTTACTGAGAGCTCTCTTAAACTTATGCGACTACTACTAGAGGAGGAGAAGAAAAATTTGGTTAGTCTTGAGGAATCACTAAAAGAAAATATTGAGATTACCAAGAAATTCTCTGGGGAAGCGGAGTTTCAGACAAAAGAATTAGCCCTTCAAGGGGTTGTTGAAAAGTTCCAGTACAAGCTTAAGGAACGTAAACATAGATTCTTTATCAGGGATTTACAAGATTTTAAGGATAACAGAGTCTATGTTTACACTAATAACCGTGGGGTGAGGACGTATGACACTGATATCTCATCCACGGATGCTGAATTGTCTGATGGTGAGGGCGGTAACAACAATAGTAATTTTCGTCCACAACAGCGCTTTAAGAAACCCGGCGGTAGGGGTAGACCAGGACGTGGGTCAGCGCAGGCCTCAGGAAGGGGCGGTGGTTTTTTAGACAGCCAATACTATCTGAGAAGCAAGAATCAGCAACATCCGCAGGCATAAAGGCTCCTCAGATAGTGAATTTATCCTCCAAAATCTTGAGTGCAACTGAGCTACAGTTGCTGAACAGGGGACTTTCATTTGTACCCACTTCCAACTTTGAGGAGTTTGGGGCTATCAAGGATTTACATCTCTTTGCTAGACTCCTCAAATGGAAGATTTTTCATGGGAAGGAAGCAGAAAAATCTGCGAATGAGCTGGGTATATCTGAGGATCTCTTACAGGACGTACGTCTCCTGTTTCATCTTGATGACAGAAATCCCAATGATTTTGGGGAGGGCCCATTTACGAACCTTAAGAATAAGAGCAATAGGATGCCGCCAAATACCTCCTCAGTGGATGTAGTTGACATTTTTGTCAACTTAGTGACCGAGGAGATACAAAAAGGCTACAACTCTTGGGACGTTAAATTCAATCTTACAAAGGCGGAGATGGATAGTCTTCGGGCTTTGGAACAGGACTCCAGTATCACCATAAAACCCTCTGACAAGGGGGGCAATGTGGTGATACTGGACACCCAGAGGTACAGAAACCTATGTTGGGATATTCTAAAAGATGAAGATTGTTATACCTGCCTTTCATCTAACCCTATCCCAGGCTTTAGGGATGAATTGAAGAGTCTCCTGGCGGAAGCCCTAAAAGATGGTATCATTGATAAAAATGAACATGATTATCTTTTTCCCCCATTTCCGGTAATGGCAACTTTCTACACTTTGCCCAAAATCCACAAGGGGCTGTCCCCCTTGAAGGGGCGCCCGATTGTGTCAGGTGTGGGCAGCCTTACCGAGAAATTGAGTGTTTACGTGGATAAAATCTTACGGCCGTTTGTCGTCTCATTAAACTCTTATTTGGGGGATACGACAGACTTTTTGAAAAAGATTGATGATATCTTTTTAGAGGAGGGAATGCTGTTGTGCAGTGTGGATGTTGAGGCTCTCTATTCGTCAATCCCACATACAGCAGGTTTGGAGGCCACGAAATATTATCTGAACTCAAGGGGTAACCATCTGTCTGGACACAGTGAGTTTGTACTCAAGGCTCTACGTTTCTGTTTAACTAAGAACGTGTTTGTTTTCGACGGTAAGTACTTCCACCAGCGCAGGGGCACGGCGATGGGGAGTTGTTGTGCCCCGTCGTATGCCAACTTGCTCCTGGGCTGGTGGGAGGAAACCGTCGTTTTTGGAGGTGATTTGGACACTGAGGATGTTGTGCTGTGGTTGAGGTACATCGATGATATTTTTGTCATCTGGAAGGGACCCGAAGCAGGGTTCCTGACTTTCATCGATGCCCTCAACCACAATGGGATTGGCCTGCATTTTACCTATGAGGTTAGCAGTGAGAGACTGCCCTTTTTGGACATCATGGTAGAGAAAGGGGAAGGTGGTCGTCTAATGACGAGCACCTTTAGGAAGCAAACTGCCTCAAATTCACTTTTGAGGTGGGAAAGCGCTCATCCTAAATCCCAGAAAAAGGGTATACCCAAGAGTCAGTTCGTCAGAATGAGACGCAATTGTTCTGAGGAATCTGGCTTTAGGGCACAGTCCATTGACCTTATGGGGAGACTTGATGATAGGGGCTATCCCAGAAGGGTGGTCATGAATGCCTTTGATTCTGTGGCAAGGATGGATCGGGTTGCTGTGCTGAACCCAAGACGTGAGCAGGAGGATCAAATAAATACCCTACGGTTCATTACTACCTTCTCTAATGGTGCTAACGAATTGAGGCGCACCTTGACTAAATTCTGGCCCATTCTTAAAATGGATCCCATACTGGATAAACATCTCTCTGACTATCCCTCTGTCACTTTTCGGAAAGCGAGGTCACTTAAAGACAGGTTGGTGCACAGCCATTTTCGTGACAACCAGGCTGTCCGGACCAACAACATCAGAGGATGTTTTAAATGTCGGGATTGCGTCAATTGTAAGCTAATTGAGGAGGGAAAGACCTTTAGTAGTGTAGGGAATGACAAGACCTTTGAAATTAGGTCCCTGATCACCTGCAGAACCAAGGGAGTTATCTACAGGATCCTTTGCAGCTGTGGCAAACAATATATTGGAAAGACTATTCGTGAGCTGCGCAGGAGGGTGGGGGAACACAAAAATGATATTCGGAAGAATAACGATACATCCATAGCTAGGCATGTTAACAGCTATCATGGTGGGAGGGAGGATGCCATAAGAGTAATGGGTATTGATTACATCAGACCCCCAGCAAGAGGAGGCAACTGGGACAGACTATTACTGCGGAAGGAGTGCTTTTGGATTTATACCTTAAAGACTGAGGTACCGACTGGACTGAATGAACAACTGTCTTTCCTCCCTTTTTTAGATGCACCTTAGTGTAGGGTGCATCGTAGGAGGGATAGACTACGGTGAGTGGGGGCGCCATTGGCGTGGGGTTCTAGGGTGCCGACCTCCACAGGCTAGGTAGGGACAGTCTATAATACTAGGGTATGTGCAGTGTGCACTTAGGTTTTATCCTTCCTTCTTTCCTCCTTTTTATCTTATGGTCCATGACAGTTCTCCTCTTCTCCTTTTTGGAGTAGGGCCCCCCCCCCCCTCTCTCTATGGACTCCTCTGTTTATCTGAGTCTGATTTTATATTTACCCCCCCCCTCCCTCCCCCCCCCCCTTGTTTAACCCTCTGGGTCTGTTTGTCCTCCTGTTCACGCCAAATTTTGGTTTTGGTTTTGTGCTTTTATTGGGGTTCCATATGTACTTTATGGGTTGGAGTATTGTCTGATTGATCAATTGGCCTTTTTGTCTAAATTGGTATCTTTAGTGCGTCTTGGATGATCCTGCGATCGTGTAGGCCCTGTGCACCTTTATTTTGACACAAGGATTAATACCTTGCTGTTGGAATTTGATGTAGGCGCAGCCTGGTTAATAAGCAACTGTTTACCGGACACTTCCGGTTTTATTTCGGCTTGCGTTCCAGGCTCCTGCCTATGACGTCGGCGGCGCAGGTATGCTGATGCGGCCGACGGGCATGATGGTGACGTCGCTGTTTCCGGCATGGTGAATGCTGGGACTGACGTCACGACGCTGCGGTGGACTTACCGCGCATGCGCGGCCCCTATAAGAAGCGCGGTTTTCAAATTAACCGGCGCGGCACCTGCAGCTTGGCGCTCTTCCTTGCTGGATGTTATTTGGGGTAAGCAGCTTGGTTTATGAGGCTATTACTCATGTTTGTTTGATTGGATGGGCTGTAAGTTATGATTTTTATTCCACAGTTCCGTCCATGGGGCAATTTTGATTGTATATCAGTCCAGTTATGATTACTGATATGACGACTTGTACCCTGAAATGACTCCCCTGATGATTCTTTGAAACGCGTCGGGAGGTACTGTGGTATGGTTCTAGCGAAGTGAAGGTATTTGTGCAAGACCTTTATGAGGTCACCTGACTTTGAGCCATATCATCACATGCCCTATAAAAATACGGTAAGGCCGTTTTTTTCTGCTTTAATGGTTGCGAACATTTGTTTGATTCTGATGAAGCGACCATCCTAGCTGTGTTTATCAATGCAGGTTTGAGTGTGACTTGTATTCATACCTCCTGTACTGTGTGCCTTATATGATTCGTCTGGAGGCTGTTAGTACACTTTCTGCAGCCCTTGACAGATGTTTTATTCTTTTATGGTGGCAGTCCACCTTTTATCTGCATATCTAATAAATGTTATATTTTAGGAGTTTTTCCTTGGTTTGACCCCTTTTTGCTATATGAAACACTGTAATTATGCTGCAGCTGGGGTACATCGGCACACGCATGCGCACTAGCTGCCTCTCCACACTTAGACGTGGAGGGGAAATTTGTCTTGGAGATGCTGTCTATGAACAGAAGGAAAAGCTAAAGGAAGCCTGACTTTCTATCCCTCCGAATTATGAAATGCAGCAATGAATTCCATGAGTTTGCTATAACATTAGCGTAGCAAAATGTGCATGAGGGTGTCATGCACGGGTGCTAGAAATAGCTTGTCACCAGTGGGGCACTAATGGAATACAACAGCCAGTTCTATGATGCCACAAAATGGCAGTATTTTGTGCTATCATTATAGCTTATTAAAAACAGAGCACGAGGTTGTCATGCAGAGGTGCTGCACATAGATTTGCAGTAGTGTGAATTGACAAAAGTACAATAGCCACGTTTAGGATACAACTAGGTACAGTGAGTGTTTGCTAGTAAAATTGCTTAGTTTAAAAAAGTTGTAGTGTGCAATGCAGGCAGATGCGCTCTGCAAATGTCTTTGCACTAGTGGGACTATAGCAAAGTCCAATAGCCACGTATAGGATGCCACTAGGTACACTGAGTGTGTGCTAGTATAATGGCTTCGTTATAATTTGTTGGAGTGTGCAACGCAGGCAGATGCGCTCTGCAAATGTCTTGGCACTAGTGGGACTATAGCAAAGTCCAATAGCCACGTATAGGATGCCACTAGGTACACTGTGTGTTTGCTAGTATAATGGATGAGTTTAAAAAAGATAAAGTGTGCAATGCAGGCAGACGTGCTGCAAATAACGTTCCAATACTGTGAATTGACAAAAGTACAATAGCCACGTTTAGGATACAACTAGGTACAGTGAGTGTTTGCTAGTATAATGGCTTCGTTATAATTAGTTGGAGTGTGCAACGCAGGCAGATGCGCTCTGCAAATGTCTTGGCACTAGTGGGACTATAGCAAAGTCCAATAGCCACGTATAGGATGCCACTAGGTACACTGACTGTTTGGTAGTATAATGGCTGAGTTTAAAAAAGTTAGAGTGTGCAATGCAGGCAGACGTGCTGCAAATAACGTTCCAATACTGTGAATTGACAAAAGTACAATAGCCACGTTTAGGATGCCACTAGGTACACTGACTGTTTGCTAGTATAATGGCTGAGTTTAAAAAAGTTAGAGTGTGCAATGCAGGCAGACGTGCTGCAAATAACGTTCCAATACTGTGAATTGACAAAAGTACAATAGCCACGTTTAGGATGCCACTAGGTACACTGACTGTTTGCTAGTATAATGGCTGAGTTTAAAAAAGTTAGAGTGTGCAATGCAGGCAGACGTGCTGCAAATAACGTTCCAATACTGTGAATTGACAAAAGTACAATAGCCACGTATAGGATGCCACTAGGTACACTGACTGTTTGCTAGTATAATGGCTGAGTTTAAAAAAGTTAGAGTGTGCAATGCAGGCAGACGTGCTGCAAATAACGTTCCAATACTGTGAATTGACAAAAGTACAATAGCCACGTTTAGGATGCCACTAGGTACACTGACTGTTTGCTAGTATAATGGCTGAGTTTAAAAAAGTTAGAGTGTGCAATGCAGGCAGACGTGCTGCAAATAACGTTCCAATACTGTGAATTGACAAAAGTACAATAGCCACGTTTAGGATGCCACTAGGTACACTGACTGTTTGCTAGTATAATGGCTGAGTTTAAAAAAGTTAGAGTGTGCAATGCAGGCAGACGTGCTGCAAATAACGTTCCAATACTGTGAATTGACAAAAGTACAATAGCCACGTTTAGGATGCCACTAGGTACACTGACTGTTTGGTAGTATAATGGCTGAGTTTAAAAAAGTTAGAGTCTGCAATGCAGGCAGACGTGCTGCAAATAACGTTCCAATACTGTGAATTGACAAAAGTACAATAGCCACGTTTAGGATGCCACTAGGTACACTGACTGTTTGGTAGTATAATGGCTGAGTTTAAAAAAGTTAGAGTCTGCAATGCAGGCAGACGTGCTGCAAATAACGTTCCAATACTGTGAATTGACAAAAGTACAATAGCCACGTTTAGGATGCCACTAGGTACAGTGAGTGTTTGCTAGTATAATGGCTGAGTTTAAAAAAGTTAGAGTGTGCAATGCAGGCAGACGTGCTGCAAATAACGTTCCAATACTGTGAATTGACAAAAGTACAATAGCCACGTTTAGGATGCCACTAGGTACACTGACTGTTTGCTAGTATAATGGCTGAGTTTAAAAAAGTTAGAGTGTGCAATGCAGGCAGACGTGCTGCAAATAACGTTCCAATACTGTGAATTGACAAAAGTACAATAGCCACGTTTAGGATGCCACTAGGTACACTGACTGTTTGCTAGTATAATGGCTGAGTTTAAAAAACTTGGAGTGTGCAATGCAGGCAGATGTGCTCTGCAAATGTCTTGGCACTAGTGGGACTATAGCAAAGTCCAATAGCCACGTATAGGATGCCACTAGGTACACTGAGTGTGTGCTAGTATAATGGCTTCGTTATAATTAGTTGGAGTGTGCAACGCAGGCAGATGCGCTCTGCAAATGTCTTGGCACTAGTGGGACTATAGCAAAGTCCAATAGCCACGTATAGGATGCCACTAGGTACACTGAGTGTTTGCTAGTATAATGGCTTCGTTATAATTAGTTGGAGTGTGCAACGCAGGCAGATGCGCTCTGCAAATGTCTTGGCCCTAGTGGGACTATAGCAAAGTCCAATAGCCACGTATAGGATGCCACTAGGTACACTGAGTGTTTGCTAGTATAATGGCTTAGTTATAATGAGTTGGAGTGTGCAACACAGGCAGATGCGCTCTGCAAATGTCTTGGCACTAGTGGGACTATAGCAAAGTCCAATAGCCACGTATAGGATGCCACTAGGTACACTGAGTGTTTGCTAGTATAATGGCTTAGTTATAATGAGTTGGAGTGTGCAACGCAGGCAGATGCGCTCTGCAAATGTCTTGGCACTAGTGGGACTATAGCAAAGTCCAATAGCCACGTATAGGATGCCACTAGGTACACTGAGTGTTTGCTAGTATAATGGCTTCGTTATAATTTGTTGGAGTGTGCAACGCAGGCAGATGCGCTCTGCAAATGTCTTGGCACTAGTGGGACTATAGCAAAGTCCAATAGCCACGTATAGGATGCCACTAGGTACACTGAGTGTTTGCTAGTATAATGGCTTCGTTATAATTAGTTGGAGTGTGCAACGCAGGCAGATGCGCTCTGCAAATGTCTTGGCACTAGTGGGACTATAGCAAAGTCCAATAGCCACGTATAGGATGCCACTAGGTACACTGAGTGTTTGCTAGTATAATGGCTTCGTTATAATTAGTTGGAGTGTGCAACGCAGGCAGATGCGCTCTGCAAATGTCTTGGCCCTAGTGGGACTATAGCAAAGTCCAATAGCCACGTATAGGATGCCACTAGGTACACTGAGTGTTTGCTAGTATAATGGCTTAGTTATAATGAGTTGGAGTGTGCAACGCAGGCAGATGCGCTCTGCAAATGTCTTGGCACTAGTGGGACTATAGCAAAGTCCAATAGCCACGTATAGGATGCCACTAGGTACACTGAGTGTTTGCTAGTATAATGGCTTCGTTATAATTAGTTGGAGTGTGCAACGCAGGCAGATGCGCTCTGCAAATGTCTTGGCCCTAGTGGGACTATAGCAAAGTCCAATAGCCACGTATAGGATGCCACTAGGTACACTGAGTGTTTGCTAGTATAATGGCTTAGTTATAATGAGTTGGAGTGTGCAACGCAGGCAGATGCGCACTGCAAATGTCTTGGCACTAGTGGGACTATAGCAAAGTCCAATAGCCACGTATAGGATGCCACTAGGTACACTGAGTGTTTGCTAGTATAATGGCTTAGTTATAATGAGTTGGAGTGTGCAACGCAGGCAGATGCGCTCTGCAAATGTCTTGGCACTAGTGGGACTATAGCAAAGTCCAATAGCCACGTATAGGATGCCACTAGGTACACTGAGTGTTTGCTAGTATAATGGCTTCGTTATAATTAGTTGGAGTGTGCAACGCAGGCAGATGCGCTCTGCAAATGTCTTGGCACTAGTGGGACTATAGCAAAGTCCAATAGCCACGTATAGGATGCCACTAGGTACACTGAGTGTTTGCTAGTATAATGGCTGAGTTTAAAAAACTTGGAGTGTGCAATGCAGGCAGATGTGCTCTGCTAATGTCTTTGCACTAGTGGGACTATAGCAAAGTCCAATAGCCACGTATAGGATGCCACTAGGTACACTGAGTGTGTGCTAGTATAATGGCTTAGTTATAATTCGTTGGAGTGTGCAACGCAGGCAGACGTGCTGCAAATGTCTTGGCACTAGTGGGACTATAGCAAAGTCCAATAGCCACGTATAGGATGCCAATAGGTACACTGAGTGTTTGCTAGTATAATGGCTTCGTTATAATTTGTTGGAGTGTGCAACGCAGGCAGATGCGCTCTGCAAATGTCTTGGCCCTAGTGGGACTATAGCAAAGTCCAATAGCCACGTATAGGATGCCACTAGGTACACTGAGTGTTTGCTAGTATAATGGCTGAGTTTAAAAAACTTAGAGTGTGCAATGCAGGCAGATGTGCTCTGCTAATGTCTTTGCACTAGTGGGACTATAGCAAAGTCCAATAGCCACGTATAGGATGCCACTAGGTACACTGAGTGTTTGCTAGTAAAATTGCTTAGTTTAAAAAACTTGGAGTGTGCAATGCAGGCAGATGTGCTCTGCAAATGTCTTTGCACTAGTGGGACTATAGCAAAGTCCAATAGCCACAGATAGGATGCCACTAGGTACACTGAGTGTTTGCTAGTATAATGGCTTACTTAGAATGAGTTGGAGTGTGCAGAGGACAAGAGGGTACAGTGGCAGGATTGTGGTGCTCTGGGTAGAGGAATGGAAGCCTGCCTTTCTATTCCCTCCTAATGGTGAAATGCAGGGAGGAAATCCCTGACCTGGGCTACACAGACGCTGTTGCTGTTTGCAGGACCTGTCACCTATGGCTCTCTGACCCTGCCGGTACGAGCCCTTAAAAGGACTGCTAGAATGTGCTCTCCCTAAGCTGTCTAACGCTGTGTATGCAGCGCATACAGCTGTATCGGCGATAGGACAAAGGACGGAACTGCGACAGTGATGTCTGACACCAAAGACGCAGAAGGCAGATAATGGCGATCGTGAAGAAAATGTCCGGTTTTATAATGCAGGGACATGTGACATGCAGATCCTATCACACATGCCGTTGCTTCTCTGCCTCAAAGTCCACTTAGGTGTGTGTGTGTCTGTGATTGGCTGACATGCTGGCCAGCCCCACAAGACGCGCGCGCTTAGGGAAGGAAGACAAGAAAAAAAAAAAAAAAATGGCGATCGCCATTATAGAAACAGCAGTGATCTGAAGGCGCTGTTCACGCACACTATACACTGAAATGTGATAATAGTTTGATTCACAGAGTGACTTACACTATTACAGCAGAAACCAAGCTAAGATTTAGCTGTTTTTTGGCTGCTAGAACCGTTCTCGAACGTTTCTAGAACTATCGAGCTTTTGCAAAAAGCTCGAGTTCTAGTTCGATCTAGAACATGCCCCAAAATCACTCGAGCCTAGAACTGGAGAACCACGAACCACGAACCGCGCTCAACTCTAGTTGCAAATGAACACCACATAGATGTTGCAGATCTTCTTGATGAAACCAGTGAGGAACAATCAATAGTAGGTGGACCTCTTCCTATGGCTCTTCAAAAATATATTCTGCAACAGCTGGTATGCATTTACCGTGTTTTCCAAGCCTTATTAGGAATTTTTTGGCCTTTTTTAGAGTATGCTTAAAATATAAGCCCTACTCCAAAAATAAACCCTAGTTGCGGTTCAGTAATGCAGCACCCTGCACCCTATGGTGCCAGGTGTTGCTAAGAAACAACAAAATCCCAGGCTCCTGGAGTTCAGTGCTGGCAACCGACAGCAGACATTCAAATTGTCCACTTCCCAGCCTTGGGAACAGGTTAGCAATGGGTTTAGAGGGGTCGCTGCCCATTGGCTGGGACCTGCCCAATCCGGGAGCTGGAAGCCCAGGAAGGGGAGTGGTCAAAGAGTCAGTTAAAAATACCAATTTGGGTAAAAAGGAGTGGAGAACGGATGTATGTGTGGAGGCTCAGGTCCACTTCAAGGGCCTGAGGTGGTCTTAGTTGTCGCATAAGCAGTGGTCACCAGGGAGTCGAGTAACAGGAACTCCAGGGACCAAGGCACGGCAGGGTACAGAGCCCTAGGCCAGGTGGAAGTTTCAGGCCCATCTGGCAAGTCTGCAGGTGACGAGGACTTACACGGTTTATCACCACCAGAGTATCCGGGACACAGTGGCAGAGAGGGAACCAGGGAGTGACACGAAAGTCTTGCCCCGCATCGGTTCACGCCACCTGTCATACGGGCCAGAGGCAGCAGGAGAGAGAGAATCAGGGAGAGACTCCAAACAGCTTCACGCCACGGGGACCCCCAATTACGAGGTGTCAGAGACAGAGCCAACAGAACCACAGGACCAACACTGGACAAAGGGAACCTGGGACCCCCGCAACCAGCACCAGACTGCATCTTACCATATGTGTGAGTTAAGAACCTGTTAACCTTCAGTCTCTATGTGGTCTCCATTACTGCTGCATTCCTGCATTATGAACTAACATACTACTACAACCACCAACATCCTCCCCTGGGGCACTGCTCTACTTGTGGAGAGTGATAACATCCAGGCTGCCCTATACCATCAGCCCCAGTGGTGAGATATTGTGCAGCGGCGGCTTATACACATTGCCGCATACCGCAAGTGGCGTCACAGACATTAAAAACTATCTATCCCCTGTAAATATAACCCCTTTTACAAGCGGCCCCTTGGGTCACAGAATCATAGACTCTGAGAACCGGACGCCCGGGTCCGATCAGCTCCCCTGGAAGCCCTGGGGCGCGGCAGCCTGCTTTGGCATCACGAACAGTAAGGCAGAGTCCAGGCAGGTAAAAAAGTTAAAGAATTCAGCAGGACACTTCATTAAAGAAAGTAGACACCCCCAAAAGAGAGAAGACAATCGCTAAAGAAATGAGACAGAGCCCTCCCCCTCAAAAAAAAATCACACTCAGCAGACCACGAACAAGTGCAGCTGACAAGTGACGATGGTGCATGGGCTCTCCCACGGAGATCTGCATCAATGTCTGGTCCCTCACCGTTCTGCTCACACACACACATCTGATCGCAGTATCATTCCACTCTCACACATACACATGATCACAGTAGCATTACTGCGCTCACACTAGTGGCGTAACTAGAGTTTGATGGGCCCCTATGCAAAGTTCAGACCTGGGCCCCCCCTCCACGTACACTGACACTTAGGGTACGGGATAATGACACTGACACTCGGGGTACAGGATAATGATGCTGACACTTGGCTCTTACCCACAGCACCCAGATTTCCCATGATCTGAAATCCCTCTATCAGCACCCAGCTTTCCTATGTTCTGATATCCTTCTTGTCCTCGGCACACTGCTTCCCTATGCTCTGCTATACATCTTTCCCTCAGCACCCAGCTTTCCCATATCAGAGCATGGGAAAGCTGGGTGCTGAGACATGATGTATAGCAGAGCATGGGAAAGCTGGGTGCTGAGGGAAAAGAGCCTTTTTCCCTCAGCACAAAACGTTCCCATCCCCTGCTTGTATCTTTGTCCCCCTTTGTATATAGTTCTCCAAATACAATAATGGCACCCACATAGCCTTCCAAATAGCATAAAGGGTCCCACATAACCCTTCATATATTAGAATACACTTCCATAGTCCTCCCTGTATTATAATGCATTTCCCATAGTTCTCCATGCATTATAATTCACCCCATAGTACTCAATATATAATACTGCACCCCATAGTTCTCCATGTATTATACTGCACCACATAGTCCTTCATATATTATAATGCATCCCCATAATCCTCCATGTATAAAGTAACCCTCCAATTATTATAATGAATTTCTCATAGTTCTCCATATATTATAATTCACCCCATAGTTCTCCTTATATTATACTGCACCACATAGTCCCCAATGTTTTATAATGCACCCCCATAGTCCATGTATAAGGTAGCCTCCATAGTCCTCCATATATTATAATGTAGCCCCCATAATCCTATATGTATTATAACGCAACCCCATAAAACTTCATATTGCATTATGCAGCCCCATACTCCTCCATGCATAATGCACCCCTATATTCCATGTATAAGGTGTCCTTCATTTTGTATTAGGCAGCCCCCCCAGACCTCCATATATAATAATGCAACCAGCCTTTCAGGCCTCCATGCATAATAATGCAGCCAGCCTCCTCAGGCCTCCATGTATAATATAGCAGACAGTCTCTCGAGACCACCTCCATGTATAACAATGCACCCAGCCTCCTCAGGCCTCCATGTATAATATAGCAGCCAGCCTCTCCAGGCCTCCATGTATAACAATGCACCCAGCCTCCTCAGGCCTCCATGTATAATGCAGTATCTCCAGGCCTCCATGTATAATGCAGTATCTCCAGGCCTCCTTGTATAATGCAGCCTCTCCAGGCCTCCATGTATAACAATGCAGCCTCCCCAGACCTCCATGTATAATAATGCAGCCTTCCCTGACCTCCATGTATAATGCAGCCTCTCCAGGCCTCCAAGTATAATAATGCAGCTTCCCCAGACCTCTGTGTATAAAGCAGCCTTTCCAGGCCTCCATGTATAATAATGCAGCCTCCCCAGACCTCCATATATAATGCAGCCTCCCCAGACCTCCATGTATAAAGAAGCCTCTCCAGGCCTCCATGTATAATGCAGCCTCTCCAGGCCTCCATGTATAATAATGCAGCTTTCCCAGACCTCCATGTATAAAGCAGCCTCTCCAGGCCTCCATGTATAATAATGCAGCATCCCCAGACCTCCATATATAATGCAGCCTCCCCAGACCTCCATGTATAAAGCAGCCTCTCCAGGCTTCCATGTATAATAATGCAGCTTCCCCAGAACTGCCTTTCCAAGCCTCTGGCCACCGTTTACTCACTTATATTAAGAAAACCCCCCAAAAAAACCAAACTACTCACCTTCTCTCTTCCTTCCACCCCTGCTGTCCTCCCCGCTGCTCGTTCTCCCGGTGCTGCGGTTGGCGTCCTCCCGTCCTGCACTCTGTGCACTCAGCACAGCAGTCGCTCGGGAGTGATGTCACCGCACAGGGGAAGAATGGTGATGCATAGCGCGGCGCCGGCCACGCTATGCTTCATCATTACTGTGCGCGGTGACGAGGGAGACGCCGCAGCCGCTGACACCAGGCAGGGGGGCCCGGTGTCGGCGGCGGCAGCGAGTCAAATAGCGGCTGCGTAGTCTGTGACAGATCAGCGCAGCTCTTCTCACATTGACAGGAGCTGGCTGCTGATCTGCCTGGCGGCCGCCGGGCCCCTAGCCTCCCGGGCCCGGTCGCGATCGCGACTGCTGCGACCACGGTACTTACGCCACTGGCTCACACACACATACACATAGGGTCACAATATTACTCTGCTCTCACTAACTCTGAGCGAGTGATACTGCTTCTGGCTAGCAGGGGGAGCCACCGCTGTAGAATGCATGGAGATCTGACAGCAACGCAGACCTGTATGTGAGAGAAGTCCATGCACTTGCCAACTCTACATGTCCAGAGTCTGATAAGTGCGATTCTCCTGGGTGATGTCACCTTCTTTTGGGAGGAAACTTAGGAATACATTGGGAATAGTCTTGTTTCCCCAAAAATAAGATTTACCATCAAAATAAGCCCTATCACTTTTTTTGGAGTAAATAATAATATAAGACCGTGTCATATTTTTGGGCAAGTACGGTATAATAAATAAAGCAATGAAATTTGTACAAATGCATATAAATCTCTGATTAATCATGTGCACAGTATATAACAGGATTTACTGATCAACCAGAACATTAAAACCATATCTACACCTGCCTAATATTGTGCAGATTATCACAAAAGAAAACCGCTCAGACCAATTGAGGCATGGACTCCAGAAGACATATCGGTGTCCTGTGGTATCTGATGCCAAGGCATTAGCAGCAGATCTTTTACTAGGGTTGGCCCAAAATTCCAACTTTTCACCTATGCACAGAATAGCAAAGTGTTGTGGAGGGACCCATTATCTTTTTATTCAACTCGTACTCCTCTTTGCTTGAATCTTCAAGTTGAGTATTTCTGCCCCTTAGTTTATAGTAGGAAGTAGGGTCTTACCCAGTACGGACATGGGATATGAAGGGATCATGATACACTCACCTTTTCAGGTTGTGCAAGTCACAATCCCTATGCAGCACATTCAGTAGTGGTACCAGCTGCAACCCCGAGGTGTATAGGATGTAGAAGGATGTAAGTAGAAATCTGGTATATACCGCGCTGATATTCAATGGTATACTATTGTAATCCCTTTATTGTTCGTACAGGTCTACACGTTTTAGAGACATCCATCTTCTTCCTCAGGACGTCAAAGGATGATTGTTCCTTTGATGTCCTGAGGAAGGAGATGGATGTCAGTGAAACACGTAGACCTGTATAAACAATAAAGAGATTACATTAATATACCATTGAGTATCAGCGCAGTATATACCCGATTTCTACTTACATCCTACTACATCCTATACACCTTGGGGTTGCAGCTGGTAACACTACTGAATGTGCTGCATAGGGATTGTGACTTGCACAACCTGAAAAGGTGAGTGTCATGGCCCCCCACTAGCTGTATAGCTTGTGGGACACATGGTCGCACAGACCCCCTCATTTGAATTTGAATATTTATTTTCAAGTATTTGCTGTGTTAAAAGTTAATATTCAGGTGGTGGTTAGTAAATAGTTAATTGTTACGCTCACCGAGGAGCGGCGAACGTCCGGAGATGGACCCACTGGACCGTGCACCGGACTCCCCTGAGAAGACGGCCAGCAGCGAACCCCTATACAGGGACTGTGCGGCGCCTCCCCAGAAGGCCTAAATGCACGGCAGCCAGGGACCGGAGGTAGGAGTCTCTGTACGGCCAGGCGTGGCTCGGGTACGATGTCTGCGGCAGGCGGAACACGGAAGTGGCACCGGAGATGTTTCACAGCAGGTGACGTCCACAGCCGGTACGGTCCGGATAGTGTCCACGGCAGGTATGGCACGGTGACGTCCACGGTAGGAATGGGTGGTGACGTCCACAGCCGGAACGGTACAGATAGTGTCCACGGCAGGTATGGCACGGTGACGTCCACGGTAGGAGTAGGTGGTGACGTCCACAGCCGGTATGGTCTAGATGGCACTATGGTGAGACACAGGATTAGAATCAGGTAACAAATGTACGGATCATAAACAATAGCAGAAACAGATTAGGACACTGGCAATGCACTAATAGAGGCGTTGCTCGGGCGCCTGCTGCCGGGGGAAGTGAACTTAAATACCTATTAGGCAGCAGGTGACCTCTGAGATCACTTCCAGGATTTGGGGCATGCCACTTTAAGAAAGGGGGCGTGGCCTCGCACGCAGCCTAGAATCACCTACAGCAATTCTGTGTGAGGAGGAAACTGCAGCAGGCCTAGGAGTGGGAGCAGCGTCTGCAGAGCCATGGGGCCGGTAAGTGGAAGGCCTTCTCTGCCTGGGAGTGGGGGCAGGAATGCATGTGGGAGCCATGCTGGGACCGGGCAGATGTGAGGGAGAGCTCCCCCCCCGGGGTCTGGTGGGACCAGGCGTTACAGTACCCCCCCCCTGAAGCCCCCTCCTCCTCAGGAAGCTCCGGAGGAGACGAGGAGCATCCACGTCCTCCGCAGGTACCCACGTCCTCTCCTCAGGACCGAACCCCTTCCAGTCCACCAGATAATAGGTTTTACCTCGGACCTCCTTAGCCGCAAGGATGGCTTTTACCTCATAGACGTCATCATCACCAACAGGAGGAGGCGAGACCCCAGGATCACCATGGAAACGACTCAGGACCACCGGCTTGAGGAGGGACACATGGAAGGAGTTCGGGATGCGAAGAGTCGACGGCAGCTTCAACTTGTAGGACACCTCATTGATCCGTCGGAGCACTTCAAAGGGACCAAGGAAGCGGGGACCCAGCTTGTAAGACGGCTGTTTCAGGCGGACATACTTGGACGAGAGCCAGACTTTATCTCCGGGTCGGAAGAAAGGAACATCCAGACGTTTCTTGTCAGCGTGTTTCTTCATGCGGACAGAGGACCGTTCCAGAGCCGACTTGGTCTCAGCCCAGACGGCGGAGAAGGACCTCACGAGGTCATCAGCTGCAGGGTTGCCTGAGGAACTTGTCACAGGACACGGCACTTTGGGTCGCTGTCCATACACCACCTGGAACGGAGATTTAGCAGAGGACTCACTGTCATGGTTGTTATAGGAGAACTCGGCCCACGGAAGCAGTTTGACCCAGTCGCTGTGGTGTTCGTCCACGAAGTGGCGGAGATAGTTAGTCAGGATTTGGTTAATGCGCTCCACTTGCCCATTGGACTGAGGGTGGTAGGCAGAAGAAAAGTCCAATTCCACATCCATCATCTTGCAGACTGCTCTCCAGAACCGAGCGGTGAACTGGACCCCTCTGTCGGACACGATATGGAGAGGCAAGCCATGAAGCCGGAAGATGTGTTGGATGAAGAAGTCAGCAAGAACCGGAGCGGACGGTAGCCCGGAGAGTGGTGTGAAGTGGGCCATCTTGGAGAACCGGTCCACTACCACCCAGATGACTGTGCAGCCAGACGATTTTGGCAGGTCCGTGATGAAATCCATGCCGATATGTTGCCATGGAGCGGATGGTACAGGTAAAGGAAGCAAAGGGCCCGCCGGAAGGGTCTTCGGGACCTTGTTCCGGGCACAGGAGGGACAGGATGAACAAAAGTCCTGGACGTCTTGACGTAACCCTGGCCACCAGTAATATCGGGATATCAATTGCAGAGATTTCTTTTGACCCACGTGACCTGCTATTCTGGAAGAGTGTCCCCACCGGAGTACACGTTCCCTATTGACCTCAGCAACAAACGTCTTACCGGGAGGAAGGTGATGCATGCCGACTGGAGCCGCCATTAGTTTGGAAGGTTCTATGATGTGCCGAGGTTCATCCTCCTGGTCCTCTGACAGGAATGATCGAGACAGCGCATCGGCTTTCAGGTTCTTCTCGGCTGGACGGAAATGCAGAACGAAATCAAAGCGGGCAAAGAATAATGACCATCGGGCCTGTCGGGGGTTTAGCCTGCGGGCTGTCTGAAGATATGCCAGATTCTTGTGGTCAGTATAGATGGTAACTGGATGCAATGACCCTTCCAGCAGGTATCGCCATTCCTCCAGAGCCAGCTTGACTGCCAGCAACTCACGGTCTCCGATTGAGTAGTTTCGTTCTGCTGGGGAGAAAGCCTTAGAAAAGAAGCCGCAGGTTACGGTCTTACCCTCTGACGTTTTCTGTGTAAGGACCGCACCGGCTCCGGATGAGGAGGCATCTACCTCAAGGATAAACGGCTGGTTGATGTCGGGTCTGTGTAAGGCTGGAGCAGAAGCAAAGGCACGTTTAAGGGACAGGAACGATTCTTCAGCTTCCGGTGTCCATTTCTTCGGGTTCTCCCCTTTGCGAGTGAGAGAGGATATGGGACGCACCAGAGATGAGAAATGTGGAATGAATTGCCGGTAATAGTTGGCGAATCCCAGGAATCGCTGGATAGCCTTCAACCCTTCCGGACGGGGCCATTTCAGTACGGCTGAAACCTTGTCAGGATCCATCTTCAGGCCGGTATCCGAGACTATGTGGCCAAGGAAGGGTAACGAGGTCTGCTCAAACAGGCATTTCTCGAGTTTGGCGTAAAGGCGATTCTCTCTCAATCTCCGCAGGACCAGACGGACATGTCTTCGATGGGTATGCAAGTCCGGAGAGAAGATAAGGATGTCATCTAAATACACAACTACGCAGGTGTAGAGAAGATCACGGAAGACGTCGTTCACAAACTCCTGGAAGACCGCCGGTGCGTTACTGAGCCCAAAGGGCATCACTCGGTATTCATAGTGCCCATCACGAGTGTTGAACGCGGTCTTCCATTCGTCTCCCGACCGAATGCGAACCAGATTGTATGCACCCCGGAGATCTAGTTTGGAAAAGATCTTGGCACCTCGGAAACGGTCAAACAGTTCTGGTATAAGGGGTAGCGGATACCTGTTTTTCACCGTGATCTTATTCAATCCGCGGTAGTCAATGCAGGGCCGTAGACCCCCATCCTTTTTTCCCACAAAGAAGAATCCCGCTCCGGCGGGAGAGGAGGATTTTCGGATGAAGCCTCGTGCTAAATTCTCCTTTATGTAGTCGGACATGGCTTGGGTCTCTTCTCGCGACAGTGGGTAGATGCGCCCACGAGGAGGGGTTGTACCTGGGAGCAGGTCGATGGGACAATCGTAGGGTCTGTGTGGCGGCAACGTCTCAGCTTCCTTTTTGTCAAAGACATCGGAAAAGGACCAGTAGGCGGGAGGTAACCCGGGAAGGTTGACCGGTTTGACTGGTGGGTGCGGAGGATGCACTGGTGTCAGGCAGTGATTGTGGCAAGAAGCACCCCATTGCAGGATGTCTCCGGAATCCCAGTCGAGCACAGGCTTGTGTGACCGAAGCCAGGGTATTCCCAGAAGAAGAGCATGAGCCATGCCAGGGAGCACATGGAAGGCGATTGTCTCAGAGTGTAGCAACCCCACTTGCATTGTACAGTTCTCTGTGATGAACCGGATGGGTTCGGAAAGCGGCTTTCCATCCACGGAAGACAGACTGATGGGGGTAGCAAGACATCGGACGGGAATCTGGTGTAGATCCACCACGGACTGCTGAATAAAGTTCCCGGCGGAGCCAGAATCCAGGAACGCATGTACTGACAACCGGATGGAGCCGCAGGACAGGGATACGGGCACCTGGAGAAAAGGAGAGGACTTGGCGTGACCTAGGGTGGCCTCTCCGATGGACCCTAGGCTCTGTAGTTTCCCGGCTTTACTGGACAGTCTTGAATCAGATGTTTGGCACTTCCGCAGTAAAAGCACTCTCCTGCCATTCTCCGATTCCTCTGTCGCAGTCTGGACTCAGTGACGCGGTCGACCTCCATGGGCTCGTGCGGAGCAGTAGGCCTGGTGGAGGAAGGTAACATCGGCCTTTGGAAGGTGGGCGCAAGGCGCGGGGTTCTTCTTGCCCGGGTGACCTCTCTGGCACGCTCTTGGAAGCGGAGATCAATACGGGTAGCCAGAGAGATCAGCTCTTCCAGGGTGGTAGGTACATCCCGGCCGGCCAGTTCATCCTTGATTTTTCCGGATAACCCTTCCCAAAAGGCAGCTACCAAGGCGTCATTGTTCCACTTGAGCTCGGAGGACAGAGTGCGGAACTCGATTGCATACTGTCCCACGGTGAGATTCCCCTGGTGGATTCTCATGAGTGAAGAGGCAGTAGATGAGAGACGGCCTGGTTCATCGAACACCTTACGGAAGGTGGTCAGAAAGACGGACAGGACTTGGACGGTCGGGTCATTCTTTTCCCAGAGCGGATTCATCCAAGCCAGAGCCTGACCAGTCAGATGAGACATGATAAATGCGATTTTCGAGCGATCGGTCGCTTGCTGCAGCGGCGACAGCTCAAAGTGCAGGGAGCACTGGTTTAAGAAACCGCGACACAAACGGGGATCCCCTCCATACATGGGTGGGGAGGCCAGGCGAGAAGGAGACATGTATGTCGATAATCCTGCAGAGTCGGGAGTTGTAGAGGAGGCCGGATTCTGCAGGGCATTTAGACGGGAATCCACGGCCGCCATGTCTTCAGCCATGCGTCTCTGGGCCTCATGCTGGCGGGACAGTTCCTGCAGTAGTTCACTCAACTGGGAGCTGTCGGAGGATACGGAGGTTTGCATGGATGCCAGACGGGATTCCACAGACTTTATGTAAGCCACGAACCTTGCTTGGGTCTCACGTTGGCGGGAGAGCTCCTGTTGCAGGTCATTCAGCGGGTTAACCGTGATCCCGGCGGAGTCCATGGCCCGAGCAAACTGTTACGCTCACCGAGGAGCGGCGAACGTCCGGAGGTGGACCCACTGGACCGTGCACCGGACTCCCCTGAGAAGACGGCCAGCAGCGAACCCCTATACAGGGACTGTGCGGCGCCTCCCCAGAAGGCCTAAATGCACGGCAGCCAGGGACCGGAGGTAGGAGTCTCTGTACGGCCAGGCGTGGCTCGGGTACGATGTCTGCGGCAGGCGGAACACGGAAGTGGCACCGGAGATGTTTCACAGCAGGTGACGTCCACAGCCGGTACGGTCCGGATAGTGTCCACGGCAGGTATGGCACGGTGACGTCCACGGTAGGAATGGGTGGTGACGTCCACAGCCGGAACGGTACAGATAGTGTCCACGGCAGGTATGGCACGGTGACGTCCACGGTAGGAGTAGGTGGTGACGTCCACAGCCGGTATGGTCTAGATGGCACTATGGTGAGACACAGGATTAGAATCAGGTAACAAATGTACGGATCATAAACAATAGCAGAAACAGATTAGGACACTGGCAATGCACTAATAGAGGCGTTGCTCGGGCGCCTGCTGCCGGGGGAAGTGAACTTAAATACCTATTAGGCAGCAGGTGACCTCTGAGATCACTTCCAGGATTTGGGGCATGCCACTTTAAGAAAGGGGGCGTGGCCTCGCACGCAGCCTAGAATCACCTACAGCAATTCTGTGTGAGGAGGAAACTGCAGCAGGCCTAGGAGTGGGAGCAGCGTCTGCAGAGCCATGGGGCCGGTAAGTGGAAGGCCTTCTCTGCCTGGGAGTGGGGGCAGGAATGCATGTGGGAGCCATGCTGGGACCGGGCAGATGTGAGGGAGAGCTCCCCCCCCGGGGTCTGGTGGGACCAGGCGTTACATTAATAATTAGTTGAGGCAATCTGCCTTGAGCTGGTTTAATCCGGTTTTTCCATATTTGAATTTTGCGGGCTTTTAAGAGCTTTTGATTGGTCGCTGTGGAAAAGTGCGGGAAAGGAGACTGTATTTAAATACCTTGATTGCGGCGTCAGCTGTTAGTCGCCGCAAGATCACGAAGAAAGAAGCAGATGGAGAGTCTCGTGGAGCAGCTGTTGAAAAAAGCGGCGGCGTCGGGAGGAGAAGATTGGCTGCGGAGATGCCTGCTGTCGCCGTGTCAAGAGGCTGAGCCAGCGGAGGACATGGGTGCTGTTCCTGGGTCTTCTGAGGCGGCGGGGCAACAGGAGAAGATTGCGGAGCCGGCTGGTAGCGGGAGCAGCGACCAGGAGAAGAGGAAAAGGAAGATTCGTGAGGTGTACTTGACTCGCCCACCCCAGGGCTATGGGACACCCGGGGGTCGTCAGTGGTGGCTGGGCCCGACTCCGTACCCTGGTGGGGTCAATTAAGATGGCTTCAGTGGGGGTGATTGTTAAAGTTTATAGTTTTCGTGACGCCACCTGTGGTTTGCGGCTATTAAGTCGCCACTGCTGTATGAGGCCTCCGGGGTGATGGAACGGCAGCAATGGTGGTACTGCTCCCCACAGGTGGAGCGGTACCCCAGGGCAACAGTTGGTGCTTGTAAGTGTCTATGGTGATGTTGGTGTGAATGATACGGTGCAGGGCCGACAGGCAGTGAAAGAAACAGTCACAAACAGTAGTCTCTTTACCTTCTCCTCTTTTACTTTGAGAACAGTCCAGTCCTGGGAGACCGTTACAGGTGGTCGAGGGCTCCGGCCGGCCTGGACGTAACTGAGGTATCTTTTTGGCCAGATGAGTATGAGGCCTACTCCTGTTCTTTCTTTGCTGTTATAGGACCCTGCACTCTGGATTAGCAATGGCCCTCTTGCTGCTGGGACCGGTGGTACGTCCCTCTCCCTGTGTGGTAGGCTGCGCAGGCCCTCTCTGGTGCTTCTCTGCTGGAGTCCACACCGGGCCCTGGTGATGCAGCTGTACCTTCAGGTTGTTTATGGGCCAGGTGCTTGCAGCTCTCCTGCCCTTCGGATTCAGCTACCAGGGAATATTTTAGGCCCAGGTGGCCACAGACTCCGATGTCCAAGTCTACTTCTTTGCCTCTCTGCAGCTCTGGCCTCCCTGGACTAAGCTAACCAGCTCCAGCCCCAGTTCACCAGACTGCACACTCTGCGTCTGCTCTCTCTGCTCTCTCCTCTCAGACTGAACACTAACTCCTCCCTCAGGTCAGACTTGAGGAATGCTCCCTGGAACTCCAGGTTCAGAGCTCCCTCTGCTGGCCTGAGGGAGAAACTGCGTTGGATGTTGAACTTACTGGCCAATGATCTCCCCAATTACCTCCAGGCTCAGCATTAACCCTTTGGAGGGGCAATGCTGTTGTGGCGACCAGGTCCTGGGGCGCCACATACTCACCGCCATCTTCAGCCGGTCGGAAGCGGTCATCACAGAAGAAGTCGCCGCCCACAGTTAGAGAAAGAGCGGGATCTCGCGAGAGGGCGCGTCATCAGGAGGAGACGTGCGCCAAGCCAAAATGGCGGCGCCAGAGCGACTCATCTAGCCGTCGCTGCCGTAAAGGCGCAGCGTCGGCCCAGGGAGCAGCTGTGGCCTGCAAAAGAGCAAAGGACTATCCGCAGAAGCGGAGTACAAGTCCGGAAGGGGCCACAGCTGCGTCGCGGGACGTGAGACCTGGCTCGTCCGACGACGGTGATGAAGAAATCGGCTACGCTGAGGTCTGGAGGTCCCCGTGCTCGCCTCAGGCGGAGGCTGGGAGCACTGAAAATCCTGGCAGCGGACCCGACCCGGATAGAAATGCGAGGAATGGTGAGAATTCAAATTCTGCTATTTCTATGAACGTTAATATGTTATCTGATTTTAGAAATGTAATTAAACAGGTTGTTAAGGAAGTTATAGAGGGTCAGGTTAAGGAAGTTGGGCCCCCTTTAAGCATGGTAAGTGAGCCTCCTGTTTTAAGCAGGGCTGGGGGGGTTGCTGAATCGTGCTTAAAGGAAGCCCTAATATGTGAGATGTCCCCTTTAGGTTTCCATTTAAATGCGGCCTTGAAGGAGCGCATTTGGAATAATGAATTTGTGGATCTCTTTTTATTGCTCCCATCCAGCAAGGAGCTGGGTAGGGGTGAGAAAAGAGATGAAAAAAGTGAAGGGGATGATAGAAATCGAAGTATGCCTAAATCGTTTAATAATTGGGTACAGGCTTTTTGCATTTATTCTGCTGTGCTGGGTGAAAGGTTTCCGGGCTACTGTAGTGGCGTATTTCAACATTTAGACAGTATTTTAGAGGCATATCGCAACTTCGGCGGTATGGCTTGGCTTAACTATGACGAATCTTTTAGGAAGAAGTTAGCTGTTCATCCTTCCATGAGATGGGGGGTGAAAGATGTGAGTTTGTGGATAAATTTGATGCTCCCTTTGAGAAATCAGGGAGCTAGGCAGCCTTACTCAGCACAGCAGAATAGTGTCAAAAAAGGAGTCTGTTTTGCTTAGGGTATGTGCGCACGTTGCTTTTTACCTGCTTTTTACCTGCTTTTTTGCTGCTTTTTCTTCTGCGCTGTTTAATGCCAAAATGGATGTGTTCTTCTATTCAAGCAAAGTCTATGGGAATTTGGGTTTCTTGTTCACACTATGTTGTTCAAAATGCTGCCTTTTTGAGGCAGAACTTTGGTCAAAAACTCAGCTTTTCAAAGAAGCAACATGTCAATTGTTTTTGCCATTTGGGTTTTGCACTGCAAAGCTGAGTTTTTGACCAAAGTTCTGCCACAAAAAGGCCGCATTTTGAACAACATAGTGTGAACAAGAAACCCAAATTCCCATAGACTTTGCTTGAATAGAAGAACACATCCATTTTGGCATTAAACAGCGCAGAAGAAAAAGCAGCAAAAAAGCAGGTAAAAAGCAGGTAAAAAGCAACGTGCGCACATACCCTTACAATGAGGGATTGTGCAAATGGCTTAGTAACTGCAGGTTTCGGCATGAGTGCTCCTTTTGTGGGGGCACTCATCCCATGTCAAAGTGCTACAAGCGGATTGCACAATCCCAACAGCAAAGTGGAGCAAAAGAGATGCTTTCCAAGAGCATGGACGCCAGTGATCCTGGGAAACATGCAGCCATGGCTAGATCGGTTCCCAGATCGGGAGAAAGCTAGGTTAATATCTCAGGGTTTTGATAAGGGTTTTCCGGTTCCTGAATTTTTGGGTGAGGGTTGTGTGTGGGTTGATAATTTATCCTCAGTGGATAGGTACCAAGAGGTGGTTAAAGAAAAAATCTTTAAAGAGATCAAACAAGGTAGGGTTGTGGGACCTTTTCAGTCCCTGCCATTTGAAAATTTTCGTTTGTCACCTCTTGGTATTGTTCCTAAGAAGGAAGTAGGAAATTTTAGGTTAATACATCACCTTTCTTTTCCGAGAGGGGCTTCTTTGAATGATGAAGTAGACAAGTCAAAAGCATCAGTTAATTATGCTTCCTTTGACCAGGCGGTTGATTTAGTTAGGAGTCAGGGAGTTAATGCATTGTTGGCAAAGGCAGACATCAAATCTGCTTTCAGGATTTTGCCAGTTAGTCCCGAAGGTTTCAATTCCTTGGGATTTCAATTTGACGGCGGGTTTTATTTTGATATGTGCCTGCCTATGGGCTTCTCATTGTCGTGTTTTTATTTTGAAGCTTTTTCGACGTTCATTCATTGGTGTGCTAGTTTTGGCTTTGTTAAGGGTGGGATTTTGCATTATTTAGATGATTTTTTGTTTGTGGGTGGTGCGTCTGATGATATTTGTTTACAGTCATTGAATAGATTTCAGGAGTTTTGTTGTAATTTCGGTATTCCGTTGGCGGAAGAGAAAACGGTAGGTCCGTGTTGTTGTCTTGAATTTCTCGGTGTCACTCTAGACTCTGGGAAGATGGAGTGTAGGCTACCGGAGGAAAAGGTAGTTAAATTGAGGTCGGCTTTGCATTTGTTATCGGTAAAAAATAAGGCGACTTTGAAAGAGTTTCAGTCAGTTTTAGGTCTTTTGAACTTTGCTTTACGTGTGATCCCAATGGGAAGAGTTTTTTTCCAGGGGTTTGTATGAAGCAACGAAAGGTGTGCATTCCCCTAGAGCTCATATTCGTTTGACAAGAAATCTAAGGGAAGACTTGTCAATTTGGTATGAATTTTTGAAGTCTTTTAATGGGCGTAGCTACATTCAATTTTCTTTTGCATCATCGGATGAGTTACGTTTTTTCACAGGTATATCTGAGAGCATTGGTTTTGGTTGTTGTTTTAAAGGTTTGTGGTCTGCTGGAGTTTGGGACAGTTCTTGGGTTATTAAAGGGGTTGTAAATAATAGGGTAGTTTTAGAATTGTTTCCTATTGTGGTTGTGTTGGTTGTGTGGGGGTCTTACTTGAAGGACAAGAGAATTTTGCTATTGTTAGAGAATCAAGGAATGGTTTTTGCTATTAATACCTTGTCCTCTAAGTGTGTTTGAGCGGCTAAGTTATTGAGGCATTTGGTCTTATTTTGTTTAAAGATAAACATATGGCTGAAAGCTCGCTTGGTTAGTAAGGTTAGCAGTGAAGCAGCTAAAGTTCTTTCTCGTCAGCAGCTGGATGCCTTTCACTCGCTAGTTCCGGACGCGGAAGTAGATGGAATTCCTTGTCCTCCACACCTGTGGGAACTAATTTGGAACTGATCCCAGTTTTTATCAGGAATTCGGTGGCTTCAAGAACATGGGCTGACTATTCAGCTCCATGGAGAGTCTGGATGGGTTTCTGTGATTCCATGAATCTTAATTATTATAGTGATAATTTGAGAACAGTGATGTTATTGATTGATAGTCTGGGAAAGAAAAAATGGTCGTTTGCGTCAATTGCAAAGCTTTTGGAAGGAGTGTCTTTTTTCCTAAAACTGGCTGGGAAGCCCACTTTAGTAAGTTATTTTCCCGTAAAGCAATTTTTGAAAGGTTATAAGAGAGTGTTGGGTCAGCCAGATAAGAGACATCCAGTCTCTTTTTCTTTGCTCGAGAAGCTTTGGTCATCCCTTAGTACTGTGTGCAGGGATGTTTACGAAACATGTCTATTTAGGACGGCTTTTGTCCTGGCATTTTTCGGTGCATTCCGAATTGGCGAACTTGTTTCGCCGAATAAATCAGTACAGTCGGGTTTATTATTAGAGGATGTTCGAATTGTTAATTCATCCTTGTTAATTTTTATCTGAAGATCGAAGACGGATCAATCAGGTAAGGGGTGTTTCATTAAATTGAACAAGCTACCTGGTAATATAGTCTGCCCAGTGCAAAATGTTATAAATTGGCTGGGAGTAAGGTCTTCGCAAAGTGGCGTGTTGTTGTTGCACAAAGATTTTTCTCCAACAACAATTTTTCAATTTAATGCTATTTTGAAGAGGTGCTTGGCACTTCTGGGCCTTGGTGATAAGAAGATTTCATCTCATTCATTCAGGATCGGGGCAGCTTCTGAAGCTGCTAGAATGGGTATGGAACCTAAGGAAATTATGAAATTAGGTAGGTGGGAATCTAAAAGGTATAAGTTGTATGTTAGACCAAATATGTTTTTAAATTAATTTTATCTTGTTCTCTTAGGTCCTTTAGTGATTTGGATTATAGGACATTCGTTTGTCTTTTGGGCTGAGAAGAGAGCAGCTCAGAGAATTTATTCTAAGAACTTATCATTCAATGCTTACCAAGTAAATGTAAAATGGTTGGGCTATAGAGGTTTAGTATGGAGGGATCTAAAAAATGTTTTAAAAAGCTTAATGTGTCAAAGGCCTAGCCCTAATGCTATTGTTATACACGCAGGGTTTAATGATTTGGGAAAAATCAGGACGCTTGCTCTCTTGGAAGAGATGCGTTCGGATTTTTGCTTATTTAAAAGTTGGTTTCCCGGGACTGTTTTTATATTTTCAGAAATAATCCCTCGTCTAGCTTGGGCCAACAAGAATTGCTGTTTTTGGAAAGGGTAAGAAAGAAAGTAAATAGGGTAATGTGTAAATATATGTTAAAAGTGGGAGGTTTTGCATTCAGGCACATTGACCTTGAAGGTTTTGTACCTGGTATCTACAGGGGTGATTTAGTCCACCTATCAGAAATTGGGTTGGATATATTTAATGTGGGATTCCAATCGATTATTGAAAAATGGCTGTGGTGTTTTGGGGGGGGCCATGACTCTGCGTGTCATGGCTTATGGGATAATCGCCCAGCTAGTGCTGGGTGGATTTGGTCTTAATTTATGGTTTCTATGGTGATTATTATTTTATTTGGAATTTATTTATTGTATTTATATTTATTGGAAATTTTTAGTAATCCCTTATTAAACATCTTCTAAAAATTAAACTGTCTTGTGTATTTATTGGGGTATTTAATTTATTTAAATGGGAGTGGGTCTTGTGCTACCATGTCAGGGCCCCCCACTAGCTGTATAGCTTGGGGGGCACATGGTCCCACAGACCCCCTCATTTGAATTTGAATATTTATTTTCAAGTATTTGCTGTGGTAAAAGTTAATATTCAGGTGGTGGTTAGTAAAGAGTTAATAATAGTTAGCTGAGGCAATCTGCCTTGAGCTGGTTTAATCCGTTTTTTCCATATTTGAATTTTGCGGGCTTTTAAGAGCTTTTGATTGGTCGCTGTGGAAAAGTGCGGGAAAGGAGACTGTATTTAAATACCTGGATTGCGGCGTCAGCTGTTAGTCATCGCAAGATCACGAAGAAAGAAGCACCCGCCCACCTGCCCTTTGGATCTGAGTGTTAGGCGTTGTCGTGATGTTTTTCAGTGGGATAATCGCCCAGCTAGTGCTGGGTGGATTTGGTCTTAATTTATGGTTTCTATGGTGATTATTATTTTATTTGGAATTTATTTATTGTATTTATATTTATTGGAAATTTCTAGTAATCCCTTATTAAACATCACGGCCTATTTCTTCCAAAAATTAAAGTGTCTTGTGTATTTATTGGGGTATTTAATTTATTTAAATGGGAGTGGGTCTTGTGCTACCATGTATCGTGATCCATGTATCGTGATCCCTTCATATCCCGTGTCCCTACTGGGTAAGACCCTATTGCGCTCTCTCTTCCACAGCAATTCTTTATTGGATCTGCCCCTTAGTTTGAGAAATCAAAAAATATCCAGCCCCCCAACAATAAAAAAATCTAAACAGAGTATCTAAAATAAAAAAAGTTTCATGGATCAGTTGCTCTTTTAAAGGGAATCTGTGATGAGTTCATTCAACCTGAACCACAGGCATCATAAATCAGACAAGTGCATGTACTATTGGATCTGTGTATGTTTATGCTGAAATGATAAAATTCCTTAAACTGGTGGAAGCTTCTCCTAACCCCAATCCTCCATCCTCTTGACTAACATGTTACTCTATATACATAGACAGGGAGAGGCCCCTAAATCTAGGGCAAATAGTGAGGAGAAGGAGCTGGGAATCTGCCGAGAACAAGTCATTCTAGACACATAGTCCCTGGCCAGCTATTCAAAGTACGTTTTGTCTGACGCGTCGCAGCATTTCTGAATAAAATATACCTGGCTGCAATAACAAGGCCAGAAGCCAGACTGTCAGGTTTCCTTAAATAGGCTTATATGAGATTACAAAAAGATGGATGACTACTTGCACTTTCACAAACAATGCTATTCTTGTCCATTGGATGACATTGGTATTAGAGCGACACTGAGGTGTATTACCAGATACAGTCCATGGACAAATGCTATGTTTAGAAGAAATTAGACGTGTTTTACTTAGTTAGGTCCAGAAATATTTGGACAGTGACACAAGTTTTGTTATTTTAGCTGTTTACAAAAACATGTTCAGAAATACAATTATATATATAATATGGGCTGAAAGTGCACACTCCCAGCTACAATATGAGAGTTTTCACATCCAAATCGGAGAAAGGGTTTAGGAATCATAGCTCTGTAATGCATAGCCTCCTCTTTTTAAAGGGACCAAAAGTAATTGGACAAGGGACTCTAAGGGCTGCAATTAACTCTGAAGGTGTCTCCCTCGTTAACTTGTAATCAATGAAGTAGTTAAAAGGTCTGGGGTTGATTACAGGTGTGTGGTTTTGCATTTGGAAGCTGTTGCTGTGACCAGACAACATGCGATCTAAGGAACTCTCAATTGAGGTGAAGCAGAACATCCTGAGGCTGAAAAAAAAGAAAAAATCCATCAGAGAGATAGCAGACATGCTTGGAGTAGCAAAATCAACAGTCGGGTACAGTCTGAGAAAAAAGGAATTGACTGGTGAGCTTGGGAACTCAAAAAGGCCTGGGCGTCCACGGATGACAACAGTGGTGGATGATCGCCGCATACTTTCTTTGGTGAAGAAGAACCCGTTCACAACATCAACTACTGAAGTCCAGAACACTCTCAGTGAAGTAGGTGTATCTGCCTCTAAGTCAACAGTAAAGAGAAGACTCCATGAAAGTAAATACAAAGGGTTCACATCTAGATGCAAACCATTCATCAATTCCAAAAATAGACAGGCCAGAGTTAAATTTGCTGAAAAACACCTCATGAAGCCAGCTCAGTTCTGGAAAAGTATTCTATGGACAGATGAGACAAAGATCAACCTGTACCAGAATGATGGGAAGAGAAAAGTTTGGAGAAGAAAGGGAACGGCACATGATCCAAGGCACACCACATCCTCTGTAAAACATGGTGAAGGCAACGTGATGGCATGGGCATGCATGGCTTTCAATGGCACTGGGTCACTTGTGTTTATTGATGACATAACAGCAGACAAGAGTAGCTGGATGAATTCTGAAGATATACTTTCAGCCCAGATTCAGCCAAATGCCGCAAAGTTGATCGGACGGCGCTTCATAGTACAGATGGACAATGACCCCAAGCATACAGCCAAAGCTACCCAGGAGTTCATGAGTGCAAAAAAGTGGAAAATTCTGCAATGGCCAAGTCAATCACCAGATCTTAACCCAATTGAGCATGCATTTCACTTGCTCAAATCCAGACTTAAGACGGAAAGACCCACAAACAAGCAAGACCTGAAGGCTGCGGCTGTAAAGGCCTGGCAAAGCATTAAAAAGGAGGAAACCCAGCGTTTGGTGATGTCCATGGGTTCCAGACTTAAGGCAGTGATTGCCTCCAAAGGATTCGCAACAAAATATTGAAAATAAAAATATTTTGTTTGGGTTTGGTTTATTTGTCCAATTACTTTTGACCTCCTAAAATGTGGAGTGTTTGTAAAGAAATGTGTACAATTCCTACAATTTCTATCAGATATTTTTGTTCAAACCTTCAAATTAAACGTTACAATCTGCACTTGAATTCTGATGTAGAGGTTTCATTTGAAATCCAATGTGGTGGCATGCAGAGCCCAACTCGCGAAAATTGTGTCACTGTCCAAATATTTCTGGACCTAACTGTATCGAACACATCACCCATCACCTTTTAAGAATTTATTTCTGGTTTCTGTGAGTTGATACCTCAGTTTTCTGAATGCACACTTGGTTTTCAGGGGCCTAAGGGAACAATTTTCACCATCTTCACTTCTAAATGAGGATTAACAAACGAATTTTTGTTAATCACCACTTCAGCAGGTTTTTTTCAGCACTGGAGTGGTGCTTTAAATGTAAGTACCCTGCCCACTGTCTTAAGGGTGCTTAACACGCTGTGACATCGCTAACGATATATCGTCGGGGGTCACATCGTTAGTGACACACAACCAGCGCCGTTAGCAACATCGCAGCGTGTGACAACAAGGAGAGACGATCAACGATCGCAAAAACGTCAAAAATCGTTGATCGTTGACATGTCGCTACTTTTCATAATATCGTTGGTGGTGCATGTGTGCCACCCCTGTGCCAGCAGCCGGCGCTGCTCGGGTCCGGGCCTTCTGGGGTGGTGGCTCGAGGGTCTCGCGGACACGCTGAATAAAAAGGGGGGACATAGATGTACGGGCTAGGCCTTAGTAAGTTCGTGATGTCACCCATGGTGTGTGGTGAAGTGGGACATCACCGCTGCTGTGGTAGGGCAACCGGGGGAGATGTTGTGGCAGCTAGTTGTTAACCCCTCCGTGGGTAGGGGTGGTGGCCCTGGGACCCGGTGTCTCTGTGCAGGGTATAGCAACCGCAGGGAGTGTTTGTGTACTCACAGTTAATAAACTACACACGTCTCTGGTAAACCAAGGTGCCGGTGGCTGGTGCCGCGGCCGGTTGCATTCGGGTCCCCCCAAACGGCTGGTGGTCTCTATCCTTTTCTCTGCACTGTTTTGTGTAAGGTGGACTTCCTAGCGTGAAACTCAGGAGTCCGCTCCCGGCTGGATGCGGCCTAAGGAGCCGTGCCCGCAGACGCTGGCCTGTGGGATCTATGGGCCCTGGCAGTAACCTCTTATCGCTATCGGTTTGCTGTTGTCTTCTATGAGGGACTTTGGGTGGGACAGAACCTCTAGTCCTGGCCTCAATCGGTGAATTATCCAGCTTTTTCCGGTTCTGGCTTCAGGGTCCGAGTACCCCCCTTTGTGCTACAGTTTCCGGGTCGGTTCCCCGTGTCGGTACCGGCAGGCTACAACCCTGTCCTGGTCCACCTCGGTTCTGCCGAGCTGTCTTCCCGTCTCCTGCTGACAGAGACCACCGTCTGCCTCCTAGCCAGTGGTACCAGGGCTCCTACCCTGGTACCGTTCAGCTTGAACTTTCCTGCTGGAGCTACACTTAGCTCTAGCCCACACTCCACTCCACCTTGAACTCCAAACTAGACTAACTGTTTTCCCGCCCCGGGCTGTCTTGACCCCTGGGTGGGAGTGTCCCAACCGCCTGGTCATGCCCTCTGGTGTGTCTATCATTCCCTAAGGGGGGTGACTAGGGTTTCTAGTTGGATGTGTTTTTCTCTGTGTTTCCTAGTGAGGGAAGGTGTTATGCGGGGGCCTATTTGTGACTACCTGGTTTTGCCAGGACGTCACTTTCCCCCTTGGTTTAATACAGACCGTCTGAGGGCTGTCCGACCACCACCATTTATTGAACTGGAAAAGATAAAAAGGGTAAACAGTTTACAATTAAAATAACACTAGAAGGTGGCTCGACTCTAACGCATCGGGTATTCTAGAATTTATGTATTGTGTAGGTAATGTATGATTTTTGTTATATATATATAGATGTTGTGTGTAGTTGCCAAGTGTTTGTGTAGGGCGCTGTAAAAGTTCTGGGTGTTGTCTGGGTGTGTGAGAGCGGTGTTGTTTGTGTGTTGCGTTGTGTGTGTTGCGTTGTTTGTGGAGTGCTGTGTGTCTGCAGTGTTGTGTGTTGTGCTGTGTGTGTTGCGCGATTTGTGTGGGTGTGGGTGTGGCTGTGGGGTGCATGTGTGTTTTTGGGGGGAGGTATGTTTTGTGCAATGTGTGTGTGATGCGCGGTATGTGCGTATATTTGTGTATGCCACGGTGCTTGTGTGTTGGGTGTTGTGTGTGTGCACGGCGTTGTCTGTGTGTGTGTGGGTGTCTGTGTAGGGTGGTGTTTGTGGTTCCCAGTGTGTGTGTGTGTGTGGTGCACGTGTGGCGGTGTGTGTGTTTTTGGGGGAGGTGTGCACCCCCATCGTGCTCCATCCTCCATGCTGCGCACCCCCCATCGTGCTCTTTCCCCCATGCTGCGCATCCCCATCATGCTCCATCCCCCATGCGGCGCACCTCCCATCATGCTCCATCTCCCATGCTGCGCACCCCCCATCGTGCTCCATACTCCATGCTGCACACCCCCCATCGTGCTCCATCCTCTATGCTGCGCACCCCCTATCGTGCTCCATCCTCCATGCTGCACACCCCCATCGTGCTCCATCTTCCATGCTGCACACCCCCCATCGTGCTCCATACTCCATGCTGCACACCCCCCATCGTGCTCCATCCTCCATGCTGCACACCCCCCATTGTGCGCCATCCTCCATGCTGCACACCCCCCATCGTGTTCCATCCCCCATGCTGCACACCCCCATCGTGCTCCATCCTCCATGCTGCACCCCCCCATCGTGCTCCATCCTCCATGCTGCGCACCCCCCATCGTGCTCCATTCCCCATGCTGCGCACCCCCCATCGTGCTCCATCCCCCATGATGCGCACCCCCCATCGTGCTCCATCCCCCATGCTGCGCACCCCCCATCATGCTCCATGCTGCACACCCCCCATCGTGCTCTATCCTCCATGTTGCACACCCCCATCGTGCTCCATCCTCCATGCTGCACACCCCCCATCGTGCTCCATCCCTCATTCTGCGCACCCCCCATCATGCTCCATGCTGCACACCCCCATCGTGCTCTATCTTCCATGTTGCACACCCCCATCCTGCTCCATCGTCCATGCTGCACCCCTCCATCGTGCTCCATGCTGCACCCCCACCATCGTGCTCCATGCTGCACACCCCCCATCGTGCTCCATGCTACACACCCCCCATCGTGCTCCATGCTGCACACCCCCCATCGTGCTCCATGCTGCACACCCCCCATCGTGCTCCATGCTGCACACCCCCCATCGTGCTCCATGCTGCACACCCCCCATCGTGCTCCATCCCCGATGCTGCACATCCCCCATCGTGCTCCATCCTCCATGCTGGGGCTGCCGGGGGCGGGGCCGAGCGTGCCAACGTGTGGCGGGGTCGGGGCCGAGCGGGCGAGGCGTCAGCGAATGCCGGCTCCCTGCACATGTGTACCGGGAGCCGGTGTACGCTGGTAACCATGCTACACATCGGGTAACTAAGGGAAGCGCTTCCTATAGTTACGCGATGTGTGTCATGGTTACCAGCGTACACCGGCTCAGTCACGTTCCCAGCATCTCAAAGTTATGTCCGCCGGGGACCGGGCCGAGCGGGCGAGGCATCAGCGTATGCCGGCTCCCTGCACATGTGTACAGGGAGCCGGTGTACGCTGGAGCGGGCGATGCGTGCGAAGGGCCGTTGCGAGCGGCCAATCCATGCGGTGGGCGGGGCAAGGCCGAGGCGAGCGGGAGCGAGCGATGCGTGCGGAGGGCCGTGGCGAGCGGCCAATCCATGTGGGGGGCGGGGCCAGGCCGAGCCTAGCAGCCAATCCGCTGGTTGTCACTGTAAGGACACAATTTTGGAGCAAGACAGACAGACAGACAGACAGAATAAGGCAATTATATATATAGATATTTACAATCAAGTATATTTATGGTTTCTTCCCTTACGGGAGGCATGTTACTTTAGCGTTGCACATATAAAACTGGGACGGGACGGACCGGGTCCTTCTCACCTCAACCACCCAAAACAACCTAGCCCTATTGCTACCTCTAAAACACAGGTTGGCACCCCTTGCCCAAGTCCAGGGTAGGTCCGGGTGTTGCCCAAACGGGCCGGGTAAAAAGTTCCTTACCCGGCAGTCCTTTTAAGGGCCCCACATCCAGGTGACTCCTGACCCGGAGTGTAGTCACCGGTTTCATTGGTGACTGGGCCTCGGCCAACTCTACCACAGGCCCATCTTACAATCAGCCTCTCCAGAGACTACGATTTGGTGAAAAGGTCCGTCTATTGTAACAGTTAAACTCTGCTGCCGGAACAGCCTCCTCTTGCAGCTTTTCCCCGGACCACCACCGGACAGCACCTGGAGGGTAGTTACCGGTTTCGCTGGTGACAGGGCCTCGGCCTACTCTACCGCAGGCCCATCCTCTAATCAGCCTCTCCAGAGACTGCGGCATGGTGAGAAGGTTGGTCGGGGGCTATTTACAAAACCCAAACGTTTATGGGCTGGCCTGAAAGTTTAAAGCCATTGTCTTTTTAACTGACACACGGGAACTGTAACGGGATCAACAGATGGTCCCAACGGGGACTTTGCAGGGGAGGTAGCCGGGAACCGCTACCTAATCATCTTAAACTGGTGACGACCTCAGTTGATTGGCATTCATTCACACTCCTATTTAAACAATGAACAGACCCCACTCACTAGATTGCAGTCTCTCTGTACCTAAGTGGTGGCTGTCCCAAGTTAGGGCTTGTAGACCTTCTGGGCCCTCTAGGTTCGTATGGAACCGGTGGGGGAGAGGGAAGCACAGACCCCTCTTCCCCAACGTCAGGTGTGGCTGGTAGAGACCTACGGGGGCGGGGTGTAGGTGCATCCCTGGGCGTTGGTGTCACGGGCGGCGGGGCGCTGCGCTCACTAACGCTCGGGTCCGGCGCTGCTGCTGCTGCTCAGTGGCTCGAGCGGTGGGCTGGATCCGAGGACTCGAGCTGCGCTCCTCGCCCGTGAGTGAAAGGGGTGGTTTGGTTTGGGGATTTGGTCCGTGACGCCACCCACGGGTTGTGGTGAGGTTGGGCACCACCGCTGCTGATGATGGGGATCCCGGGAGCGATGGTAGGGAGCAGCTGGGATGTTGTTTTCCCCCTCCGTGGGTAGGGGTTGGTGGTCCCGGGGCCCGGTGAGGTGACGGGGAGTCAGGGTTTGCAAGGTGCAGGGTCGCATGGACTGCGCAGCGCGGTGCCGGATGGCACGGTTGTACTCAATCAGCCACAAATGTACGCAAAGTCTCTGGTAAACCAAACGGCTGGATGGACGGGTCCCACAGCCGGCTGCTGTGGCTTCTCCCGGACGGTTGGTGATGGCTGCCTTTTCCTGCACCCTAGTGTTTGTTCAGCTCCGGTGGGTTCCCACCAGTAACCCGCTCCCCAGCGTATATATGTGCCGGAGGAGCCCTTTTGCCCGCAGGCTCTGGCCCTTGGAATCCTAGCTTTGGCGGTAGCTGTATTTCCTTTTGCTGGTCGGACGGTTGCCTTCTATCGGGTCTTGGCTGCTAGGAAACCCCTGGAGTTCCGGTCACTAACGGATTTGACCTTTTCGGCGGCTCCAAGCTTGGTCGGGGTCCGCAGACCCTGCCTGTGTGTGCTGGCTTCACTTCGCTCCCCGGTCGGTACCGGTGGGCCGTCGCCCGTCCCCGGTCCTACGGTTCCGCGTTGATTCGCCTCTCCTGCAGACAGCCACCACGGTCTGCCAACCTTGCTGTCAGTGCCTGGGCCACACACCCAGACACCAGCAGGCACTCCTCTCACTTTCCTCTCCTGAACTCCTCTGTCTCTCCACTCCACTCCACTCTACTCTATTGACTGCCTTTTCCTGCCTCCAGGACTGTGAACTTCTCAGTGGGTGGGGCCAACTGCCTGGCTCCACCCCACCTGGTGTGGACATCAGCCCCTGGAGGGAGGCAACAAGGGTTTTGTGTCTGGCTGATGTGCTTGTCTCGGGGTGGGGGTGTGTGTGTTGCAGTACCTGTGACAACCTTGCTAGTCCAGGGCACCACACTGGTGTTGGTGTATTGCTGAAAGGCTCTTCAGGCTCTCTATCTTCCACGGGTTGTGGGAACATGATAAAGGGAACAATCACCACTCCATTCTGCATAGGCCAATCAGCCGGAAAATCACCCATTACAGCTCCACGTTCGGTGTAGGAGGGGAGACCTCCTCCACCATCCTCAGGGGCTCTGGGCACTTCTTCAGGTGGTCCCTGGAAACAGTGGCCGTAGTCCTTCCCTGATCACGACTGACAAGGTATGTTTTCTGGTCTTCCCATCCAGTGGGTTGGATAACATAAAAGGTCCTTTCCCACTGGTCATCCAGCTTGTGCATCCTTCTCTTCCTCTTCAATACCACATCTCCGGGTCCAAAGGGGGCAGCCCGAGCTCGCTTGTTGAACCGATGCTCTTGCGCAGGTTCCTTTCTTCATATTCCTGGATCTGCCGGTACGGCTTCTGGCGCTTGATGTCCTAATTGGCAGTGGGGGAGATGGCCTCAGGTACCTCGACGTCCAATTCTAGATCCACCGGCAACATCCCAGGCCGGGTTCTCATCAGGTACGCAGGCGTACACTTAGTGGAGCTGCAGGGAATATTATTGTACATGTCCACCAAGTCTGGCAGCTTCTCGGGCCACAAGTTTTCTTCCAGAGGCAGGGTTTTGAAGAGGTTGAGAACCAAATTATTCATTTTCTCACACATCCCGTTAGTGTGGGCATTGTAGGCCGTGGTCCGGATCTTCTTGCACCCGTATAAGTTGCAGAATTCTTGAAAAACCTCTGCCTCGAAGGTCAGGCCACGGTTCTTAAGCACCTTCTCCAGGTAACCATGCGGCCAGCAGAAGTACGCCTGGAAGATCCTTGCTGCAGTGCGGCCCGTTAAGTCCTTGACGGGGACCACCACCATAAACCTGTAATAGTGGTCTACAATGGTCAGGGCGTACGTATATCCGCTTTGGCTAGGCGTGAGCTTGACATGGTCCAAGGCGACCAACTCCAACGGCTGGCGGGTGACAATCTGCTGCAGCGGGCCTTTTGACTGGTTTCGTCCCGTCTTCTCAGCACACACGGACCACACTCTCTGCACCAGGCCTCTATGACCTCTCGCATCCCGCTCCAGTAGAAGTGCTCCCTCAGCAGCATCTCCAACTTCTTCAGGCCAAAATGTCCAGCCCCGTCATAAGCCTTCAGGACCATGGGTACGTATGCCTGCGGCACCACCGGCTGGCGGGCCTTCTCGTGCGTATTCGGGTTGATTAATCCCCTGTACAGCTTACCCTGTTGCAAGTAAAGGAGGTCCCTCTCTTTCCATAACCGCTGAGCTTCGGAGGGGGCAGTAAGCTCTAACCTGGAAGCATCTTGAGAAATCATCATTTTGACTAGCCGGACCGCGGGTTCCTGATCTTGGGCTTCTCGTCACCCTTGGCGGGGTAACGGGTCAAAGTTTGCTTGCTGCTGGCTGACATAGGGCTTTTTGTCCCGTGGCTGATGGAACGCGGGCAGCTCGATTTTCCTTCAAGCCATCTTCCTTCACCCCTTCATTGGATAGGTGTGGCATCCGGGACAAGGCATCCGCGTTGGTGTTTTTGCGGCCGGCCCTGTACTTAATGGTGAAGTCATAGTTGACTAGCCGAGCTACCCATCGCTGTTCCAGGGCCCTCAATTTTGCCATGTCCAAGTGTGTCAAAGGGTTATTGTTGTATACGCGGTGAACTTCGCCGATGCCAGGTAATGCTTAAAGCTCTCCATTATTGCCCAGACGAGCGCCATGAACTCCAACTTGAAAGAGCTGTAATTCTCAGGGTTTCTGTCCGTCGGCCGGAGCTTCCTGCTTGCATAGGCGATCATCTTCTCCCTGCCATCTTGAATCTGGGACAGGACAGCACCCAAGCCCACATTGCTGGCATCCGTCAAGAGAATGAAGGGGAGACCACAGTCGGGATAGGCCAGAATTTCCTCTCCAGTTATGGCTGACTTCAATTGCTGGAAGGATTCCTCATGCTTCTCACCCCAGACAAACGGGGGCCCGGGACTTCTGCCACTCTTGGTCTGTCCCACAAGGAGGTCCTGCATGGGAGCGGCCATTTTGGTGTATCCCTTGATGAAGCGACGGTAGTAGCCCACCAGACGCAGGAACTGCCGCACCTCTTTAATCGTGGCAGGCTGCGGCCAACTCTGGATGGCAGTGATTTTCTCGGGATCCGGGGCCACACCTTCAGCACTCACCAGATGCCAGAGGTCGGCTTCAGCAGGTGGCACTTAGAGGGATTTAATTTCATCCCATATTTGGAGAGGGCCTCAAACACTTCTGCAAGGTGTTCTAAATGGGCTTCATATGTCTTGGAATAGACAATCACATCATCCAGGTTCAGCAGGACCGTCTCGAAGTTGCGATGTCCCAAGCAGCACTCCATGAGCCTCTGGAAGGTTCCCGGGGCATTACACAGCCCAAAAGGCATGCTGTTGAACTCACAGAGCCCCATCAGGGTAGCAAACGCAGTTTTCTCGCGGTCTTCCTCCGCAACTGACACCTGCCAGTAGCCACTAGTGAGGTCAAGAGTAAAGAAATAATTAGCTGTCTTCAGCGCGGCCAACGACACTTCAATGTGAGGGAGAGGGTACACATCTTTATGCATTATCTGATTAATTTTTTGGTAATCCACACACAATTGCATGGTGCCGTCCTTCTTCTTTACAAGGACCAACGGAGCTGCCCAGGGACTAGAACTATCACGGATGACCCCTGCCTCTTTCATGTTCCTCAACATATCTTTGGCGCACTGGTAGTGTGCAGGTGGAATTGAAATATACCTCTCCTTGATAGGTGGATGTGTGCGGTGGGAATGTGGTGCTGCACCCCCTTAATCCTTCCGAAATCTAGCGGGTGTTTACTGAATACCTGCTCGTACTCTTGCACTACCTGGTACACCCCTTCCTTGTGATGTGCGGGTGTGGATTCGGTGCCTACATGTAGTTCCTAACAAATAAGGAATAACGTTTGGAACACCATTCTAAGTCTGAACTGGGTGCAAAAACCTAAAAAACATCACTATGGGGAGATAAGGTATGCACACCAGTGACTATGTAAGGGGAATACATGAAATAGCAGAAACTGCTGTGTGAATACTGACTTGAAAAATCCAATAGCTATATGTAAGAGTGAAAATGTGAAAAATGGAATCTGCATTACTGCCATGAACATATGAATCAAGAGAAATTTAGCTACTGAATTGATCAATGCAATAGAGCCCCAACACTACGCCAAAGTATTTCTCTACGTTGGGGTCCCTAGCTTGTGTGTGTCCTCTCATGCAGTTAAAAAACTTACCATGTATGGGAAGCTGAGACCCAGGCTATTTATGCGTATGATATGGATTGGCAATAGGTGTGGTTGGGGAGGGTTCACAAACGAAAAACTACTAACAAATAAGGAATAACGTTTGGAACACCATTCTAAGTCCGAACTGGGTGCAAAAACCTAAAAAACATCACTATGGGGAGATAAGGTATGCACACCAGTGACTATGTAAGGGGAATACATGAAATAGCAGAAACTGCTGTGTGAATACTGACTTGAAAAATCCAATAGCTATATGTAAGAGTGAAAATGTGAAAAATGGAATCTGCATTACTGCCATGAACATATGAATCAAGAGAAATTTAGCTACTGAATTGATCAATGCAATAGAGCTCCAACACTACGCCAAAGTATTTCTCTACGTTGGGGTCCCTAGCTTGTGTGTGTCCTCTCATGCAGTTAAAAAACTTACCGTGTATGGGAAGCTGAGACCCAGGCTATTTATGCGTATGATATGGATTGGCAATAGGTGTGGTTGGGGAGGGTTCACAAACGAAAAACTACTAACAAATAAGGAACAACGTTTGGAACACCATTCTAAGTCTGAACTGGGTGCAAAAACCTAAAAAACATCACTATGGGGAGTGTTGGGGCTCTATTGCATTGATCAATTCAGTAGCTAAATTTCTCTTGATTCATATGTTCATGGCAGTAATGCAGATTCCATTTTTCACATTTTCACTCTTGCATATAGCTATTGGATTTTTCAAGTCAGTATTCACACAGCAGTTTCTGCTATTTCATGTATTCCCCTTACATAATCACTGGTGTGCATACCTTATCTCCCCATAGTGATGTTTTTTAGGTTTTTGCACCCAGTTCAGACTTAGAATGGTGTTCCAAACGTTATTCCTTATTTGTTAGTAGTTTTTCGTTTGTGAACCCTCCCCAACCACACCTATTGCCAATCCATATCATACGCATAAATAGCCTGGGTCTCAGCTTCCCATACACGGTAAGTTTTTTAACTGCATGAGAGGACACACACAAGCTAGGGACCCCAACGTAGAGAAATACTTTGGCGTAGTGTTGGGGCTCTATTGCATTGATCAATTCAGTAGCTAAATTTCTCTTGATTCATATGTTCATGGCAGTAATGCAGATTCCATTTTTCACATTTTCACTCTTACATATAGCTATTGGATTTTTCAAGTCAGTATTCACACAGCAGTTTCTGCTATTTCATGTATTCCCCTTACATAGTCACTGGTGTGCATACCTTATCTCCCCATAATAATATATACATGTAGTTCCTGACACCACTCTGCTAACTGTTCGGATGGGGTATCACTGCCTGGCTGTGATGTGGTGATAGTGGACGTTGCCGCGTGGATGGCGTCTGCATCTACAGTGAATAATTTAGCAATGGTAGCGTAGCGGGGTAGCCTAACCTCTTCCTCTCCCTAGTTCATCACTCTCACTGGCACTCGTCCTTTCTTGAAATCAATCACCCCCCTGGCTGCCATTACTGTGGGCCAATGCTCAGAAGGCAGAGGCTCCACCACTGCCGGGTAGTCATGTCCACGGGGACCCACTGCCACTCTGCACCAAACCATCATTTCACTCCACGGAGGCACCACTAGAGGCGCCACATCCATCACTCGCATGCCACCAATCTCTCCACCTGACATGTTCACTTGTTGCCGCTGCAGGAGGGCCCGGATTTCACATTGCGCAGCCCTCTGCTGCTGTACTGGGGTAGCCAGGCAGCATCGGGCACATATGGCAAGGAGATCGGCATTACCTGGGTGACCGCCGAGGCCATAGCTTCCCCCACTCCTGCGACCAGAGCGAGAGCCGCCACATTTCCGTCATCGGCTACATCTGCGGCCGCCACCGCTCCAGCGGCCGGCGCCTCTCCGCCATCGGGGTTAGGCGCAGACATTTTCCCGCTGCTCCCCCTTGGTCTTTTGCAGGCACTTCTTTCTGCTGCCTGTTGGTTTCGTTTTTCGACTTTTGGCCCGCTTTCCGTCCGCGTTCCCATTTCTCGGGGAAGAAGCCGCTGGGCTGTAGTTTTCGCGCTCAAAATGGCGACGTCTGAAAATTTTGCAACAGATCACCGCTGACTGTCCAATACAAGGCGCACTTCCACAAGGTAAGTGGATGGGTAAGTATCCTGTTCGTGACGCCAAGTTTTCGGGGTGTGCCGCCCCCGTGCCAGCAGCCGGCGCTGCTCGGGTCCGGGCCTTCTGGGGTGGTGGTCTCGCAGACACACCGAATAAAAAGGGGGGACGTAATGTACGGGCTAGGCCGTAGTAAGTTTGTGACGCCACCCACGGTGTGTGGTGAAGTGGGACACCACCGCTGCTTTGGTAGGGCACTCGGGGGAGATGTTGTGGCAGCTAGTTGTTAACCACTCCGTGGGTAGGGATGGTGGCCCCGGAACCCGGTGTCTCTGTGCAGGGTATAGCGACCGCAGGGAGTGTTTGTATATTCACAGTTAATAAACCACACAAGTCTCTGGTAAACCAAGGTGCTGGTGGCCGGTGCCGTGGCCGGTTACATTCGGGTCCCCCCCTGGCTGGTGGTCTCTATCCTTTTCTCTGCACTGTTTTGTGTAAGGTGGGCTTCCTAGCGTGAAACTCAGGAGTCCGCTCCTGGCTGGATGTGGCCTAAGGAGCCGTGCATGCAGACGCTGGCCCGTGGGATCTTTGGACCCTGGCGGTGACCTCTTTTCCCTATCGGTGGGCTGTTGTCTTCTATGAGGAACTTTGGTTGGGACAGAACCTCTAGTCCTGGCCTCAATCGGTGAATTAACCAGTCCACTTGTTTCCAGTTCTGGCTTTAGGGTCCGAGTACACCCTTTGTGCTATGGTTTCTGGGTCGGTTCCCCGTGTCGGTACCGGCGGGCTACAACCCTGTCCCGGTCCACCACGGTTCTGCCGAGCCGTCTTCCCATCTCCTGCTGACGGAGACCACCGTCTGCCTCCTAGCCAGTGGCACCAGGGCTCCTACCCTGGTACCGTTCAGCTTGAACTTTCCTGCTGGAGCTACACTTAGCTCCAGCCCACACTCCTCTCCACTTTGAACTCCAAACTAGACTAACTGTTTTCCCGCCCCACGCTGTCTGGACCCCTGGGTGGGCATGTCCCAACCACCTGGTCGCGCCCACTGGTGTGTCTATCTTTCACTAAGGGGCACTAAGCCCTAAGGGGCACTAAGCTATGTGTGACACTGCAGGAACGACGAACATCTCCTTACCTGTGTCCACCGGCAATGAGGAAGGAAGGAGGTGGGCGGCATGTTCCGGCCGCTCATCTCCGCCCCTCCTCTGTTATTGGGCAGCCGCTTAGTGACGCCATAGTGACGTCGCTATGACGCCGAATGCATTTCCCCTTTGAAGGAGGGATTGTTCGACGGTCACAGCGACGTTGCTGAAAGGGTATGTGTGTGTGACGCTGCCGTAGCGATAATGTTTGCTACGGAAGCGATCACCAAATGTCGCATGAACGACGGGGGCAGGTGCTATCGCTAGCGATGTCGCAGCGTGTAAAGGACCCTTTAGGCCCCCTTTACACGTCCATACAAAACAAGAAAATGTTGCACGGTCTGTTGTGGAGTTCCGTGGACCATCCGTGCGCATGTGTCATCGTGTGCTGCCCGTGTGCTATCCCTGTGACATTGGATAGCACACGGACTGCATGAACTTGTATACTTACCTGCCTCAGGCGCTGCTATCACATTTGCTTCTGGGTCCGCAGTCAATGCAGTGAATATTCATGAGGCATATTAAGCGGTACCCGGAAGCAGACTGGCGAAAATTATATCACAAGCTCTCAATACAAGTTTATGAAGACCAGAACGAGCACAGTACGAGGCTCTCATAGACTTGTATTGAGTTGTGACCTTTGGTATGTGCCATAAAACAATGGAGATGTCAGCATGTCACAAATTGCTGGAGGCCGGAAGGAGCAACGCTGGAAAAAGATAGAGACCTTGGCAGGTGAGTATAAGGCTTATATTTAAAGCACCAATCCCACACTAAAATAAAAATACCCACTGGAGTGGTGCTTTAAAAAAAAACAAAAAACAGTCATCAGGATTATGCTACCCGAGCCCCAGGAGCCATGAATCAAAGAATTATCGTGCTATTGCAGATAGGTCTGTTTTCCTCTGAAACGCTGAAATGCCACAGCCTTTCAGAGAAAACATAATTTAATAAGCCATCTGGAATTATAAGAAGAGACTTGACTAGTCCTGTGCAGCTTCTCCGCAACCTGCTACAGTTCATTACGTTGTAACACAGAGGCATCATCGCTTACTGTTTTCCAGTCCTCTCCTCATATTACCCTGTGCCTACCCAGCATCCGGATCGAACCACTCGGATCCGGGGGGTAGTGTCCGTTCATGGCTAGAGGGTCTCCGGACCCGGGGGCTTAAGGCCACACTCTAAATTAAAAGGGGGGGATATTTACAGGGGAGTTATAGTTCGTGAGACTACCCGTGGTGTGCGGTAACTGGGAGTACCGACGCTGCCGTTGGGATTACCCGGGGTGATGGAGTGGGGCAGCAAGGTGTCGTTGCCCTCCACGGGTAATCAATAAGCAGACGCTGACAACCCGGGTAAACCAAGTCTCTGGGTGCCACTGCCTCTTATAGGGGAGCTTGTCCGGGTCCCATCCCCTGCAGTGCTGTCTGGTGATCCGCGACCTGCCTCCTGGCACAAAGTTTAAATTCGCTGTAGTGGCCCAGTAGTCTGGAACTTGCTGGGTCCCGCTCCCCACTGTGGCTAAGTGTGGGAGCCTGCTCTCAGGGCTCACGCTTGGGATTTTAGTGGGATGTTTGTATGGAAGGCCCTATCCCCCTCGTTGCGCTAGTGCCCAGATTCTGGAGCTAGTGGGAACAGTCCAAAAAAGGCTCCGGTCTCCGCAGGTTTATTGTCGAGTTGCCTGAAGCTTCTCCACGACCTAGGGTCCGTGTACCCTGCCGTGCCTTCGGTCCCGGACCGGTGATAGGACCAGGCTGCTGACCGTCTTCCTTGACAGGTCCAGGCACCTAGCCTCTAACCCTGCGACCGGGGGTCCGACTCCTCTGGGTCCACACCACCATCTGCAACCTACTCAGCTTCTCCTGGGAGCCACTACTCCCAGCCTCCTCTGAGCTCCTCTCCGCTCAAGGGCTACCTCGCTTCACCACTTCCACTTCACTACTCTACACTCCTCACCTCCCTTTCCTGACCCCTAGGTGGGCAATCCTATTCCGCTTAAGCCGTCCACTGGTGTGCCTAGTGGGTGTGGTGCAGGTTGTATCTAGGACTTGATTTGCTGTTGGAGGCAACACTGCAAGATGGGGACCCAGAACCATGAGGTATTTGAATACTGCACTAAAGAGAAGGAGCGTGCAGTACCCTGTGACGACCTGAATAGTCCAGGGGCGTCACAACCCCACCTCTACAAAAAACTTTTATAACACTATAACCAGTGCTCTAGACAGTAATAATGTCCTTTCTCTGCCCTATATAGTAATAGTGTGACACCCTGGACCAGCCAGGTAGTCACAGGTAGAGCCCCGGACAACACCAGTCCCCTAATAAGGTGTCACCAGCCAACCATAAAAATCCTAGTCACCTCTCTCAGTGCTTGATAGACACACCAGGGGGCGGAGCCAGGCGGTTGGCACGCCCACCAAGGAGTTCAGAGAGCCTGAGGCAGGAAAAAGTAAACAGATCAGTTTGGGAGTACAGTGGAGGAGGACGGGCCTGTGTGGCAGGCCTGTGGGAGAGTGACAGGTGCCAGAGTTGGAGCCTGGGCACCTTTGGCTAGGAGGGCTCTGCCTGGAGGAGCCAGGAAGACGGCTCGGTGGAACCGTGGTGGACCGGGACAGGGTAATGGCCCGCCGGTACCGACCCGGGGAACCGACTGGAAACCGGAGCACAAGTGGGGGTACTCAGACCCTGGACCTAGGTCCAGAAGCTACTGGGGGCTAGCTAATTAACTGATTGCGGCCAGGACTATAGGTCCTTTCCCACCCAAAGTCCCGACTGAAGACAACAGCCCAACGAGGGGGATAGAAAACCACCGGCACGGCAGAGAGATCCCACGGGCCAGCGCCTGTGGGCAAAGGGCTCCTTAGGCGACCACAAGCCGGAGAGCAGACTCCTGTAGTTGCAGGCGCAGGTAGTCCACCATCACACAAACAGGTGCAGGAGAAAGGCAGAGACCACCAACCGGGTGGGGGACCAGACTGCAGCCGCCTGTGGGCACCGACCACCATCATCTTGGTTTACCAGAGACTTGTGTGTGTTACTAATCGTGAGTATATCAGTGCCATCCGGCCGCGCACCTCCCTGCACCGCCTAACTACTCCCCCAACGGGTCCCGGGGCCACCATCCCTACCCACGGAGGGGTTAACATCTTGCTGCGCAACATCTCCCCCGGGTACCCAGTAACTGCAGCGGTGGTGTCCACCTTCACCACAACCTGTGGGTGGCATCACGAACTTAACCACGGCTCCAGCCGTACACCTACGTCCCCTAAACCGCCATCCCCTTTCAGATCGAATTGACCACATGGCCCCCGGGTCCGGGTCTGTGTTTTCTTACTATTATACGGCACCCTATAGACATAGTATCCCCCTTTTCCCCCTTATAATAATAATAATAATGTATACTGTGCCTCCTTACAGTTATACAGCACCAAACAGGTATAATGTCCCATTGTACTGCCTTATAATAATCCCTCTGTGCTTCCTTTAATAATTCTCCTCCTTGACCGATTATAATAACAACCCCCTATGCTTCCTTATAATAGTAATGTCTCCTGTGCGTCCCCTGTGATAACATTCCCCTGGTGTGCATCCATATTATAATACCACCCCTACATTGTGCCTCCTTATTATAATGACCCTCACTGTCTCTTAAGAGTAAAAATGCCCCTGAGCAGGGGAGTACAAATAAATCATGGGGCCAAATAGCTAAAGTCATATCACGGCACATAGGTGTTGTCACGGGTCATACCCCATGAAGAGGGATATGTATTGCAGCACTTACAGTTGTTTTGTCTCTACTGAAGCCCCTTAGTGTTTTCACCCACTATGATACCCCTTTCATAGCCCCATAGAGTATTATGTTCCACACAGAATGTAAAATCCCATAGCAACTAGCTGGGGGATTGCCATGATCACGCAGGCCCTGAGGTAATTCTGCCTAGTAACGCGAGTGTGTGGCTTGCGACCAATCAGCACACCGCGCGGGTGTTTACGAATATTTTATCAGGCCCTGAGGTGGTTTCTGCCTAGTAACGCGGGTGTGTGGCTTGCGTCCAATCAGCACACCTCGCGGGTGTTTATGAGTATTTTATTGGTGGTTTTATTTTTGTGCGGGAAGGTTTTTTACTATAAAAGAGGGTTTTTTTGGTCAGCTGTGCCATTCACAGCTGAAGATCAAAGAAGAAGTTGCCCCACCCTCCCGCCCCCTTTTTGTTTCCTTTGTTTTTATTTTTGTCATTTGTTTATATTAGAGGGGAAAAATCGCCCAGAGGCTCTGGGTGGATTCTGGTAATTATCTTTGTGAATTTTGGTATGGCTTTTATATGGTAATATTTTGTTATGGTTTATATATTTGATTATTTGGTAACCCTTAATAATAAACAAATGGCCATTTTTTTCCAAACCATACTCTGTAGTCTGTCTCAGTGTTATTTGTATGGGTATGTATGGGTCTTGTGTGATCATGGTGATCACAACAGCCCCTTACATAGTTTGGCATTCACCACAGCCCCTGATATACAGTATGATGTCTATCACAAACCTCCATATAGTATGTCCTCCACAGCTCACCATACAGTATGATGTCCACCACAGCCCCTCATACATTATGATGGTCGCCACTGCCCCCATACAGCCACTCACACAGCATAAAGGCCCCCATTGACATCTACATACTATAATGGCACCCACAGGTCCCATTATTAGTACTACAGTAGGAATTAACACTTTTTTAGTTTATAGACACATTATAGTTACACAGAGGTTTGCACAAACTTCACCATCTGTCTTGGTGACATTGGACTCTGTACAGATTACAAATTCTGACACTCCACTCAATGGTTTCTCTGGTGTCTGGAATGAACACAGGCAGACTCGACCATTAACCTCATGTGTGCTGATTCATAGGCAGGCTAGCAAGTGTAAATCTCTGCTGGTCTGCTTTCTCCTCTAGTCACATGTGGGGAGACCTATCACATCTGTTCCCCTCCTATTTATACTGTTGGAATCAATCTACCCATGCCAGCTATAGGTTATTCTGTGTTGGTTTGTGAGGTGTCGAGTTCCAGAGTCTCTCAGCTGTGTTTAGTGCTGCTTATTTCTTGGTGCAATTGTGCAGTGTACCCCTGTTGTTTTGCACTTCCTATCTGCTTTTGTTTTACCCCTAAATTTACTATTGTCTTATTCTGTGTGCAGGTTATGTGACAGAGTTTTGGTTTTTCAATTGATTGTAATTTTCTGTGATTTCAAACCAATCCTGTCCCATCACTCCCTGGTGGAGGAGGAATTAGATCAGGACTGGTCAGGAGGAGGGCAAGGAAGGAGGCACAAGCCTCTCTAACATTAGGAGTATCCCTGAGAATAGGGATAGCATAGGGCCCCCTAGCTACAGCTTAGGATCCCTGGTTCCCTACTATCCCAAACTCATTGTGACATATTGCTTATTACAGGAAATCATAGTAGCACCTGCAGGAGACCAGTCAAAGAAAAGGCTTGGATTAGAGATGAGCGAGTACCGTAATATTTGTAATTGCTATACTCGTAGCGAGTACTTTGTAATATTCGTGTATTCGTTCCGACTAGCGAGTACAAGGCAAGTCAATGAGATATGAGAGTAATTTTCTGCTGGACCCAACAAAAAGGTCTGGGGGCCTGAGAAAAAGGCTGCAATGGATAGGAAAGTTATGAAACTGAAAGGGGAGAGCCTGGAGAATATGTCTGCATGCATTTCTGAATCACATATGGTTTCTGGGATCCCCTGAAACCACATGGAAGAAGTTCCGTGTGGCTTCAGACTATTGCTGCCCTTGAAGTGCATGTCGCACTGCCCTGGCCAACCCTGCAGTGACTCACACAGCAGTGTGCAAGCAGCTGCGGGATAACGAGCGCCAACATCAGGAGGTTAGCTCAGATCATTTCCAGTTGTGATGACCTCCGCTGAACTTGTGACGTCATTGCTCGACATCAGCGCTTGTCACTGACTTCCATGATGCCGCGTTCTCACATCGTCTCATGGATGGCCCGAGGCTATGACTAGTGGTAATGTCATGGGCTAAAGGGACAGTTCGCATGAGAACGTGGTGGCCATGGAACACAGTGACAAGCACTGACCTCACAAGTTCATGACGTCGGCCCTCATTATGACCTGCAGTGACCCGGCCTGAACTAATGATAATAGCTCAGGTCACTGCCCTGCTCTCCCAGCCAATGAGGAACATTCTGTTCTTCATTGACTGGGAAAGTGAGTATGGTATGGATTATTGTGCTACTCCCTTATTGGCTTACACTGACCCAGGTTTGTTTTTCATTTCAATAAATTGGTGAAAGAGGGAATATTTTGGGGAGTGTTTTTTCAAATGAAATTTGTTTGTTGTCTATTCTTTTTATTACTGACTGGGTTAGTGATGTCGGGTATCTGATAGATGCCATGGCATCACGAATGCCAGGGCTTGATGGCAGGTGAGATTATACAGCTGGTATCAATCCCATATATTACCCCCTTTGCCACCACACTAGGCAGCGGATAAGCTGGAGCAAAGTGCCAGGATTGGCATATCTAATGGATGTGACACTTCTGTGGCCTGCTATTTTTAGGCTGGGGAGGGTCCAATAGCTATGGACCTCTTCAGTCTAAGAATACCAGACCACAGCTGTCCGCTTTACTTTGGCTGGTGATCAAATTTGGGGGGACCCCACATTTTTTGCTTTAAATTATTTATTTACTTTAAAATAACAGCAATCTGTTTTGGATTGGCAGCCAAGGTGAAGCTGCAAGCTTTGGTCTGCAGGCTGCAGCCGTTTGTTTTACCCAAGCTGGCTACAAAAAATAGGGGAGGATTGTTTTAAAAAATTAGACCTATGGCCTGAGTCATGGTTGATGCAGGAAGTCTCCATCACAAGTGCCTCCAATAACAAATAGTAGTTAGGCTGGAGTAGGAGTACTGTTCTGGTTTGTGTACTGCACAATGTTGTTTCTGAAATAACCTGCATCCAATCACTCCAAGAGTACAAAAATAGTGTAAAAAAAACCCAAGGAAAGATATATGATAATTACCAAATAGGTGACTGTGAAAAGTCTGGGTCTGGGTAAACAGGTCCCTCCACCCCAACGCCGTTTCGCCCTTGCTTCTTCCAGGGGCGTTTGAAATAACAGAGTGCACTTTATATCTTCCTTTGGCAGCTGATTTTGAGATACTATTTCTCTTTGTCTGTATAGTTTTTTTTACCAGCAGCAGGGGAAGTATATTATTGTTTTATCTTTGGCCAGGGTGTTACTGCAGCGCCCCTGAATGCATCAGGGTGCTATAGGGAACTGCATTATGTCACCCAGGGTGCAGGGCCTACCCCCCATGGTTCCAGGTTCCCATAAACAGTGTCACTGACATCCTCACTACAAATCCCAACCACACCTCACACCAGGGCTGGACAGACACACTAGTGGGTTGGTCAAGTTGGAGCACGGCCGCCCACCTAGGGGTCAGGTAGATTGGTGGGAGGGAGGAAGTGGACAGCAGAACAGAGTTAGCCCTCAGAGAGTGAGGAGCAAGGGAGTTGGAGCTCCCAGGGAGGCGACAGGTTAGGTCGCAAACGGTGGTTCAGGACCACAGGATCCACTGGGATCGGTATTTGGAACACTGGACAGGAGTGTAACAGACGCAGTCTAGGAGGACTGTTGGCACCAGAAAGCCCAACCACCTTACCGGCACCAAGCATGGCGGGGTACAGTACCCTAGATCGGGGAGTAGCGTCAAACAACCTGATAATTAACCTGTGGAGGATAGTCTCTTTATGAACTTTCCCCAAGAGCTCAGAGATTGGAGGCATCAGCACAATGCAGGGGATAGGGTTCTCCAAAATACACAGCCCACTGAAATCCCTAATGCCAGCCACCAAGAGAACAGCTGCCATACACACGGGTAGCGGGGTCCCGAAAGCTTCAAGCCAAGGGGCCACAACTGTAAAACAATTTGTGCATGGAGGCAGGGCTTCGGACTTACCAAGTGACACTGGTGGGAGCGAGACCTGGACGGGCTCTCCCCGTAGAGACTGCGGTGCCTAGAGACTTTGGTTTGCCATCTGTGTGAGTGTCTGCTTAATGCACCTGATCCAACACCACGACCACCGCAGTGAGTAATCTGACCCCTGCCCCCTGTTTTCCAAGGCCAAGCAAGCTACTCCACCAAATCCCCACTATCCGGGGTCTTCCCTACCTGCGGAGGGACTGACATCTGGCTGCCCCACACTATCATCTGCCCCGGTACTCCCATTGGCAGCGACGGTACTCCTCTTTACTGCAACCCGCAGGTGGCGTCACGAACATTCATCCCCTGTAAATATACCCTTACGTTTGAAGTGGTCACAAACCCCTGGCTCCGGAGACCCTCGAGCCACAGCAACCCCGGATCCAAGCAGTTTGACTGCTGCTGGGGCGGCACAGTACCATTTTGCAGTTAAATACATTATCTAATTGGCTTCACACAAACTATTATTCTGTGAATTTAATTATTTATTTCTATTTATGTGTGCTCATTGAATATATATTTATATTTTTTAAAAAAAAAATTTCATGTTGCTGCTATCCTGTATCCCCCCTTTTCCCTTGTCTAGTACTATTACATATACATCTGGGTATTTATTGTGGTATATCTCAGGAGTATCATATCTCTGTTTGTTTATTTATTAATAAAGTACCTATTTTAGCATGAGTCACTTTTTTTTTGTCTTAATCAGCTTGGGACATTGTTGTTGCTTTTGGTTGATTGGTAATTTATCTAAAGCCTGCTTTACACCTTACAATTAAGCATACGATATCGTATGCGATGTGACATGCCCCCATCGTATGTGCAGCACGTTCAAGTTGTTGACCGTGTCGCACAAACGATTAATTGCCATCACACGTACTTACCTACCATACGACCTCGATGTGCGCGGCGAACATCCACTTCCTGGAGTGCTGGAGGGACGTTCAGCGTCACAGCGACGTCACACGGCAGCCGGCCAATAGAAGCGGAGGGGCGGAAATGAGCAGGACGTAAACATCCCACCCACCTCCTTCCTTCCGCATAGCCGACGGGAGCCGCGGGACGCAGGTAAGCTGCAGTTCATCATTCCCGGGGTGTCACACACTGCGATGTGTGCTGCCTCGGGAACATTGAACAACCCGACGTTCAATTTTTAGGTTTTGAACGACGTGTATGCGATCAATGTTTATTCGTTCAATCGCAATCGCATGTAGGTTTCACACACTACAATATCACTAAAGATGCCGGATGTGCGTCACTTACGACGTGACCCCGCCGACACAACGTTAGATATATTGTAGCGTGTAAAGCCCGCTTTAGTGTCAAGCACACATAATGAGGTTTGCAGTTGATTAACAATGTGCATAGTGTTTACAAAGATTAGCTCTATGGCCTGAGTCATGGTTGACGCAGGGAGTCATCATCACAAGGGCCTTCAATGACAAACAGTAGTTAGGCTGCAGAAGAAGTACTGTCCTGGATTGTCTACTGAATTATGTGCATAGAATTTACAAAAATTAGTAAGTACTCATGAACTGTGCCATGTGGACCAAGCTGCAAACAGGTAAAGGTTCTGTATCCCAACCAGGAGAATCAATACCCATCCTCTCCTCATGCTGACTCGCCTCCTCCTCCTCCACCTCCTCCTCTCCAGCCCATCCATGCTGGACAGACATTAAGCTGGGGTTGAGAGTCCCCTGTGTAGCATTCGGAGTTCCCTGCGTTGAACAGAGAAAATTCGTCTTCCTACTCATCCACCCCATCCTCCTCCTCATCACGCAATGTTGCCTCAGAATATTGGATGGGCTGGGTGGTATCACCAATGGGGAAATCTGGCTCCATAGCCACATGATGGGCACACAAAGCTTCCACTTTGAGATTATACAGTGATTGTTTCAACAGACACAGTAGTAGGATGATTAAGCTGATAATAGCCTTATCATCGCTCACGAGCTTGGTGCAGTACTCAAAGTTCTCAAGAACCTCACAAATGTCAGCGATCCACACCCACTCAACACTTATGTGTGGTGACTGACTCTCAGACTGACAGGCATGTTGGAGCTGGTATTCAGCTACTGCCCTCTGCTGCTCAATAATCTTCGCCAACATATAGAATGTTGAGTTCCACCACATGGGCAAGTCGCACATGAGTCGGTGACTTGGTAAATTAAAGTGCATTTGCAGCGCTGTAAGACCAGCAAAAGCGGTAGAGGAATGGCGGAAATGGGCACTAATACGACGCACCTTCTGAAGTAGGTATGGCAAGTCACGGTATGTTTTCATAAATTTCTGAACAACTAGGTTCAGCACGTGAGCCATGCATGGCACGTGTAGCAGCTTGCCGACCTTTAAAGCCGTCACCAGGTTACGACTATTGTCACAAACGACCAGGCTGGGTTGTAGGTGCAGCGAGATGAGCCACTGATCTGTCTGCTCTTTTATACCTTGCCACAGCTCTGCTGCAGTGAATGGTTTGTGACCTAAACAGATCAGCTTCAGCAGAGCATGTTTCCGCTTTGCCGATGCGCTGCTGCACAGCTCCCAGGTTTGCAGTGATGGACAGTGTAATTCAGCAAAGGATGAGGAGGAGGAGGAGAGACAGGAAGTGGCATATGATGAGGCAGAAACGCTGGTAGAAGTTGGCCCCGCTATTCTTGGCGTGGGTAGGATGTGTGATGTTACAGTTTGCGAGTTTGTCCCAGCCTCCACCAGGTTCACCCATTGGGCCGTCACAGATATGTATCGTCCCTGTCTACAAAAAATTGGCCACGTGTCTGTTGTTAAGTGGACCTTCCCGGCTATGGCGTTGGTCAGAGCACGGTTAAGATTATTTAACACATACTAGTGTAACGCGAGGACGGCACAACAGGCAAAATAGTGGTGGCTGGGAACACTGCATCGTGGGGCAGCCACAGTCAAGAGATCACAGGAACACTGTGTTCCCACAAGCCTAAACGGCAACATCTCCACGGCTAGCAATTTGGCAATGTGCAAGTTTAGCTTCTGTAACTGTGGGTGCGTGGCTGGGTATTTACACTTCCTTTCCAAGTTCTCAGGCACGGACAACTGGACGCTAATCTGGGACAAGGAAGGGGATGTGGTTGATGTTTGCTGTGTCTGTACAATTGCACCTTGTGGGCAGAATGCATGAACGCCTATCCCGAACAGCAGATTGTGAAGGACGTAGCACAGGCAACATGGCAGTGGTTTGACCCGCAGACACAAATTTGGTGCCCTGGGATTCTGCTTACCTACTGTGGTGCTTGGCTGCCATGTGGTTCTGCATACTGGTGGTCCTCAGGTTGCCTTTGCCCTGGCCTCTGCTCAACTTGATATGGCAGATGCTACAGATTACAATGTTTTTCTCTGAAGTACTTTCAGAAAAAAAATTCCAACAAGACAAAACAATCACTGATCTCGGGGAGACCAGCCAGAGAAAACACTGCCAGCAGCCAACAAGGGAGCTCAAGACAGTTAAATCCTAGGTGCATTGCCCCCTGGGAAATATGCAAATCAAAAAGGTCAGTGGAGCCTCTGTTAGGAGTCTCAACACAGAAACCAGCCAGATATCCCTCCGGGAAGGACCCAGCCAAGGACTGGCTCTTTTTAGGAAACCACCATATGAAGTGGCCCTTTTAGTCAATATCCAACTCTTCGACAAGTTTAAAGATATGACAAGGGAATTATCAAGGCCAAGTATCCATCCACAGACAGCTGTTTCGGGGTATTGCCCCTCATCAGTGTGGAGTAGGATTCTGGCCAGGTGGGAGCAATGCCTAGTAGACCAACAAGACAAAACAATCACTGATCTCGGGGGGACCAGCCAGAGAAAACACTGCCAGCAGCCAACAAGGGTGCTCAAGACAGTGAAATCCTAGGTGCATTGCTCCCTGGGAAATATGCAAATCAAAAAGGTCTGTGAATACCCCGAAACAGCTGTCTGTGGATGGATACCTGGCCTTGGTAATTCCCTTGTCATATCTTTAAACTTGTCAAAGAGTTGGATATTGACTAAAAGGGCCACTTCATATGGTGGTTATGGTGGTTTCCTAAAAAGAGCCACTCCTTGGCTGGGTCCTTCCCGGAGGGATATCTGGCTGGTTTCTGTGTTGAGACTCCTAGCAGAGGCTCCACGGACCTTTTTGATTTGCAGAAAACAAATTCCAGACAGCGGCAGAACGCCCCCTTGTCCTGACTTGGGCCACAGTGGAGGTGCTCTTGGGAACAGTTGAACGAGTTCTGACTATAGGCAAACCACAACCCCTTGGTGACTGTATTGGTGCTACATATCCATCTTCCTCTGTGTTGCTGTGCTGACTATACATGTCAACGGCCAAGGTCAGGTCAGTGGACTCATCATTGACCACCTCATCTTCCATCTCATCTTCCTTCCCACTTGAGATTGTAGGCTGACCTGATAGCAACTGTGTCTTATCATCATCAACCTCCACCTCAGGAGAAAGAAAATCAGGTTCCTCAAAATGGCTTTCTTTTGGCCGTAGGTCCTCAAATACATGCGCATCAATGCATGCCACCTCCTCTCTTTGAGGATTGGATGGGCCAGCCTTCTGTGTGGTCGTGGAAGATTGGTTACTGCTTGACAAATGTGAAGAGGCCTTGTCTGCCATCCAAGAAAGAATCTGCCCTCGCTTTCTGGCTTCCACACACGTTTGTGTTCCAGACTGGGAAATTTGGCAAGGAACATAATCGATGCATCAAGCTTCTTCTGACACAAACTCAGTGCCTTGTCGCCCACCAGTGAAAACACGACATCCATGTCCCTGTCCCTTAACAACTGCCTTTTTACTCATTTTGGGTTTTGCTGACATATTTGCAGATGATGGTAGCCCAAGCCATGAAAACTTTGACCCCAAAAATATTGTGGAGAAAGTACAACTGAGTACTTTGTACCAGGCAGCACAAAATGGTAGAGTCCTGCTTTGTATTTGTTTGACGCCCTGGTCTATCAGGTAATCACAGGGTATTGTGCAATCTACCTGTCAGGTTTCCGGGTTTTCCAGTCCTCTTTTGAAAAAGCTTGCCCTCAGTTAACATGGAGTTTTGTGTTCTGTTGCCCTACTTCCTGTCCAGCTGCTTAAAAGGCCGCCTCTAAGCTTAGTCCAGTGCCTGAGTATACTGCTTGCTGTGTGCTCCTGCTTTGCTGCTGCTGCTACTTGATTACCTTTGGATCCTCCTGGAAATCTACCGACCGACTCTGGACCATACCCGGTTTCTTCAAACTGTGCCCGGACTCCGTCTGCCGTCTTTTGTCAGCACGTCTGCCCGGTTTCTTCCGGTTCATAACCATTCTGGACTTTCATTCCGTACGGACACTTCTGGACTTTACCGCTTGCCCCTTGTGTCCCGGCTGCACCGCATTTAGGCCTTCCGGGGTTGATTGCCGGACAGTCCCTGTATAGGGGTTCGCTCTGGTGGTCTCCCTGGGGGAGTCCGGTGCGTGGCCCCGGGAATCCCCTTCGCTCCGTTTCAGAAAGGTATTTTTTTGTGTTTGTTATACTGTGTATTTCCGTTGTGTATCTACCGTGGTTACATATCATAAAAACATCTTGTACCACAAACTCGTCTCTGGCTGTCATTGCCCTAACGCTATCGAAATCCTCAAACATACAATAGTATTACATTATACTCAGGCCATAAGAGGATTTCGCTGGGGCAATGACTGAGACACGAGTAGATCAGCTCTTTTCTATGATTAACTCCTTGCAGCAGGAGATGGAGGTGGTGCAGACTAAACTTAGAGATGTGGAGACACAGCTGGGCCATGATCACCAGGTACTGGGTCCGGCTATACAGGATTTGCAAGTCAGAGTGGAGGCTCAGGAAGCCGGCCCCACTACGTCCGTATCAGCTGCCGGTATGCCTAGGTTACCCCCATTCCGTTTCAATGGTGACCGTAGTCAGTTTCGTGGATTTGTGAACCAATGTATACTGTTTTTTGATGTACATGCTGATTATTACCGTTCTGACCGGTCCAAAGTGTTATGTATAATTATGTTATTAACCTCACGAGCACTGGCTTGGGCTAATCCTATGATAGAGAACCGGGACATCCGTTTAAATCACCTAGAGGACTTTCTGACCGCAATGGCGCAGATGTTTGATGATCCGAATCGCCGTGCTACCGCTGAATCGGCTCTCCTTTCCTTACGTCAGGGAAAGCGTTCTGTCGTTGAATACGCCACTGAATTTAAGAGGTTAGTGGTAGACACCGACTGGGGAAACAATGCATTATTGTCTGTTTTCAGAAAGGGTTTGTCCGGTACCATCAAAGACGAGTTAGCTCGTTCCGAATCTCCAGGGGAGTTTGAACAGTTTCTCCAGCACTGTGTGCGTATTGATACCCGCTTGACCGAACGTAGACAGGAAAAATGGGCAGCTGTAAACCGTGTAAACAACTTTGCCTTTCCTTCCAGAGAACCCGCTCTCAGGACGCCACAGGAGGCCGAGGACGTTCCTATGCAAGTGGACTCTCTGCAAAAGCGAGAGACCAATGAACGTCGCGAACACCGGCTCCGTGAGCGTTTGTGTTTCTATTGCGGTCAATCGGACCATTTCTTGATCGACTGCCCGAAACGTCCGAATCGCCCAAATAAGGTATTGGCAGCCATGGCAGAGTGTGACAACACGGACGCAGAGTCCGATATCTCTGAGGCAAGTGGACACCTGGATGCGGTATTTCCCTTGACTGTAATGTCAACCTCACCGAAGGACTCGGAAGGGAAATATACCCATTGCTCGCTCCCCATTCAGATCCGGTGGGAGGGACAGCTAATACCTACCTCTGCAATGATAGATTCTGGGGCAGGGGGAAATTTCATGGACTCCTCTTTTGCCAGGAAACACGGTATCCGGACTCAGCAAAGATCCTCACCGGTTACCATGGAGACGGTTGACGGATCTCCGTTAATCTCTGGACCAGTTGATCGGGAAACCGTACCGCTAGAATGCGTCATGAAGCCAGGTCAGCAGGAGACCCTTGTTTTCATGTTAATTTCTTCTCCTCATTTTCCGATTATTCTAGGTATTCCGTGGCTACGGTCTACAAATCCGGTCATCGATTGGGAAACTAAGGAAATATCCTTCCCACCGCAGAGTATTCCGACCATTAGTCCAACTGTTCCGGTTCCAGTAACACCGAATGCGGAGGGCACTGTACAGGTACCTGTTCTACCCCCGGTGTATAATGACTTTGCGGATATATGCGACAAAAGAAAAGCCGATCGGCTTCCCCCGCATAGACCGTATGATTGCCCCATAGACTTACTCCCAGGGGCGGAGATCCCGTTTGGTCATGTCTACCCGTTGGCGGCACCTGAGCTAGAAGCACTAAAAGAATACATTGATGAAAGTCTAGCTAAGGGATTCATTCGTCCGTCTACCTCACCAGCAGGGGCACCCATCTTTTTCGTGAAAAAGAAAGAGGGGACTCTGAGACCCTGTATTGACTACCGGGAACTGAATAAAATAACTATCCGGAACCGGTATCCGTTACCGTTGATTCCTGAGCTATTGGAGAGGGTCCAACAGGCAAAAATATTCACCAAATTGGATCTCCGTGGGGCATACAATCTACTCCGTATACGTCCCGGAGACGAGTGGAAGACCGCGTTCCGATGTCGGTATGGACATTTTGAGTACCTAGTGATGCCTTTTGGACTTTGTAACGCTCCCGCGACTTTCCAACATCTAGTTAACGATATTTTTAGGGATATCATGGACCAATTCATGGTGATTTATCTGGACGATATCCTAATCTTTTCTGATTCCCTACAGGAACACCAGGAACACGTCAAGACCGTACTTACCCGGCTGAGGGAAAACCACCTGTACATCAAACTGGAGAAATGCGAGTTCCACTGCTCACAAATACAATTCTTAGGTTATGTCATCTCTCCTCAGGGACTGAACATGGAGTCTGGCAAGATACAAGCAATTCTAGACTGGCCGGAACCGGGGAACATCAAGGAGGTACAACGCTTTGTCGGTTTTGCCAACTTTTACCGACGTTTTATCCGTAATTTTTCAGAGATCGTTCGTCCCATCACTCTGTTAACCAAGAAAGGACAGAAGTTTGTGTGGTCCGCCCAGGCCCAGGAAGCTTTCCATCGTCTCAAGGTTTGTTTTACCTCAGCGCCTATATTGGTACATCCGAATCCCGCACTTCCCTTTATCGTGGAAGTCGACGCTTCCGACTACGCATTAGGGGCCATCCTTTCACAAAGGACTGGGGACAAGAGTCTCTTACATCCGTGTGCTTTCTTTTCCCGCCGGTTGTCCCCTGCAGAAAGGAACTATGACATTGCGGACAAGGAATTGTTAGCGATTATTTCCGCTTTCAAGGAATGGAGACACCACTTACAGGGAGCCGCGCAGCAAGTGATAGTACTCACAGATCATCGTAATCTGGAATTTCTTAAGTCTGCCAGGTGCCTGTCTCCACGGCAAGCCCGTTGGAGCCTATTCCTTAACCAGTTCAATTTTGTCGTTACATACCGTCCAGGTTCACGTAATGGGAAAGCCGATGCCTTGTCCCGAATCCACGCCGTGGACTCCGTGCCTGGAACCCCGTCTCAGACCGTGTTATCGGATGCCAATTTCGTTGGAGTAATCCAGGACCAGGACTTGTGGAAGGACATCAAGCTGGCCTATGATGGTGACGTATTTCTTGCTGCCCCCCCGAATGATGTAACTCTTGTTCTTCGGAATGGTGTGTGGTTAAGAGAGCGACACATTTATGTCCCGGAGGCCGTAAGACTTCGGGTTCTCAAGTTGGTCCATGACTCCGTGTTGGCTGGTCATAGGGGGGTACAGAAGACGCAGGAATTTCTGAACCGTTTTTTCTGGTGGCCTACCTGTTTAAAGGACGTAAAGGACTATGTCCACTCATGTGTGGTTTGTGCCCGGTGCAAGGTCCCTCGTGTGGCTCCTACAGGACTCCTCCAACCGTTACCCGTGCCATCTCGCCCTTGGGGGTCTATCTCAATGGATTTTATTGTGGAGTTGCCCGTCTCAGACGGTCACAATACCATTTTAGTGGTGGTGGATCGGTTGACTAAAGCTGCTCACTTTATTCCGTGTGCCGGTCTTCCCTCAGCCGCAGAGACAGTGGATCTGGTTATCCAGAACGTATTCCGATTGCATGGGGTACCAGACGAGATCATCTCTGACCGGGGCGTGCAGTTCACGTCTAGGTTCTGGAAGGGGTTTTGTACGGCACTCCAGATTGATGTCTGTTTGTCTTCTGCATACCATCCTCAGACAAATGGGCAAACCGAACGGACCAATCAAACACTGGAACAATACCTTCGCTGTTATGTCAGCCATCTGCAGGACGATTGGTTGAAGATGCTTCCGTTGGCGGAGTTCTCGTATAACAACACTCAGAGCAGCTCCACTAAGGTAACGCCCTTCTTTGCTAACTTGGGTTACCATCCGACTATTTTGCCTAGGTCACCGGTTGCGGTCTCAGTGCCTGCGGTGGAGGACAGATTAACAGAGCTACGACAAAATCTGGAGGTTCTGAAGGACACTGTGGCTACAGCTCAGGAGCGTTACAAGAGGTCGGCAGACGCTCACCGGAGACCGGCACCCATGTATAAGGTAGGGGACTCTGTATGGTTGTCCACCAAGAACCTGAGATTGGGTGTTCCTTCGCAGAAACTGGGACAAAAATTCATCGGTCCGTTCAAGATCACCGGGATCGTGAGCCCTGTGGCCTGTCGGCTGCGGTTACCGCACCATCTAAAGGTACACCCGGTCTTTCATGTTTCTCTCCTCAAATCCGTCTCTCCCAATACGTTTCATGGTCGTGTCGTGCCTCCTCCTCCGCCTGTGATGGTCGACGGCGAGGAGCAGTTCGTGGTTGAGGACATTATTGACTCCCGGCTTCATCGTCGTCGGCTTCAGTATCTGGTACGTTGGCAGGGGTACGCCCCCGAGGACGATTCCTGGGAACCGGTGGGTAACATTCGAGCACCACGGAAGATCGCTCAGTTTCATCGACGGTACCCGGACAAGCCGGGCCCTGACCCGTCCTGAGGCCGTTTCTGGGGGGGGGGGGAGTAATGTCAGGTTTCCGGGTTTTCCAGTCCTCTTTTGAAAAAGCTTGCCCTCAGTTAACATGGAGTTTTGTTTTCTGTTGCCCTACTTCCTGTCCAGCTGCTTAAAAGGCCGCCTCTAAGCTTAGTCCAGTGCCTGAGTATACTGCTTGCTGTGTGCTCCTGCTTTGCTGCTGCTGCTACTTGATTACCTTTGGATCCTCCTGGAAATCTACCGACCGACTCTGGACCATACCCGGTTTCTTCAAACTGTGCCCGGACTCCGTCTGCCGTCTTTTGTCAGCACGTCTGCCCGGTTTCTTCCGGTTCATAACCATTCTGGACTTTCATTCCGTACGGACACTTCTGGACTTTACCGCTTGCCCCTTGTGTCCCGGCTGCACCGCATTTAGGCCTTCCGGGGTTGATTGCCGGACAGTCCCTGTATAGGGGTTCGCTCTGGTGGTCTCCCTGGGGGAGTCCGGTGCGTGGCCCCGGGAATCCCCTTCGCTCCGTTTCAGAAAGGTATTTTTTTGTGTTTGTTATACTGTGTATTTCCGTTGTGTATCTACCGTGGTTACATATCATAAAAACATCTTGTACCACAAACTCGTCTCTGGCTGTCATTGCCCTAACGCTATCGAAATCCTCAAACATACAATAGTATTACACTACCCTTCTGTACAATATCCACCTCGTCCTTGGTTACGGGTCCCTGACCTTTGGTTTTGCCAAGAACAAGCTAATCAAAATCCTAGGAACACTCTGCACCACCCACCAGACACACCAGTGGACGGCCTGAGTGGAATAGGGTCGCCCACTTGGGGGGTTGGTTGAAGGGGAGGTCAGGAGTGTCAGGAGCAGGCCAGTGCAGTGTTGGAGGTGAAAAAGAGAGGAGGTCAGGAGTTGGGCTCCTTGAGACTACTAGGTGGCAGACGTTGGTCTGGGCCTGGTTGGAGCTCGACCCCGGTCTCAGGGGATCGTGACAAGGGGCACGGACTGTCGAGGAGGACAGCCGGTGGCCTTGTGCCATCACCGGGCAGGGGCCAGGGCACGACTGGGTACGTTGACCCTAGGTCAGGAAGTAGCTTCAGGCATCCTGGCAATTTACCCGACGAGGACGGAGTCTTCAAGATCCATTCTCCATCCGCTCCAAAATTGGGAAACTAGCGCAACGAGGGGGAGAGGACTTTCCCACTACACGGTCCAGAAAATCCCAAGCGTGAACCCTGAGAGCAAGCTCACCCAGTTAGCCATGCTGGTGAGCGGGACCTGATTAGTTTTACACTAGAGGGTCCAACCAGAAAACTAGGTGGCACGGCAAAGGTCACAGGCTAACAGGCAACACCAACGGGCACGGGATCCAGGTGTGCTCCCTCTCAGCGACAGCGGTGTCCAGAACTTTGGTTTACCACAGTTGTCGGTGTCAGCGTTATTGGACTGAGTAAGTACCGTCCCAACGGCACCTCCCCGTCACCTTCACCGAGTCCCGGGGCATCCCCCTACCTGTGGAGGGGTTAAAACACCTAGCTGCCCACACAATCACCACCAGGTACTCCCAATCGCAGCGGTGGTACTCCATCTTACCTCGCACCACGGGTGGTGTCACGAAATTTAACCATACCATCCCATGTAAATACTCCCCCTTTTATCCGAGTGGCCGCACAACCCCGACCCCCCGGGTACGGAAAATTGATCAATTATTTGCTAAAAATCTCATTTTTTTATTATAGTACAGTTGGAATAAATTTGTGAATTTTCACTTTTTATATGATGCATGCCAATTTCAGATCGTGCTGGTTCCCTTTTTTTCCGCTCGAGCCACTGCGGATCCGGATCCGAGCAGCCCGGCTGCTGACGTGGGGGTGGCACACCTTTGAAATTTTGGCGTCACAAACAGGATTCGAGCAGGACCCACTCACCTGGGTGACGTGCGCCTTGAAGCCAAAACCGTGAGTCAAGATTCCTTTTCCTGCCATTTCCGCCATTTTCTGCCATCTTTTTGTGCCAAAACGCCATCTTCCCTGCGAAGCAACAGCCCCGCCCTTCGTGCTGAGTGTGAGGCTGGAACTGGAAGTTCCCAGAGGGCCACAGCGCGTGAAAGAGTGCTGGGTGAAAACCATGGGGGCGCGCAAAGATGTCGGCTCTAGACGACGGAAGTGTGGCGACCCTGCCTCCACCCGACTAGGGTAACGCTGGTGCGGCGGACGCCGCTCCGGCTGTTGGAGCGGCAGCACCAGCGGGACCCGAGGTGGTTGTTCCAATAATGCCGATAACGATGCCCTATGTGCCGGGCGCCTCCTGGCTCCCACAGTATGATGACCGACCAGACGTGCTGCAGGGATTCAAAAGAAAATTATGTAATTTACTCGATATGTATGCCCTGACCGGACGGCAGTGGGCATCTGTACTGCTTGGGCAGCTAACCGGCACTGCCGAATTGGAAGTGGAGACATGGATTGAGGCGGATCGGGTCTCGGTACCCGCCATCTTCAGGAGATTGGGAGCTGCATTTGAGACCCGGACTGAGGCTGAGCTGAGGGTGAGGTTCTACTGCTGCAAACAACGTCCCAAAGACAGCATTAGGGATTACGCCTTAAAGTGACAAGCAGCGCTGCAGACCCTGAGACTGACCAACGATATTGGAGAGCCAGAGGGGAACAAAATGCTAGTGGAGCAGTTCCTGCAAGGCTTGGGGTCAGTAGAGGACCGCAAACAACTCCGGCTGTGGGCCCTGGAGCATCCTGCTTTGGACTTTGCTACATTGAAAGAGTGGACGATCAAAGCCTTGCAGCCCCCAGAGGCTCCTGACTCTCCACTCCCATCCTGGCAAGCTGGAACATCCCCGATGCAAGTGAAGCCCCCTGCCTTGGAACTACCAGAGTGAGCTCCTTTAACCACGTCCAGAAGTGGAAGAAGTGATTTGTCTGCCCAAGTACAGCAACTGAGTAATGACGTCGCAAGAATTCTGGAGGCGATGCAGCTCAAGTCGAAGAGCACCCCGTCAAGGGAAATCCAACTGGCTGACTGCCCAGAGAACGTCCCCTGGATGAGGAAGCGGACCCTGGCATATAAAGGACGGAGCAATGACCAGTATGGACTACCTGTTTGTTATAAATGTAACAAGACTGGCCACTACGCAAGGAGCTGTCCTTAAAACGGGCAACCCCTGGGGCCAAGGGCCAATCCCCAGGAATAAGCTCCCAAGACCCAGCAGACTGAAGAGAGCTGTATGTAGGGGGACGGCCCATCGTTTCCATCACCCTGGATGGGATCCCAACCTCTGTGCTTCTTGATACCGTCTCCCAGGTAATGACTATTCCCTATGTACTATATAAGAAATTTTGGCTTGATGACAAACTTACCCGACCAGATGACAAGCTTACCATCTATGCCGTCAATGGGTTACTAGTGACTCAAATCGGGTTCAAGGAGATGACCATAAAGGCAGGCCTGGTAGAATTGACGAGGCCAGACCTCATAGTAGTACAAAATTACCCTAGTGATCGGAACCCGAAGATCATTTTAGGTACAAATGTCATTGAGAATTGTATGGGAGAAGTACTGTTTTTGCTTCAACAGCTGTCTGAGACTGCAGAAGCAGGGTGGCAGAGAGTCCTGCTACGTGCGATCCGAGCCCTCCTGCAGCGGCATCGGGTAAATCTCTCTGAAGGTGAGATAGGTGGTGTACGAGTGATGGATGAGGCCCTCTTGTAGTGCCCCCACGAAGTGAAATGATGATATGGTGCAGGGCATCTGTAGGCTCCCGGGGACAGGATTACCAGGCAGTGGTAGAGCCCCTACCATCAGAGCATTAGCCCACCGTGTTTACGGCCAGAGAGGTAGTCGACGTCCAGAAGGGGAGAGTGTCCGTGCAAGTGTTGAATTGTGGGGAGGAGGAAGTCACACTGCCCAGATATGCCACCATAGCCAAGCTGTTTGTAGTTAATGCAGATGACATCCATGCCACAGGTTCCTCAAACCAGCCTGGTCAGTCTGCCAGTAACAGCCCCCAGGGTCTGGTAGAGAAGTGGTATCAGGAATTACATGTGGGCACTGACTCTACACCTCCACATCATAAGCAAGGGGTCTACAGTGTTGTCAAGGAGTATAAGCAGGTCTTTAGCAAACACCCGTTGGATTTTGGACGGATAAAAGGGGTATAACATCTCATACCCACAGGCACTCACCCACCTATCAAGGAGAGGTATAGGCCCATACCACCTGCCCACTACCAATGTGACAGACATGCTCAGAAGCATGAAGGAAGCAGGAGTGATCCGCGACAGCTGCAGTCCCTAGGCCGCCCCACTGGTACTTGTGAGAAAAAAATATGGTACCATGAGGATGTGTGTAGACTACCGACAAATTAACAAAATCACACACAGACGCCTACCCCTTGCCCCGTATTGAGGAATCGTTAGCTGCCTTGAAGTCTGCTACTTACTTTTCTACCCTTGATCTCATCAGTGGATACTGGCAGATAGTTGTTGCCGAGGAAGACCGGGAGAAAACCACATTCGCTACCCCGATGGTCCTATGTGAGTTCAACAGCATGCCATTCGGACTGTGCAATGTGCCAGGGACATTTCAGAGGCTGAAGGAGTGCTGTTTGGGTCACTGCAACTTCGAAACCGTCTTGCTGTATCTGGACGATGTCATTGTCTACTCCAAGACATATGAAACACATCTAGAACACCTAGCAGAGGTGTTTGACGCCCTGTCCAAATACGGGAAGAAGCTCAAGCCATCCAAGTGTCACCTGCTAAAGCCGAAGATACAGTACTTAGGGCATGTGGTGAGGGCCGAAGGTGTGGCACTGGACCCCGAGAAAATCACAGCTATACAGAACTGGCCAAGGCCTTCCACCGTCAGAGAAGTGCGGCAATTCCTGGGCATGATGGGGTACTATCGAAGGTTCGTCAAGGGGTACACACAGATGGCGGTCCCCTTGCAGGACCTTCTGGTGGGTCAGTCTGTACAAGGCAAATCGTCAGGGCCTCTGTTCCTGTGGGGTAAGGAGCAAGAAGATTTCTTTGAACGGATGAAGTCTGTCCTGACCAGGGACGAAATCCTGGCCTATCCCGATTACGGTCTCCCGTTCGTACTGTATACAGATTCCAGTAATGTGGGGCTCGGGCCATCCTGTCACAGGTGCAGAAGGGCAAGTAGAAGGTGATAGCTTTCGCTAGTCAGACGTTGAGGGCCACAGAGAGGAACCCGGAGAATTATAGCTCTTTCAAGCTGGAGTTCCTGGCACTCGTATGGGCCGTGACAGAAAGGTTCAAGTGTACCACCCTGCGCTCGGCTGTAGCCAAGCCGCTCGGATCCGGGTTCGTTGGTGGGTGACTCGAGCACCTCCGGACCCGGGGTCACTTCGCTCTGAAAGGGGGCTGGCGGTACTTAGGGGGGTGGTAGGTAGGTGTACGGCCAAAGCCGTGTTTGAGTTCCTGATGCCACCCACGGGATGTGGTGAAGGTGTAGACACCACCGCTGCAGTTACGGGGCACCCGGGGGAGATGGTTATGCAGCAAGATGTTAACCCCTCTGTGGGCAGGGATGATGGCCTCGGGACCCATTGGGTAGAGTAGCTGGGCGGTGCAGGGTGGTGCGCGGCCGGATGGCACTGTTTGTTGTACTCCCTGTTATTTACACACACAAGTCTCTGGTAAACAAAGTTGATGGTGGTCGGTGCCCGCAGCCAGCTGCGTCTGGTCCCCCACCCGGTTCGGTGGTCTTTGCCTTTCTCCTGCACCGTGTAGTGTATGTGTAGACTGCCTGTGCTTCGGCGACGGGAGTCCACTCCCCGGCTTTGTATATGTCGGAGGAGCCCGTTTGCTCGCAGACGCTGGCCCCTGGGATCTCTCTGCCTGTGCGGTGGCTTTCTATCCATCTCGGTGGGCTGTTGTCTTCAATCGGGACTTGGGTGGCTAAGGACCTATAGTCTAGACCGCAATCAGTGAATTAACTCAGTCCAGTGGATTCTGGACCTCGTTTCAGGGTCTGCGTACCAGCCTGTGTGCTCCGGTTTCCAGTCGGTTCCCCCGTTCAGTACCGGTGGGCCACTACCCTGTCCCGGTCCGCCACGGTTCCACTGAGCCATCTTCCTGACTCCTGCAGGCTAGGCCACCGTATGCCTCCTAGCCAAGGTACCAGGGCTCCGACCCCGGCACCTGTCAGTCTGTTGAAGACCTGACACACAGGCCTGCCTCCAATCAGCTTCACTCTCTGACTAGACTCCAACTGAACTCACTTGTGTTAACTGCCTAAGGCCCTCTGAACTCCTCGGTGGGCGTGGCCAACTGCCTGGCTCCACCCCCCTGGTGTGTCCATCAAGCTCTGAGGGAGGTGACTAGGGTTTATGGTTTGGCTGGTGTTACCTTGTGTGGGACTGGTGTTGTGCGGGACGCTATCTGTGACTACCTGGCTAGTCCAGGGCGTCACACAAGCATTACCTTGCTGCTTCCAAGTTCACAGTGTACACGGACAATAATCCGTTGACTCATCTGGATACAGCAAAGCTGGGAGCCTTGGAACAACGTTGGGTTGCGAGGTTGGCAAATTACGGTTTTGTCATAAAGTACCGGGCTGGTCGCAAGAATACCAACGCAGACGCGCTGTCCAGGATGCTCCATCTGTTTGATGATGGGAAGGATGAAGATGACCTGGAAGAGGTTGAATTGCCTGCGTTCCATCAGCCCCCGTCTGTGGAGTGGCCTCGACCATGTGCTCATCAGCAAGAAATGACCTGTGACCCATTGCCTCACCATGGATGGCAGGAAGCCCAGGACAGGAACCCTGCAATCAAATTAGTCAAAGCGTTGCTGGCCAGAGCTGATGCCTGTCTTGAACCAGGCACCCCAGAGGAGGCCAGAAAATTGTGGCAAGACCAGAGTCGGCTTTATCTTCACCAAGGCAAGCTATGCAGGAGCTTAACCAACCCTAAGACTCACGAGAGGATCTGCCAGATCGTGGTACCCCGGGCGTATGTCCCAGTGATGCTGGAAGCATACCATGATGGGGTCGGGCACTTTAGATGGAAGAAGCTGGAGATGTTGCTGAGAAGTCGCTTCTACTGGATAGGAATGAGAGACTCCATAGAAGCCTGATGTAGGAATTGCGGCCCTTGTTCTTTGAGAAGGCAGGATGACACCAGTCAGCGAGCACTACTTCAGCCGATTGTCACCAAGCAGCCCCTAGAGATTGTGGCTCTGGACCATGTCAAGTTGACCTCCAGCAGAAGTGGGTGTACGTATGCGCTCACAATGGTCGACCATTACTCACGGTTTTTGGTGGTGGTGCCCGTTAAAGATTTGACTGCCAGCACTGCGGCAAAGGCGTTCCAGGCACACTTCTGTAGGCCACATGGGTACCCTGACCGAGTCCTTACGGATCAAGGCCCTGTATTCGAGGCTGAAATCTTCCAGGAGTTCTGCAGTCCGTACGGGTGCAAGAAGATACGTACCACACCCTATCATGCGCAGACGAATGGAATATGTGAGAAGATGAACAACCTGGTGATCAATCTGTTGAAAACCCTTTCTCTTGAGGAGCGGAACCAGTGGCCTGAAAAACTACCAGACCTGGTAGACATCTACAACAACATTCCGGTGGGATCCACCAAGTGTACCCCAGCTTACCTGATGAGAGCTCGGCCTGGAAGGCTTCCAGTGGTTTTGGAAATGGAGGTTGAATTGCCTGAAACCTACATGCCCGGAGAGGATTGGGACTCGCATCGCCAGATCCAGTACAAGCAGATTCACAAGTGTGTTGAAGAGAGTTTTAATCAAACCCGGGAACGGCAAGAAAGGAACTTTAACAAGCAAGCAAAAGCAACCCCCTTCGCCCCCCGGCAAGATTGTGTTGAAAAGGAAGAGAAAGCTGCACAAGTTAGATGATCAGTGGGAAAAGAAGCCATATGTAGTACAGCCATCCAACTTTGATAACCAAAAGACCTGCCTAATCAGCAAGGATCAAGGAAGGACCACGGCTACGGTATCCCAAGACCATCTGAAGAAGTTCCCAGAACCCTTAAGAGTGGCAGATGAACCTCAGCCCCAGCTTCAAGTGGTGGAAGGAAGAAAAAGAATGATCCGCACCATTCTAGGTGATTTTCCGGCAGATTGACCAATGCAGAATGGAGCAGTAATAGTCCCTGTGTTAACATTCCCACAATCCGTGGAAGAATCAGAGCAGGAAAGGCTTACTGACACTGCACCCACTCCAGCACCTAGAGTAGCGCCTATACCCTTGCCTCGCACACGTAGAGTCCTACCAGCAATACCTAACACAGAGGGTGAGGAACCTGTAGAGAGTGTTGCCATGCCACCAGAAGAGGAAGAGGGCCCAGAGTTAAGGAGATTGACCCATGCTAACTTTGGACAGCCTCCACGGGGGTACAGAGAAGAGTGTTGAAGATATCAGTGGTTTAACGATGCCATAAAATTGTTAGGTATCGGTGCTTTCGTTTATTGTTTTTCATAGCTTATTTTCCATATAGAAAATGTTAGTAAATAAATGCATAGTCAATAAGGGTTTTAATAAACGGAGAAGTTATGATTTGCAACACGATTCTTTACAGTGTGTAAAACCGGTACATAGACTTTTTTAGTTATATATTTAGTAAAAATGGACCACGGTCACAGGACTGGCGTGACCAACACGAACTTGTGTTTTGTATATAGTTGCACCTCCTGTGCCCACCAGAGTCATCTAACACAACGCCCGGGACCTTAACCTGATCACAGACCCACCATAGGTATGCAGCGGGTCAGGTTGTTTGGGTGGCGGGTTAACGGGATCTGGGACATTGGGACTGGACTGTCGTGGGTAGAGGCTGCAACGGAGCAGGTTGAGTCTCAGCTACCATTGAAACCGGTAGTGCTATGTATGTGTGAATAAAAATGTTAACTTTTATTACCTTTTTTTACAGTTTAAAAAAAATAAATAATAAACTTCTGATGTCCTGGAGCTCGGGGACAAGCTACGTTTAACCAAGGGGGGATGTGATGTCCTGGCCTATCAGGTCGTCACAGGATATTGTACAATCTGCCCTTCTGTACAATATCCACCTCCTCCTTGGTTACGGGTCTTTGACCTTTGGTGTTGCCAAGAACAAGCTAATCAAAATCCTAGGAACACTCTGCACCACACCCACCAGACACACCAGTGAACGGCCTGAGTGGAATAGGGTAGCCCACTTGGGGAGTTGGTTGAAGGGGAGGTCAGGAATGTCAGGAGCAGGCCAGTGCAGTGTTGGAGGTGAAAGAGAGAGGAGGTCAGGAGCTGGGCTCCTGTTACGGTTGCTGCGAGCACTGGAGACTAAGTCCAGATTTCTTGCTACTGCACATGTGCGAGCGCTGGAGACTAAGTCCAGATTTCTTGCTACTGCACATGTGCGAGCGCTGGAGACTAAGTCCAGATTTCTTGCTACTGCACATGTGCGAGCGCTGGAGACTAAGTCCAATCTTGGAGCCATTGCACATGTGCGGGTGACATCATCGCTGACACGAGGTCACATGTCTCTGACACCTTCTATGCCGATTGGTCGCTGGTCATGTGCTTGTGACGTCTTGCTCGGTGATAGGCCAGCATGACGTCACTCCTGTCGTTCTGGCAGCGGATTGGCTCTGGTGTCCTCCATCTTGGATGAGGCACAGAGTCTATATAAGACCCTGACACACGCCGCATGGTGCTCAGTCCTCTTGGTTCATGCATATGAGTAGACGCTCTGTGCGCGTTCCTCTAGGCATTCCTCTGTCTATGCTAGGTGAGCGCTACCGGCAGGGTAGCGTTCTTATACCTTACAGCTTCGGCTGCTGTCCGTATCCTTACCTCTTAGGGGAGCGGACATAGGCAGGTGCCTGAGGCACATGGTCTGGCTGGGCCTTGTGATTCTACTCGTAGGTGGACGTTGCCGCTAGGGTAACGTTCCTTATACTGCGTCTGGCAGTTGTTCGTATCCTCGCACACTAGGGGAGCGAACAGAGGTAGGAGCTTTGTGCGGCTTACGCTGCTGTTCGTCTCTTTTGCACCACTAGAAGAGCGGACCTAGGCAGGTGCCATATCTAGTGGTTCGTGTCCTCGCACACTAGTGGAGCGAACGCAGGTAGGAGCTTTGTGCGGCTTACGCTGCTGTTCGTCTCTTTTGCACCACTAGAAGAGCGGACCTAGGTAGGTGCCATTTCGCACACATTGCCTTTGTCTCTGTGATTATTAACAGAGATCATTCCACACACCCTCCAAGTAAGGGAGGAATTGCTTTACTTACTTATTATATCCTTCTGTGAGTTAACAGAGGTATTGCACTCTGCCATAGTCTGCAGCAAAGTCTTTGCACGGTGGACCCTGACTGTCTGATACTCCTTTCAGTTATTATCAGACAGCCCCCCGTAACAGCTCCTTGAGACTACTAGGTGGCAGACGTTGGTCTGGGCCTGGTAGGAGCTGGACCCCTGTCTCAGGGGATCGTGACAAGGGGCACAGACTGTCGAGGAGGACAGCCGGCGGCCTTGTGCCATCACCGGGCAGGGGCCAGGACACGACTGGCTACGTGGACCCTAGGTCAGGAAGTAGTTCCAGGCGTCCTGGCAATTTACCCGATGAGGACAGAGCCTTCAAGATCCGTTCTCCACTTGCTCCAAAATCGGGGTACTAGCGCAACGAGGGGGATAGGACTTTCCCACTACATGGTCCATAAAATCCCAAGCGTGAACCATGAGAGCAAGCTCACCCAGTTAGCCATACTGGTGAGCGGGACCCGATTAGTTTTACACTAGAGGGACTAACCAGAAAACTAGGTGCCAAGGCAAAGGTCACAGGCTAACAGGCAACACCAACGGGCACGGGATCCAAGCATGCTCCCTCTCAGCAGCAGCGGTGTCCAGAACTTTGGTTATCACAGTTGTCGGTGTCAGCGTTATTGGATTGAGTGAGTACACAAGTGACCCTTACCGTCCCAACGGCACCTCCCCATCACCTTCACCGAGTTCTGGGGCATCCCCTTACCCGTGGAGGGGTTAAAACACCTAGCTGCCCACACCATTTCCACCGGGTACTCCCAATCGCAGCGGTGGTACTCAATCTTACCACGCACCACGGGTGGCGTCACGAACTTTAACCATACCATCCCATGTAAATACTCCCCTTTTTATCCGAGTGGCCGCATGACCCCTATCCCAGGTCCGGAGACCCCTTGAGCCACCGCGGATCCGGATCCAAGCAGCCCGGCTGCTGGCGCGGGGGTGGCACATTTGCAATAGCCACTAGCAACGTATTAATTTGGCTGATGTGGTCGGACAGCACAAGTCAAGCATGAAGCAGTGAACTCCTAAATATTGTGGAAATAGGAATGGTGCTTTAGTGTATCAGCCAGCACTGATTGCTAGAGTACTGTTTTGTAATTATTTGCAAAAGCCACTAACAACGTATGAAAGTGGCTGACGTGGAAGGACTGCACAAGTCAAGCTGTGAACCCCTAAGTATTGTGAAAACAGGACTGGTGCATTTTGGGTATCAGGCAGCACAAAATGGTAGAGTCCTGCTTTGTATTTGCAAAGACCACTAGCAATGTATGAATGTGGCTGACGTGGATGGATGACACAAGTCAGGACATGAAACCCTAACTATTGTGGAAACAGGAACGTGTGTTTAATGTATCAGACAGCACAAAATGCTAGAGTCTTGCTTTGTATTTGCAAAGGCTACTGGCAATGTATGAATGTGGCTGACGTGGATGGACAGCACAAGTCAGGCTGTGAAACCATAACTATTGTGGAAACAGATCCGGATTCCCAACCTAATCCACAATCTCTGCCTCCCTGCTGTGACTTTGTCCAGTGCTATCAGCTCTTAAAAGAGCTATTGTATTCTGGTTTCTGGACAGTACTATGGAGGTAGTGACACACACTGCTTTAAGCACTCCCTACTCGGAAACCTTTCCCTCTGAATGCTACACTGACTTATGCTGCAGGTAACCCAGAAAAGGTATTTTTGTGTTATTAAGAAGCCTACACTCTCCCTAGCAGCTGCACGCTCTATCCCTACACGGATGCAAAGCAAGCTATGGATGCAGTGTGCGCAAAATGGTGGTGGAAGGTCTTTTATAGACACTATGACGCTGAGCGCCTAGCCGATCACAATAATGCTACAACAAAGATGGCTGCAGCATTAGTGTGATTGCTCAAGAAACCCAGCATGTTTATTGGCTGGAAATCAGGTGCCAAAACGGCTGGGCGGGACATCGAATATAGCGAGGCGAATACACCATTACCCACTATATAACGAATAGCCCCAATACCGCAATATTCTACGAATAGAAATGAATACACTCGCTCATCGCTAGCTTGGATGACTTTCTTGAAAACTATGTTATGTTGTTGGTAAAAGTTGATCCAGGGACCTAGTCTGATTGCTGTATGTGGAGTTGGGAAGGAATTTTACTCCTAGTATGAGCAATTAGCAGCTGCCTCATGTGGTTTTTTCCTTCCTCTGGATCAACATGTTAAGCTATAGGTTGAACACGATGGATTTATGTCTTCCTTCAAAGTTAAAAACTGAAACTATGAATTTTGAAACTATGTAACAATAAAATCTACATGAAAGGTGACCTCAACGAGAAGCTTATTTATGTGGTGAAGTGCAAGGACCACTCTACTTTAGTAACAGAAACATTCTTGACCTTTAGAAGTATATTGCCTTTAGATTGCATTTGTGGTATTTCTAATGGATTCTAGAATCTGTAGGATTGCTTGTGGATTTTAAGAGCCATTAATTCTCCATTTTCAATGGGGTAATAATATGTATCAGTTCTTGCAATGAAAACCATCTATATAACCTTAAACACTCATAAATTGCACTTAAAATGGCTATTGGCCGAAGAAGAAACCTTGCTGTTTTGTACTCGGTCTACACACAAAATGTCTGGTGTTATGCCAAGGGGGGAAGCAAAAAGAAATGTGGTGAGTTCAGTAATCTCTATATCGCTACTTGATATTTAGACTCTGGTTCAAGGGCCTTTTACATGGGCTCATGAGCGCCCAAATTATCATGTGGGACCTTTTATTCCAATCATTGCTCACTGTTAATAATTTATGCGAGTGAGCGATCAGCGATCATTCTCTCGACCATTACTTACCACATGCTTCATGCTGAAATAATTATTGGTCAGCTGTACATCCATGAAGGGGATGTGGTGATGACAATATTGTAAAGGCTTTCATAGGAATGATTGCACCAACGATCATTTGTACAAAGCTCTCCAGATATTTGCCAGAGACAAATGTTGTTGCATGGGTGCTGATTAACTTGCTATATAACTGATCGATCTGTCATTACTTGCAATTTATCAGCCTGTTGAAAAGCACAACTAAGCCCTTAAAGATAAGATGTCAGAAGGTTTTTTTACGCTGAAGACAATATGCTGTAAGGGTTAAAACCTAGAATTCAGGGATGCCTGTTTTGTCAAGATCCGATATGTTGCTTTCCTGGAATGCTTGTTTAAGCAGCAAGACTTAGGGGCACTTTGCACACTACGACATCGCAGGTGCGATGTCGGTGGGGTCAAATTGAAAGTGACGCACATGCGGCGTTGCAGGCGATATCGTAGTATGTAAAGCCTTTTTGATACGATTAACGAGCGCAAAATCGTTGTAATCGTATCATCAGTGTATCGTCGGTCATTTCCATAATTTGGAAATGACCGATGTTACGATGTTGTTCCTCGTTCCTGCGGCAGCACACATCGCTGTGTGTGAAGCCGCAGGAGCGAGGAACATCTCCTACCTGCGTCCTGCGGCTCACGCCAGCTATGTGGAAGGAAGGAGGTGGGCGTGATGTTTACGTCCCGCTCATCTACGCCCCTCCGCTTCTATTGGCCGCCTGCCGTATGACGTCACTATGACGCCGCACGACCCGCCCCCTTAATAAGGAGGCGGGTCGCCGGCCAGAGCGATGTCGCAGGGCAGGTGAGTGCATGTGAAGCTGGCGTAGCGATAATGTTCGGTATGCCAGCTATCACCATGATATCGCAGCTGCGATGGGGGCGGGGACTATCGCGCTCGGCATCGCAAGCATCGGCTTGCGATGTCGTAGTGTGCAAAGTGCCCCTTAGACTCAGACTACAATATCATCTGCACTGCAGTCTGGCACGCCCCTGCTGTGATTGACACTTCACTTTCAATGTACAATCTCTATAGAGAGCCTGGTGTGGGTGGGTGGGGTTAGCTTTCTCAGCTCTGCTGCTTAGCTAATTCTGATTGAAACAGAACTGCTGCACCCAGTAATCTAAGTGCTACATCATTGGATTCAGAATGTATTTGCCTACATTATACTGCTCTCAGATGAAGTAGCAAAAAACTGCTGATAGATTCCCTTAAAGGGAACTTGTCAAGTCTCTGGACGGTCTCCAACTGCTTCTACCAAAGTATGTATGAGGAATCTGAGTCCTTTATTTTGATCTGGTCTTTTTTATGCCTTATTAATGATCCTGTCTTTTTTAAAAATGTACTTTAACTCCCAGACTCACCATATGCTATTGATGCAGGACCAATCCTTCCTTGGATCCTTTAATAAAGCCTCTCTAGGCATGATTGACAGCGTCCATAGAGTTCCTATTATGGTAGAACCACAGGCACATTGCACACATCAGTTAGCACCAATTAGCATAAAATGTAACTAATTGGATTGATCCCACCATAGTTTTTAGCGGCCATAACTGCTTCACTATTGATTCAAATAAATTAGATGGTAGTTGGTCATGAAGGAGAGAAAAATAATAAATGATGTTCAGTACAGTTGTCCTTATCTTCATTTTGCAATGCAGACTCTGGCTCTATCGATAAGTTTGGTTTTGGTTTCTCTATGTAAAACTTTCATCCTCCAAATTGAAGACTCTTTAAAAGTCTCATACAATTGCAGAAGATGTTTGATAATTCAGAGGAATGACTCCTCTATAGATACAGTATATCCTAAAAGCATTCACGTTCTGCATTAAGGTCTGTCTTCTACTGTATGTTCCTGATTGAAAGTCCAGGTTTTTCTCTAGACATGACTGATAGCATGGAGATAATAGAAGGAGCAATACTGGTAAGTTACATTATCTCGATTATTTGCTCCTCCAGCTACTGTATAATTGTTATTAGTGAACTTGTTTTTATCAACGTTTTACGAGTCATCCCCTGCAGAAATTCAGTGACTGGTGCATTTATTTTGTAATGCCGCAGATCCATGAATTAAGAAAATAGCTTCCGAATGTTTCTCATTGGGTCTGATAGAGCGAACAGAAAAGGGGAAAATGCAGTGTTATAAGATGTTCTGGATAAAGACTGTCACTGGGATATTTATGAGTGTGCTAGGAGCTTACCGCACCGAGAAGTGAGAAGACTGCAGTATTCTCCAAAGTTCCTTACACATTATAACCTCAAGTTACAATGCAGGGTTCTTGTCATAAAAGTGACACCAAGGTAGAAGAATAAGAGATTTCAATTTTTGGTTTTGTGGGATTTACATAACCTTTTAGAAAAAGTATAATTGATCGAGAAAGGTTGTACATGATGGACCTGTTTCTTTTTACAACTGATGTATCCAATCTGATCAGTCCCTAATGACCCCTTAATATATTCTTTGTGCGATTGTTTATTGTCTTGTTTTGCAATGTCAACTCCACCATCAAATGTCCAGACTCTTTTGTCCAATCTCGTAAATTTAGTGTTAGAATACTCAAGTCCTGGTGATCTATAGTAGTCCATACTATACGATCCCTGTGATGTGGACTTTGTAGTGGCTTTTTTTCTTTCCTTTGTAGAAAAAGGACCTTTCCCTTGTTGCTTACTGTCCCCTGCCTTGTGACAGTAATTTATTAAACTGTGTTTTTTGTTTTTGCCTATATTTCCATGGTTCAGGTCTGTTCTAGGTGGTGAATTCGTTATCTGGACTAGTCTAATGACTTAGTTGCCGTGCTATGAAATCTAAGTGCTCAGCAGCCATCTGTTCTGTGAAGATTAGAGTTGAGCGTGGTTCGTGGTTCTCCAGTTCGCGGTTCGAGTGATTTTGGGGGCTGTTCTAGATCGAACTAGAACTCGAGCTTTTTGCTAAAGCTCGATAGTTCTAGTTACGTTCGAGAACGGTTCTAGCAGCAAAAAGACAAGCTAATTACTAGCTGGCTTTCCGCTGTAATAGTGTAAGTCACTCTGTGACTCACACTATTATGAAATTTCAGCGTATAGTGTGCGGGAACAGTGCATTCAGATCACTGCTGTTTGGATAATGGCGATCGCCATTTTTTTTTCTTTTTCCTGGTCTTCTTTCCCTAAGCACGCGCGTGTAGTGGGGCGGGCCAGCATGTCAGCCAATCCCAGACACACACACAGCTAAGTGGGCTTTTAGCCAGAGAAGCAACGGCATGTGTGATAGGATGTCCATGTCACATGTCCCTGCATTATAAAAACGGACATTTTCTTCCAGCACGCCATTATCTGCCTTCTGCGTCTGGGTGTCAGTCACCGCTGGCGTAGCTCCTGTCTCCGATACTGCTGTGTACGCTCTACACACAGCGCTATACAGAATAGGGATAGAAGTTTCTATTAGTCCTTGTAAGGGCTAATACCAGCAGGGTCAGAGCCATAGGTGACAGTCAGGTCCGTCAAAACAGATTTTAACAGCTACACAAGATGACAGCGTCTGTGTAGCTAAGGTCAGGGATTTCCTTGCTGCATTTCCCCATTAGGAGAGATAGAAAGTGAGGCTTCCTTTCCTCTACCCAGACCCCCAACCCTGCCACTGTACCCTCCTGCCCTTTGCACACTCAAACTCATTGTTACTAAGCCATTATACTAGCAAACACTGAGTAAACTTAGTGGCATCCTAAAAGTGGCTGTTGGACTTCCATTAGTGTCCCACTAGTGCAAATTTATTTGCAGCATCTCTGCATTGCACACTCCAACTCATTGTTACTAAGCCATTATACTAGCAAACACTGAGTAAACTTAGTGGCATCCTAAAAGTGGCTGTTGGACTTCCATTAGTGTCCCACTAGTGGAAATCTATGTGCAGCACCTCTTCATTGCACAATCAAACTCATTGTTATTAAGCCATTATACTAGCAAACACTGATTAAATTTAGTGGCATCCTAAAAGTGGCTGTTGGACTTCCATTAGTGTCCCACTGGTGCAAAGCTATTTGCAGCACCACTGCATTGCACACTCAAACTCATTGTTACTAAGCTATTATACTAGCAAACACTGAGTAAACTTAGTGGCATCCTAAAAGTGGCTATTGGACTTCCATTAGTGTCCCACTAGTGCAAATCTATGTGCAGCACCACTGCATTGCACACTCAAACTCATTGTTACTAAGCCATTATACTAGAAAACTATGCTGCCAGTTTAAGGGCCGTAGTTGCATTGTCAGGAATAGTTATTGTTGTTTATTCTGCTGTTAATAAAGATAGACCACCGCTGCAATCTACACCACCTCTCAATTTTTACTACCACATTTTAAGTGCACAATCTTGTCGCAATCAAAATAAGTGGCAAAATGACAGATGCTGGTGGAAAGGGGAAGAGGCGTGTTGGAAAAGGAAAAACAGGGTTTGTCCATGGGGAAGGTGGCAAAGCTCCATTAACATCTGCTGAAGATAGACCATCTTCCAGCAAAAGTAAGATGTCTACTACTTACCGTGGACAATCTGATGTGCTCCCTTTTTTACGGACACAAACAACTGGAACAAAGGTAGATGATGGCCAAAAAAAGAAAATGCTTGAATGGATCTTAAGTGGTCCAACAAGTGCCCTCTCCTCCACCTCAACTACTGCATCCAAAAAACACCAGTCCTCTGAGTTGTCATCCCAATCACACTTGCTTTCTCCCAGCTCTGAGGTCTCCATCCGCCCTGCACAGTATGGTGGAACTGAGATGGCTGAGTCTGCAGAGCTGTTCAATCACACTATAGCCTGGGAATCAGAGGTCTGCTCCCAAGCTACAGTGAGTACAGACCAGGAAATGGTCTGCAGTGATGCCCAGAACCTTTGTGACTCAGATTCAGGCCGTGATGAACAAGTTTCTGAGCATAATGTTGACCCTTATTCACAAACTGAAACACCTGTTGTAATAGACAATGAGGAACATACTGATGACGATGAGACGCAGATACCAGATTGGGATGACAACTTAAATATTCGGTCAGGGCAAGAAGAGGCTCGGTCTGAGGGGGAGGGGAGTGAAAACACAACAATTGATGAGGAAGTTCTAGATCCCACCTACTGTCAACCCACAGTCAGGCCCTCGAGGAGGTCAACAGAGACGGTGGAGGAGGATGCAACTGACGACGAAGTTACCTTGCGCCTTCCTGGACAGAGTCGGAGTACTGGTAGCACATCTACAACTGCATCCTCAGCCACCACTGTGCCTCTGAGCACTAGTCGGGGTGGATCAGCAGGTCGCATGCCCTCTAAGCCTTGCCTAGCCTGGTCCTTTTTTGACATAGAAAAAGATCGCCCAAATTATGTGATCTGTAAAATTTGTCGTGATTCTGTTAGTAGAGGGCAAAACCTCAGCAGTTTGACAAATTCTTCCATGAATCGTCACATGAATAAATATCATATGTCCCAGTGGGAAGCTCACCGTGCTGCAATGCGGCCTAGCGGAGCGAACCATCCACTGCCTGCCCCTTCCGATGCATTGGCACGCTCTTCATCTTCTAGGACTGTGGGGACAGCTGTCACACCTGGTTTTCCACGCACAACTTCCACCACTGTAACCGCAACAGACAGTTTGCTTGGTAGGTCATCATTTGGTTTGGAAGGGGAAACAAGTGCGTGTGTACAGCTCTCTCAGACATCGATAGCATCAACGTTGGATGAAGGCAACATCATGTCTACGCCTGTACTTTCCTCACAAACATGCATTTTTTCACGGACACCCTACTCACCACCGTCTACATACAGCAGCCAGATCTCTGTCCCTCAGATGTGGACAAATAAAAGGCCATTTCCTGCGACCCATGACAAAGCTAAGAGGTTGACTTTATCCCTCTGTAAGCTCTTGGCTACAGAAATGCTGCCTTTCCACCTGGTGGACACACAGGATTATAGAGACCTTATGTCTGTCGCTGTGCCCCAGTACCAGATGTCCAGTCGCCACTACTTCTCTAAGAAAGGTGTGCCCGCGCTACACCAGCATGTCGCACACAACATCACCGCTTCCTTGAGAAACTGTGTGTGAACGGGTGCATTTCACAACCGATACTTGGACCAGTAAGCATGGACAGGGACATTACATGTCGCTGACTGGGCACTGGGTAACTATGGTGATAGATGGTGAAGGGTCTGCTGCACAAGTCTTGCCGTCCCCACGACTTGTGTGTCAATCCTCTGTCTGTCCAAGTTCCACCACTGCTTCTGCCTCCTCCACCTCATCTGGGTCCTCCACCTCCGCCCCAAGCCTGCATGGTCAGGCCACCAGCGTTCTCACTGCGCAGAAGGAATCACGCACCCCTCATTACTATGCTGGCAGCAGAGCGCAATGGCATCAGGCGGTCTTTAGCTTGAAATGTCTTGGAAATAAGAGTCACACAGCGGCTGAGTTGTGGGCAGCTCTGGAGACTGAGTTTAATAAATGGTTGTCTCCACTCAACCTGCAGCCTGGTAAGGCCTTGTGCGACAATGCTGCAAACCTGGGTGCGGCCCTTCGCTTGGGCAAGGTGACTGCCTTGTATGGCTCACGTGTTGAACCTTGTTGTCCAGCAATTTTTAACACACTATCCCGGCCTAGATAGCCTTCTGAACAGGGCACGAAAACTGTCTGCTCACTTCCGCCGTTCAACCACCGCTGCTGAGCGACTTGCATCGCTCCAGAAGTCTTTCAGCCTGCCGGTTCATCGCCTGAAATGCGATGTGCCGACACGCTGGAATTCAACTCTCCACATGTTAGAGCGACTGTGGCAGCACCGCCGAGCCCTGGTGCAATACGTCATGACGTATAGCCTGGGCCAACGAGATGCAGAGGTGGGGCAGATCATCCTGATGGAGTGGTCTCAGATCAAGGACCTATGCTTCCTTCTGCACAGTTTCGACATGGCGACGAATATGTTTAGCGCTGACAATGCCATTATCAGCATGACAATTCCAGTCATTTACATGCTGGAGCACACGCTAAACACTATTCGGAGTCAGGGGGTGGGACAACAGGAAGGGGAGGAACTACAGGAGGATTCATATGCGCAAGAAACAACAGCATCACCAAGGTCCAGACGTTCATCATCACCAACGCGGCATGCATGGGACCATGGGGGACAGGGATCAACAGGGGCGCATGGTAGCAGGCGAAATGTTGAGGAAGGTGCAGGAGAACATGAAGAAATGGAGGACGAACTGTCCATGGACATGGAAGACTCAGCGGATGAGGGAGACCTTGGTCAAATTTCAGTTGAAAGAGGTTGGGGGGAGATGTCAGAGGAAGAAAGAACGGTTAGCACCTCTATGCCACAAACACAGCGTGGACTTGGTCCGCATGGCTGCGCAAGACACATGAATGCCTTCTTGCTGCACTACCTCCAACATGACCCTCATATTGTCAAAATTAGAAGTGATGATGACTACTGGCTTGCCACACTATTAGATCCCCGGTACAAGTCCAAATTTTGTGACATAATTCCAGCCATAGAAAGGGACGCACGTATGCAGGAGTACCAGCAGAAGCTGTTACTCGATCTTAGCTCGGTTTTTCCACCAAACAACCGTGCAGGTGCAGGGAGTGAATCTCCCAGTTGTAACTTGACAAACATGGGACGGTCTCGTCATCTTCAACAGTCTACACGTACCAGTAGCACCGTATCTGGTGCTGGTAACAGCAGTTTTATTGAATCTTTTCATAATTTTTTTAGACCCTCCTTTGCAAGGCCACCAGAGACAACAAGTCTGACACATAGTCAATGGCTGGAGAGGATGATACAGGAGTATCTCCAAATGAACATCGATGCCATTACTTTGCAAATGGAGCCTTGCTCATTTTGGGCTTCAAATCTTGAAAAATGGCCAGAGCTCTCCACTTACGCCTTGGAGATTTTGTCGTGTCCAGCTGCCAGTGTTGTCTCTGAACGTGTCTTCAGTGCTGCTGGGTGTGTGCTGACAGATAAGCACACGCGTCTGTCCAGTGACAATGTGGACAGACTAACGTTCATCAAAATGAACAAGTCATGGATCCACAAGGAATTTACTACCCCTGTGTCATCCTGGGGAGAGTAAATGCTTGTGTATTTTGAATGTGCTTGATGCAAATCTAGCTGTGAAGTGTACAACTAGGGCACAAGTGCTGCCACTGATAAGGTGTTTGTGTGGCCCAATTTTTTGAAAAAAGGGAGACTCTTCTTGGAGTAACCCTTGCTGTGTTTTTAAAAATGATCCAAGATGCACAGCGCTGGGATCAGGAAAGACTTTGCTACCTACCCCGGTGTCATCCTGGGGACGGTTAAGTATGGCGTATTTTTGAATGTGCTTGATGCAAATCTAGCTGTGAAGTGTACAACTGGGGCACAAGGGCTGCCACTGAAGGGGTGGGTATGTGTGTGGCCCAATTTTTTGAAACCGAACTCGAACGAGACCTCCGTTCGGCGAACCGAACTCGAGCCGAACCGCGGCTGGTTCGCTCATCTCTAGTGAAGATGCAATGGTTGAGTGACGTTATTGGTGACTTCCCAGCAGAGGCGGATTAGGAGTAGCCAGGGCCCTTGGCAGTTTAGAAGATATGTATATCACCAGCCCTTGATGTATCATGTGACATGTTACATGTTCCCCTTTGATAGATCATGTGGCAGATCACGTGATAAACACACAGGTGCACATCTGCAGATGCAAAATGAGAGAGAGTGACAGCGGCACGCTAACCACGCTGTGCTAATCTGTTTCACTTATGTACAGCACTAGACATAACATATCGGTATACATAAAATTTCAGGGGTGGGCAATAACTGTCCCGATTGGCCACACGAGAGACTGTGACTGTATTGGAGAGACAAATAGGCTGAAATTAATTCTGCTCAATAGTAACATAAATATATTAATAATAGTTACTGTATTTTATATCAATTGTATCACTCAAAATTGAGCAGAATTAAGTATGCTGAGATCCCCTTATATGCTATATAAGCCAACATACATCACCCCCTATTTACAGTATGAGCCCCCACATAGCCCCTATATACAGCATAAGATTTCACATATCTCCATATTTACAGTGTGAGCTCACACATAGCTCCCTGTAAATAGGATGAGCCCTCATATAGCCCCCTATATTAAGGCACACATCCAGTACACATATATGAGGGGCTGCTGATAAGTCTTTGGGTTTACCCAGAAAGAAACGAGATAGGATGATGAAACTTTACATTTATTCCACATACTCTCCACTGATGTCAACACACTTCTTACATCGGTATTCCAAGTTCTGTAAGCCTAGCAAAAAAAAGGATTTTGGTTGTGCTAAAACTGGCATCAGTAGCAGCCATGGCATCAGTAATGGTGTGAAATTTGGTACCCTTGAGGTGTTTCTTCAGGTTTGGAAACAGATGATAGTCGGAGGGAGCTAGATCTGGTGAATAAGGTGGTTGTGTGCCACCCCCGCGACAGCCGATGGGCTGCTCGGATCCGGATCCGCAGTGGCTCGAGGGGTCTCCTGACCCGAGGCGGGGTCGCGCGGCCACTCAAATGAAAAAGGGGGAGTATTTAAAAGGGGTGAAAAATAAAGTTTGTGACACCACCCACGGGTCGTGGTAATGTAGGATACCACCGCTGCTGTGTTTAGGGGAGTGCCTGGGAGCGATGGGATGGCAGCTTGTGATGTTAACCCCTCCGTGGGCAGAGGGAAAGTATCCCGGGGCTCGGTAGTGGAAGGATGGGGACCGGTCGGGAGGAGAGGAGCACACAGTCCAGGAATTCTGACACTGACAACGGGTAAACCAAAGTCCTGAATGCCCTGCAGATGTTGTTGGAGCACGCTGGGTCCGTGCCCTTTTGGCATTGCTGGTTCGTCTAAAGCCTTGTCCCTTGGCACTGTGTTTACTCTTTGTGGATCCCTTTTGCCTGAAACTACTCGGGTCCCGCTCACGCGTGTGGCTAACGGAGTGAGTTTGCTCTCAGGGTTCACGCTTGGGATTTTCTGGATGGTTTTGGGAAGTCCTATTCCCCTTGTTGCGCTAGTACCCCGATTTTGGAGCGGGTGGTGAACGGCTCTTGAAGACTCCATCCTCATCGGGTAAATTACTGGGCTGTGTGAAGCTACTTCCCAGCCTAGAGTCCGCGTACCCTGTCGTGCCCTGGCCCCTGCCCGGTTGTAGCACAAGGCCGCCGAACTCCCCTCCGTGGAAGTACCGTACCCCTTGCCACTACCCCCTGCGACCAGTGTTCCAGCTCCTTCCAGACCAGGCCAATGTCTGGCACCTGGGATGGGTACAGGAGCCCAGCTCCGCAGTGTGACCTTTCACTGTCACTGCTGCACTCGAACTGACTACTAACTGACACTTCTGGCCCTCCTTCTACCATCCCTCCATCTAGACAGCCCAATTCCTCTCAGGCTGCCCAATGGGTGTCTGGTGGGTGTGGTGCTGAGTGTTCCTAAGGGTTTGTGTATACCTATTCTTAGCAACACCAAAGGGACAGGACCCGTAACCAAGGAGGAGCAGGTACCATGCAGAAGGGCAGATTGAACAGCACCCTTGTGACGACCTGATAGGCCAAGGCATCACATTTGTTCATCCAGCTGGAAGCCCAGCTCTGCCAGTTTTGTCGTGGTTGCTTGTTCAGTGTGAGCGGAGGCGTTGTCTTACATAGTTACATAGTTACTTAGGTTGAAAAAAGACCTAGGTCCATCTAGTTCAACCTTCCTCCACCAGTTCTACATTTAGTCACTAAGTCATTTATAACCAACAATGTTTTGTGTACTGAGGAAATCATCCAACCCTTTTTTAAAAGCTGTTATATTATCTGCCATTACTACCTCTTGTGGTAGGGCATTCCACAATCTGCAGGAACAAGATTCCTTTGGACAGCTTGCCGCACCTTTTGGCCTGCAGAGCTGCATTCAATTGGCCCAAATGTTCAATGTAATACCTTGCCTTGATGGTGGAACCATTTTGAAGGTAGTCCACTAGCAGCATGTCCTCCTTATCCCAGAACATAGACGCCATCACCTTAGTGACTGATTTTTGCATTCCGATCTTCTATGGGCAAGGAAAACCACTGTGCCTCCACTTTTTTGACTGCTCCTTGTTTTCAGGGTCATACAAATAAATCCAGGTCTCATCCATAGTTGCCAGTTGATCCAGGAAGTTCTTATCAGTCCAGAAATGCTGACAAATGGCCCGGGAAGTTTTCACTCGCATGCTTCTCTGATCTGTTGTCAAACATTTGGGGACCCATTTTGCAGATCGCTTCCTCATGTGCAAATGTTCATGGATAATGACACAAACATGTTCAGGGAAATCCCCATGATGTCTGCTATTGCTTTAGCTGAAATTCGTTTATTCTCCAGTACGAGGTTGTGCACAGCATCGACAAACTCCAGAGAAGCAACCACTCTGTTGTCCAGGACGTTCCTCATCCTCAGTACTGAAATGGCCAGTTTTAAATTTGGCAACCCAGTTCTTAACAGTGGAATATGAAGAGCATTGATCCCCCAATATCTGCGAAATATCCCCATGAATATCCTAAGTGGAATTTCCTTGCAGAAACAAGAGTTTTATCTGCTCTTAGTTGCTGTGAATATCACATTAGGCTCTGCCATTTTGTATTACCACATGCGTAGAACACTGTTGCCATAAGCAGCTGTACCGCCCCGGGGCTTGGCCGGCTGCCAAGCCGCTCGGATCCGTGCTCGTCAGTGGGTGACTTGACCTCCTCCCAGACCCGAGGGTCACGTCGCTCTGAAAGGGAGTTGGCGCTGCGTGTAGGGATTTCGGTGAGGAAGGTTCACGGCCAAGGCCGTGGAGTTTAAAGGTGTAAGTTCGTGAAGCCACCCACGAGTTGTGGTGAATGTGGACACCACCGCTGCCGTTAACTAGGCTCCCGGGGACGGTGTTATGCAGCCTGGTGGGCAGGGGGGTGATGGTCCCGGAGCCCGGTGGTTGTGAGGTGCAGGCAAGATGGTGTGGTGTGGTGTGGTGCGTGGCCCGAGGGCACTGCTGTACTCACTATGACAGATACACCAGAGTCTCTGGTAAACCAAAAGGATGGTGGTCGGTGCCCGCAGCCGGCCGCGTGTTGACTGCCTATGCTTCAGCAACGGTAGTCCGCTCCCCGACTTGATGTGTGTTGGGAAACCCGTTTGCCTGCAGGCGCTGGCCCATGGGATCTCTCTGCCTGTGCGGTGGCTTTCTATCCCCCTCGGTGGGCTGTTGCCATCTTTCGGGTCTTGGGACGGAAAAGGACCTAAGGTCCAGACCTCAATCAGTGAATTCGACATGGTCCAGTGGCTTCTGGACCTCGTTCTGGGTCTGAGTACCCCTCCTGGTGCTCCGGTTTGCAGTTGGCACCCCAGTTCGGTTCCGGCGGGCCACTACCCTGTCCCGGTCCCTTACAGTTCCACCAGCCGTCTTCCCAGCTCCTGCAGGCAGCAACCACCATCTGCCTCCTTGCCACGGTACCAGGGCTATGACCCCGGCACCGGTCAGTGTTGTTGCTGCAGACCTGACGCCACAGGCCTGCTGCACTTGAACTTCACTCCACTTGACTGACTACTGAACTGAACACTGTGCTCCCTACAGGGAACTCAACTGAACTGTTTGTTTCCTGTCTCAGGCTCTCAGGACTCCTCGGTGGGCGTGGTCAACTGCCTGGCTCCGCCCCCTCGTGTGACCATTGAACACTGAGAGAGGTGACAAGGGTTTTGTAGGTTTGCTGCTGTCACCTTATTAGGGGCTGGTGTTTGTGCAGGGGTCTACCTGTGACTACCTGGCTAGTCCAGGGCGTCACACAACAAACACTAAATTTTGAAACATATATTAGATACATAATGCTTTCATGTGAGGTAACATTCGTTACCATAGAAACAAAAAAGATCACAAAGCCAAAGACTTATAAGCAGCCCCTCATACTGTATATAATTTAAAAAAACACCTACTCACCTTGCTCACATTCCCTAAGCGCTGTGCTTCGGTCTGCTGTGATCCACTTCTTTGTGATGCCAGCACGTACACAGGAGAGGCGACAGGAGCTCCTCTGGAGCTGCACAACTGTTCTGTACTGCTGGCAGTGGAGCTCCAGGAAAATTTCCCTGCCCAGAGATGTGCGCCAGGGGAACAGGTGAGTGGTGAGTTTGTGTTACTGATGGGGGTGCACAAAACAAAATAATGAGGGTAATCTAGCCAAAGGTTCCCTCCCACCCTCGAGCCACAGGTCCCTGGCGATTGCCTACATTGGTCTTATTATAATTCACCTTTCTTTAATAATCATCTATGGCAATCCATGGTTTAGTAAACTTCAGAGAAATATCATTGGGAATATACATTAAGCCATAGAATAGTGTTTTTCACTATTTCCACGTTTTTCCTAATGCTGGGGAAGGTAAAATGTCATTTTAGCTTTAGTGCTGTGTCAATTATTATGTGCTTAAATACTAGAGGAGCTAAAGTTGGGATACTAAATTGGGGAGTCAGAAGTAAGTGGCATAATTTTGTCTGATTAAAAGCTCTTTCCATTCCACTGTTTTGCTTGGACAATGGTATTGGGGCCTCTCTTCAGTAACCCCTTTTCCAATGATTCAATTAGCTCTGAGAAATAGCGATGATTATAAAACAGTCTTTACCTACTAAAGCTTTTTCCCTTGTACAGACCACAAGGCTTAGCATACTGTATGTATAAATATGTTCATCTTAATATCCTCAACTACTTGCCGCTCATAAAAAGCATACTTGTCATAGGTGGTGTCATGCTAATTTGATGTGTTTTGCATATGGAATTTATCACCAAAAACTAAAACAGTAACGTACTAAACTATATTTTAATACATCTCTTCTTCTGAGCCATTGTTGGTCAATAGTGGGCAAGGACTCCATTACTTCGAGATTGTGCTTATGTTAATCATAGAGTTTTTCAGTTATTTCCAAGGAAGGCATATCTATATATTAACCTCTTAATGACTTTCTATATGCCTTTTAACAGAGGTCATTTAGCGTATTTTATTCTCAGCACCGCTTTTTAGCAGCCCCATCGGTACCCCTGTGTCCGTCCACCCTGGCCATGCAATATGCCTCAGCTACTCCGGTGGTCCCAGCAATACTAGTGACTGTGTCCGTCCACCCTGGCTGTGCAATCTGCCTCTACTTTCCCCGTGGTCCCTGCCGCTCTAGAGACTCTGCCTGTTTGTGTGACGCCCTGGGCAAGCCAGGGGTCACAGGTCATAACACCACCACACCCTACACCCCAGATAGGTACACCAAAGCTACACAAAAATCCTTGTTGCCTTCCTCCAGGGGCTGATGTCCACACCAGGGGGTGGGCCAGGCGGTTGGCTCCGCCCACCGAGGAGTTCACAGCCCTGGAGGCGGGAGAACCAGCAGATAGAGTTTGGAGGAGGAAGTGAAAGGAGTTAGAAGTTAGAGTTCAGAGTAGTGAGAGCTGAAGTGGAAGTGAAGTGGTAGAGGAGCAAGTGAGAGTAGTGACAGTGAAAGTGACAGTTGAGAAAGCCTGAAGTTGGTCCGGGTGTGTGCCCCGGACTGAGACAGCAAGGTCAGCAGACGGCGGTGACTGTCTGCAGGAGAGACTGCTTGGAGGTTGCCGGAAGGACCGTGGACGGGTGGTGGCCCGGCGGTACCGGAGCGGTATACGAAGAGCAGTCAGCACCATTGGCAGGGGCCTTTCGGATCCCGGCAAGGCTAGGAGTCGCCGTGAATTTGCCAAATCCGTCAGTGAAGGGGACCTCTGGGTCTCCCAACAACCAAGTCCCAATTGAAGGCAACAGTCCAACCGTTAGAGAGAGACACCGCCACCGCCAAGGCACCAGTTTCTCAGGGCCAGCGCCTGCGGACAAAGTAGGGCTCCTCCGGCCCATAACCAAGTCGGGGAGCGGGTTACCGGTGGGAACCCATCGCTACCATCATCATCTTAGGGGCAGGAAAAGGGACCGTCACCGTCAACTACTGGGGAAAAGCAACTGCAGCCGTCCGTGGGAACCGTCTTTACAGCCGTGTGTTTTACCGAGAACTGTGTCCCCGTCTTAGGCTGAGTGAGTACCACAGTGCCATGAGGCACAGCGCTGCCCCCGCGTCCCTGCACCCCACCAAACCCTTCACCGGCCCCGCCATCCCTCATCACCCACCTCATCACTGGGCCCCGGGACAACTACCCCCTACCCACGGAGGGGAGAACCAACAACTTTGCTGCTCCCTGTCACCGCTCCCGGGATCCCCATACAGAGCTGCGGTGGTGTCCACACAATCACCACAACCGTGGGTGGCGTCACGGACAATAAACAATCCCAAAAACCAATCCCCTTTTCACTCACGGGCGAGGAGCGCCGCTCGAGTCCCCGGGATCCGGCCCATCGCTCGAGCCACCGAGCAGCAGCAGGCCGCAGCAGCGGCAGCCGGACCCGGGCAGTGGGAGAGCGCGGCGTCCCCTCCTCCGCCCACGACATTTGTAGCCCATGTCTGTCCCTGCCCTGGGGGTCAGCTGCCACAGTCCCGGTATCTTCCCCAGGAGTGCTACCTGGTGTATGCCTTGCGGCAGGAGCTTAGTCAAGCCTCTCCCTCTAAAGGGAGAGCCCAGGTCCACCCAGTGGTCCGCTGGGTCCACTCTTGCTCGCTGCCTTACCATTTCCAGCAGTAAGCGTTAAGGCAGTCTTATCAAACACTAAAATGTTGTGGTATACAGTGGGGAAAAAAATATTTAGTCACCAATTGTGCAAATTCTCCCACTTAAAAAGATGAGAGAGGCCTGTAATTGACATCATAGGTAGACCACAACTATGAGACACAAAATGAGAAAAATCCAGAAAATCACCGCGTCTGATTTGGCAAGCTTTGTTTTGCAAATTATGGTGGAAAATAAGTATTTAGTCATCTAAAAACATGCAAGATTTCTGTCTCTCACAGACCTGTAACTTCTTCATTAAGAGGCTCTGTCCTTCACTCATTACCTCTAGTAATGGCACCTGTTTGAACTTGTTATCATTATAAAAGAAACCTGCAAACAACCTCAAACAGTCACACTCCACACTCCACTATAGTGAAGACCAAAGAGCTGTTAAAGGACACCAGAAACAAAATTGTAGCCCTGAACCAGGCTGGGAAGACTGAATCTGCAATAGTTAAGCAGCTTGGTTTAATAAAATCAACTGTAGGAGCAGTAATAAGAAAATAGAAGACATACAAGACCACTGATAATCTCCCTTCATCTGATTCTCCACGCCAGATCTCACCCCGTGGGATCAAAATAATCACAAGAACGGTGAGCAAAAATCCCAGAACCACACTGGGGGACCTAGTGAATGACCTGCATAGAGCTGGGACCATCGTAACAAAGGCTACCATCAGTAACACACAACACCACCAGGGATTCAAATCCTGCATTGCCAGACATGTTCCCTTGCTTAAGGCAGTACATATCCGGGCCTGTCTGAATTTGCTAGAGAGCATTTGGATTATCCAGAAAAGTATTGTAAGAATGTCATATAGTCTGATGAAATCAAAGTAGAACTGTTTGGTAGAAGCACAACTCGTTGTGTTTGGAGATGACAGAATGCTGAGTTGCATCCAAAGAACACTATACCTACTGTGTAGCATGGGGGTGGCAGCATCATGCTTTGGGGCTCTTTCTCTGCAAAGGGACCAGAACTAATGATTCGTGTACGTGAAATGGGCCATTTATCGTGAGATTTTGAGTGTAAATGTCCTTCCATGAGCAAGAGCATTAAAGATGAAACATGGCTGGATCTTTCAGCATATTAATGATCCCAAGCACACTGCCAGGGCAATAAAGGAGTGGCTTCATAAAAAGCATATGAAGGTCCTGGAATGGCCTAGTCAGTCACCAGATTCCAACCCAATAGAAAACCTTTGGATGGAGTTGAAAGTCGTGTTGCCCAGCGAAAGGCCCAAAACATCACTGCTCTAGAGGAGATATGCATGAAGGAATGGACCAACATACCACCAACAGTATGGGCCAACCTTGTGAAGACTTACAGAAAACGTTTATTGCCAACAAAGGATATATAACAAAATATTGATATGAATTTTTGTTATTGACAAAATAATTTGCAAAAAAAATCTTGCCAATTCAGACAAGGTGATTTTCTGGATTTGTTATTTCATTTTGACTCTCATAGTTGTGGTCTACCTATGATGTCAATTACAGGCCTCTCTCATCTTTTTAAGTGGGAGAACTTGCACATTTGGTGGCTGACTTTCTACACTGTATAATACTTCTGAACCCTGTACCCACATCAGGCTTTCTTTCATTTTGGGCAAAATTTAGTTGAGTGCCCCATTCCTCTATCAGCGTGGTTTGTTAGCACCCCTACCTGTCCTAAGCACTCAAGCTATACAGTCATGGCCAAAAGTTGTGAGAATGCTACAAATATTAATTTTTACAAAGTCTACTGCTTAAGTTTTTCTAATGGCAATTTGAATATACTCCAGAATGTAATAGAGTGATCAGCTTAACAGCAATTACTTGCAAAGTCAATATTGGCTAAGAAAATGAACTTTAACCCCCAAAACACATTTCAACATCATTGCATTCCTGCGTTAAAAGGAGCAGCTAACATTGTTTTAGTGATTGTTCCATTAACACAGGTGTGGGTATTGATGAGGACAAGGCTGGCGATCAATCAGTCATGATTAAGTAAGAATGACACCACTGGACACTTTAAAAGGAGGCTTGTGCTTGGTATCATTGTTTCTCTTCAGTTAACCATGGTTGTCGCTAAAGAAATACGTGCAGCCATCATTGCTCTGCACAAAAATGGCCTAACAGGCAAGAGTATCGCAGCTACAAAGATTGCACCTCAGTCAACAATCTATCGCATCATCAAGAACTTCAAGGAGAGAGCTTCCATTGTTGCAAAAAAGGCTCCAGGGCGCCAAAGAAGGACCAGCAAACGCCAGGACCGTATTTTAAAACTGTTTCAGCTGCGGGATCGGACTACCAGCAGTGCTGAGCTAGCTCAGCAATGGCAGCAGGCTGGTGTGAGTGCTTCTGCACGCACTGTGAGGCGGAGACTGCTTGAGCAAGGCCTGGTTTCAAGGAGGGCAGCAAAGAAGCCACTTCTCTCTAGAAAAAATATCAGGGACCGACTGATATTCTGCAAAAGGTACAGGGAGTGGACTGCTGAGGACTGGGGTAAAGTCATTTTCTCAGATGAATCCCCTTTTCGATTGTTTGGGACATCTGGAAAACAGCTTATTAGGAGAAGAAGAGGTGAGCGCTACCACCAGTCTTGTCTCATGCCAACTGTTAAGCATCCTGAAACGATTCATGTGTGGGGTTGCTTCTCAGCCAAGGGAATTGGCTCACTCACAGTCTTGCCTAAAAACACAGCCATGAATAAAGAATGGTACCAGAATGTCCTCCAAGAGCAACTTCTCCCAACTGTCCAAGAGCAGTTTGGCGCCCAACAATGCCTTTTCCAGCATGATGGAGCACCTTGCCATAAAGCAAAAGTGATCACTAAATGGCTCATGGAACAAAACATAGAGATTTTGTTTCCATGGCATGGAAACTCCCCAGATCTTAATCCCATTGAGAACTTGTGGGCAATCATCAAGAGACGGGTGGACAAACAAAAACCAACAAATTCTGGCAAAATGCAAGCATTGCTTATGCAAGAATGGACAGCTATCAGTCAGGATTTGGTCCAGAAGTTGATTGAGAGCATGCCAGGGAGAATTGCTGAGGTCCTGAAGAAGAAGGGTCAACACTGCAAATATTGACTTGCTGCATTAACTCATTCTAACTGTCAATATAACCTTTTGGTACTCATAATATGATTGCAATTATATTTCTGTATGTGATGTAAACATCAGACAAACACAATTAAAAACCAGAGGGCAACAGATCATGTGAAAATATCATTTTGGTGTCATTCTCAAAACTTTTGGCCATGACTGTAGACAACGCTTCCGAGTGAAACTCCAGCCTGCAGCTTTTTCTACATTTTTTAAATGATGTCAGCCAACCTCTATTTTTTGCCTATTATTATGAGCGCAGTAGTAAAGCCTGCTAATGTAACATTTGTCTTGTATCCTTTATTAAATGCTTTCTTATGTTAATTCTATGTCAATGAGTTGGCCCTTAATTACAAAGATGTATACAGCTCCCTAATTACATTTGACTAATTGTACTTAAAAGCAATTAGATTCAGAAGCAAACAAAAAGGGAGAAAATTAATGTGATCAGCCATGTAATGGTGCTCACACAGAGAAAAGAATAATGCTTTTAGCAACTGAGTACTTGATTAAATACATTGCTTCAGACTGGTTTCATATTCATATAAACTTATGAACTGAAGCAAAATTAAAATCTAATCTGGAGGTCATTTCCTTCCAATTATAATTTAGCATTAGTTTGATTTTTACTTTTATTTCTTGTAGTTCAACAGTTATGGATTCCTATGATGCAGATAGGGTCACACTCGCTCAGAGAAGTACCACAGGATCTTTCTAGTTGAAGAGAACCAGTATATGTAAAGATTAATAAATAAGAGTTAACTTTGGAGCAAAACACTAGAGAAAAATTATTCTGGTATGAATCACTAAATTGCTTGCAGAACTTGTATGTGCAAAGAGAACAACAAAAATTAAAAACTTATTAAAGAACCAACCAACACAAAATGATCGCCAAACAATAAACCTCAGAATACAGAGAAGTCACAAAAGGGAAAACTGACTCCAATGCCAATTCTCTCACCAAATATACTTTTCTTAAATTAATGAATGTACATACCTGGGAAGTAGAAATAACACTCACAATATTGTACAAACACAGCCAGGAGGCCAAGACCTTTTGTGCTGCACAGCCAAGAACCCTAACAATATGAACCAACTATAAATACTATACATTTACATACGGGTACTTCCTCCACTGTTGATGTATCCCAGAGGTAACATCTCTCAGACCCCGATGGTTTGTCTAGGCAGACATTGACCAGCTGGGCCAGGAGACTAGTTCCTGGCTTGAGGCCCTGGCTTTGGAGACATTCTTTGTCTATATATCAAAGGCACCCTCATGTATAACAGCATCGTGAATTGGGCAAATTACAGTTTGTAAAATATTGTCCTTTTGGGGCTTTTGTTGGGTAGTGGTATAGTCCTGCTCAAGTAGCTGGTAGTAGGCAAACTGGAACTCCCAAAACCAATTGCAGAACACAAGCCCTCTCCTTGACTTCGGGCTCATTTGCAGCCAACAATTCCCAGATTCGGGTTTCTTGGAACTGTGTTGTTGATTGCAAACTACCAAGGAATTATTGATCTTACATGCAGTTTACTTTCTCTGTATGACCCTCATCAGGGTCTTTGACGTCTTCCACAACATTCTGGACATTCCAGTGGACTAATTCCTAAATCAAATCTGATCAATTGTTTGTGGTCCTGTATTCAATCTGTCAAAACTGGCACAGCTCTTGTAGTAGTGGTAGCCATTTACTGCTAAGGCTGTATGAACACTCTGTCCTCTTCTCAAGGCCAAGCTGGTGGGGTTGGACATGGTGGTGTCTGAAACCTGTATGCCTCACCTATGGCCTGCTTAGTATGCCTTTTTGCCTCCCTGGTTGTGGAGAGACAGTGTCTATGAAAACCAATCCCCTTTAGCTCCCATGGACCAGCCGGGCTGAGTAGTTTATCACCACTGACACCAGTTGTATAGAGACAAGGGTCAGTGGGTGCTCTCACCTGCTGGTCTGTCTATCTTCAGAAAGACCGCATGGGCCAGGGCTCATCCCACTGAATGCTCACACTTCTTCCCCATAGGCAAAACACTACTCAGGCAACATAGGGTGAGGAAACCACACATTTGCATAACTTTATTGGTTCACCAAAAACAAAAATACAAAAAAAGACAGTTTGCACTCTGAAATGCAAAAGTATGAAAACCATAAATGTGTGAATATATACCTGCATTACTGCTAAGGGAAATCTTAGAAAAATTAGATATTTAACATATAGAAACGGCCATTTGTATATCTGTCCAGTTGCCTTCTCCTTCTTTTCCACTTCCTCCTATACCACATCAATAAGGCTATCATGTGGCCCTTGCTTCAAATTATTTGCGGGCCGTGAGCCAGCCCTCACTCTTAACCCATTTATGACCTAGGATGTGTCTATACAGTCATATGAAAAACTTTGGGCACCCCTATTAATGTTAACCTTTTTTCTTTATAACAATTTGGGTTTCTGCAACAGCTATTTCACTTTCATGTATCTAATAACTGATGGACTGAGTAATATTTCTGGATTGAAATGAGATTTATTGTACTAACAGAAAATGTGCAATCCGCATTTAAACAAAATTTGACAGGTGCAAAAGTATGGGCACCCTTATCAATTTCTTGATTTGAACACTCCTAACTACTTTTTACTGACTTACTAAAGCACTAAATTTGAATCTCCTATGAAGAGTGGCATCATGGGCTCCTCAAAACAACTCTCAAGTGATCTGAAAACAAAGATTATTCAACATAGTTGTTCAGGGGAAGGATACAAAAACTTGTCTCAGAGATTTAAACTTTCCACTGTGAGGAACATAGTAAGGAAATGGAAGAACACAGGTACAGTTCTTGTTAAGCCCAGAAGTGGCAGGCCAAGAAAAATATCAGAAAGGCAGAGAAGAAGAATGGTGAGAACAGTCAAGGACAATCCACAGACCACTTCCAAAGACCTGCAGCATCATCTTGCTGCAGATGGTATCAATGTGCATCGGTCAACAATACAGCGCACGTTGCACAAGGAGAAGCTGTATGGGAGAGTGATGCGAAAGAAGCTGTTTCTGCAAGCACACCACAAACAGAGTCACTTGAGGTATGCAAAAGCACATTTGGATAAGCCAGTTACATTTTGGAAGAAGGTCCTGTGGACTGATGAAACAAAGATTGAGTTGTTTCGTCATACAAAAAGGCGTTATGCATGGAGGCAAAAAATACAGCATTCCAAGAAAAGCACTTGCTACCCAGTAAAATTTGGTGGAGGTTCCATCATGCTTTGGGGCTGTGTGGCCAATGCTGGCATCGGGAATCTTGTTAAAGTTGAGGGTCGCATGGATTCAACTCAGTATCAGCAGATTCTTGGCAATAATGTGCAAGAATCAGTGACGAAGTTGAAGTTACGCAGGGGATGGATATTTCAGCAAGACAATGATCCAAAACACCGCTCCAAATCTACTCAGGCATTCATGCAAAGGAACAATTACAATGTTCTGGAATGGCCATCCCAATCCCCAGACCTGAATATCATTGAAAATCTGTGGGAACTTAACTGAACTGGAATTGTTTTGTAAACAGGAATGGTCAAATGTACCTTCATCCAGGATCCAGGAACTCATTAAAAGCTACAGGAAGCGACTAGAGGCTGTTATTTTTGCAAAAGGAGGATCTACAAAATATTAATGTCACTTTTGTGTTGAGGTGCCCATACTTTTGCACCGGTCAAATTTTGTTTAAATGCGGATTGCACATTTTCTGTTAGTGCAATAAACCTCATTTCAATCCAGAAATATTACTCAGTCCATCAGTTATTAGATATATGAAACTGAAATAGCTGTTGCAAAAACCCAAATTGTTGTAAAGAAAAAAGGTTAACATTAATAGGGGTGCCCAAACTTTTTCATATGACTGTATGTTCTAGGTTGTCTCCATCCCTTTAAGGAGCGCTTGCACGGTGAGCCTGTATTATTCCCAACACAATTCTGCTGATCTGATCAGCAAACATGTGCAGCTAACAGGCGTGCGTAGATCGGAGGTGCACCCACGGTTATTAACCCCTTAGATGTCGCCTTCACTAAAATGTGAATAAGAGTAGTATTATTATAGAATAAAATTGATTTTTTTTATGTAGAGGCAACAAGGTCTGTAAGGCCAGAATCCATTCCTACATGCCTCTAATATGCTATCCTTTTTCCAGCCGCTCGCTCTACATTAAATGCAGATAACAGCGGTATTATTATAGAATACAATAGATTTTTTAAGTAATAGCAGCAAGCCCTGTAAGGCCAGAATTCCTGCCCAGGGGCCTCCAATACACTATCCCTTCTCCAGCAGCTTGCCCTACACTAAACACAGCTAAGAGCGGTATTATCAGAGAATAGAATAGATTTTTTCATGTAGCAACAGCAAGGTTTGTAAGGCTGGAATCCCTGCCTACATGCCTCTAATACATTATCCCTTCTTCAGCAGCTTGTCCTACACTAATTGCAGATAACAGTGGTATTATTATAGAATAGAATATATTTTTTATGTAGCAGCAGCAAGGACTGTATGGGTAAAACCCCCTATCTACAGGCCTCTATTAGACTATTCCTTTTCCAGCACCTTGCCCTAGACCTAAGGCAGCTCAAAACAGTATTATTAGAGAATAGAACATATGCTCCATAGTTTTTGAGCAGCAGCCACTCCCGCCTCACTCTGTGCTCCGTGAGACCCGGCGACTGTGAGGAGAGATGACATTTCTGTCATCACCGCTTATCAGAGTGATGAGCGGTGATGTTCCTGATGTCACCACTCATCACAGTTGCCAATTGTCGTGGAGCACACTGTGAGTCTCGGGTGTAACTGCTGCTTAACCCCTTCACGACCAATGACTGATCTATCCGTCATGGATCGTGTGAGGTTAATCCCCCCCGCCCCCTGCTGTGGGCAGATTGCGGCGATCCGCGCACATATCAGCTATTTTCAACAGCTGACGTGTGCCTGCATGTTATGAGTGGAATCGCATTCCACCCATTACATTTAACCCCTTACATCTCGCTGCCAAAGTCAGGCAATGAGATGTATATGCGCGCGGCCTTTTTTTCACTTACTGCCGCCCCCACTGGAAGTCACGTGTGTGATCACGTGACTTTCGGTGGTTGCCATCGTAGCACAGGGTCATGTGATGACACCTGTAGCTATCATAAGTCACTTTCGGTTTCACTCGGCCCGGAGCCGAGTGAATCAGAAAGTGATCATATCTGCTGTTTACAGCTGTGTAGCTGTGATCAGCAGATAGGGCAGAGCGATCGCATTGCTGATCCATATAGCCCCCTAGGGGGACTAGTAAAATAAAAAAAAAGTAAAAAAAAAGTTTTAAAAAATTGAAAAAAAAAACCTAAAAGTTCAAATCACCCCCCTTTCACCCCATTGAAAATTAAAGGGTTAAAAAAATAAAAAATATACACATATTTGGAATCACCGCTTTCAGAAACGCCCAATGTATCAAAATATGAAATCAATTAACCTGATTGGTAAATGGCGTAGCTGCAAAAAAATTCCAAACACCAAAATTATGTTTTTTTGGTCGCCGCAAGTTTTACGCAAAATGCAATAACAGGCGATCAAAACGTAGCATCTGCGGAAAAATGGTACCATTAAGAATGTCAGCTCGAGACGCAAAAAATAAGCCATTATTGAGCCATAGATCCCAAAAAATGAGAACGCTACGGGTTTCAGAAAATGGCGCAAAACGTGCACCACTTTTATTGGACAAGCTTGTGAATTTTTTTTAACCCCTTAGATACAAGTAAATCTATACATGTTTGATGTCTACAAACTCGCACTGACCTGAGGCATCATAATGACACATCAGTTTTACCATATAGTGAACACGGTGAATAAAACATCCCAAAAACTATTGTGCGATCACACTTTTTTGCAGTTTTTCTACACTTGGATTTTTTTTGCTGTTTTCCAGTACACTATATGGGAAAACTTATGGTTTCATTTAAAAGTACAACTTGTCCCGCAAAAAACAAGCCCTCATATGGCAAGATTGACAGAAAAATAAAAAAAGTTAGGGCTCTCAGAAGAAGGGGAGCAAAAAAAAACCCACAAAAATGGAAAACGCTCTGGGGCTGAAGGGGTTAAAGTCTATTGAGCCTCATTCTGATTCTACGCAGCTTTGATCTCCATAATCGTGGAGTATCATGGGAACCACTTGACTATATCGAAATGGGGAACTTTGGTTTCTAATAAGTTGATGAATGAGGGACACTCTTATGTTTTTTTGGCTTTCAAGATTCTTTTTCTGGACTATGTCAGATTTTTTGAACTATGTCGGACCTGCATGGTTTTTCTTTGTTTAATAAATTGGTAAGCTATGGAAAGTGTTGGGGATTGTTTTTTAAAACAAAGTATTTTTGTGTGTGTTTTTTTCTTTAGACTTACTGGGTTAGTAATGGCAATGTCTTATAGATGTCTATCCATTGCTATCACCTGGGCTTGATGCCAGCTGACAGTATACATCTAATATCAACCCCAAAAAGTATTACTCCAACTGCCACCACACCATGGAATTTAGAAAGAACCGAGGTGCAGTGCTAGATTTGGCTTGTCGCATGTGATGCACCACTTCTGGACTGGCTTCGGGCTGTTGTTTTTAGGCTGAGAGGGGACAAACCACCATGAACCTTACAACCTGATAATATTAGCCAGCAGCTGTCTGCTTTACCTTTGCTAGTTATCAAAAAGAGGGGGGGCCACAAGTTGATTTTTTTAATTATCAGGTTAAACCAGTCTAAACACCCTTTACTGTCACATCAAAGAAAGTTAAGGGTTTTCAAGTTTATAATATATAGGGGGTTGAGACATAGCAGCATGATATCTATCTATCTATCTATCTATCTATCTATCTATATATCTATCTATCTATATATATCTATATATATATAGATATATATATATATATATATATATATATTTATTTATTTTTTTCATTAGTTGCCAGGAGAGTACTTATATTGCATGAGACTTGCCAATGCACGTCTATGGGTGCAGAAAATAATGGAAGGCACACGCTCTATCCGTGTTCCATCCATTTTTTCTCATACACCCATAGACTTGCATTGGCAAATCTTGTGCCATATACGTGGTCATACTCCGCATGCTGTGACTTTTTTCTTCAACCCGCTTACAGATCAGGAAAAACTTGCAGATGGACATGGCCTCATTGAATAACATTGCTGCGAGTACAATCAAATTTTGTATTGGATTGCACTTGGTATATTTAATCGCAAGTGGGAGTGAGGGCTAACAGTCACAGTCCATCAGGATTTGTCTTATTAAATTTCGAAGCCCAATGTTTTTGTTATTAGACAGGTTATTATGAAACCACCAGCAGCTTAATCAACATCCCAATACCAAACGTATACAGGCCTAATTGATCCAAGTGTACACATGTAAGTAACAGTCTAAAAAAGCAGCTGTTAATCAAGCAAATATTGAAAATATATTGACACCTTTTTCAAAAATGGGTAATAACCCTGTGACTCCACCAGACAGTTCATGACAGCATATATAATTTAAGCTGCCCGTACACTTTTCCCTGAAGTTGCAAAATTGTCCATTTTAACTATTGAAATCCTTTTTAGAGAATTTTTTTTAAAAAAGTGTTCATTTTAGCTTTCTTCTGTCTATGTCTGCCGGTGGTGAATGGTCATGGTCATATTCTTAGTCAAAAAATTTCTTGCACATGGTGATAAAACTAAAACATAAAACTCACCTGGAATGGATGGGTCATACATTTCCTCTAAATACAAATGCATATCAATAAATTAGAATATCATCAAACATTTTATTTATTTCAGTTATTCAATACAAAAAGGGAAACACATATATTACATAGTCATTACACACAGAGGGATCTATTTCAAGTGTTTTATTTCTGTTAATGTTTATAATTTTGGCTCACAGTCAATGAAAACCCAAAAGTCATTGTCTCAGAAAATTTGAATAATTAGCACAAAACTCCTGTAAAGGCTTCCCAAGCATTTAAAATGGTCCCTTAGGGTACCTTCACACTTAGCGATGCAGCAGCGATCCGACCAGCGATCTGACCTGGTCAGGATCGCTGCTGCATCGCTACATGGTCGCTGGTGAGCTGTCAAACAGGCAGATCTCACCAGCGACCAGTGAACAGCCCCCAGCCAGCAGCGACGTGTAAGCGACGCTGCGCTTGCACGGAGCCGCCGTCTGGAAGCTGCGGAGACTGGTAACTAAGGTAAACATCGGGTATGGTTACCCGATGTTTACATTAGTTACCAGTGTGAGCAGGGAGCAGGGAGCCGCGCACACTGAGCGCTGGCTCCTTGCTCTCCTAGCTACAGTACACATCGGGTTAATTAACCCGATGTGTAATGCAGCTACATGTGCAGAGAGCAGGGAGCCGCGCACACTGAGCGCTGGCTCCTTGCTCTCCTAGCTGCTGTACACATCGGGTTAATTAACCCGATGTGTAATGCAGCTACATGTGCAGAGAGCCGGAGCCGGCAGCACAGGCAGCGTGAGAGCTGCAGAGGCTGGTAACTAAGGTAAATATCGGGTAACCACCTTGGTTACCCGATGTTTATCTTGGATACAGCTTACCTCAGCTGTCAGACGCCGGCTCCTGCTCCCTGCTCGCTTCATTTGTCGCTCTCTCGCTGTCACACACAGCGATCTGTGTGTCACAGCAGGAGAGCGGCTTTGAAGAAAACGAACCAGGGCTGTGTGTAACGAGCAGCGATCTCGCAGCAGGGGCCAGATCGCTGCTCAGTGTCACACACAGCGAGATCGCTAATGATGTCACTGCTGCGTCACAAAAAGCGTGACTCAGCAGCGATCTCGGCAGCGAGCTCGCTGTGTGTGAAGCACCCCTTAGTCTGATTCAGTAGGCTACACAATCACAGGGAAGACTGCTGACTTGACAGATATCCAGAAGGCAGTCATTGCCACACTCCACAAGGTGGGAAAGCCACAAAAGTGGATTGGAAGGAAAAAGTATGATAGAAAAAGCTACACAAGCAACCGGGATAATCACAGCCTTGATAGGATTGTTAAGAAAAGGTCATTAAAAAATTTGGGGGAGATTCACATGGAGTGGACTGCTGCTGGAGTCTGTGCTTCAATAGCCACCACACACAGATATATCCAGGACATGGGCTACAATTGTCGCATTTCTTGTGTCAAGCCACTCATGACCAATAGACAATGCCAGAAGCGTTTTACCTGGGCCAAGGAGAAAAAGAACTGGACTGTTGCTCAGTGGTCCAAGGTGCTGTTTTCAGATGAAAGAAAATTTTGCATTTCATTTGGAAATCACGGTCCCCAAGTCTGGAGGAAGAGTGGAGAGGCCACAATCCAAGCTGCTTGATGTCTAGTGTGACGTTTCCACAATCAATGATGTTTTGCGGAGCCATGTCATCTGCTGGTGTAGTTCCACTGTCTTTTATCAAGACCAAAGTCAGCGCAGGCGTCTACCAGGAGATTTTAGAAGCACTTCATGTTTACCTCTGTCGACAAGCTTTTTGGAGATGGAAATTTCATTTTCCAGTAGGACTTAGCACCTGTCCACACTGCCAAAAGTACCAATACCTGGTTTAATAACCACAGTATCACTGTGCTTGATTGGCCAGCAAACTCACCTGACCTAAACCCCATAGAGTATCTATGGGGTATTGTCAAGAGAAGATGAGAGACAGCAGACCCAACAATGCAGACGAGCTGAAGACTGCTATCAAAGCAACCTGGGCTTCCATAACACCTCAGCAGTGCCACAAGCTGATCGCCTCCATGCCACGCCGCATTGATGTAGTAATTCATGCAAAAGGAGCCCCGACCAAGTATTGAGGCATTTACTGTACAGACTTTTCAGTAGGCGCCAACATTTCTGAGTTTAAAATCATATTTTCAGTTGGTCTTATATAATATTCTAATTTTCTGAGATAATGGCTTTTGGGTTTTCATTGGCTGTAAGCATAATCATTATCATTAACAGAAATAAGCACGTGAAATAGATCACTCTGTTTGTAATAACTTTATATAATATATATGAATAGATCCCTCTGTGTGCAATGACTCTATATAATATATAGAAATAGATCCCTCTGTGTGTAATGACTCTGTATAATATATAGAAATAAATCCCACTGTGTGTAATGACTCTATATAATATATAGAAATAGATACCACTGTGTGTAATGATTCTATTTAATATATAGAAATAGATCCCTCTGTGTGTAATGATTCTATATAATATATACAAATAGATCCCTATGTGTTTAATGACTCTATATAATATATAGAAATAGATCCCTCTGTGTGTAATGACTCTATATAATATATAGAAATAGATCCCTCTGTGTGTAATGACTCTACATAATATATAGAAATAGATCCCTCTGTGTGTAATGATTCTATATAATATATAGAAATAGATCCCTCTGTGTGTAATGACTATATAATATATAGGAATAGATCCCTCTGTGTGTAATGACTCTATATAATATATAGGAATAGATCCCTCTGTGTGTAATGACTCTATATAATATATAGGAATAGATCCCTCTGTGTGTAATGACTCTATATAATATATAGGAATAGATCCCTCTGTGTGTAATGACTCTATATAATATATAGGAATAGATCCCTCTGTGTGTAATGACTATATAATATATGTGTTTTCCTTTTTTTTATTGAATTACTGAAATAAATTAACTTTTTGATGATATTCTAATTTATTGAGATGCACTTATACAACTTTGATTTACCATATTTTTAAAAAAGATACTGTGTTTCCTTAATCTTTTGCCCTCTCATATTAAATGTATTTTAAAAAAAAATAGCAAGAAGAAAACCCCGGTTAGTGTATCCTTGTTACTTTAAATACGCAATGAATGTGCCTTTAATTTAGAACAGACTCAGTAGCAAGACTGTGTATCATCAATCCTGCAAATTAATATTGACAAGATGATATTATTCTCAAAATTACCTCCTTTAGTTGAGATTATTGTTTTTGGCTTGGTTGCAATTTCTCAAGCATCTCTTGGATCAGTTTCATGGAACGTGACAGGTTCTTAACTTCTGCAACTTCATAAATGCATCAACCAACACAAATACTATTAGACGCCTTTCATTCTATTATGCCCTAGATAGCTGCCATGATAAATGCCAACAATATTATACCTGTAGGTAATAGATAATGGTAGACATACAGTGGGGAAAATAAGTATTTGATACACTGACGGTTTTGCACGTTTTCCCACCTACAAAGAATGGAGATATCTGTCATTTTCATTGCAGGTACACTTCAACTGTGACAGACAAAATTCCCTCCCCAAAAAAATGAATAAATAAATAAATAGAAATCAAGAAAACCCTTTGTATGATTTTTTTTTTTAAATAATTAATTGTATAACACAGAACCTAATATTTGGTGCAGAAACCTTTGTTTGCAATTACAAACGTCGTACATTTCCTGCAATTCTTGACAAAATTTGCACACACTGCAGCAGGGATTTTGATGCTTGCTTCCATACAGATCTTCTCCAGATCTTTTATGTTTTGGGGCTGTCACTGGCAACATTGAGTTTCAGTTTCCTCCAAAGATTTTCTATTGGGTTCAGGTCTGGAGACTGGCTAGGTCTCTCCAGGACCTTGAAATGCTTCTTATGGAGCCACTCCTTAGTTGCCCTAACTGTGTGTTTTGGTCATTGTCATGCTGGAAGACCCATATCGCTGTATATACAAAAGATGAAAATATCAGGACGATAGAATAGGAGAAGGACATGAGTATTTCAGGTTAAACGTAAGCTACGTAGCAGTACTAAATGCCAGACAGCTGCTGTGAAAGCCAACAAAATGGGAGATAAAATTCTGTAATCCCAAAGTATTATTACTCATCTATAAATCACTTGTAAGGCCACATCTGGAATATGGGATCCAGTTTTAGGCTTCATATTTTAAAAAGGATATTCATATGGTAGAGTCAGTTCAAAGGCGACAAACAGAATATTACAAGAGATGCAGTCCTCTCCTATATTAAAATGTTAGAAAAGTTAGGCTATTCTTCACTGGCACATAAACCAAACACCTTACGAAGGAACAGTGGTATTCATTGCATGTGGAGGAATGGCGATTCCTGCAGCTAAATAGGACAGGGTTCTTTACAGTTAGAGCAATCATACTGTGGTATGCCCTACCGCTAGAGGTAGTAATGGTAGACATTATATTAACATTTATAAAAGTATGTGCGCACTAGAGATGAGCAAACCGGTCGCGGTTCGGCTCGAGTTTGGTTCGCCGAACGGAGGTCTCATTCGAGTTCGGTTCGGAGAACCACTCGAACCGCATAGGAAACAATGAGAGGCAATCACAAACACATAAAAACACCTAGAAAACACCCTCAAAGGTGTCCAAAAGGTGACAAACAACTCACAACACAACACAAACACATGGGAAAGTGACAAGGACATATGCTCATGCGAAAACAAAAGAGCTGGACAAGGAAAAAGAGGAGGAGACACAGATATAGGCATGGCATGCCCTTCTAAGATCATGTAAAACACCGCAAGGTTACTCCAAGCGGAATCTCCCTTTTTTCCAAAAATTGGGCCACACAGACACCACTTCAGTGGCAGCACTTGTGCCCCAGTTGTACACTTCACAGGTAGATTTGCATCAAGCACATTCAAACTTACGCCATCCTTAACTGTCCCCAGGATGACACCAGGGTAGGTAGCAAAGTCTTTCCTGATCCCAGCTCTGTTCATCTTGGCTCCTTTTAAAAAACACAGCAAGCAAGGGTTACTCCAAGTGGAGTCTCCCATTTTTCCAAAAATTGGGCCACACACACACCCACCCCTTCAGTGGCAGCACTTGTGCCCCATTTGTACCCTTCACAGCTAGATTTGCATCAAACACATTCAAAAATACGCCATCCTTAACCGTCCCCAGGATGACACCGGGGTAAGTAGCTAAGTCTTTCCTGATCCCAGCTCTGTTCATCTTGGATCATTTTTAAAAACACCGTAAGCAAGGGTTACTCCAAGCGGAGTCTCCATTTTTTCCAAAAATTGAGCCCCACACACATCCACCCCTTCAGTGGCAGCACTTGTGCCCCAGTTGTACACTTCACAGGTAGATTTGCATCAAGCACATTCAAAATCCACAAGCATTTACTCTCCCCAGGATGACACAGGGGTAGTAAATTCCTTGTGGATCCATGACTTGTTCATTTTGATGAACGTTAGTCTGTCCACATTGTCACTGGACAGACGCGTGCAAGCCAGTAGTTATCATCACTTCTAATTTTGACAATACGAGGGTCATGTTGGAGGTAGTGCAGCAAAAAGGCGCTCATGTGTCTTGCGCAGCCATGCGGACCAAGTCCACGCTGTGTTTGTGGCATAGAGTTGCTAACCGTTCTTTCTTCCTCTTACATCTCCCCCCAACCTCTTTCAACTGAAATTTGACCAAGGTCTCCCTCATCCGCTGAGTCTTCCATGTCCATGGACAGTTCGTCCTCCATTTCTTCATGTTCTCCTGCACCTTCCTCAACATTTCGCCTGCTACTATGCGCCCTTGTTGATCCCTGTCCCCCATGGTCCCATGCCTGCCGCGTTGGGGATGATGAACGTCTGGACCTTGGTGATGTTGTTGTGTCTTGCGCATATGATTCCTCCTGTAGTTCCTCCCCTTCCTGTTGTCCCACCCCCTGACTCCGAATAGTGTTTAGCGTGTGCTCCAGCATGTAAATGACTGGAATTGTCATGCTGATAATGGCATTGTCAGCGCTAAACATATTCGTCACCATGTCGAAACTGTGCAGAAGGGTGCATAGGTCCTTGATCTGAGACAACTCCATCAGGGTGATCTGCCCCACCTCTGCATCTCGTTGGCCCAGGCTATACGTCATGACGTATTGCACCAGGGCTCGACGGTGCTGCCACAGTCGCCCTAACATGTGGAGAGTCGAATTCCAGCGTGTCGGCACATCGCATTTCAGGCGATGAACCGGCAGGCCAAAAGACTTCTGGAGCGATGCAAGTCGCTCAGCAGCGGTGGTTGAACGGCGGAAGTGAGCAGACAGTTTTCGTGCCCTGTTCAGAAGGCCATCTAGGCCGGGATAGTGTGTTAAAAATTGCTGGACAACAAGGTTCAACACGTGAGCCATACAAGGCACGTGTGTCACGTTGCCCAGGCGAAGGGCCGCACCCAGGATTGCAGCATTGTCGCACACGGCCTTACCAGGCTGTAGGTTGAATGGAGACAACTATTTATTAAACTCAGTCTCCAGAGCTGCCCACAACTCAGCCGTTGTGTGACTCTTATTTCCAAGACATTTCAAGCTAAAGTCCGCCTGATGCCGTTGCCCTCTGCTGCCAGCATAGTAATGAGGGGTGCGTGATTCCTTCTGCGCAGTTACAACGCTGGTGGCCTGACCAGGCAGGCTTGGGGTGGAGGTGGAGGACCCAGACGAGATGGAGGAGGCAGAAGCAGTGGCGGAACTTGGACAGACAGAGGATTGACACACAAGTCATGGGGACGGCAAGACTTGTGCAGCAGACCCTTCACCATCTATCACCATAGTTACCCAGTGCCCAGTCAGCGACATGTAACATCCCTGTCCGTGCTTACTGGTCCAAGTATCGGTGGTGAAATGCACCCGTTGACACACAGAGTTTCTCAAGGAAGCGGTGATGTTGTGTGCGACATGCTGGTGTAGCACAGGCACACCTTTCTTAGAGAAGTAGTGGCAACTGGGCATCTGGTACTGGGGCACAGCGACAGACATAAGGTCTCTAAAATCCTGTGTGTCCACCAGGCGGAAAGGCAGCATTTCTGTAGCCAAGAGCTTACAGAGGGATAAATTCAGCCTCTTAGCTTTGTCATGGGTCGCAGGAAATGGCCTTTTATTTGTCCACATCTGAGGGACAGAGATCTGGCTGCTGTATGTAGACGGTGGTGAGTAGGGTGTCCGTGAAAAAATGCAGGTTTGTGAGGAAAGTGCAGGCGTAGACATAATGTTGCCTTCATCCAACATTGGTGCTATCGATGTCTGAGAGAGCTGTACACACTCACTTGTTTCCCTTCCAAACCAAATGATGACCTACCAAGCAAACTGCCTGTTACGGTTACTGTGGTGGAAGTTGTGCGTGGAAAACCAGGTGTGACAGCTGTCCCCACAGTCCTAGAAGATGAAGAGCGCGCGGATGCACTTGAAGGGGCAGGCGGTGGATGGTTCGGTCCGCTAGACCGCATTGCAGCACGGTGAGCTTCCCACTGGGACATATGATATTTATTCATGTGACAATTCATGGAAGAAGTTGTCAAACTCCTGAGGTTTTGCCCTCTACTAACAGAATCACGACAAATTTTACATATCACATGATTTGGGCGATCTTTTTCTATGTCAAAAAAGGTCCAGGCTAGGCAAGGCTTAGAGGGCATGCGACCTGCTGAGCCCCCCCGACTAGTGCTCAGAGGCAGAGTGGTGGCTGATGATGCAGTTGTAGACGTGCTACCAGTACTCCTCCTCTGTCCAGGAAGGCGCAAGGTAACTTCGTCATCAGTAGCATCCTCCTCCACCACCTCTGTTGACCTCTTCGATTGCCTGACTGTGGGTTGACAGTAGGTGGGATCTAGAACTTCCTCATCAAGCGTTGTGATTGCACTCCCCTCACCCTCAGACCGAGACTCTTCCTGACGTGAACCAATATTTAAGTTGTCATCCCAATCTGGTATCTGCGTCTCATCGTCATCAGTATGTTCCTCATTGTCTATAACAACAGGTGTTTCAGTTTGTGAATAAGGGTCAACATTATGCTCAGAAACTTGGTTGGTCCTCACGGCCTGAATCAGAGTCACAAAGGTTCTGGGCATCACTGCAGACCATTTGCTGGTCTGTACTCACTGTAGCTTGGGAGCAGACCTCTGATTCCCAGGCTATAGTTTGACTGAACAGCTCTGCAGACTCTTCCATCTCAGTTCCACCATACTGTGCAGGGCGGATGGAGACTTCAGAGCTGGGAGAAAGCAAGTGTGATTGGGATCACAACTCAGAGGACTGGTGTTTTTGGATGCGGTAGTTGAGGTGGCGGGGAGGGCACTTGTTGGACCACTTGAGATCCATTCAAGCATTTTCTTTTTTTTACCATCATCTACCTTTGTTCCAGTTGTTCGTGTCCGTAAAAAAGGGAGCACATCGGATTGTCCACGGTAAGTAGTAGTCATCTTACTTTTGCTGGAAGATGATCTATCTTCAGCAGATGTTAATGGAGCTTTGCCACCTTCCCCATGGACAATCCCTTCTTTTCCTTTTCCAACACGCCTCTTCAACTTTCCACCAGCATCTGTCATTTTGCCACTCATTTTGATTGCGACAAGATTGTGCACTTAAAATGTGGTAGTAAAAATTGAGAGGTGGTGTAGATTGCAGCGGTGGTCTATCTTTATTAACATCAGAATAAACAACAATAACTATCCCTGACAATGCAACTACGTCCCTTAAACTGGCAGCATAGTTTGCTAGTATAATGGCTTAGTAACAATGAGTTTGAGTGTGCAATGCAGAGGTGCTGCAAATAGATTTGCACCAGTGGGACACTAATGGAAGTCCAACTTCCACTTTTAGGATGCCACTAAGTTTACTCAGTGTTTGCTAGTATAATGGCTTAGTAACATTGAGTTTGAGTGTGCAATGCAGTGGTGCTGCAAATAGCTTTGCACCAGTGGGACACTAATGGAAGTCCACCAGCCACTTTTAGGATGCCACTAAGTTTACTCAGTGTTTGCTAGTATAATGGCTTAGTAACAATGAGTTTGAGTGTGCAATGCAGAGGTGCTGCAAATAGATTTGCACTAGTGGGACACTAATGGAAGTCCAACAGCCACTTTTAGGATGCCACTAAGTTTACTCAGTGTTTGCTAGTATAATGGCTTAGTAACAATGAGCTTGAGTGTGCAAAGGCCAGGAGGGTACAGTGGCAGGGTTGTGAGTCAGTGTACAGGAAAGGAAGCCTCACTTTCTATCCCTCCTAATGGGGAAATGCAGCGAGGAAGTCCCTGACCTTAGCTACACAGACGCTGTTATCTGTAGCTGTTAAAATCTGTTTCCACGGACCTGACTGTCACCTATGGCTCTGAGCCTGCTGTTATTAGTCCTTACAAGGGCTAATAGAAACTTCTATCCCTATTCTGTATAGCGCTGTGTGTAGAGCGTACACAGCAGTATCGGAGACTGGAGCTACACCAGCGGTGACTGACACCCAGACGCAGAAGAGATAATGACGTCCGGACGGGCAGATACCCGTTTTTATAATGCAGGGACATGTGACATGGACATCCTATCACACATGCCGTTGCTTCTCTGGCTAAAAGTCCACTTAGCTGTGTGTGTGTCTGGGATTATGCTGTTATTTATACATATTTCAAATGTTTTTAACCCTTTCACTGTCTTGTGTGGATTCTATGTATGCACAAATTTTTGTACCAATAAAATAATTTTTTGAATTGAACAAAAACGCATTTGTTGATCCCTATATACAGCAAATCTTTTTCTCCTGTCTTAATTAACCGCTAATGAGGACGTGACACACAGACAGAGCCGCGCGATGACAATGACGTCAGGTCAAGTTCATCCGAGTTCATTCTCATCGTGCGACTCTGTCTGTGTCTGCTGTCAGCCGGCATGTAGCAGAGCTGAATTGCCGTGAGACCGCACTGTCAAAAATGCATCCAAAACGCATTGAAAATACATCCAAAATGCATTCGTTTTGGATGCATTTTTTTGACAAACGCAGTGTTTACAATTCTCCAGTCTGCCATAGGATGCGTTCTTTTCCGTACTTTACAGATCGCAATGTGCGTACATACCCTAAAGGGGCTGGATGCTTTTCTCACAACAAATGGCATTGTGGGTTATAAATAATGTAGTGATAGAGAATGTATAACTAGTGGAGAAAGGAAGGACTTAATGGACCGGTTTCCTTTTTCAACCTATATTACTATATACATATGTAATTATTACTGTACTAACTAATTACAGCTATTAAAGGGAACCTTTTACAATGATTTGCCAAATGTAACCAATAACACTCCATGATTCCTATCTATTATATTAATCTAGAAATAAATCAAAATTAGCAATAATACCTAATATGACCCCAAAACAGGAGTAAATATCCGAAATAGCAAAGGGGTGTTTGCAGACCAAGACTAGAAGCTTAAAACATAACTTTTAATAGTGTGCTCATTAATAAGTGACGACTCACTGCATAAAAACGTGAACTAAAAAAAAACAAACAAATGAACCACTAGGCCTCCAAGCTCAAATTGGGCCTATGTGGCACATAGGCACATCAGACAAAAACATCCCATATTGTGCACACTCAAAATAAAGTGGTTTAAAAGAACCCCAAAAATACCCATAAAGAAGGAACCGCCCTCATATGTGGTATATGGTCTAAAAAGAGCCACTCCTTCCTAGGTCCTTCCCGGAGGGATATCTGACTATTTTCTGTGTTGAGACGCCTAACAGAGGCCCCACAGACCCTTTTGATTTGCATACTTCCCAGGGGGCAATGCAACTAGGATTTCACTGTGTTGAGTGCCTTTGCTGGCTGCCGGCAGTGTTTTCTCTGGCTGGTCTCCCCGAAATCAGTGATTGTTTTGTCTTGTTGGTCTACTAGGCATTGCTCCTACCTAGCCAGAATCCTACTCCACACTGATGAGGGGCAATACCCCGAAACAGTTGTCTGTGGATGGATACCTGCCCTTGGTATTTCCCTTATATCTTTAATCTCATCAAGAGCTTGATATTGACTAAAAAGGACACTTAATAGTGTGGTTATGGTGGTCTCCTAAAAAGAGCCACTCCTTGGCTAGATCCTTCCCGGAGGGATATCTGACTATTTTCTGTGTTGAGACTCCTACCAGAGGCTCCACAGACCCTTTTGATTTGCATACTTCCCAGGGGGCAGTGCACCTAGGATTTCACTATGTTGAGCGCCTTTGCTGCCTGCCGGCAGTGTTTTCTCTGGCTGGTCTCCCCGAGATAAGTGATTGTTTTGTCTCTTCCTGGCAGGAGATGAAGACTCCCTCCTTCAAGCCGGGCTCTGCAATGAAACCCCATCCCCTTTTCAGGCTGAAACGCTCTACAATACCCTGGTACATCAGGCCCCAGGCACGGTAGGTGGTGATCCACAGGCGCTGCTTCTCCTGGATGTCTCTGGCCTCCGCCTGCACCCTCCGTGCCTCCCGCTGCTCCTGCTCCAGGGCCAGCTGGGTAATGATGGCCTGGCACCCTCCGCAGGTGTCCTCCTTAACACGGGCCCGCTCCCAGGTGACGATCGCTAACTTCCCGCTACCTGGTTGAGGGTAGCCCTCTGACGAGTCCCCGACAGCGACTGGGCACAGTACTTGGGGAAGATCGTCAGTACTGGTGGCGACCTCCTCCACGGCTCCCTATGACATGGTAGCCTGTACTGTCGTCACTGGATCAGGTGATGAAGCTTGCTCCTTCTCCAGCGGAGAAGGGGATACGACCGATTCTGGTCTCACTGGCTCTGGTGGTGATGTGGCCTGGTTCAGGATAAATCCCAGTGTCTGGGTCTGGGTCTCATCAAGCGGCGCTCCTCTCTCTTGGCTGCTACCACTTCCATCATCTCCGCCTTCCACTCCTCTACATGCTGCAGGTGTTCTGCACGCAGAGTCCAGCACAGCACTGCCGCTGGACTTCTGCCTCTGCTTCTGGCACGATCCCCTGGAGCAGACATGTTGTTGGCAACAGTCCTGGAGGCATTCTGGTGCAGGGCCTCCGGGCTGCCTGCTTCCAGTTTTGTTTTACATTGTGGACACTCCCCGGGGGCAGGGCTTTCTTTTACCGCCTTTCTCACCACTGTGGCGCAGTTACTTTTCACAGTGAAATGGCGGCGATTTTTCAAGCAATAAAGCACAGTCCATCAAACCCAATCTTTACGGCACACGTCACCCGGTTTGACCGGGTCCAGTTCAATCCTGTTCGTGACGCCAGGAAAAACAGTTGTGTCACCTAGAGATATGGGTACTCTGTCCTGGGCGGTGTATATCTGAGGAATGTCACTTTGGTGGCCGTTGGCTGGGCCCTTTTTGTAAAGGGGAAATATTTACAGGGAAATAGGATAGTGTTCACATGTGATGCCACTTGCGGTGTTGCGGCTATGTGGTGGAGCCGCCGCTGCAGAATGTCCACTACTGGGGCTGGTGTTAATGGCAGCCTGGATGGTAGTGCCTCAGCAAGCAGGGCCGGGCCCCAGAGGATAGGTGAAATGACGGGTGTCGGAAGAAGGTAGTCCACACAAGAGGTTCAGTGCAACTGGTTCTTTACTCACTTTTTCTGGTGGTAACTGGTTACCCGAGGCAGGCTGGTTTCACTTTCAGGTCCCCTTTGTCCCAGTGCCAGTTTAGTAATCTGGTACCTTCTTCCCCTGCACCTGTCTCTGGTTGGTGGGTCCTCGCGGCGTGGAGCAACTGGGGGTTCCCATTTGTTGGTTTTCCACTGCAGTCTGTATGATGTTAGCATTAACCCTGTGGGGTTGGAGTCTCTGGTCCTGTCCCTGGTTCCCTTTGATACTGAGTCTTGCATGTTTTAAGTCAGCGAGGTCCTTGATGGTCCCCTCGCTGTCTGGTATTAACAGGCCTGCCTAGATCTTTTGCCTGTCCTAGGCTCCTGTACCCCGTTGGTGCGTGGTTCCGGGAGTACTTTACCGTGCTCCACCGGCAACTACCCTCCTGGGCACCAGGTTACTGCTCACTCCAAGTCAGTGTGTCTCCTCCTGTCCACTTTCACCGTCTCACCCCTCAGACTAACTGTCTTTTCCTGACTGTCCACAGTCTGCCCCTCCCACCTGGTCACCTAGTGAACTGGACTGGCTCCACCTCTAGGCGGCCATCCATTGGTCCGACCCTAGCCTTGTACGCTTCTATGGGGGAATGTTGGGGAAAACTGGGATTTTGTGAAGTGTTTGTGTGTTACCGGCACTGGTCTTCTGGGGCCCTAAAGGGTAGGCCCTGCATCCTGGTGAGGATGCAGAACCTTTTAGCTCCGTGATGGCTTCAGGGGTGTTACACAGTGCACCCTCCCAAACTGCTTCCGACTGCTCTTCAATGGCAGCAATTGCATTGCTTTGTTCAGAGTGCTAATGGCGTGCCCGCTGGGGTCTGGGGGGTAACTCATAACCGGGCCAGTGTAGGAGGGTTTCGGATGTCACAGCGGCAAGGCCCAGTTCCGTGACCCCGGCGGTGTCAATAAGAATGGAGGGGTTATTTACAGGGGAGAATAGAGTTTGTCTTCGTGACACCACCTGTGGTTTGCGGCCAACATAGGAGCCACCACTGCGGGACACATCCTCTGGAGCAGATGGTAGCACAGCTAAGTTGGTGCAGCTCTCCACAGGCAGAGCTCTGGCCCCAGAGAGTTTGGGAGTAGTAGTCCCCTGCTGCCGTGCAGCTATGGCGAGGGTAGGGTGCGGGAAAGATTGGAAGAGACAGAGATTGCAGCTAAAATTCTTCACTCACTGAGATGTCATCACCTCTGGATTGTTGGACTCTGCTGTCATGGGCTCCAGCTGATCCCGGATAGTTTGGAGGTCTGAACAGGTGCTTCTCTCTGTGAGTCCTCCCTACTTGCGCTGTGTTGTGTGAGTCTCTATGGCTTGAAGCTACACTGGGACTTGAGTCTTTGTATTGACTCCATTCCTGTCCCGTATGGCAGGCAGCGCGAGTCCATTACTAGTGCCGCTCTTGTGTCACGGCTCCTGGCTCTAGTATGCTGCTGTGGCCCGGGCACCTTGTGTTGGCCAGAAGACTTGAAATCCTCTGCCCGGCGGATTCTGCTGGCGGGACTTGAAGTACCCACCTAGCATAGGGTTCCGCAATCTGAGGGAGCTATGGCGCAGTTCTCTCCCCAGCGACCATGTTCTCTCCTCTCCTCACTTGTTTCCTCGTCTGTCACTGTCCAGTGTCAGTGTCTATCTCCTGAGTGTATGTGTGTCACCTTACTCCCATTGTGTAGCTCCACCCCCCGGGTTGCTGCTGAACTAGTGGGTGAGAGGTCCCATACCTTGTGGTGACCATTTAAATTACCCTACCCTAACCCAGTCCCGGTAGACGGGCAACGAACTGTCAGCTTTGGTGGATTGTGGTGGTTTACTGGCAATGACCTTGTCCGTACCCGGGATAAATACCGCACCTCTAGTGAGGTGCAGTACCCTGTAACGACTGAAGCCTCAGGGGTGCCACACTAAGGCAAATGCATTACTTGACTGAGGACACTATTCAAAGATGGAAGGAAATAATCAAAGAGCAGAATAGGATGCTGTGTGGGTTAAGTACAATGAGGCAGTTGATAACAGCGGAGATTAGCTGTGATACTCACATGGTTTGGCTTTGCACATACTTTATGAAACATTTGGTTTTATAAATCAGCAGTTTTCAGGGCAGTGGACTTACTCCTGTCATACATGATCTATATCCCAGTGGTACGTGAGTTTAGCAATGCAAGATATGCAAAAATGTAGACCATCGTGTAGTTGAAAAATCAGTAGTCATCATGTTTGACTTCTTTCATTCAGATCAATAAGGATGATATAAACCCCTTCCTCAGACAAATTGTTATGATCTATAAAGAACTAATTTTTTCCAGATACTGCATCAAGAAAATGATTGGTCATGCAAGATCTGAGGCAGCTCAGAAAATAGACAGGTTCGGGTTATCCTGGAAGACTAAAGGAAAAGAGTTTGGGGGAGTTTACTGGGCAATCCTCACAACACTTCCTAACTTGAGCAATGCCCAGCAATTTGCTGATATGGTATAAAACTTAATTTTTTCCATTGAACTACAACTATAAACCTCTAAATCATGTTTAAAGGGAACCTGTAATTCTATTCATGTTGTCGAAACCATGGGCAGGACCACTCTTGACTAGTCAGGTCTCCCTATAATTCCCGGCTGGATCTGGGTGCAATTGTGGAGCCAGGTTCTGATCCATGATGACCACGGTTTGGGCAGCATAAATTGAGTGACAAGTAGAGATGAGCGATCTTGATCGGCAAAGATCAGAAAATGTTAAAATCGTATGATCTTTGGCCGGATCGGATCACGATCAGACATCTGAACGTTTACCGCAAAAGTCGGCAATCTTGCCAAAGATGGGTAAATGTTCAGATGGCAAAAACCATCCTCTCACTGCCCATCACAGCCATGTCAAGAACTGGCATGGCTGTGATTGGCCACTGTAAAAAAAACAAAGGAAGCAAAAGAGTTAAAGCAGTAAGTACATACTTACCGAGTCTACCCACGGCTGCACTGCTACTTCTGGGGCCAAAAATTATTCCTCATACATATTCACTGCTTTCCCCACCTACCGGCATCTCTGATTGGCTGCAGTCAGACTGTACTCTCACCCTCTCTGACAGTTATTTTGCTGGTGCAAAATAAATACATTTTAAAAAAATGCCGTTCGATTCCGCTATACTTGTATATTGATAGCTGTGCGCTTATCCTGGCTGTGTATCAATAAGAGGGGCTTGTTGTAATTAGTCGCCTCCAGTTTTGATACCCAGCCATGATAAAGTCTGACAGCTTGGGGCTGGTATTCTCAGACCCTCCCCATTACTAATCTAGGCGTAGTGGCAGCTGTGGCCTCCCATTAACCCTTTATTACCCCGATTACCACCGCACCAGGACAAACAGGAAGAGCAATGTAAAATTCCAGGACTGTCATATCTAATGGATGCGACAATCCTGGGGGGCTACAGGCTGCTATTTTTAGGCTAGGGCAATAAGCATGGGTCTCCCCAGCCTGAGAATACCAACTCCAAACTATTAGGCTTTATTATGGCTGGGTATCAAAATTGAGGGAACCGCCCACCATTTTTTAAAACTTATTTATTTATTTAATTATTTAAAGAAAAAAAAAAAATATGTGCGGTTCCCTCAATGAATTCAATTTCCATTGAATTTAATGGGTTCAGCTAGGATCAACGATCTGATGGGCGAATACAGGTTGTTTTATGGCAATCCTGAACCGATCCAATCCTTGGCAGGATCGCTCATCTCTAGTGAGAAGTTTCTGTGACGCCCCTGGACTATCAGGTCGTCACAGGGTACTGCACGCTCTTTCCCTTTAGTGCAGTATTCAAATCCCTCATGGTTCTGGGTTCCCATCTTACAGTGCTGTCCTGCTTCCTCCACTTCACTCCACTTCACCGACTTCACCGACACTCTACTGACCTTCCCTTCCTGACCCCTAGGTGGGCGACCCTATTTCACTTAAGCCACCCAATGGTGTGTTTGGTGGGTGCGGTGCAGGGTGTTCCTAGGATTTGATTGGCTGTTGGAGAGTGGTGGCTCCCATGAGTAGCTGTCTAGGTTGCAGGCTGTGGTCTGGACCTAGAGGAGTTGGACCCCCGGTCGTAGGGGATTGAGGCAAGGTGCCTGGACCTGTTAAAGTGGACGGTCAGCAGCCTGGTCCTATCACCGGTCCGGGACGAAGGCACGGCGGGGTACACGGACCCTAGGTCGGGAAAAAGCTTCAGGCAACCCGGCAATTAACCTGCGTAGAGAGGAGCCTTTATGGACTGTTCCCATTCGCTCCAGAATCGGGGCACTAGCACAACCAGGGGGATAGGGCCTTCCATATAAGCAGTCCATTAAAATCCCAAGCGTGGGCCCTTAAAGCAGGCTCCCACACTTAGCCACAGTGGGGAGTGGGGCCCGGCAAGTTCCAGACTACCGGGCCACTACAGTGAACCTAAACTTTGTGCCAGGAGGCAGGTCCCGGTCATCAGGCAGCATTGCAGGGGATGGGACCCGGACGAGCTCCCCTTAAGAGGCAGCAGCACCCAGAGACTTGGTATACCTGGTTGTCAGCATCTGCTTATTGGCTGAGTGAGTACCTGAGTGATCTCCCCATCACGGCACCCAGTATCATCTTCCATGGCCCCGGGGCATACCCCTACCCGTGGAGGGTAACAACCCCTTGCTGCCCCATTCCATCACACAGGGTACTCCCAAAGGCAGCGGCGGTACTCCCAATTACCGTACACCACGGGTGACATCACAAACTGAAATCCCCCTGTAAATATTGTCGCGGGTGGAGGGGAACGTGCTCGCCACGCTCGGGTCCGGGGCTTCTGCTGCTCGGTGGCTCGAACGGTGGGCCGGACCCGGGGACTCGAGCGGCGCTCCTCACCCGTGAGTGAAAAGGGGGGGCATATTTAGGGAGATTGTTCGCGACGCTACCCACGGGATGTGGTGATGATGGCACCACCGCTGCTGGTAACGGGGTTGCCGGGAGGGATGGTAGGGTGCAGGTGGGTTGTTGTCCCCTCCGTGGGTAGGGGGTTGGTGCTCCCGGGGCCCGGTGATGTAACAGGGAGGCTGGATGGCTGGGGTGCAGGGACTACGCGGCGCGGTGCCGGACGGCACTGGTGTACTCACTCAGACAATCACTGACAGAGTCTATGGTAAACTAAAACGGCCGGATGGACAGGTCCCGCAGCCGGCTGCAGTGTTGTTGTTGTTGTGCTCTCTCCGGACGGCTGATGGCGGCTGTCTTTCCCTGCACCTTTTAGAATGTTCTGACTCCGGTGGTTGCCCACCGGTAGTCCGCTCCCCGGCGTATAGGTGCCGTAGGAGCCCGTTTTGCCCGCAGGCGCTGGCCCTTGGATCTCTTGCCTGTGGCGGTGGCTGTATATCCTCACGGTGTGAGTGGTTGCCTTCTGTCAGGACTTGGTTGTTGGGAAACCTCTGGGGTTCCTGTCACACTCGGATTTGACTATTGATGGCGGCTCCAAGCCTGGTCAGGGTCCGATGGCCCTGCCTGTGTGCTTAGCTTCACTCCGCTCCCCGGTTCGGTACCGGCGGGCCAACGCCCGACCACGGCCCTTACGGCTTCGCAGAGTTCCACCAACTCCTTCAGACGGCCACCACCATCTGCCAACCTTGCTGTCAGTGCCTGGCCTCCTACCCAGACACCTCAAGTGTTTCCTCCTCTCACTTCCACCTCCAAAACTCATCTGACACTTTTACCGCCTCCAGGCCTGTGAACTCCTCGGTGGGTGGGGCCAACCGCCTGGCTCCACCCCACCTGGTGTGGACATCAGAACATGGAGGGAGGTAACAAGAGTTTTTGATTGACTGTTGTTACTGTCTAGGGTGGGGGTGTGTATGTTGGTATGTATGTGACTACCTGGCTAGTCCAGGGTGTCACAATATCCCCTTTTACTTTAGTGAGGCCCCTAAGCCCCCGGGTCCGGAGACCCTCAAGCCACGAACGGACACTGCCCACGGATCCGAGCAGCTCGATCTGCTGCTGGGGCGGCACATTTCCTTTAAACTTGCATTTATGGCACCTATCAAACACAGGGAATCTATAAGCAAGTTTTTGATGAAGAAGGAGTGGGATTTCACTCAGAAATGCTGTAATAAAGCACCTTTTCATCTACTTGACGGACTAGAGCTTTGGTTTAACCACAGCAGTACAGATTGATTCTCCAAGTTCCTATCAGTTTCCCCCATCCTTAGGATCTTGCGGCAACTGTTTTCGCTTCTGTACTAGCTGTGTGTAACACAACCGCACAAGGTGAGCGGCTAGCGTTCTTTCTTTTTTTTTTTTATTGGGTTCTAATCTTACCTTATTATGCCGTTTCCTCCATAGTATAGCAGCACAAAGTAGGGACAGAGACCCTGATCCCAAAGATGTAACACTTAGTTTACTAGCTGCAGAGTCACAGTTTTCTCTACTGCAGATCTAGCAGACCTCAGTTATTAAGCTCTGTAAATTCGCACACACCACAGCTTTATGTGTACGTTGTATAGTCACAGAAATCTGCTAATCAGTGGTTGCGGTGGTGTTGGAATAAGAGCCAGGAAACCAGTTGCCCTACAGTGATAATCTCCTGTTGATAAAACACAGATTGTATTGAAACAGCAAAACACAGCTCAGTATATAACACATCGCTGTAATCATTGACTCTGATCCTACTAGATTACATAGCAAAAACCTGCTGACAGAGTCCCTTTAATACTCTTACAGATTATGCACACAGTTGAGTTATATGTCTGTATAAATGCTTAGTTGTAAAGAGCCATTATACAGTAGCCAAATAAATGAAGTTTATATTGTACCTATAAATGCTTCTTGTTAAATATTGAGACATAGAAAGGTCTCTTACAGAGATGTCCTCCCCTCAACATTGTTGTAAGGGCAGAATAGAAATGTAATCGTGTAGCAGATGGAAACACAAAGACTGTCTGTATATCCATAGTACAGAGGTACATGGACCCTGTGCTCAACCCTACAGGGTCTGTGCACACAATTAGGTGTATCAGGACATGTTTTTCTTAGTGATCTCAATGACTTTTTTTATTTATTTATTTTATTTAAAGCCACAATTATTTTTAGTGTTGTTGACTAACAGAATCAGGTTTTCAAGGAACGTGTCTGACCATGGCAGTAGAAGTGTTGATGAGCGTCGTTGTGCCTGATTGCACTCGGGGGACTGTAAATAAGACACAGGAGGAAACGTTCCAGGTGCTTCATCTGGTGGTTAGTCAGGATTCCCCGGCTGTGGAGCTCGGGGGCTGTGGTTTTTCCACTTCGTCTATCACATGATAAGTATACTAATGGAGTATTATCCCAGAGGTAAACTTGTCCTGTAGCTGCATTACTCACCACAAAGGGGAATTGTATGAGCCTCAAACCAAAAACACGTAAAGGTCAGAGCGAGTAGTCGTCAAGCTAATCTAGAATACGTCTCTGGTTTCTAATTAATATTGTATTTACTACTGTGACAGAAAGTATTTGCGCTCTATTCTTCCGCTACGTGTCACACTAGCTGTAAATGTATATGGTGAGAACTGAATGAAATAGCACTTGAATTATTTAGATCATTTACTTAAGGTACATTGTCTTTCAGCACCATAAGTAAGTGACCCCCATCCCCACCTGTGTTACTCATGTAAGTAAATGACCAAATGGAATTGAGTTAGACTTTGCTAATTGAATGCTACCATTAATGTGTGCCGCCCCCGTGTCAGCAGCCGGGCTGCTCAGATCCGGATCCGCAGTGGCTCGAGGGGCGTCCGGACCCAGGGGTTTGTGCGGCCACTCGAATTACAAGGGGTGGTATTTACAGGGGAAATAGTATGGAATAGTTTGTGACGCCACCCGTGGTGCGTGGTAAGGTGGAGTACCACCGCTGCGGCTGGGAGTACTTGGTGGCGATGGAGTGGGCAGCTAGGTGTTTAATCCCTCCACGGGTAGGGGAGATGGCCCGGGACTCGGTGATGGTGACAGGGAAGTGTTGTTGGGGATGTAAGGGTCACTTGCGTACTCACTTAGTCCAATAACGCTGACACCAACAACTGTAGTAAACCAAAGTTCTGGACACCGCTGCCGCTGAGGGGGAGCACACTTGGGTCCCGTCTCCGTTGGTGTTGCCTGTTGATCTATGACCTTTCCCTTGGCACCTTGTTTCTCTCTGGTTTGTCCCTGTAACCTGAAACTAGTCGGGCCCACTCCCCAGTATGGCTAACTGAGGGAGCTTGCGCTCAGGGTTCACGCTTGGGATTTCTTGGACCGTATTTGTGAAAAGTCCTATCCCCCTCATTGCGCTAGTACCCCGATTTTGGAGCGGGTGGAAAGCGAATCTTGAAGGCTCCATTCTCGTCGGGTAAATTATCAGGTTGCTTGAAGCTACTTCCTGACCTAGGGTCCATGTACCCCGTCATGCCCTGGTCCCTGCCCGGTGATGGTACAAGGCTGCTGGCTGTCCTCCACAACAATGCCGGGCCTCTTGTCATGATCCCCTGCGACCGGGATTCCAGCTCCTACCAGGCCCAGACCAACATCTGATACCTAGTAATTCCAAGGAGCCCAGCTCCTGACCTCCTCTCACTTCCACCTCCAACACTACACTCCAATTGACTTACTCCTGACACTCTTAACCTCCCCTTAACCAACCCCCCAAGTGGGCAACCCTATTCCACTCAGGCCGTCCAGGTTAATAGTGGCCACAAACGTTCTTCAGTAACACTACGTCAAGCTTCAATCTAGTACATGACTAGTCCAATGGGACGTATTCTTCCTAGACAAGTTCTGCCTCTCCATTCTTCTAATTGTATCTGGACATGATTAACAGTCTGTATAATGGTATAAGCTGTTCATCATACCCAAGGAGAAGAGAAAATAAGATCAGAAGCAGGACTAGAAATTGTCACTCCCATGGACCACACCGGCCCTAAATTGTAGTTTTGATAAGTCCCCATGAAACACTTTATCAGTTTAAAGAAATCTCCATCCATTATGTTAGCAACTGTGGACAGTCAAGGGACATAGTAACTTTTCCACTCCCTTCCAACAAACTATTTTCTTAAGTTTACCATTACATTATATGGTACATTAATGTCACATGGAGTTTTGCACAAAGTTCACCGGCTGTCGTATTGGCATTGGGCTCTGTTCAGACTGCAAATTCTGGAGCTTCGCTGGTTTCTCTGGTGTTTGGGATCAACACAGGTAGACTCGGGAATCGACCTGCTATGTGATTCATAGGCAGGTTTGCAAGAGTTAATCTCTGCTGGTCTGCTTGCTCCTTTGATCACATGTTGTGGGGAGGCTTATCACATCTGCTCCCCTCCTATTTATGCTGGTTGAATCCTTCGACCTATGCCAGCTGTAGTTTGTCTATGCTGGTCTGTAAGGTGTGGTGTCTCCAACTTTCTGGTGAAAATTGTGCTTAATTTGTTTGTGCAGTTTACCCCTGTTGCTTTGTAGCTTCCTTCCTGCTCTTGTCTTAACCTTTGTGTGGGAGTGCTCTGTGACACAGTTTTGGTTTTCCATTATATGCCTTTATATGTTGGTTTCATCACATTCCTCTGTGTGACTCCTCACACACGTCCCTCCCTGGGGGGGGAGAGGAAATCAGATCAGGACTGGTCAGGAGCAGAGCCAGGAAGGAGGCTCAGGCATCTCCACCATCAGGAGTTTCCCTGAGATTAGGGATAATATAGGGCCCCCTAACTTGAGGCACTGCTTAGGAGGCCCTTTTCCCTCTATCCCATAGTCATTGTGACAATTAAAGTATACCACTAAAAATATAATGCCAATTAAACTAGTTTGTTGTGAAGGGGTTATAAAGGCATCTGGAACTCCATAACTGAAGAACTCATCAAAGATTTTTCAACCATTCAAAAGTCTGCACAAATAATTTACAAAGTAACAAGGTGCTTCAAAAGAACTTCCAAATAATTTCAGATTCTTTTAATGAATTAGTCGTAGGAGAATAGCAAGGTGAAAAGCAATAGTATCCAAGAGTAACATCAATTCTCACTTCCAGTTTCCAAATCAATACTTGGATGATCCACAAGCAATTTGGGATTGTCTCGTAGTCAACACATGATCCATTATGTCAGGCGTAAATTACAAACTGCAAATTACATTGAGAACATCCTAATAATAATAATAATTATCTTTATTTCTATAGCGCCATCATATTCCGCAGCGCTTTACATTCAGGAGGATCGTATACAAACAAGTAACAGTTATAGAAAATACAATATTTAGAGGGAAAAAAAAGACAACCCTGCTCGTGAGAGCATACAATCTACAATGAGATATGGGGGGGGGCAAGGTACAATGCTTATTTACAATAACAATCCAGCCATGTCACGGAAATGGGGGATAGATAATGGTTTCCTGGACCAGTTGGCCAGAGCATCCTTCCAATAGTTGAAAATAGCGTCTGTAAAATATAACTGTGCTATACAATTCAACCATCTAAAACACAAAAACCATGTTTAAATTGTTAATGTTGCGGAGACTCGTTACCTTGAATCGGCCAAGTCATGGTCCTGGTTCAAATCCTATGGGGTGATGTAATGAAGAAGGGGATTTTAATTCCTACTAGAGATTGTAATTTTCTAGCCAACTTACTAAAAATTGCCATTTATAAATTTGGCCTCAACCATATTTGCATAGTTAACCACTCCTAGATTTCACCCACCTTTTAAAAGTGGCAAAAACGGCGTTAAATAGCAAAAAGTCACAAAAATAAATATAACAGCATATGTGATTTTTGTAAAAAAAAAAGATGCAACAACCCTTATTAAATTTCCCTCATCATGCCAAGAATTAAAGTAAACAGAAATCTAATCTTTCTAATAAGGGAATTCAGCACTGTCATTACAGAAAGTCAGACACAAATCAATGCTACTGTAAAGGGTACTTTACACGCTGCGACATCGCTAGCGATCTCATTAGCGATGTGACACGCTAGATCGTAGATGCGATCTGCCGAGATCGCACATAGGCCGTTTTTGTAGCGCTGGTCACATGTGCGATCTCGGCAGATCGCATCCGCGATCTGGCGTGTCAAATCGCTAACGAGATCGCTAGCGATGTCGCAGCGTGTAAAGCACCCTTAGGACTCAACACATATTTAAAGGGGGTTTCCCCACTAAAAAGGTTTACAGTGGCATGCAAAAGTTTGGGCACCTCTGGTCAAAATTACTGTTATTATGAGCAGTTACACAAATTGAAGATGAAATGATCTCTAAAAGGCAGGAGTCTAAAGATGACACATTTCCTTTGTATTTCATCTTTTACATTTTAAAAATTACAATAAGGAAAATGGGCTGATGCAAAAGTTTGAGTACCCTTGGAGATTTATGTGTTCAGATCACTTTGTTGATGGTATCATGAATTCACAGATGTAGTGCTCTATATTGAAAGAAAAGATGCTCCCATTACTCCTTTCCCTTAGTAGATGTGCACTTTTCCAACAACTCGACTATTTTTTTTAGGTTGTTTCCACACATTATTGCCATGTTGTTTTTTTTATTTTGCCAATTGTAGCATATACAGTTTTGCTGCTTTTTTTAAAAAAAAATGTTGACAATTGGACTGATATTCTACCATCGTTACGACAAAATGCAACATGGCCTCAACATGTGAAAGCATTCCACAGGGCATAAAAATTAGAATCTTTCAAATTGCCAATGTATGTAAAGGGCTGTGGCATTAACAGCGCTATATATATATTAATACATATTATTATATTATTATTATTATTAATTGCTGTTTTTACAAAATTTTGAGTAAATGCTCTATTCTTTAAATAAATAAACATAAAATATATCAGTTTATATTTTCCGTTAACATTCAGTGCAATATGGAATGCAAAATGTCTTCAGAATAAACTGGGATTGGGAGAAGTAATCCACAATGCTGTTATCATGGAAAGTGGCATAAGGCTTCATCAGGAAGGTCAAGCATGACTGTGACGGGAAGGGGTTAAGAACTAACAACATTTTATTAGGTTTATTAGGATCATATATAATAAATGTGTTTCCTATTCAGATTCTACAAGAGATACGTACACCGATGACTCCGAACATGGAACGTATGACTGCCGCACCGATCAATCTCTGCTTATTCAGCACAAACTCAACAGACAAAAACAAGCGTCTCGGAAATCTCAAAAGGTAATCCAGAATCCTCATCCCCAATCGATATGTGTAGAGGTTTTACATTCTGTACACACAATTTATGTACAGATAGCAATCAATTACATCCCAGCATGTTAGTAAGACAAGGTGGATAAACTGCAGGCTGCTCATAAAGCATGATTAATGCTCAGCAGGACCCCAAGATTATCCGCAGAATGATCCCTGCTCACAGTTTTAGTACAGTAAAGTTCAGGCCATAAAATGGAAAACTATATCTGGATTACAGTCTCTTGTTCTCAAAGTAGATGGATGGATGGATGGATGGTAAGATACAGTTAGGTCCAGAAATATTTGGACAGTGACACAATTTTCGCGAGTTGGGCTCTGCATGCCACCAAATTGGATTTGAAATGAAACCTCTACAACAGAATTCAAGTGCAGATTGTAACGTTTAATTTGAAGGTTTGAACAAAAATATCTGATAGAAATTGTAGAAATTGTACACATTTCTTTACAAACACTCCACATTTTAGGAGGTCAAAAGTAATTGGACAAATAAACCAAACCCAAACAAAATATTTTTATTTTCAATATTTTGTTGCGAATCCTTTGGAGGCAATCACTGCCTTAAGTCTGGAACCCATGGACATCACCAAACGCTGGGTTTCCTCCTTCTTAATGCTTTGCCAGGCATTTACAGCCGCAGCCTTCAGGTCTTGCTTGTTTGTGGGTCTTTCCGTCTTAAGTCTGGATTTGAGCAAGTGAAATGCATGCTCAATTGGGTTAAGATCTGGTGATTGACTTGGCCATTGCAGAATGTTCCACTTTTTTGCACTTATGAACTCCTGGGTATTTTTGGCTGTATGCTTGGGGTGATTGTCCATCTGTACTATGAAGCGCCGTCCGATCAACTTTGCGGCATTTGGCTGAATCTGGGCTGAAAGTATATCCCGGTACACTTCAGAATTCATCCGGCTACTCTTGTCTGCTGTTATGTCATCAATAAACACAAGTGACCCAGTGCCATTGAAAGCCATGCATGCCCATGCCATCACGTTGCCTCCACCATGTTTTACAGAGGATGTGGTGTGCCTTGGATCATGTGCCGTTCCCTTTCTTCTCCAAACTTTTTTCTTCCCATCATTCTGGTACAGGTTGATCTTTGTCTCATCTGTCCATAGAATACTTTTCCAGAACTGAGCTGGCTTCATGAGGTGTTTTTCAGCAAATTTAACTTTGGCCTGTCTATTTTTGGAATTGATGAATGGTTTGCATCTAGATGGGAACCCTTTGTATTTACTTTCATGGAGTCTTCTCTTTACTGTTGACTTAGAGACAGATACACCTACTTCACTGAGAGTGTTCTGGACTCCAGTTGATGTTGTGAATGGGTTCTTCTTCACCAAAGAAAGTATGCGGTGATCATCCACCACTGTTGTCATCCGTGGACGCCCAGGCCTTTTTGAGTTCCCAAGCTCACCAGTCAATTCCTTTTTTCTCAGAATGTACCCGACTGTTGATTTTGCTACTCCAAGCATGTCTGCTATCTCTCTGATGGATTTTTTCTTTTTTTTCAGCCTCAGGATGTTCTGCTTCACCTCAATTGAGAGTTCCTTAGACCGCATGTTGTCTGGTCACAGCAACAGCTTCCAAATGCAAAACCACACACCTGTAATCAACCCCAGACCTTTTAACTACTTCATTGATTACAGGTTAACGAGGGAGACGCCTTCAGAGTTAATTGCAGCCCTTAGAGTCCCTTGTCCAATTACTTTTGGTCCCTTTAAAAAGAGGAGGCTATGCATTACAGAGCTATGATTCCTAAACCCTTTCTCCGATTTGGATGTGAAAACTCTCATATTGCAGCTGGGAGTGTGCACTTTCAGCCCATATTATATATATAATTGTATTTCTGAACATGTTTTTGTAAACAGCTAAAATAACAAAACTTGTGTCACTGTCCAAATATTTCTGGACCTAACTGTAGATGGTTAGATAGATAGGTACTGTAGATAGATAGATAGATAGATAGATAGATAGACCAATGTACATGTTGGGCTTATACAATTCCTCGCTGTTCTTACTACCTTACTTTAGTTTTTTTAGACGCTGTCATTCTCAGTGCAGCTTCACTTTCTGCTATAACTAGACAATATAGGTAAAACAAGGCAGCAATTGTAGATGAAAATCCCAGGACAAGAAATTTGGATATTTCCCAGAGGAGCATTGCAGCTATAAGACTCCTCACCACTGACAGCCAGATTGGTTTGTCAGGCTCCACAAGGAGAAAAATTTTCCCCTTGGACCCCACTATAGCTTCTCACACAGCCAGATCAGATCTCATACTTTGCACTGATGAGAGGCAATCACCCAGAAACACAGTGTCTGCAAATTGAGGTTCCGATCTAGCAGAAATCCTAAGTCATATATGACAAGGTTCTTTAAAGGGTCACTTTTGACTTTTGGGTTTGCTACCTCCAATAGGTGGTGCTAGAGTTTGTCTCCTTCCTTCGTGAGGAGAAAATCTGAGGACAAGAAATAAGCAAATTTATGCAAGTGTAGTTGAATTGTACTCAAATTTTTCAAAAATCTGTATACTCCAGAATATGGATTTTTTTTTTTGCAATTTGAATTCAACACAATGGCAGCTGAATCATAAATAGACAGCAAATGGTAATAAAAAAAATAAAATAAAATAATGCTCACGTTCCCGCTCATCTCTCTGGCTGCTCTGCTGCTCGCTGTCCAGTTCTCAGTGTCACTTTTTCAGCCATTCTACACAGCATTCCTCATGTTTTCACAATGGAATTGCTCTTCAATCGCCACCAGGCTTTGGAGGTAATTCGTAAAGTTGTGACGCACATCATAACATCCCAGTGACATAATTCTGTGTCAACCAGGCCTGTACAATTCCTGGTCCAGGATGGAAGTCACATTCTGTAGTGCAGATGTGAGAGATTAAATGGTGGAAAGAATAAACCCTAAGTACAGAGAGCAGTGAGCTGTGGGTGGCCAGAGAGGTGAGCAGTTAGGTCAGTATTAGTCTTAGGAGTTTTTTGCAACCAACATTTATTGTGTGCAGGGATTTGGAGAAATCTTGGAACATAACATGTGCATTTAATTAATAGACAATAACTTTGCTGCAAATTGAATACAATCGGGAAAAATCTACGCAATTATGTGAATCAGAATCAGATCCCCTCATTCCTACCCAGGGCTTAAGACTCTGCTTTCTTCTAAATAACGTATAAAAACTGCATACAAGTAGATAGGCAAAAAGTCAGACTGATAGATGATATATAGATAGAGATTTAGATGGATGGATAGATGGATGGATGGATAGATGGATAGATGGATAGATAGATGATAGATAGATGATAGATAGATGGATGATAGATAGATGATAGATAGATGGATGGCTAGATGGATGGCTAGATGGATGGCTAGATGGATGGCTAGATGGATGGCTAGATGGCTAGATAGATAGATAGAAGGATAGATAGATAGATGGATGGCTAGATGGATGGCTAGATGGCTAGATAGATAGATAGATGGATAGATATATAGATAGATAGATAGATACATAGACAGATAGATAGATGGATGGATGGATGGATGGATGGATGGATGGATGGATGGATGGCTAGATGGATGGATGGATAGATAGATACATAGATACATAGATACATAGATAGATAGATGGATGGCTAGATGGATGGCTAGATGGATGGCTAGATGGATGGCTAGATGGATAGATAGATAGATAGATAGATAGATGGATGGATGGATGGATGGATGGATGGATGGATGGATGGATAGATAGATAGATAGATAGATAGATAGATGATGGATGGATGGGTGGATAGATGGATAGATAGGTGGATAGATAAATAGATGATAGATGGATGGCTAGATGGATGGCTAGATGGATGGCTAGATGGATGGCTAGATGGATGGCTAGATGGATAGATAGATGGATAGATAGATGATAGATAGATACATGATAGACGGGTGGACATACCATAAGTGCAATCTAGGTTGCCAAGCATGGACGCAAGAAGTTCCAAAGGCAGAAAACCACTTTTATTACAGACTCATTGAATTCTGAGGGCCCCAATGTGTTCTTATACATCAGCCATCCTCTGTCTACTCCCGCCACGGGATAGATAGATATAAAGATAGACAGATTGGGGGATTGTACATAATGTATCTGTATTAATATTATGCTCAATATTTTTTCAGTGTAAAGAAGAGTCAATGAACAGAGAAAAGCAAAGATTCCCGGCACACTCAGATCCGGTATGGATGCAGCACTTTGGTATTATATTATTCACAGGTTGCATGTTGATGTAAATATCTATAAATGATGTCAATATTACTATTCTTTGAAGTGTCGGTATGTTGCTTTTGGCTTCCAGTGACTGTCTGTATGGTGGTATTGGTCTAGATGATGCGTCTCATTTCCAGTTGTCCGACTCCTCCAAGTCTCTTTCAGTAATTCTGCAGTAATTTATTTGCCATCTCCCTATGTTTGTCTAATATACAGTGAACTGTCTGCTCCTTTCACTATATAGGTGAATCTGTGCATTGATCTGTATGTGTTTTATGTAATAGATATTTCTGCATCTACAGTAATCCGTTCTCTGATTTGTTTTATCATTTCACGGAATATTCTTTAATATCCTCTTACTTAGAGAAAAAGATTCATGTATTAATCAGTGAAAGGAAAAAGGAAAGTATTCTGTCTCCACACGTCCGTAAGTGGAGCAATAATGTCCATTCCAGTGTCAAACGCACGGCAGACTCCGGCCTCATTACATTTTAAAGACATTTACTTGGCCTGTGGTAGAAGCTGCTGAGCTCGCACATGTTGTGTCGTATGGGAGCACTTAACCAATGGAAGATATCAGAGCTTTAGCGTTATACCTGAAACTGACTCCATACATATGAAAAACAGCACTACCTATTAAAATAAAGGGCTCAACCATAAGAGCAGACAAGTTTGTCAAACTATTCACAATTAAAGAGGTTGTCCCAAGGGTGACATTATGTCAGTCATAAAATCTCAATGCAAAATGCCACTAAGGCTACTTTCACACATCCGGTTTTTGCTCTGCGGCACAATACAGCACTCTGCAGAAAAACCACAACCGTTTTTTTTGCCGCCGGTTGCGTTTTTTTTGCATAGACTTACATTAGTGCCGTATTGTGCCGCATGGGCTTGCGTTCGGTCCGGTTTTTCCCGCATGCGGCAGATTTAGTCGATGCCGCGGCTGGATGGAACGTTCCCTGGCACATTTTTTGCTCCTGCAAAAAAACCGCATTGCGCCGCATCTGGCCGCTGCGGCGCATTTTTCAATGCATGCCTATGGACGCCGGATGCGGCACGATGCGTAAAAAAACGCATCTGGCCGCCGCATGCGGTTTCTTTCACTGCGCATGCTCAGTAGCGTGCCGCAACCGGAAAAAAACGGACGGGCCGCATGTAAAAACTTATGCAAAGGATGTGGTGTTTTCGCCGCATCCGTTGCATAGGATTCACAGCCGGATTGAGACGCACTGCTCAAACCGGATGTGTGAAAGTAGCCTAAGGCTACTCTCACACATCCGGTTTTTGCTCTGCGGCACAATACGGCGCTCTGCAGAAAATCCGCAACCGTTTTTTTTTGCCGCCAATTGCGTTTTTTTTGCATAGACTTACATTAGTGCCGTATTGTGCCGCATGGGCTTGCGTTCGGTCCGGTTTTTGCCGCATGCGGCAGATTTAGCCGATGCCGCGGCCGGATGGAACGTTCCCTGGCACGATTTTTGCTCCGGCAAAAAAAAACGCATCGCGCCGCATCCGGCCGCTGCGGCGCATTTTTTAATGCATGCCTATGGACGCCGGATGCGGCGCGATGCGGAAAAAATGCATCCGGCCGCCGCATGCGGTTTCTTCCACTGCGCATGCTCAGTAGCATGCCGCAACCGGAAAAAAACGGAACGGCCGCATGTAAAAACATATGCAAAGGATGCGGTCTTTTCGCCGCATCCGTTGCATAGGATTCACAGCCGGATTGAGCCGCACGGCTCAAACCGGATGTGTGAAAGTAGCCTTAGGCTGATCCATAGGGGTCACATTTTGGCCTCGTGAACATTGAGTACTTGGTGAGTTTTGTACCTCAGTATTTGTAAACCAAATCCAGGAGTGGGTGATAAATACAGAAGTGGCGCCCGTGTTTCTATTATACTTTACCTCCGATTGCTCCACTCCAGATTTTGGCTACAAATACTGAGGTAAAAAACTAACCAAATATTCAAAGTGTTCACGAGGCCTTATGAAGGCATTGCCCGGACCCATACCTAGTGATCCAATAAATTTTTATTTAAATATATTATCATCACTGTCCCCATTGGACTCACAATCTATATGAATTATAAGTATGGCTGTGTGTGCACGTGTGCATTTTTCATGCGTTTTGGCGGCGTTTTAAACTGCAGCGTAAATGCATGTGTTGTGCGTCCCCAGCAAAGTCTATGAGAATTCAGCAAATTCCATGCTCACGTTGCTTTTTTAAACGCAGCATTTTGGATGCCAAATATTTGTCAAAATTGATGCGTTTAAAAAAGCAACATGTCACTTCTTTTGTGCGTTTTGGTTGCATTTTCCACCTATTGAAATCAATGAAGTGTGTCATAACGCAACCAAAATGTTTAGCTCTGCGCTTGCACTGCATTTTTGTTGTGTTCTGCACGCTTTTTTGACAAACAAAACACAGGTCTTTCGGTCTCTCTCTATGTCTATGTATGTCTCTGTCTGTCTGTCGGTCAGCCTCTCTCTCTCTGTCTGTTAGTCGGTCTCTCCCTCTCTCTTTTATACTCACCGATCACCGATACGGCACGGCTGTCACAAAGCTCTGGCGGCTTCTCCAGCTTTTGAAAATGCCGGCCGCTCATACAGAAATGCTATGATTAGAACATGCAAAAACTCACAAGGCTGCGGACATGTAGCGATACCTCATGGAGACCTTCCTACAAGTCATTGGGTATGGTGGCTGTGTGGAGTGGCCTCCACGCTCACCTGACCTGACCCCATTGGACTTCTATCTGTGAGGTCACATCAAACAGCAGATGTATGCGACCCCTCCACCAACATTGCAGGACCTATGATGACGTATCATAGATGCTTGTGCAAACGTGTCACCTGCCATATTGCACAACGTGCAGCAAGATACAGTATGCTGTCCAGAGTCCAGATGTGCATTGCAGCTGACGGTGCCCACTTTGAGCATCAAAGTTAAATGAGCGCCATATGTGTGACAAGCATTCAACTTTTTGGGGGGGTCATGGGTTTCATATCATAGCATTTCTGTATGCAAGGTGTTGATTCGTATTGAATTGATGATGCCCTACAACTTTGTAATTCACTTTTCTCTCTATCTCGTTTGTTTTCGAGATAAAAATACTAACTCCGTTGTTTTCCACCAGGTGGCGCTATAGGTGGTTTCATTGCATTGCACATGGCTACTTTACTATACCTAGACACCACTTCCATTCCCATAGCTGCCGCCATTCTCAAGTTAATGGCGTTGGACAGGATATGGGTGTACACATTGTGTGTGTGTGTGTGTATATGCATATGTATATATATATATATATATATATATATATATATATATCCTTACTGTATATATATATATATGTATATATATATGCAGAAAATAGAAGAGATCCATCAAAAACTCGTGAAATCAAGGTGGCATAGAACTTGTAAATTTATTCGTAGAAAAAACTAAAAATATGATAGAGCTGAGGACATAAAATAAATGCAGGACAAATGCATTATGGACAACTCGTTTCGGCTGTTAAAGACGCCTTCCTCACGGTCCAAGCCAAAACTGAAACCTGACCTGCACACACCAGGTCTGATAAGGGGACGATAATCCTGATACAAGACCATGCCTAACGGGATATCACTGCCCGGGCACATTGCAGAAAATCTATGATCAGCACAGGATGGTTTTACGTATTAATGTGGCATATTGTGGCCACTATTGCCACACTGGATTCCCCTGATGAACCCCAGTCACAAGTGGTGGGAAACACATTGGAAAGTTTTTTGTTGATTATCATTGCTATTGGGTACCAACATTCAAGTGTCAGTACCGACTGTAGGAATGTACCTTCACATGCGGATCCTCCCTGTAACCTGGGAGGACTACCAACAAATCATGAAGTACCCTGATATATTTTATCAGATATTTTATTGATAATGTTCTGATTCTGAGAGCTATATTCTATATCTGGCTATTGCTTTGAGATTGACCATTGGGCTTTTTTGTATCAGCAATTTGAACAATTTCTGGACATGCAACACTATCATTGAGTTAGAACACCTTGTTGGGAGGTTTCTATACATGGTCTTGTAAAACCCCCCTCCCCTCCTTATTGGTGTGGATGCATGTTCAAGTGTTTTTATTGTCTTGCACTTTGCACTTTATAAAGGCTGGTGAAGGGTATTACAGGGTAGACAGGGTCTATCAGGGACAGCCATCGTTGAATGGGGGCATCACTCAATTTAGGGTGCTTAAAGCCCTATTGTTAGGCAGGATATAGTGGATGGACAGATATTTCCCTTTGCTGCGCTAATTTTGAAGACTATATCCTATCCATGTTTACATCAACTCATGTCCCTAGAACCCAGGATACTCTATGTATACAGTGTGTACCTATCACACATAGCACTTTTTGCCTGTTTGACTGTGAGTTTTATAGTGACAAATAAAGTAAAAATAATGTATGAGTTAGTTATATGGATTGGGTCTACTACGTTTGATAATATCCCAAAGTTATCTATATTAGTCATACTTATACCCTACACTATACTAAAACATACCACGTGCATAACAAATAAACACATATCCCCATGACTAATAACCATGGGCCTCAGTAAACAACTGCAAACGCCTCCCTGGAGTACCCGAGTAGATGGTTTCTGAGGATAATATCTCAGGTATTAGGTCTTGTCCCCTGATGACCCCTGGTACCTTTTAGGGTTTTGGCGCCCCCATCCGTGAATGGGGGAACCACAACCCTAGGGTTTCATACCCTCCATTGCTAGGTAGGGATAGACATTTACTGGCTTATTAGGGCCAGTGTATTTTCTCCACTTTTGCTTTTACATTGTTGTGTTTTTTACAACATTACACCATATTGCACCTTACCTAAGTTGTGTTTTGTTGTTGGTCATCTGACCTTTTAATGTTATTAGTAACAGTTAAATTTTAACGGGGCTCTTTCCTTTTGTTTTTGTTTTTTTTTCTTCTGGGCTTCTTCTATGAATTCTGAGCTTTAGTTCCTTCCATAAATTTTCTATTGGATTCAGGTCAGGTGATAGGCTCGGCCATACTAGCAGCTTTATTTTCTTTCTTTGAAACCAATTGAGAGTTTCCTTGCCTTGTGTTTGGGACCATTGTCTTACTGAAATACCCACCCTTGTTTCATCTTTGTCATCCTAGTAGATGGCAGCTGATTTTTATCAAAAATTTCTCAGTTAATTTGTCCATTCATTCTTCCTTCAACAATATGAAGTTTGCCAATCCCATATGCTGGAAAACAGCCCCACACCATGATGTTCCCAACTCCAAACTTCACTGTTGTTATGGTGTGTTTGGGGAAATTTGACTGTTGGCCTCCAAACATGGTGTGAATTATGGCATCTAGAGAGTTAAATTTTGGTCTCATGTGATGAGACTATATTCTCCAAGTATTTTACAGACTTGTCTAAATGTTGAGCAAACATTAAGTGCTTGAATATGCTGTTTGTTCAGCAATATCTTGCATGGTGAGTGAGCATACAGGTCATGGAGGTTAAGTGCATTTCTTAGTGATTTCTTTGAAACAATTGTACTTGCTGATTCCAGGTTTTTTGTAGATCTCCAAAGGTGGCTTTTGCTCTTGGACAACTCTTTTGATAATTATTTTCACTCCTCTGTCTGAAATCTTATGGGGAGCACCTGGCTGTGCCCAGTTTGTGTTAAAATGATATTCTTTCAACTTCAGAATTACGGACACAACAGTGCTTACTGGAGCCTTCAGTAGTTTACAAATTCTTCTGTAACCAATGTCATCAATATGTTTTGCAGCAATAAGGTTCTGAAGGTTTTGAGACAACTCATTGGTTTTACCCATCATGAGGTGTTTCTTGCCTGGCACCTTGTTAATGAAACACCTTTTTATAGGCCATTAGTTGAAGCAGCTGATATTATTTTTCACTAAGTGGCAGGATTGTGTTCTAATTAATGATAGATTTCAGCAGGTGTCATGACTTTCCATGTTTTTTTGCACCTCTTTTCATGTGTTCAATACTTTTTCCTTGTGTCATGACTCATTTCACATTATTACACATAATTAAATTTATAGACATCTATGGTTTGATTTATTTGGCTGTGTTGATTGGATGGGTTGTTACTGACATCTAGTAATTTGTGTCAATAGCACCTTTAGAAATATATTTACTTAGAAAATTGGTGACATGTTCAATACTTATTTCACCCTCTGTATTGATATTGCTTTGAGCAGGTGACCCCCCCAGATATTGAATATATAAAGAAGCCTCCTCTATATACTGTTTATGTCCAGAGGGGACCTCTTCTTTGCTTACGTGATAAGTAGAAAACTTTCAGCGTGGCTGAAATATGGAGATAAAGTAAGATAAGCCTCCTGATATTGTGGCCTGACATTACCCTGGTAACCTTTTCCCGTCCCATTTTCTGAATCCCTAATGCTCTGTTTTGCAACGACTACACTCCAAGGATCTGAATTATTGAGATGTCACAAAAACACACATTCATCCCAGTAAAACAAACTGCTTAGCATTCCTTGTATAAAATCCCAAAGGGACCAGATATGAAGGCTGACATTTTATGCTCACATTGCCTCCAGCACGACTGCCCAAAACATATCCTAGAAGGCCTACACTATGACAATAAGATATTAACGTGCAATCAGGTGATAATACATGTACTTTCTGGGAAAACCTCATGCCCCAATATTCTATACATATAATAACATTTCATATACTTTCTGCATCCATTAGAAAGGTATGCTGGATGAATAAATGCATCTCTGGGGATGGAGAGAAGCTCTCCGCGAATCCCATTGCAGTCAATTGTCCAAACCTACCATCAAGTTAATGGTGCAGTAGTCTCATGGCTGTGGATCAAGCAGCAGTGTCTCTGTGGTTAGTAGAAAGGTGATTAACCTGCTTGGAACATTAACAAATCTCCCAGCTCTTCTGGATAAAAGCATGGAGGCACTGGATATGCATGACATGGTAGGACAGCCTTTTATACATGTTTCTCTAACTGATATGATACAATATGGATTACTAAAATGATATAATTACACTATTATACTGATGGAAGAAAGTCTCTGCCACTGACTTCTTTTATTACAATGCCTTTAATTACTGGCAGTTGCCTAAAAATAAACCTGAGTATGTAACACTTATTTCTCTTTTTAATTAATATGTGAGTTATATTCATAATATATTATTGCTAATTAAATTAACTAATAAAACCATAGTGTTAATAATTGGTGTTTACCAATGTTTTATGTTCTGATTTCATAATATCATAATATACAGTTGCATAAGTTTCATAAATAACAAAAAGCAAAAGTACAATAAAATGATACTATATAATAATTATAATTAATAATAATAATTTTATTCATTTATATAGCGCTATTAATTCCATAGTGCTTTACATACATTGGCAACACTGTCCCCATTGGGGCTCACAATCTAGAGTCCCTATCTGTATGTCTTTGGAGTGTGGGAGGAAACCGGAGTACCCGGAGGAAACCCACGCAGACACGGGGAGAACATACAAACTCCTTGCAGATAGTGTCCTTGGTGGGATTTGAACCCAGGACCCCAGCGCTGCAAGACTGCAGTGCTAACCACTGAGCCACCGTGCCGCCCATATATATATATATATATAATCTGTGTATGTGTACTGCATAGCTATATAAATATGATATACTTTTATATATGTACTGATATTAGAATTTTTGTCAGCTGGCATATAAATTTATATTACACAATGCATAACTTAGTTGATGAATGAAAATATATATGTTATATTTTCATTCATCACTTAAATTATGTATTGTTTTATTTATTATATACTCACGTTGACAAAATTACAATTTCAAAATATCACTATAACTATTAAAAAGAATAAATAATATAAACAATATATAGAATGACTAAACCTAAGCCTTGTAGTAATTCAATTATTACAGCGTATGTGAAGTATATTCTAAACTTACCATAAGACTTTCTTCTAAAAATGTATACTGTATTACTTTAATGTTTGTTACAAACTCATCGTTCAGTTTACCAAGGAATGATTAAGAAATAACCTTTGCTGATGCAGAACGCCAGAAGCCTCAATGTGTTGCCTTTATGATAAGGATAAACATGTAAATTTGCATCTAAAAGAACTGTCTTCTCAGGAGCGATCTGAAGTGTGTATCATTCTCTACACAGTGAGAAGCTTTATATGAAGTTGTTCTGCTTTTTAGCTTTGGATTTAAATAACTTGTTCTGATCATAGGTTTTGTGTTGTTTTTAAAGTGTTTTTTAAAAGATTAAAAATATAATAAATCTATATAAAAAGAAGGCAAATTACAACAAAATAGTCACAATCATATTGTCATATCTATCTACCTATTCATTCTATCCTCTATCTACAGTAGCTACGGTTTCTATTTATCTATTTATCTATCTACAGTACCTGTCTATCTACTGTATCTATGAATCTATCTACTACCGTATCTATCTACAGTACCTATCTATCTACAGTACCTGTCTATTTATCTAAAGTACCCATTTGCATCTAAAATTTGCATCTAAAAGAACTGTCTTCTCAGGAGCGATCTGAAGTGTGTATCATTCTCTACACAGTGAGAAGCTTTATATGAAGTTGTTCTGCTTTTTAGCTTTGGATTTAAATAACTTGTTCTGATCATAGGTTTTGTGTTGTTTTTAAAGTGTTTTTTAGAAGATTAAAAATATAATAAATCTATATAAAAAGAAGGCAAATTACAACAAAATAGTCACAATCATATTGTCATATCTATCTACCTATTCATTCTATCCTCTATCTACAGTAGCTACGGTTTCTATTTATCTATTTATCTATCTACAGTACCTGTCTATCTACTGTATCTATGAATCTATCTACTACCGTATCTATCTACAGTACCCATTTATCTATATACAGTACCTGTCTATCTACAGTACCTATATATCTATATACAGCACCTGTTTAGCTACAGTATCTATGCACAGTACCTGTCCATCTACAGTACCCATTTAATAGCTATCTACAGTACCCATCTATGTGCAGTACCTGTATCTACAGTACCTATCTACAGTACCTGTCTATCTACAGTATCTATCGATCTACAGTACTTATGTATCTATCTACAGTACCTATCTATCTACCATACCTGCCTATTTACAGTACCTATCGATCTACAGTACCTGTCTAGCTACAGTATCTATCAATCTACAGTACCTGTCTATCTATTATACCTTTCTATCTACAATACCTATATACAGTACCTCTCTATCTACAGTACCTATCTAATATACCTGTCTGTCTAGAGTACTTATCTACAGTACCTGTCTATCTACAGTACCTATGTATCTATCTACAGTACCTATCTACCATACCTGTCTATCTACAGTACCTTCCTATCTACAGTATCTATCTACAGTACCTATCTATCTACCGTACCTGTATCTTCAGTACCTATCTATCTACAGTACCTGTCTAGCTACAGTATCTATCAATCTACAGTACCTGTCTATCTACAGTACCTATCTATCTATATACAGTACCTGTCTATCTATCTTCAGTATTCAAATTCAGATTCAAATATGCTTTATTGGCAGGACCAAAATACAATTAGTATTGCCAAAGCAAGAGAAATACAGTAAGTGTGGTGGGAGGGGATCAGGGTTATGGGGAGCTGGGGGCACAATTTGGGCTCTGAAAGTCCTGTTAAAGGCCTTAGATTCCTCAGTTTATGACAAGTGGAGACATATTGGGTGGCGATCTCCACCATTGATTCTTCTTCCCCCAGTAGGATGCGGAGTTTCCTCTCCTTGTCCTTGAATGGAAAGTCCGCGGTTTGAGTGATACATTTCTGGAAGTGGGAGGCCCTCACTGCTGAGTATTTGTCACAGTGCAGCAGGAAATGCGCCTCGTCTTCCAGAGCCCCCTGCTGGCAGTGCTGGCACAGTCTGTTCTCCCGCGGCTTGTATGTCTGTCAGTGCCGCCCTGTTTCCACCTCTAGGCTGTGGGCACTCAGTCTGTACAGGCTCAGGGTCTGCCTGTCTTTGAGGTGGCGTAACCTTTCCAGGTATAGGGCCAGAGTGTAGTCCCTCCGCAGTGACCGGTAGATGGTGAGTTTCTGGGAGTTCTCTAATTCACTATTCCAGTCCTCTATGTATTGCATCTTGCAGCTCTCTGAGATCTCTTTTATTTGGGCTTTTGTCAGGGTGTGTTGCTGACTTTGGCTGTACTGGCTGCCAGGGTTCTTGGCTTGCTCTGGGCTCTGGCTCAGCAGGGCTTTATGATGGTGGAAGACTTTGGTTGGGCTGGAATCTCACTTTGTGTGGTTTGGGTAGGTCGCTCGGCCCCATACCTTGCTGCCATACAGCAGTATAGGGGTGATGACGCTGTCAAATATCTTGAGCCAGACTCTCACAGGTGGTTTGAGGTGGTACAGTTCTCGTCTGATGGCGTAGAAGGTTCTGCACGCTTTTCCTTTCAGGGCTTCTACTGCTTGCTTGAGGCTCCCGTTAATGCTTAGCTCCAGACCAAGGTAGGTATAGTTGCTGGTCTTCTCCAGCGTAGTGCCATTTAATATGAAGGAGGGAGTGGGTATTTTGTTCTGGTTCCTCTTCTGAAACACCATGACTTTGGTCTTCTTTTGGTTGATGGACAAAGCCCATGTGGTGCTGAATTTTTCCAGCACTGCCAGGCTATCTTGGAGGCCTCTTTCGGTTGGGGAGAGTAGCAGGAGGTCATCTGCGTACAGCAAGAACTTCACCTCTCGGTCATGCAGATTGAGGCCAGGAGTGAGGGAGGACTCTAGAACTGCTGCTAGTCCATTTATATAGATGTTGAATAGAGTTGGGCTTAGGCTGCAGCCCTGTCTGATTTCATGGGTCTGTCGGAAGAAAGCCGTCATCTTCCCGTTCACCTTCGCGCTGCACCGGTTCTCAGTGTATGAGCTCTTGATCACGTTGTAGGTTCTGCCACCAATTCCGTTCTCAAGAAGTTTCAGGAACAGGCCACGGTGCCACACTGAGTCAAATGCCTTTTTGAAGTCCACGAAACATGCAAATATTTTCCCCTGTTTTTTGCTGTGGACATGGGTCTTGATGAGGCTGTGTTAGGTGTAGATGTGATCGGTGGTACGGTGGTTTGGCATGTACCTATCAATCTACAGTACCTGTCTATTTACAGTACCTCTCTATCTACAGTACCTCTCTATCTACAGTACTTATCTATCTACAGTATCTATCTACTATTCCTGTCTATCTACAGTACCTATCTATCTAAAGAGGAGGGGAGCCAGAACTGCTTATGAATGGCATGCAACAATGAAGAAATAAAAAGTGTAATATTCACAAATTCATTCCTACTGTAACAATTCAATGAGATTTTTTTCAAATGATTGATCAATGATTTAAGCCCCCCTGCCACATCACGGCAAATCTCTATGGGGGGTCCCTACACTATGTTATAAATTATTATCGTACCATACGGTCTCATATAATGAGCAGGACCATATAAGAACACCACTTACCCGAGACATGTCTGAACCGCTCCCATGCTGCAAGGACTGACAACTGCAAATAAAGGCAGCCCAATGTCAGAACTGGCTCTCACAGTGCCAGACCAGCAAACATAGATGAGGGCGGAACAGGCTCAGAGAGGTGGTGCTCTATCTACTATACCTGTCTATCTACAGTACCTATCTACAGTACCTCTCTATCTACAGTACCTATCTACTATACCTGTCTATCTACAGTACCTATCTACAGTACCTGTCTATCTATCTACAGTACTTATGCATCTATCCAAAGTACCTATCTATCTACTGTACCTGTCTATCTACAGTACCTTTAAATCTACAGTATCTATCTACCGTACCTTTCTATCAGCAGTACCTGTCTATCTACAGCACATGCCTATCTATCTACAGTACCTGTCTATCTATGTCTGTCTGTCTATCCCTATTGACCAGGATATCCCTCTATTAGATGGGCATTTCTAATCATTAAAACATCCCACCCCTTAGTTGATCGCTTCATCAGATATTAAAATAATGCAATTTTATATTTTGCACTCCATTGCATATTTTCTTTTGTTATGTTTATTTGGAAAAATCCAATCAAGTTTCATAGATCAACACTACTGTCAAGTAGACTTAACAATGACAACACCTAGGTTATTTTTACACATAAAGTAAAGTATATGCTGTGTTGTCAGCTCAGATCAGTAGCAACAGGGCAAAGCACACTGTCAGTGCGCATTGGCAGAGTACCCAGCTGGCAAAAATTGATGCCATCAATTGCAGGGTTGGTGGTGGTCTCTGCTTGCCAGGTAGTCTGCCAATATGCTATGCTCTGTTTCCAGCATGTTACTGCTAATCTAAGCCAGCAAGAGAGAGTGGACTGTCGTTGTGCACATCACATAGTGCACAGCTCACAGGGATCAGACGAGCCCCTTAAAATGCGTAGCTGATGATTCTTCATTTCGGGGAAGAGGCAGAAGCTGTGATAGTGACTTCAGCTTCTGCTTCCTGATGACGCTTAGTGTGAATATTCCAGCATGCACTGGGATTCTCAAATGAAGCATCATCAGAGAGGAAGTAGGGAAAAAAAACACTAACAGTTAAATAGCATTGTTAGAGAAAGAGAGGTAATTTGCATGTTTAATACAAGTAAATTAGAAATTAGTTTAGATTATGGGGCTTTATAGCTAGTGATTTAGATGAAAATTACTTTGACTTCAGTCCACCCTTTTAAGGCTCTCCTAAAGAAAACAGTATAAGGTTTTCTTCACCTGTTGCATTTTTGCAAAAGCTATAAGTTTTCTAAAGTCTCAAAGAAAACTCATGCTCACTCTTGCTTTTTCTCTTGACTTAATTCGAAAACTGCTGTGTTTTTGAAAATTGCATGTAAATTCTTTCAGCATTTTTGCAGCATTTTTTCACTTTAGAAAACAATAAGGACTTGCAAAAATGCAGCAAAAGATGAACAGTGCAAGTAATGCCGTCATGCAATGATTACACTGGGGAACAATTTGAAAAAAAAATTCTGTTGAGTTAGGTTTTTGAGTTGATTTATACTAAAATTGGCATGCTGATTCCAAAAATGGAGTCAGTTTTTTTTCTATCACGTCAAGTTTTTCCTCCTCAACTTACCTGCCATAGAAGCACAATTGCACTGATTTCTGTAATAAGACTTCTTATCTGAGTACAATTCGACTCATATAGAATCATATAAACATAATAGTGTTAAAAAACATATTTGTCATGCCTATTTCTTATATATTTCGTTTTTTGTTCCTATTTGTACTATTTAAAAAAAAACAAACACTTTTTAGGTACAGTAGTTTACATATTTTTGAGAAGACAAAAATCCTATAGTTCAAAAACTTGACGTGATAGAGAAAAACTGAGATCATTTCTGGATTCAGCATCCAAAAATTAATTAAGAACAGTTGTCTGACCTAACTCCTAAAAAATTGCGTTCCCCAGTGTTATATATTACTGGAATCCAGTCACTGAATAGTACCACCACGGCGTGATTGAATTATTCTTACCTCTAGGAAATTCATGGGCCATGGGAACAATGAATCTAGGATAGGCTTCCTGATTGTAAATACAGTATTTGGATTTAACTGTGCATTTCATAGAAAACATATTGATGGGGAATGAGTTGTCGGAGAAGACTGGTCACTGGGGTGGGTCCATAACAGTCTACTTGATTGACAAGTCTTTCCCTTTAAACACCAAGGGAGAGACCTGCCAGTGTAGATGAGTGTCTCTCATACTGCTTTACAGCCACATAGTGTTATTTTCTACTGTCTGAAAAAAACCCATTATTGACTTATACAAATTATCTACCCCCAGGGGCATAGTCTGACTGCACATCGATGCCAGGTGTAAATGAGCCATTAACAGCAGATTTTCTCTTTAAATTCTGAGATGCTTTATTTTTAAACTGCAAATTAGTCATATTTTCATCTATCCATAAAACTGCACATATATTCTCAAAAGGCAACATAAAGAAGAATTAGAACGCATTAATGTAAACATCAGACAGTGAAGAGCAATAGTCACAGTAATTGATACTGCTCATTTCAGAGCAGATGCAGAGAGGAGCCAATAAAATGAGAATTTCTATCTTAAAATATAATATTGGGATGGATTAGGAGGTAAATGGTCCATGAATCCAAAGAACAACAATCAGCCACAACAGAGCTCCATATACTGCACCAGGCATATACACAGCATATACTGGGCAGGGACTAAGCTGATGTTATATTAACATTGCTCTTCTGTTTAACATGAAGCAGTACATCGTGTATTTTACTCTCACGTTAAAAGGAACCCATTAGAGAAAGGAATGTAATCTGTCAATCAATATAGTTTGCTATTACTGTAATATGTTAATTATAGAAACTCATTAACTTTCTCTTAGTCATAGCAGCTTTCTTCATTAGGCATAAGATATTTTCTGCAACAAAGTAATTCATTAAAGGTACACTGTAGGAAAAACTGATACATTGTGTTATCCTGGTGTTTCCCTAAGGCCTAAGCCACACGGCGAGAAAATCGGTGCAAGTGGAGTGCGATAAAACATCGCATTCCACTCTGACCAATTCTAGCCTGTGTGTCAGCACCCATGAGCAATTATTTTCTCAGCCCTAATCGGACTGAGAAAACAATTGCAGCATGCTGCGACTGTAATGCGAGACTTTCTCTCGCACCCATTCAAGTGAATTGGGCGAGAGAAAAATCGCACTGCACTCGCGGTACACCGGTGTACCGCACGTGCAGAGCGAGAATCGCAATAGCCGCCTACGGAGGAGAGAGGGAGATAAATCCCTCCCTCCCCTCCAAAGAGCTGGCCCGCCCCTCCTCAGACCCGGCCCACCCCTCCTCAGAGCCGGCCCGCCCCCTGCAGCTGAGGTCCGCTCGCACAGTCGGACCTCAGACGCAGGGATTCTAGCATGACACTCGGCTCCTGCTGTGCTACCAGCGCGAGTCGAGTGTCATGCGAGCATCGCACTAGTGCCCCGTGTGGCCCCGGCCTAAAAATGAGATTATTTCCACCTACAAACATTAGAAACTTATGTGTAGTATCTCGGATGAGTAAACCCGAACTATAAAGGTCAGAGTTTAACCTGTACGCCTAGTGTCCAGGACTTGAACTCGAACACGTACTTTTCACGCAATTCCATATCTGAGCTCGGAATACGCGTGCTGTTCAGTTGCTGAATAAAGTTTGTTGAAAGTATATAATGCAGCCAATAAACAAACTTTTTGTTATTCAGAGGATGCCTGTATGCTGCTGTAAACAAAATAAATTAATTAAAAATTATCAGATCTCTCCTATTTTTGATAACCTGCAAAGGTAAAGGAGACAGCTGGAGGCTGATATTATTAGACTAGGAAGGCCCATGGTTATTTGGCTCTTTCCCACCTAAAAATAGCACCTTGCAGCTACCCACCCCATAAGTGGCACATCCATTAGATATGTCAATTCTGGTGCTTTGCCAGGCTCTTCCAGATTGCCCTGATGCAATGGCAATCTGGGTAATACTTTGAGGTTGTCAGTGGGAATTGTCAACATTACTAACCCTGTAAGTGTACAGCTAAAAAGTGCGCACACACAGGAAAAATAGTTTATTTGAATAAAAACTCCCCCATACTCCTTTGTTCACCAATTAGGTCATTAACAAAATCCTCAAAATACCGACGTAATCCAATTGTGTAATGTCCCATGAAGCCCATTGAATCTTTTGGAGCCTCATTCTCAAAACGAGGCTCCATAGGTCACTCCAGGTCAGCAGCAGACCCGGAATTTCTCAAGCTTGTGAGAAATTCCGTACCCACCACTGACTGCGAGTGATGTATGGAGCCCAGTTTTGAGAACATTCTGAGAATAAGGTTCCATAGGTCACTCCCGGTCAGTGGCAGACCAGGAATTTTTCACACTGTAAAAACGATACTTCATTGGATTGGATGTCATGGGACATAGCACTATTGGATTATGTCGAAACTTTGATGATTTATTTTTAATTAATACATTGGTGAGCGAGGAAGTGAAAGGGGAGTCTTTATTCAAAAAAACTATTTTTTTTCCTTTGTGTCTTTTTAACTGTACTCTTACGGTTTAGTAATGGAAGTGTCTGATAGATACCTCTCCATTATTAACCCCTGGGCTTCATGCCAGTTGTCAATTCACAGCTGACATCAACCCCAAAAGTATTACCTCGATTGCCAGTGCACCAGGACAATTGGGAAAGGCTAGGTAAAGTGCAAGAATTGGTGCATCTGAGTTTATACTGATGGTGTTGTATGAAAGTTCCACCATCACTATTTAGATATATTTTTTAATTACGATTTTATATTTTCTAAGTGGTTGGTGGAGTTTACAAATTAAATTATCTGAAATCTGCAGGTCCTAGTGAATGTGAACAATGTGCAATTTTATTTGTACAAATTGCTCAAAATTGTCCTTCACCATTTTGCACATTGCATGATTTAATCAGTTTGGCATACTGAGTGATCTTCCCCACAATACCTTTCAAGACTAAGGGATCCCTATCTCTTTTATTTCCTTAGTCCTCAGCTCTCTTTCCCTGGTCTCGTGTTCCTTGCTGCTGAACTGTCTCTTCCCTGACTCGTGTTTCCTCCTGTTGACCTCGTTCTCCCCCCTGTCTCAGATTCTCTGTGCTGAGCTCTCTCCTTGGTCTCGGGTCCCGTGTTAATGAACTCTCTCAACCCTCTGTTTTGTGCTCCCTATGCTGAGCTCTCTTCCTGGTCTTGGGTTCTCTTTGCTGAGGTTTGTCTCCCCAGTCTCAGGTTCACTGCAAATTAAGTCCTTCCCTTTTATCTTGAGTTCCCTGGGCTGAACACTCTCTCCCCTTTGTGTTGTGTTCCCTTTGCTGAACTCTCTCCTCCTTTTGTCTTGGTTTACCTGTGCTGCACTCTCTTTCTGCAGTCTCAGACTCCATGCCGATGAACTCTCTCTCCCCAGTCCAGTCTCAGACTCATGCTGATGAACTCTCTCTCCCCAGGCTAGTCTCAGACTCATGCTGATGAACTCTCTTCCCCCTTTGTCTTGGGTTCCCTGTGCTGAACTCTCTCTCTCCCAGTCTCGGGTTCCATGCTTATGAACTCTTTCTCCTCTTTTTTTGTTTCGGGTTCTCTATGCTTAAACCTCTCTCCCGTGTCTGGGGTTTCTTGCTTATAAAGCTTCTCCCTTTTGTCTCGAGTTTCCTGCACTGAATTTGCTCTCCCCTTTGCGTTTGGTTGCCTGTGCTGAACTCTTGCTCCCCGGTCTCGGATTACATGCTGATGAACTCTCTCTCCCTAGTCTTGGGTTCCCTGCACTGAACTCTATTTCCCTGGTCTTGTCATCCCTGTTGCTGAACTCCATCTGTCCCCAGTGTCATGTTGATGCTGCTGAATTCTCTCCATGGTTTCATGTTTGCTGCTGTTGAACATCTGTCTAGCATTAGGTATCACTGTTCAGATACCCCAGCAAAGGCCAATTCTACATAATGACTGCAGTAAATGGACAAAGGGGTTGGATGTCGATATAGAGCAACACACAAATACCGCTGACTATCCTGAACCAAAATGTGTCCACTCTCTCACACTTCACTTCCAAATTACTCAGGGCCATTAAACACATACAAAGCAACATGTACTGGGAATCGGCAGAGTTTTAGCCACATCAGGAAAATTGAACTATCTGCAAGTAACAACATTTTTTTTTTTGCAGTGGTTCAAATTTTCGGGAAAAATTTGCTGAAACTGATGAATTTGAATTTACAAAGGTTTGATCTTATTGAGTAGTTTTTTGTACTGGATATACAGTACATCAGTGCAGGCCTGTATCAATACAGGTTTAATGTTTTTTAAGAAGTCACCAAAAATTTAGGGTGATTTTTAAGAACTTTGGTCATATTTTTCAAACAGAGTCTAAAAAATATGCAAATTTTGGCACAAGTCTGCACTTGCTCAGATCATGTATAATTTTGATTTTATGATTATAGCCAGTCTCAAAGGTGATTTTTAATAAGTTTACCAAAAACGCTCCTCCTCTTTTCTTTATCTGCTGTAACACATACCTTTTATTAGTAAATATAAGTAAAATATTTTCAACTATAACACTCAGGCTAACTAAAAGGAGTTTATTAAGTTCGGCCCCATGATTCTTGATTAGAAATGAGCCATGTTCGAGGTTCGCCAATTTCATGTTCAAGTGATTTTGGGGGGTGCTCGAGATCGAACACAAACTCGAGCTTTTTGCTAAAAGCTCGACAGTTCGAGTTAAATTCGAGAACGGTTCGATCACCATAAACGTGGCTTTTCACAGTAAGGCTATGTGCACATGTTGCTATCTGCATGCGTTCTGCGTCCCCAGTAGAGATGTGCCACCCCCCTGGAGTTCGAGTTCGTTTCGGTTCGTCGAACGGTGCCCTGTTCAACGAGCCGTTCGACGAGCCCTTCGACGAACCTCTCGAACCCCATTGAAAACAATGGGAGGCAATCACAAACACATAAAAACACACTATAAATGTACACATGCAGTTAATAAACATTACCATAACACTTACCGGTGCCCGCGATGCGTCCTGCACTCTGTCTCCCGCCGCTTTTCCATCGGTAATCGCTGCGTCATCCCGGTAACCAGCAGTGATGCAGGACCTATCGTGACGTCAAAATAGCCATGTGACCAGTCACGTGTCTATTATCTCATTGGCTACAGACTGGTCACTTGGCTTTAACGTCATGCTAGGTCCTGTCATTGCACTCTCCGGTACACGGTGCACGTTTGTGTATCGCCGTGTACTGGTGACATGCTCTGGCACACGGTCGACTCCCCGTTCTGCTTCCCCGTTCCATTATTGACCGGCTGACACAGCCGGTAAATAACGGAGATCACGGTTGCCATAGCAACACACCTGTTAGCGGTGACGTCACCGCTAACAGCCGCAGCGGCACCGGGAATCACGTGATCGGAGCACCATTGCTATGGCAACCCGTCTGTCAGTGGTGACGGCACCGCTAACAGCCAGCAGGACTGATCACTCACGGAGTGAAAAGCCTGCACTGGGAGCAGTGTCTTTCTTCCATGCAGTGCTGCTGATGGAGCAGAGCTGCATGTGTTGAAGGAGAAAGAAGACAGAAGACCATGCATCGTGGAGGGATAAGAGGGAGTAATAAACATGGAGTCTCTAAGTGTGTCTGTGTATTTATTTCTATTAAAGTATTTTTTCTCTGTGTGGTGTCTTTTTTTAACCCTTTATTGGAGATTCTTAATGGCCGGGTCAAACTTGCCTGACATTAAGAATCTCTGGCTTAATACTAGCTAGTAAAACAAAGCTAGTATTAACTCATTATTACCCAGCGAGCCACCCGGCTTCAGGGCAGCTGGAAGAGTTGGATACAGCGCCAGATGACGGCGCTTCTATGAAAGCGCCATTTTCTGGGACGGCTGCGGACTGCAATTCGCAGCAGAGGTGCCCAGAAACCTCGGGCTAACCTGTGCTACGGATTCCAATCCCCAGCTGCCAAGTTGTACCCGGCTGGACACAAAAATTTTTAGTTCCCAGCCGGGTACAAATAGGCAGCTGGGGGTTAGGGGCAGCCGTACCTGCCTGCTGTACCTGGCTAGCATACAAAAATATAGCGAAGCACACATCATTTTTTTGTAGTTTTTTGGCAAAAAAAAATAAAAAATACTTCCCTGGATTTTCCTTTGCCAGTGAAGGTAACACCAAGCAGTGGGAGTTGGCAGGCAGTAGCTGCTTGGATTACCCTTAGCTAGCAATACAAAAAATGCAGCGGGAGCCCATATATATTTTTTTTAATTATTTATTTACATTACATAAAATAAAAGGGCTTCCGTGTATTTTGATTGCTGGACATCACAGTGCTGAAAAAAATAAATCTTTAAATAAAAGACGTAGCGCTCCGCGGTATTTTTTATTCTCAGCGCAGATAAAGCAGACAGCTACGGGTTGCCACCCCCATCTGCCTGGGGTTACCTTGGTTGGCAATCAAAATACAGGGAACCCCATTATTTTTTTTATTAAAAAAATAGTTAAAAAAAAAAAATAACGTTGGGTCCTCCAATTTTTGATAGCCAGCTAGGGTAAAGCAGACGGCTGTAGCCTGAAAACCACAGCTGGCAGCTTTACCGTGGTTGGGGATCCAATGTGGAGGTCACCCCAGGCTCTTTTTTTATAATTATTTTATAAATATTAATAATTACAAAAAAAAGTAGGGTCCCCCCCAAATTGGATCACCAGCCAAGGTAAAGCAGACAGCTGTGGTCTGGTATTCTCAGGGTGGGAAGGTCCATAGCTATTGGCCCTTCACAGCCTAAAAATAGCAAACCGCAGGCGCCCCAGAAGTGGCGCATTCACTAGATGTGCCAATCCGGGAGCTTCACCCCAGCTCATCCCGTGCCCTGGTGCAGTGGCAAACGGAGTAATAAATGGGGTTGATACTAGCTGTAAGGTCACCTGACATCAAGCCCAGCAGTTTGTGATCTCATGGCGTATCACATAACCAACATCACAAACTGTCAGTACTAACAAAACAAATAGACAAAAAAAAATGTATTTAAAAAAACACTCCCCAAAACATTCCAAAACATTCCCTCTTTCACCAATTTATTGTAAGGAAAAAAATAAAGGGGTCACATGATGACTCTGGACCGTCTAGAATATGGGGGGACATGCTCAGGGAACGTATCCACCATTTTCTAGGAGTGCAGACCCTCCATGTGAGGAGTGTGGGTGCAATGAATCTACACCCACTCTCGCCGGGTCCACAGCCGCAGAGTCCATGTCGTAAGTGTTGCTACCAAAGCTGCAATGCCCTACTCATGAGGTAAGGGCATGCCTAATCAGGAGAACTATTCTACATTTCCAAATATTGGTATTTGCTGATATTATTGCTATTCCACCTACCACCTACTACTATTATATTTTATTATACTATAGGATCTTGGAGATGGAATACCCCTTGAAGTCCAGTTATCCAGCTGAATGAATACTAAACAACAGAGCTCACTATTTAGACATGTTTTCTTGTGGCGTATAATGGACTCTCATGTTTGGTAGTCGTTCAGCAGGGCAACTATAAAATCAAATACCTCCATTGGGAAATGTAGTATAGCTCTCCTGATCAACTATGTTCCTTACCTCATGAGCAGGGCATTGCAGTAGCTTACAGATGCATGGTTACCACCACTCCCTGTGTCTGAACACAGGAAGCTGAGCTGACAGCCGCTCTGTGCATGCGGCAGCGTCTATTGTGAAGGAGGGGGCCACGGGGGGATCAACGCTGCACAGATACTGTGGGACACCGGTGAACACTGGTGGGGTTATAGGAGGTGACCTGGCAGGGCCTGGTGAGGAGTTTTCTGTCGCATGTGTCATGGCACATGCGACAGAAATCAGAGGAGTAGGGTGATGCGGCCAGCGTGCTGCTGTGCACGTGGCCATCTTGGATTTCCGGGAGGGGGTCGGGGGGGCACTTTTGGATTCGGATTGGATGGCGCGGGACCCTTGACCCAGGATTACTGCAGAGGGGGATTCTTTATTTCAATAAAGATGGAGTCACTAATTGTGTTGTGTTTTATTTATAATAAAAATATTTTTCTGTGTGTTGTGGTTCTTTTTATCGGTACTAAAAATTCATGGTGGCCATGTCTAATATTGGCGTGACACCATGAATTTCGGGCTTAGGGCCAGTTGATAATATACAGCTAGCCCCAACCCCATTATTACCCAGCGAGCCACCTGTCACCAGGGCAGCTGGAAGAGATGGATACAGCGCCAGAAGATGGCGCTTCTATGAAAGCGCCCTTTTCTGGGGCGGCTGCGGACTGCAATTCGCAGCAGAAGGGCCCAGAAAGCTCAGGCCAACCTGTGCTGTGAATTCCAATCCCCAGCTGCCTAGTTGTACCTGGCTGGACACAAAAATATGGCAAAGCCCACGTCATTTGTTTTTTAATTATTTCAATAATAAGTGAAATTATTAAAATAAACGGGCTTCCTTATATTTTTGGTTCCCAGCCGGGTACAAATAGGCAGCTGGGGGTTGGGGGCAGCCCGTAGGTGCCTGCTGTACCTGGCTAGCATACAAAAATATGGCGAAGCCCACGTCATTTGTTTTTTTAATTATTTCATGATATTCATGAAATAATTAATTAAATAGGGCTTCCCTATATTTTTGGTTCCCAGCCGGGTACAAATAGGCAGCTGAGGGTTGGGGGCAGCCCGTAGGTGCCTTCTGTACCTGGCTAGCATACAAAAACATGGCAAAGCCCACATAATTTTTTTGGGGGTAAAAATCTCCTGCATACAGTCCTGGATGGAGTATGCTGAGCCTTGTAGTTCTGCAGCTGCTGTCTGTCAGTATGGAGGAGAGAAGACAGCAGATGCAGAACGACAAGGCTCAGCATGCTCCATTCACTAGTGTATGCGGGAGAGCAGACAGCAGCTGCAGAACTACAAGGCTCAGCATACTCCATCCAGACTGTATGTAGGAGTTTTTTGCCCACCAAAAAAATGACATGAGCTTTGCCATATTTTTGTATGCTAGCCAGGTACAGCAGGCAGGTACGGCTGCCCCCAACCCCAGCTGCCTATTTGTACCCGTCTGGGAACAAAAAAAAATAGGGAAGCCCTTTTTTTAATCATTTCATGAATTTCATGAAATAATTAAAAAAAAAAAATCGACATGAGCTTCACCCCATTTTTGTGTCCAGCCAGGAACAACTAGGCAGCTGGGGATTGGAATCAGCAGCACAGGTTAGCCCAAGCTTTCTGGGCCCCTCTGCTGCGAATTGCAATCCGCAGCCGCCCCAGAAAATGGCACTTTCATAGAAGCGCCATCATCTGGCGCTGTATCCAACTCTTCCAACAGCTGGATGGCTTGCTGGGTAATTATGAGTTATACTAGCTTTGTTTTACTAGCTAGTATTAAGTCAGAGATTCTTAATGTCAGGCAAGTTTGACGCAGCCATTAATAATCTCCAATAAAGAGTTAAAAAAAAGACACCACACAGAGAAAAAATACTTTAATAGAAATAAATACACAGACACACTTAGAGACTCCATGTTTATTACTCCCTCTTATCCCTCCACGATCCTGCTCTTCTGTCTTCTTTCTCCTTCAACCCATGCAGCTCTGCTACATCAGCAGCGCTGCATGGGTGAAGACACTGATGTTCCCGTGCAGTCTTTTCACTCCGTGAGTGACCAGAAGCTGCTGCCTGTAAGCGGTGACGTCACCGCTGACAGGCGCATTGCTATAGCAACGGTGATCTTCGTTATTGACCGGCTGTGGCAGCCGGTGAATAACGGAATGGGGAAGCAAAACAGGGAGTCGATCATGTGCTAGAGCATGTCGCCGGTACACGGAGATACGCAAATGATCACCGCGTACTGGAGAGATGTACTGACAGGTCCTAGCGTGACGTCAAAGCCATGTGACCAGTCTGTAGCCAATGAAATAATAGACACGTGACTGGTCACATGGCTATTTTGACGTCACGATAGGTCCTATGTTGATGCTGGTTACCGGGAGGATGCAGCGATTATCGGAAGGAAAAGCTGCGGGAGACAGAGTGCAGGACACATCGCGGGGACAGGTAAGTGTTATGGCAATGTTTATTAACTGTATGTGTAAATTTATAATGGGTTTTTATATGTTTGTGATTGCCTCCCATTGAATTCAATGGGGTTCGAGAGGTTCGTCGAACAGCTCGCCGAATCGAACTCGAACGCGGCCTCCGTTCGATGAACCGAACCGAACTCAAGCCTCTAGAGGTTCGCTCATCTTTATTCTTGATATCCCTTGATGTCACAACACCAATATGTGACCACTGTAGCCAATCACTGGATGAAGCAGGTCACATGACAATGTTGTAAAGTGTTTCTTGGAGCAGGTAATAGAGAGCGGTGGTGGTGGTGGTGGATGAGGACCATATTGAAACTTTAAATAGGGAGTGGCAGGTGAAGTGTTAAATTGGCCATACAGACAATCCCTTTAATACTGAGTTTAGTGTAAGATAGTATGAGTAAGCTCATGAGCTCCTCTAGTGGTGGCAGCAGGTTATCAAGTTTTTTTTATGACCAACCCCTTTAAAGTAGACATAGATATTTCAATAGAAATACAGTTATTCTCCTTTGGCATATTTATGCTAAAAGTCTCAAAAAATCTCCATAATAATCAACACACATCTTTGTGCTATTGTAATGTCCGTACAATAGAAATGTGGTAAACATCGCATGATGCAGTGTGGATGAGACTGACATCTAAATCATAATCTTAAAGGAATTCCAACCTCCACATTCTTACAATCCTTTGCTTGTCAATTACTGTATACATCCAATGCAAAAAAAGGCACATTGCAACACATCCAAAGTCTTTTTCTACCACCGAGCCGGGACTAACCGAATTCTCATTATAACAATGCTCTTCATGAATAATGATATGGGGAAAATAAAGTTCATCCAGAGATGTTTTATTAATATTCAGATGAATGTTGTAGGTTATTGCTTATTTTTAGCACCAATGTTCATAAAATGCTCTAGATATTCTCCTAGTGAATATGAAATTAAGAGTTCTGGTTTAAAGGTTTATTGTATGCATCACATTACAGCCTCTGTATTGAAATATGGTCTTATTATGTAGATGTAATGTCACTATACAAATGCACGTGACATGCAAACAACTGTGAGATAAGTTGCTCGCTATTATGAAATTTGAGGGAAAAAAAATGCAGAAACACTGGACCCAAATAAGCAGTGGAAAGAAGGGCTTACTGGCGGTCAGCGGAGCAGGCTGTCAATCAAACTGTCAGGAGTGATTGTAGCCACACTCCCCTTATGGTGAGCGGTGACTGTATCCACTATTAGCACTGCCCTGATGACTGAACTGAGCGGTTACAGCAATGATATTAGATCACTTTCATTAACCCAATATCTGCAGGGAAATACTCTTCGACAGATTCCCTTACATAGATTTTTCATTACTGGCATTAAGTCCCCATTCAGATGTAAGTGATCTTCACAGATGTATGATTTAAGGGAATCTGTCAGGTGATTTTCTAGTACAATACTAATGTTATTTTTGAATAGGGCTTAAGGAGATCTTTCAGGATCAGTAAATTTTACAGCTCTAAATAATCCTGTTATCTTCTTGTAAGCTCCGTAAAATTCAGTGTGACAGTAACTAGTCAAGCATGTGTAAATACAAACTGCATATGCCCTGCTCCCCCATCCCACTTCTGAGCGCTGGCATCAGTGAAAGTAAATCTGAACTGAATTTGCACTGCTGCCCCCACTCATTTTACCTTCAACCTCTCAGTGGTGATAGTGAAGGCGGGAGCAGTGAATACAAAAATTGTATTTACATAAACTTGACTAGTGTGAAAGAGACACTGAATTCTACAGAGCTTACAGCAAGATAATAGGATAAGGTAGAGCAATAAAACTGACTGATTCTGAAAGGTCTCCTTAATCCCTATTTTAATATAACATTAGTATTGTACTAAAAAAATCACCTGACAGATTCCCTTCAATGATTAATCCATAATCAAAAACAAACATGTCTTCATGATTTTTCTGCACACACACGGTCTTAAAAAAATGGTTATGCAAAAAGCTTCTTAGTATATTTTGGGTAATCATGAATAGAACACATACGTGAAAAACAGATATCAGAATAAGGTCTAGAACCAAGGAATATTGGACTTTTGGTCTAATGAAATCATTACTGTTATCTTCCAACACTTTCAACCCAGGTGCCTCTGAGAGCTAAGGGTCTGAAGATGATTTACTGAATTCTGTGCCACATTATAAACCATTATTTTTGTACTAAATTACAAGGACTGCATTATTTCCCAACCTCTGCCCAAGGCAATTGTGGCATGTTGGATCAATGGCTAGTATTGTAGCTATGTGACACTGAGGTTCTGGGTTCAAATCCCTCCAAGTACAACATCTCCAAGGAGTTTGTACGCTCTCCATGTGGATCATTTCATGTCAAGTGGACCGGTGGTCCCCACTCGACCTTCTCCGATTTTGCTGAACATTTATAAGGCTGTACATGTATGTTTGAAAAGAGGTTCTGTAAATTTTTAGGGACAGATCTCAAATACATTGGGCACTGTTGACCTTTCACTGGAGGGTCCACCAAGCCTGTGGCTTCAGCTAAAAGGATTTTTCAAATTTTGGCACATAGCCATTAGAGTTCTATACTGGCTATGATGCTGAAATTTGGCATACTAGCTCAACTTTTGCTTCTAAACACGATGAAATTATTACCGGCTATGAAAAAACAATATTTCGGTCGCAATTTTGTGTCAAAGTAGCTTGTAAAACGCCTCGCATAAAATGTATGCCTAACTTTGCCCATATATAACTCAAGACCAAAAACCAATAGTAACTGGTGCTTTGCCCTGTACACCAAACATCTACATGACTTTGCATTGCTGCAATATCACGGTCAAAGCATATGTATTTGTGGAAATATTCACACCCACATATGATGAAAAACTTAAAAAACCTGAATTTTACCTATTTTTAGGTCAAATTTCTCAAAAAGGGGACCCCTAAAATATATTAATTCTGATATCATTAGAAAGAGCACATTTTTCTCTACAAGGATCATTGTTTGTTTTTTTTGAGTCTCTGTTTAAGAAAAGAAAAATGCCACTGAACATGGTGTTATTTATGCGCGTAATGCATTGATTTTGTTTGATTTTCAGATTCTTATCACATTACAGATTTGTATTGTTGCTAGCAATGTCTATTATAATCAAAAACCTATAAACCTTTTTATTTATGAAAAGTTATTGACTAATAATATTAACTAATAATAACTAATCAGTGATTGCTCACGACATGACACAGTTGCAGTCCACACTTTCTTAACAGTAATTGTGGAGTATCTCAATACTCTCATCAATGGGATTCGCCATATCCACTACTTCAGCGATGGATCTGCAGCCCAGTACAAAAATTTCAAAAATTTTCTCAACTTGTGCAACCACAATGCTGATTTCAATATCAGCGCTGAATGGAATTTTTTTGGTACCAGTCATGGAAAGTCACCCTGTGATGGGATTGGAGAGACAGCAAAGAGGTTGGCAGCTCGTGCCAGTCTTCAACGCCCAACTGAAAACCAAATACTGACCCCGGTGGATTTATTCAACTTTTGCAACGAGCAACTGCATGGAATCAAGTTTTTTTTTTTTTTGTTCCAAAAGAAAAAAGTGACAAAATACTGGTAGTTCAAGAGGAAAGGTTCAAAGATGGACATACAATTGCTGGAACAAGAGAAAATCACCAGTTTGTGCCAATTGATGACAAAAAGATTGGCATTTCAAGGGTGTGAAATGAGCCATCATCTTTCATTGCCCATGTAGATAGATCTGACAAATCAGAAATGCTTTTTGTGCCAATTGCAAACCTCCAGCCAGGGCAATACATTGCCTGCATTTACGATAGGAACTGGTGGATTGGAAATATTTCTGAAATTTCAGTCGACGACCATGATGCATTAATAAATTTTATGCATCCTCATGGACCAGCTAGCTTCTTTCACTGGCCTGTGAGAAATGATACATGCTGGATTCCCGAGCAGTCAATCATTGCAATAATTCCAGCACCAGCTGAAACAGCAATGGGCCGACAATACAGCTTCTCTGAACCGATTATGTTGCAAATTCAGCAACAATTCCAGACCACTTAGACTGAACATTATGGCTTGGGAACCAATAAAAGATACCCAATATTAGGCTTGGGATCCTAAGCAAAGACACCCACCCTCAGGCTTCGGAATCTGCGATAAAGAGACCGCCCGCGGCTGGCCTTGCACGGCTATCGGCCATGGCTCCTAGGCAATGGGGCTGCCAATTCTCGAAAGACAGCATTATTACAATTCTTAATAGGATTATAAGACCAATTCTAAAGGCTGCTTTACACGAGTCGATCTATTGTGCGATGCATCGTTGGGGTCACGGATTTTGTGACGCACTTCCGTCATTCGTAACGACATCTCCTCATGTGACAGCTCCTTGCGAGTTCAACCGATGCCTAATCGTTTGAAATTCGGCCATCGTGTACTCATCGTTTAATTCCATAAAATCGGTCAGTTTAGTCTTAATGAACGACACATTGCAAAGTGTGACACCGTGTAATCGGCCATCCTCGTAGTTGTTTGTGACGTCAGTAAACGTTCAGGGCGTATTTGTGGTTTTAAATAATCACGCCTAATCTAATCTGATTGGTTGTAGCAGATGCGTTGTGATAGGTTATTACTGTTATAAAAGACGGCGCTGTATTCATGATGTGTGAACATTCAGCCTTGGCGTCATGCACAGTGTTTCATAGTGCATTACTCCTAATTTTTCTGACGTTAGTTTGTTCGCTGGATTTTCCGACCTCACTCCTTGTATACCTTTTTTGTGGTAAGTTGTTATATGCGAATCTTTTCTTTTTGGATAAAAATCGACATTTGGCTTCATTATAATGTGTGTGTTTTATATAATTTAAGGTAACAGGATGTTCAGCAATGTCGAAACTGACATTTTATCTGTGGGTCTCCTTATGACCGAGATATTGCAGGAGGAGGAGGAAATGGACCAAAATACACGTATGAATCCTCGGCCCAAAAGATTATGGTCACGTCAATGGCTGCTTCGAAGGGATGAGATATCCCACGTGCGTCTAGTGCATGATTTACAGGAACGCAATCCGCATGATTACCGCAACTATCTCCGTATGTCGGAAGAATCTTTCTCATTAGTCCTGACGCGTATCAGCCCATACATAAAGCGCAGAGATACTTTAATGCGTAAGGCTGTTCCTGCGGAAGAAAGGTTGCTGGTGACTTTGCGCTATCTTGCCACAGGCCGTAGCCTCACTGATTTACAATATTCTGCTGGTATTTCGAGATCACTATTAAGTTCATTAATTCCGGAGACTTGTCAGGCAATAATACATGCGTTAGCAGATTTCATGCCTTTCCCCAAGACAACTTCAGAATGGTCTGATATAGCTCATAATTTTGCGACGAGGTGGCAATTTCCCTGCTGTGGTGGTGCGATTGATGGCAAGCACATAAGAATAATTAAACCCCCAAATAGTGGTTCTTTTTTTTATAACTATAAAGGTTTCTTTAGTATAATTTTATTTGCAGTAGTTAATGCAAATTATGAATATTTAACAGTGGATGTAGGAATAAATGGCCGTGTTTCCGATGGTGGCGTTTTAGAACAAACTGATTTTGGAAAGCGTTTATTTAGTTCACAATTACCTTTGCCTCCAAATTCAGGAAATGAAAATAATTTAAATTTTGTTTTTTTAGGGGATGAGGCATTTCCTCTTCAAAGCCATCTCCTGCGTCCTTATCCCCAGACTACTTTGAGTCCCGAGCGTCAATATTTCAATTACCGTTTCTCAAGGGCACGTTTGGTTGTTGAGAATACGTTTGGAATTATGGCAAGTCGGTTTCGTGTATTCTCAACACCAATAAATCTCAAACTCAAATCCATTGATAGTGTAGTTCTTGCCAGCTGTGTTCTACATAATTTTTTACGCAAAAAGGATGCAGCAGCCTACATGCCCCCGGGGTATGTAGACAACATTGGCAGTGATGATTCCGATGTTGTCCCAGGAGTTTGGCGTTGTAGTGATCCACAGTTGCCATCCCTGCCGACACCTCAATCTTTTTGTCGTGTCCGGCATGATGCCATAATCAATCGGGATCGTTTTTGTGATTATTTTAATGCGTCATAATTTTTTTTTATTTTTTCATTATTTTCCAATTTTTTTTTTTTTTTTTTTTTTTTCATTTTTATAATAGAAAAGGCATTTCTGAACATTAGAGTGTGTTAACAAAGTCGGAGAACATTACCTTTTGTGTAAACTATATTTTTTAATTAAAACAATGATACAAACATAATTACATTAAAACTTGAAGTAAAGTAAGAAATAACTATCAAAAAACAAAATCACTTTGTTATAAATAAATGAATACAAATATATTTATAAAATACATACATTACATGATTTCAAAGCATTACAACTTTATTCTATGTTTCACAAATAAACACTGCCATCACTTCCTTTCACTACAAGGCAGGCTGGAATTTTCACTTCCGGTTTAAAAATCGCATAAACAAACATGTCTGCAAACATGCGAGCAACTGTCTGGGGAGATGCAGAAATCCATCTTCTTGTCACCGAAATGGATGAAAGAGACTATGATTGTCTACTTATATCTGAACGTCCAAGGGAGCATAAAAAAAAAGTTCTACGGAAGATTAAGAAATCGCTTCGGAATAAATTTGGCCTCCACCGCTCAAAAACGCAGATCAGGAAGAAAATGGCTGATCTGAAATATCGTGACAAGCAACGTCTAGCAGAAATTAGAGCACAAAATAACACTACTCGAGGTATATTTTAACAATAAATGTTTGGTTTTTTTTATTTTGCCCTTTTTAAAAAATACCATGTGTATAATATCAATCATACATGTGTTTACATAATATGCCATGTTGTTTTTTTTTTTTTTTCTAAAAAAACAATTTTTTTTCTATTTTGTGAAAGGATCATCACATGTAGCGGACCAAGGGAGCGCAATAAACAATAATCCAGGAACTTCATCAGAACCAATTCCTGTTTTGGATCCAAATGAGGTTTCAGAGCAAGGTTTGTTTTTATTTTAACTTGCCAGTTTTTTTTTTTTTTTTTTTTAAAAAGGATAAAAAAAAAATAGTGAACTATTATGTCACTCCCTAGATAACATTGAAGAACATCCTCCTATTGCTGAAACACGTGTTCATGCTGTTGGTTGGACACTCAGCTCTGATTCAGATTCTGCGTCTGTGCAAGTTAGATCAGGTATTTGTTTATTTTGTATAAATTTTGTTGAGATAATGTTTTTTTTTTTTTAAATAAATTTTTTTTTTTTTTTTTAAACAGATGATCGACCAAAGCTTGAAGAAGTGTATCAGTCAGCATGCAGATTATACCAGACAGCACAAGATCATGTACAATTGTTAAAAAAATACATGGATGATAATGCATAATTTTGTTTTGCTATTTAAATTTTAAACCGTTTGCAGTCACAACATGTAATGATGTTTTGACCATGTTATTTTTTTGTACATAAGGGCTTAAAATATTTAGAGAATGGGTATTTAAAACTCTATATAATTAAAAAAATTTTGACAAAAAATTTGTTTTTTGTTTTTTTTTTAAAGAAAACAACATGACAATTATTTTGTTCTAAACCTAACATTTATTGTGAAATATATACAGCGAAAATTATATGAGTGTGAAAAAACAAAATATTTACAGTTTGTAGACAAATATTTCCTTTGTCTTATTTTGAATGCAAATTGCGTATCAAAATTTAAAAAAAAAAGGAAAGAAAAAAAAATTACCGACGCCTTTTGCTTTTAACTTTTCGAGGTGGTGACAATGCTACAGATTCCCCAAGGGTTGCCACATCAGCAACAACAGATGTATTTTCAGGCAAAAAATCTTCTTTTAATACTGTAGCCGATGTAAGGCGATTTTCTTGGGCCGCATGTAGGACTTGGGCGATGATTCTTTCGGCATGTAATTTTTGATTCTTTTCCAGTATTTTGCAAACATCATCAACATAATGCGCAAATCCAGATACAGGTGGACGGTCATGTTTCTCAAGTATTGACCGACAAATAGACGCCAACTCGTTTCCACGTGACAATAAAGTTGGTCTTCTCATTCTCCTTGGTAATTGCCTTAACAAAGGTCTTGATGTGGCAGGTGTTTGTTCACACAATGTTACTGATGGATTCTGTGAGCTATTTGGAGTTTCCTGCTCTTGAGAAGTGCTTTCAGTAGCATAATCCTACATTTGTAACAAGAAAAAAAAAAAAAAAAGAAAAATTAGAAAGATGTGTGAACACATTAGAGAGATGATACAACATATTTTGGAACTACAATAATGGTAAAAAAAAAAACATGTAACCCTTTTGTGTTGAAAAATTTTTCTGTTGGTTATTTATGTTGGTACATAAAACAAAATTTCCAAAAAAACAAAAGCAGATCATAAAACACCTTAAAAATTGATTATAAAATAAAAAAAAAGTGTGTAAAGAAACATTTATGAATAAAGGTAAATATACCAATTGTGTCGCTGACTCGCTGCCAATTGCCCCATTTTCTGACTCCTGAATGGAAAGCATACTTGTTGATGACCTTGGAATCTCTTGATCTCTTGTGAAGTCAAGTAGATCAAAATACCACAGCCGTGGGACATAAAGATCGCCAGTCGCAGCCCCTGAACGTCGTGACTCCTCGACTTTATTTAGTTCCTTTTTATATACAGTGCGTATTCCTTGTATTTTTTTCTTGATCACATTTACATCCACAGGCTCATTTGGAAAATGGTTTTTAAAGATAGTAATCAGATCCGCATAAGCTGCTTGTTTGATGCGTTTGTTACTATATTCAGGCGATTTAATTTTCCAAAGACAGGTTAATGTGCGATATTTTTCAATGAAATCACGCAAAAATAATTCGTTTTGATGAGCAGTCATCTGTGAAAGAATATATGAGAACATTTTATTTGACACTGTTATAATAAACATGTAATTTTTTAGATTTTTAAAAGAACACAAATGAGAAAAAATAATAACAAACATTATTATGTTTCAAAAAACATAATACACGATAAAACCTACACAAATAACAATAATAAATAAACATGAAAAAAAAAAAAAATGTGAACGGCTAAATGACACAATAAAGAAACCATACAAAACCTAATGTTACCCACCTTTGGAGGATAGATACTCTGAATTCGTCATAAACCAGACCACAAACAAGATTGATGCTAAGGACACACGAGGCAGCAAAGACAGGCGCAGAAGCGAAACTATATATATGGGATGTAACCAATCAACCACATTAGCAGAACTGGATTGAGCAGGTCAGAAGAAGTCAGGGCGTGCAACAATCCAGACAACGTCACGGAGGGCTGTATAGTTTGCCTAATTACGCCCATGCAAAAGACAGATTGACCAAACGAAAACATGTGTGAAGCCTTTTGGACATCCGCCATGGCCAATCAATATATCGATGAGCGCTTTGAGGTCGTTTGACAACACTCAACGTGTGACACATGGACAAATACCTATCAGCGATACAAAAAAAAAAAAAAAAAAGACTTTGCCAAATAAATCGCACGATGGATTGACTCGTGTAAAGCAGGCTTTAGTGAATTGGTTGTGGTATAACCACCATGGACCAACGCAAGGGTTTGAATAGTGCAGTTACCATTCATTGCGTATTAATAAATAACACCATGTTCAGTGGCATTTTTCTTTTCTTAAACTGAGAGACTCAAAAAAAACCCCAATGATCCTTGTAGAGAAAAATGTGCTCTTTCTAATGATATCAGAATTAATATATTTTAGGGGTACCCTTTTTGAGAAATTTGACCTAAAAATAGGTAAAATTCGGGTTTTTCATCATATGTGGGTAGTTACTATTGGTTTTTGGTCTTGAGTTATATATGGGCAAAGTTAGGCATACATTTTATGCGAGGCGTTTTACAAGCTACTTTGACACAAAATTGCAGCCAAAATATTGTTTTGTCATAGCTGGTAATAGTTTTATCGTGTTTAGCAGCAAAAGTTGAGCTAGGATGCCAAATGTCAGCATCCTAGCCAGTATAGAACTCTTAATGGCTATGTGCCAAAGTTTGCAAAATCCTCTTAGCTGAAGCCGCAGGCTTGGTGGGACCTCCAGTGAAAGGTCAACAGTGCCCAATGTATTTGAGATCTGGCCCTAAAAATTTACAGAACCTGTTTTCAAACATACTTGTACATCCTTATAAATTTTCAACAAAATCGGAGAAGGTCGAGTGGGGACGATTTTTAAAACTGGTCCACTTGACATGGAATGACCCATGTGTTTGTTTGGGTGTTTTCTGGTTTCCACCCCCATTCCTATTACATAGCTGATAAGGAGATATACATTATGAGCTCCAATAGGGACAGTGATGATAATGACTCTAAAACCTGTGGAATATGATGGTGCTAAATAAGCAGTAAATAATAAGGCTAAAAAAAAACTTAATCAGAGACTGTGAAAAGAACTGTTTCTCCTTAAATCTAACCAATCACCAGGATACCAAATATAACCTAAAGCCAGTGCTATACGGGCACTATCAGGCTGATTCTATACATACCTGTAGTGGTCAGCTCGGATGTTTAGGTTTTGAAATCCAAGAAAGTAAAGTTTATCAAATCACCAGCTTCTTGAGTGACAGCAGCTGAGGAGCAGATAATAGTGGGGGGAATTCATAGTTATCCCCTACCCCTGTTAGAATTAGCATAAGTATTATCCCATTGATTTACTTTTTCACTAGCAGGACCTGTGTGAGGTCATACCCATGTGACCAGAAGGGGTGGGGCCCCCAGCCCACAGGAAAATGTTGCTTCCTGGTATCAGCTTTTTTGGCTGCGGCCCCACCCCCTCTGGTCACATGGGTATGACTTGACACAGGTCCTGCTAGGGAAAAAGTAGATCAATTGTATAATACTTATGCTAATTCTAATAGGGGGCGAGGATAAGTATGAATGCCCTCCCAGATATTATCTGCTCCTCAGCTGCTGTCACTCAAGAAGCTGCCAATTTTATAAACTTTACTTTATTGGATTTCAAAACCTAAACATCCGAGCTGACAACTAAAGGTATGTATAGAATCTGCCTGATAGTGCCAGTAGAGCACTGGCTTTAGGTTATATACAATAATCCTGTTGATTGGCTCACTTTAAGCTGCTGTGCAAAATTGCATTTTGTAATATTCCTAATTGTGCATTTCACCCTGTAGATCATATTTGCGCTAGTGCAGAAAGTCAGAAAATGTTTCATTCATTATTTCCCATTCTGTAATCTGTTCACTTCCAGGCACCAGAACAAATTTCCTGTGACCCCCTTTGTCGTTATGAATTCTGCCCAATATGGCTGAAAGTCTTACACCACCAGACAGATAATTAATTGAAGCTTTTAGCCATGTAACAGTAGCTGGCAGTTAGCGTGCGCCAAGCTCGCTAAGCTGTGCTTCTGCTTTCACGCAGGTGTCTAATCGCTGCTGTCTGCTTACTACTGCTTTCATTTAACAAGTCGACATTTCTAAAGGTGATGAAACAACCAATCAGTACCTGGACGGTGAAAGCGAATACATTTTCAGCAATGGTTTATTTAAGCGTGTAACAAGACCGTCGAATTGTAAAACAGGTCACGGAAACGCGATATCCCACTAACGTGAAGGTTTAGTTCATGGAATTAATTAGTTGGTATGAACTCAGAGATTTTCAACACTCATTACCCCAAAGAATGGACATAAAGTGTAATAAAACAAAGACATTAAAATTCTGCATAAGGAAATGATTTGTTGCTTTCGCTGGTAATTTCGGTTCCTTGCTGATACAATAAGACCAGGTGTCTATTAACCCCTTCTTTCTGACATTCACTTTTTCTGTTCAATTTTTTTCTCCCCTTTTTTGAAGACTCAACTTTTTTATTGTTTCATCAAAATTTGTTTACATTTTTTTTCCTTTATTTTAAAATTCGGCAAAGGGGTAATTTATAATTTACTTTTTTTATTTTAATATTATTATTTTTACTTCTCACTTTATTTAATAGTCTTCCTAGGGTATTAATGGCCATTTATTTTGCTTTTCTTTATACTGTAACACTATAGTAAAAATTACTCTTCATTCTTTTATTCTTCTATGAAGTCCAGCCTGAGGCTGGTCTTCACATGAGTACCACAATGGCATCTGCAGAGCTTTTAGCAGAACCACCATGGCATACCTTTGGCATGCTCAATTCTATGGCAGGATGAGTGATGGGTCCCTGAGTTGTCATGTCAGGGGAATTGTATCTCTTAAATGTCTCTAGCAGTAAATGATGGTGGCATTAAAGGGGTTAAACAGCAATGATCAGCACTAGCTCCAGATGGTAATGTTAGTGGCAGGTTCTGCCTTAATAACACAATTGGCACCTACCATTGTACAGCAGGCTCAGCTTCTGAGCCCGCTCAATACACACCCATTTGACGTGCACCAACCAAACATAAGGTGGATGTTGAAAAAATATTAAAGGTTCTTGAGAAAGGAGTAATGAATGATAGAAAATTGTAAACACGGCGTATAATTTCCTATGAACAATAATTTAGCAAACATATGGGCAAATTTATCAAAACTGCCTTAAAGAATAATTGTCTCATAGCTAATTAGTTTAGGAAATGAAAGCTAAACTCCGATATTTTAAGCAATAAAACAATTTTTCTTTAAGATAATCTTAAAAAATAAGACTCATTGTCTATTCCATCATCCATGCAGCTATTATCAGTATAGTTATGCTCTCTCTTATGTCTTCTGTCATGGGGTGTTAGGGGATAACAGCTGTCCTTACTCCCAGAGATATATCTAATAGTGACGATGTCTGGGCCGCCTTCCTTGCTCTGCTCCTGGCCAGCCCTGATCTAATACCCCCTCTCCTACACCAAGGGGAGGGCTGAGACTTGAGTGGTTTAAGCCACAGATATGGACAAACAGGGGAAACCAAAACTCTATTACACTGCACGCTCACAAAGAGTTATCAGACAACAAACGATAAGGAGGAAAAAAAAGAGCAGGGAGGAAATAACCAGATGACCGGAGGAATTCCACAGAACATCAAGCAACAAAAAGAAAATCAACAGTTAATGGAACACAACAGCAGATAGATCGGATAAAAAGCTATAGTCAAGATGAGAAGACAGGTTTCTCCATCTTAAATAGGCGGGGAGTAACTGATAGGTCTCCCGCAACATGTGATCCAAAAGGTAACCAGCAGGGTAGCAGAAATTAACTCCTGTTAGCCAACTAACACGATCAATAATGAGCACACAGCTGGTCAACGCCCGAGCCTGCTGTACAACCCAGAAGCCCCAGAGAAAACATAGTGTAACGTTTCAGAGTCTGTAGTCTGAACAGTGTCTAGTTAAAAACGAAACACCATGTGACCTCTTCTCAATGAGAATCTAGGATTGAGGTGCATCCTATCTAGATGGACAGTAGCTCTGGCAAAAGCCATACAGAGGTTTAGTAAGACAGGTTCCATTCAGGACAGACCTCGCTATGGTCAATCAAAGAAGTTGAGTGCACGTTCTTTGTGTCATATCAAGAGTTTGTCTTTTCAAATTAGATGAGTACACAAGCCTCTCATTCAATAACAATAGGCTATAAACTTATGTAACATGTATCACACAAATGAATTCTCAAAAGTATTCGGCTAAAATAGTATATGCTTTATCAGACAAAATTTAACATACAAAATGTGGACATAGACAATATAAAATACAAATACAATACTGCTGTATACCAGTAGGTGGCAGGTTAATCAGCCTTAAATATGAACATGACCATATGTATCATACCATCAAGGTTTATATTTATTTGTTTAAATTATAAGGTCATGTTCATATGCCTGCAGTTGCAGCCCAACAGTTATAACTAACTTAGGACTAGATATAGTCCAATATGGACAATTGATTATAGGTATATAGTCATATAAGGAATAACAATTATTAGAGCACATGTAGATTATAGATGGAATGTAACATTTTTAGTGTATAATATAAATACACACACAGTGCTAAGCTTGTATGACCACATTTGCAGGTTAGAATATGCAGTGCTGATCTTACTACTATTCAAGTGTAGATAAGAGTATTTTGCATAGTGCACACAGACAGCAATTGCATATAACAAACTGCAAGAATGGAATAACAAGGGTTAATGCAACTAAAGGTCCAGTCACACTAAGCAACTTTCCAGCGATCCCAACAACGATAGGGATCGCTGGTAAGTTGCTAGGAGGTTGCTGGTGAGATGTCACACTGCGACGCTCCAGCGATCCCACCAGCAACCTGACCTGGCAGGGATCGCTGGAGCGTCGCTACACGAGTTGCTGGTGAGCTCACCAGCAACCAGTGACCAGCCCCCAGCGCCGCGTGGAAGATGTAACCAACCCGATATTTACCTTGGTTACCAGTGCACGCAGCTACACGTGCAGAGAGCAGGGAGCAGCGCACACTGAGCGCTGGCTCCCTGCTCTCCTAGTTACAGCACACATCGGGTTAATTACCCGATGTGTGCTGCAGCTAAATGTGCACAGAGCAGGGAGCAGCGCACAATGCTTAGCGCTGGCTCCCTGCTCTCCTAGCTACAGCACACATCGGGTTAATTACCCGATGTGTGCTGCAGCTAAATGTGCAGAGAGCAGGGAGCAGCGCACACTGAGCGCTGGCTCCTTACTCTCCTAGTTACAGCACACATCGGGTTAATTACCCGATGTGTGCTGCAGCTAAATGTGCACAGAGCAGGGAGCAGCGCACACTGCTTAGCGCTGGCTCCCTGCTCTCCTAGCTACAGCACACATCGGGTTAATTAACCCGATGTGTCCTGCAGCTACATGTGCACAGAGCAGGAGCCGGCACTGACAGTGAGAGCGGCGGAGGCTGGTAACAAAGGTAAATATCGGGTAACCAAGGACAGGGCTTCTTGGTTACCCGATGTTTACATTGGTTACCAGCCTCCGCAGAAGCCGGCTCCTGCTGCCTGCACATTTAGTTGTTGCTGTCTCGCTGTCACACACAGCGATCTGTGCTTCACAGCGGGACAGCAACAACTAAAAAATGGCCCAGGACATTCAGCAACAACCAACGACCTCACAGCAGGGGCCAGGTTGTTGCTGGATGTCACACACAGCAACATCACTAGCAACATCGCTGCTACGTCACAAAAGTTGTTCGTTAGCAGCGATGTTGCTAGCGATGTTGCTTAGTGTGACGGGGCCTTTACACGGAGAGTAATCCCACCACGTCTGGTAACCTCAACATATGTTTCAACAATGATATCTTTATCAGGAGGTGTGGTTTGAATGTTCAACACATTGGTCAACAAGTTCTTTATATACCTATCATAATCATGAGTGGAAAGCACGTGTCTAGCAAAGCAGCTGTGACAGATCAAAACATTGAGACAGGTCTGGGTGTGAGTGTGACGTCAGTACACCTGGTTACCACGTCATTGGTAGCCAATAACCAGCACTGATAAATGTTGCGTTCCACCAGCGTTAGCGAGTGGAGCGCACACGTGATACACAGGGGGCTGTACACAGCGGTCATCTGAGCAGATATGGCAGCGCATTTGCATTGTGCTGTATTCCGATAACAGAAGTCTCAGGCTCCGGACTGTCAGAGAGACGCGTCTCCCGTTGCTAAGCAACAGGCCAGCGCGTCTACCCCTGCTGCGCCGGAGCCCTGCACCTCCCGGAGGACAAGCACAAGGTAATGCGCTCATCACTCACAGCCAGTGTGTGGCAAAAACTAGTGGCTATCAAAGCGGACCATAGATTAATAAGTATATATAGATGCAGTTAGTTGTTCATTCTTAAAATTATCTTTAGAGAAATATTATATAAATACATCATTATACAGATTATACAATTGAATTTCAGTTCTCATAATTGTTGTCATAGGGTCCACTGATTAGACAGAAAATAATACTGTGCTGGCTTGTCTGAGGAGTTCCAAGGGATGACATCAAAACTCTCATCAGTCTCATAAAGGCAAGGTTAAAACAACATAGAGGACAAAAATCTAGAATAAAGAATACAGCTAGACAAAATTAAAAATAGTATGAAAACCTACCAGAGTTAAAAAACTACCTGCAGATCATTTCAGGAATTTTATTGCATAAGAAACAACATGTATTATAGGTTTGTATGTTATGAATTACTCAAAAGAAGTCAGGATATCAATGGACTATATAATAGGGGGTTCCCTGAAAAATGCCCACAGGAAAATTGCCCACAGGAAAAATGCCCACATGGAAAATTGCCCACACGGAAAATTGCCCACACGGAAAATTGCCCACAGGAAAAATGCCCACAGGAAAATTGCCCACAGGAAAAATGCCCACAGGAAAAATGCCCACATGGAAAATTGCCCACACGGAAAATTGCCCACACGGAAAATTGCCCACACTGAAAACTGCCCACACGGAAAATTGCCCACATGGAAAATTGCCCACACAGAAAATCGCCAATTGCAGCATCACAAAGTTTCAGATCTATGATATTTGAGGTGCATGGTGAGGATGTTCACATAATAGGTGATCAACTTGTGATTTACAGTTGTCCTAATGCAAAACTGCAAAAATGCTGAAGATCTGTGGTTTGTAGCAGTCTGTCATTATCAGCAATAGATACAGTCTGCTCTCATCTCTCACTGATTCTGCCTTACTCCTTCCACCAGCCCAAAACAGCAGCACATGCAGAACCAGCAGCAGGGTGATCCAGAGGAGCAATCACTACTATTTGTACTCACAAAAGTATCACTGTATTATCTGTTGAGTTACATGTGACTGCAGGTCACATCTAAGGGGCACTTTGCACACTGCGACATCGCAGGCCGATGCTGCGATGCCGAGTGCGATAGTCCCCGCCCCCGTCGCAGCAGCGATATGTGGTGATAGCTGGTGTAGCGAAAATTATCGCTACGCCAGCTTCACACACACACTCACCTGCCGTGTGACGTCCCTGTGGCCGGCGACCCGCCTCCTTGTTAAGGGGGCGGGTCGTGCGGCGTCACTGCGACGTCACACGGCAGGCGGCCAATCGGAGCGGAGGGGCAGAGATGAGCAGGATGTAAACATCCTGCCCACCTCCTTCCTTCCGCATAACCTACGGAAGTCACGATGACGCCGGTAGGAGATGTTCCTCGCTCCTGCGGCTTCACACACAGCGATGTGTGCTGCCGCAGGAGCGAGGAACAACATCGGACCGTCGCGTCAGCGTAATTATGAATTATGCCGACGCTGCACCGATGATACGATTACGACGCTTTTGCACTCGTTAATCGTATCATCTAGGCTTTACACACTGCGATGTCGCATGCGATGCCGGATGTGCGTCACTTTCAATTTGACCCCACCGACATCGCACCTGGATGTCGCAGTGTGCAAAGTGCCCCTAAGGCTAAGTTCACACTTCCGTTGTTTTGCATCAGTCACATGCGTCGCTTGACGCATGTGACTGATGCGCTGTACAACGGATGACAACGGATGACAAAGAACAGAATTCTTTGTCGGATTCCGTTGTGTGCGGGGGGAGTAGTTCGAGGTGGGTGGAGCCGAGCGGGGCTGTGGCACTGAGGACGTCAGTGCCGCGGGGACTGCAGGACAAGTGAGTGTGTGAGTGTAAGTGTGAGAGTGTGTGTGTGTGTGTGTTTACATGCTGAGTGAGGGAGGGGGCGGAGCCGAGCAGTGAAGTGTCTGGCTCCGTGCACAGCCAGGGTAAATATCGGGTAAAAGCAAAGCACTTTTTGCTTGGTTACCCGATATTTATCTTGGTTACCAGCATACACCGCTCAGCGCTGGCTCCCTGCACCCGTAACCAGTGTAAATACCGGGTAACTAACCAAAGCGCGTTGCTTAGTAACCCGATGTTGATCCTGGTTACCTGTGCGGGGAGCCAGAGAGCGCATGCGCAGCGAAATCCAACGGATTCCACTGCACAAAAAACGTTACATGCTGTGTTGCTCCTGTGACGCCCTGGGCAAGCCAGGGGTCACAGGTAATGACACCACCACACCCTACACCCCGGATAGGTACACCAAAGCTACACCAGAAATCCTTGTTGCCTTCCTCCAAGGGCTGATGTCCACACCAGGGGGTGGGCCAGGCGGTTGGCTCCGCCCACCGAGGAGTTCACAGCCCTGGAGGCGGAAAAACCAGGCAGATTAGAGATGAGTTTAGGAGTTGAGTGGAGAGGAGCAAGAGAGAGGAGTTAAGGTGGGAGAGAAAGTGACAGTTGAAAGCCTGAAGTTGGTCCGGGTGTGTGCCCCGGACTGAGACAGCAATTTTAGCAGACGGTGGTGATCGTCTGCAGGAGAGGCTGATCGGAGGTGGCCGAATGGACCATGGACGGGTGGTGGCCCGGCGGTACCGGACCGGTATACGAAGAGAAGCCAGAACCATTGGCAGGGGCCTTTCGGATCCCGGCAAGGCTAGGAGTCGCCGTGAATTTGCCAAATCCGTCAGTGAAGGGGACCTCCGGGTCTCCCAACAGCTAAGTCCCGATTGAAGGCAACAGTCCAACCGTAGGAGAGAGACACCGCCACCGCCAAGGCACCAGTTTCTCAGGGCCAGCGCCTGCGGGCAAAGAGGGGCTCCTCCGGGCCATATCCAAGCCAGGGAGCGGGTTACCGGTGAGAACTCATCGCTACCAACATTTCATTAGGTGCAGGGACAGAGACCGTCACCGTCAACTACCGGGGAAAAGCAACAGCAGCCGTCCGTGGGAACCGTCTTTCCAGCCGTGTGTTTTACCGAGAACTGTGTCAACGTCTCAGGCTGAGTGAGTACCACCGTGCCGTACGGCACAGCGCTGCCCCCGCGACCCTGCACCTCACCAGGCCCCGCACCCAGCCTGCCATCCATCCCTACCCGATCATCGGGCCCCGGGACAACCAACCCCCTACCCATGGAGGGGAGGAATAACAACAAAGCTGCTCCCTGTCACCGCTGCCGGGATCCCCATACAGAGCAGCGGTGGTGTCCACACAATCACCACAACCGTGGGTGGCGTCACGGACAACAATAAATCCCCAAAACCAATCCCCTTTTCACTCACGGGCGAGGAGCGCCGCTCAAGTCCCCGGGATCCGACCCATCGCTCGAGCCACCGAGCAGCAGAGGCCGCAGCAGTGGGAGAGCGCAGCGTTCCCTCCTTCGCCCGCGACACTCCCGCCCGGCGGTCAGTCAAAAAACGACTGCAACGCAGCATCATCAGTCACAATCCGTCGCCAATAGAAGTCTATGGGGAAAAACTGGAATCCTGCAAAATATTTTGCAGGATACCGTAATTCCTCAAGGCAACGGATTGACTGATACAAAACAACGGAAGTGTGGACTTAGCCTAATACATTATCATCTCAGGGGAGCCCACCAAAAGCAGGGTGCTGCTGGCAGAGATAGGGTACTTTCACACTTACGTTCATCGCAATCCGCCATTATGGAAAATAGCGCAGTCCGTTAACGGACTGCGCTATTGTCCATAGACCTATATTGACGACGCACTGTGATGCAGTGTCTGCGTTTCATCCGCTGGCCGACGCTGAGTCGTTATTTTGACTGAGCACCGGGAGGAGGGAACGCAGCATGTAGCATTTTTGGTGTCGTTAAAACAACTCACCTTGGCGGATTCCAACGTCTAATGATCGTCTATGGTGGTGGATTCCACCGCTATGCGCTAAGCAGCGGAATCCGCTGATGGATTTCATCACAGTCTACTGAGCATATGTACCGCCCCGGGGCTTGGCCGGCTGCCGAGCCGCTCGGATCCAGGCTGGTCGGTGGGTGGCTCGAGTTCCTCCCGGACCTGGGGGTCACGTCACTCTGAAGGGATGCTGACGCTACGTGAGGGGTGGTGTTTGGTGGGGAGGTCCACGGCCGAGGCCACGGTTGTTTTTGGGGGTTAAGTTCGTGACGCCACCCACGGGTTGTGGTGAATGGATGGACACCACCGCTGCCGTTGACTAAGCTCCCGGGGATGGTGTTGCGCAGCTTGGTGTTGACCCCTCCGTGGGTAGGGGGTGATGGTCCCGGGGACCCGAGGGTTCTGAGGAGGGGGGATGCGTGCTGGCTTGTTGGTGCGATGCGGTGCGCGGCCCAAGGGAACTGTTGTATTCACTATTACAGACACATTGGAGTCTCTGGTAAACCAAACAAGATGGTGAACGGTGCCCGCAGCTGGCTGCGCTTCTCCCCTTTTTTCAGGTTGGTGGTTTCCGCCTTTCTCCTACACCTCACTTTTAGTAGAATGGTGACTCCTATGCCTGAGCAACAGTAGTCCGCTCCCCAGCTTTGTGTGTGCCGGTAAAGCCCTTTTGCCCGCAGATGCTGGCCCGTGGGATCTCGATGCCTGGGTGGTGGCTTTCTATCCCTCTGGTTGGGCTGTTGTCTTCAGTCGGGTCTTGGGTGGGAAAGGACCTAAAGTCCAGACCCCAATCAGTGAATTCAACTCGGTCCAGTGGCTTCTGGGCCTCGTACTGGGTCTGAGTACCCCTCCTGGTGCTCTGGTTTCCAATCGGTTCCCTGGTTCGGTACCGGCGGGCCACTACCCGGTCCCGGTCCCTTACGGTTCCACCGGCTGTAATCTCTGCTCCTGTAGGCGGCCACCACCGTCTGCCTCCTGGCCACAGGGTATCCGGGCTCCAACCCAGATCCCTGACAGACGTCCACACTTTGCTACCACTCTCCTCCACTCCTGTCACTGAACTCTCTGTTTTTCCCGCCTTAGGCTCTCCGAACTCCTCGGTGGGCGTGGCCAACTGCCTGGCTCCACCCCCCGGGTGTGAACGTCAAGTCCTGAGAGGGGTTACTCAGGGTTTTAAGGTTGGCTGCTAGTACCTTTTTAGGGGAAGGTGTTTGTGCAAGGGCCTACCTGTGACTACCTGGCTAATCCAGGGCGTCACACATGCTCAGCATGTCCAGCAGAACGATCTAAATTGTTTAAAATCACTCCTGGTCTTTCTATCGCTCTCTGTCGGTCGGTCTCTCCCTCTCACCCCCCCCATACTCACCAATCATGGGCGCGGCGCTGCACAGCTGTCACCCTGCTCTGGTGGCTTCTCCTCTTTTGAAAATGTTGACCGCTCATTATTTCATCTCATATTCCCTGCTTCCCCCACCCACCGGTGCCTATGATTGGTTGCAGTCAGATGCGCCCCCACGCTGAGTGACAGCTGTCTCACTGCAACCAATCACAGCCGCCGGTGAGCGGGTCTATATCATGCAGTACAATAAATAATTTAAAAAAACGGCGTGCGGTCCCCCCCAATTTTGATACCAGCCAAGGTAAAGCCACACGGCTGAAGGCTGGTATTCTCAGGATGGGGAGCCCCACGTTATGGGGAGCCCCCCAGCCTAAAAATATCAGCCAGCAGCCGCTCGAAATTGCCGCATCCATTAGATGCGACAGTTCCGGGACTCTACCCGGCTCATCCCAAATTGCCCTGGTGTGGTGGCAATCGGGGTAATTAGGAGTTAATTGCAGCCCATAGCTGCCACTAAGTCCTAGGTTAATCATGGCAGGCGTCTATGAGAAACCCCCCATGATTAACCTGTAAGTGAAAGTAAATAAACACATACACCCAAAAAAATCCTTTATTTGAAATAAAAGACAAAAATACACCCTTTTTCACCACTTTATTAAAATCCTCAAATACCCCTCCAGATCCGACGTGATCCACAGAGGTCCCATGACGCTTTCAGCTCTGCTACATGAAGCTGACAGGAGTGGCCACAGACCATTGCCACTCTCTGTCAGCTCCACACAGCAACTGAAGTGAATCGCGCTGTCAGCGGGGATGTCACTGAGGTAGTGCTGGTATGTGTAATGGAATCCAGCTCACCCACGTCTGACCTCACCGCACCTCAGACTCGGATCCGGCCCTGCCCCGGCCGCAGCAATGAGAAATGAAGGAAAGCGATCCAGCTGAGTGACCAGGTGATTTATTCAGTGCAATACAAACATGGCATAGTCGTGGTTAACGCGTTTCTGGCTTAACGCCCTTAATCATAACCATGGTTAAAAACCATGGTTATGATTAAGGGCGTTAAGCCAGAAACGCGTTAACCACGACTATGCCATGTCTGTATTGCACTGAATAAATCACCTGGTCACTCAGCTGGATCGCTTTCCTTCATTTCTCAGTGCTGGTGTGTGCATTAATGATGGGGGTGGTAGTACCTGCGTGTGTGCGGTGATGATGGGGGCAGTAGTGCCGGTGTGTGCGGTGATGATGGGTGCGGTAGTGCCGGGGTGTGCGGCGGTGATGATGGGGGTGGTAGTGCCGGGGTGTGTGCAGTGATGATGGGTGCGTTAGTGCCTGCGTGTGTGCGGTGATGATGGGGGCGGTAGTGCCAGGGTGGGGGCGGTGATGATGGGTGCAGTAGTTCCGGGGTGTGTGCGGTGATGATGGAGGCGTTAGTGCCTGCGTGTGTGTGTGGTGATGATGGGGGCGGTAGTGCTGGGGTGTGTGCGGTGATGATGGGGGCGGTAGTGCTGTGGTGTGTGCGGTGATGATGGGGGCGATAGTAACGGTGTGTGCAGTGATGATGGGGGCGGTAGTGCCTGCGTGTGTGTGATGATGATGGGGGCGGTAGTGCTGGGGTATGTGCGGTGATGATGGTGGCAGTAGTGCCTGCGTGTGTGCGGTGATGATGGGGGCGGTAGTGCCTGTGTGTGTGCGGTGATGATGAGGGCTCTCTCTCTCGGCTAAAGAAAACTAACGCAACGTGTTATTTCACAGGAATCTGTTGCCTTTATTATCACACTATTTACAACGCATCCGTCACAGGCGTCACACAACGCATTGTGACAGATGCCAAACAACGCAATTGTGAAAGTAGCCATAGCTGGTCCTGAAAGCCCCAAAGGCACAGCAGAGAGGTGAGACTCTGTTGCTTGTACCACCTTGTGTTCGTGCTGGGAATGTATATGTTTTTGCAGTGGTGTAACTAGAGTCCAATGGGCTCCAGTGTGAAATTTGGACCTGCCCCCCCACTCACAGATGTTCTCACATGTACGGGCCCTTGTAGTGTTCTAACTTCTATCAAGACTTATGAACTGCCTCCCCTCCACCTTCATTATGTAGTAATGTCCTCTGTCCTGGTATATATGCTCATCATCCTGGTGAATATGTCGTCATCCTGGTGTATATGACCCAATGCTGGTATATAAGGTCCTCATCTTGGTATGTATGGTCCACGTTGTCTCCATCCTGGTATATATGTTCCCATCCTGAGTTACATGGTCCCCAATCCTAGTGGGCATTCATGTCTGTTGGCAATTTTCTGTGGACATTTTTCACATATCATGTGAACATCCTCACCTTGCACCTCAAATATCATAGATCTGAAACTTTCTGATGCTGCAATTGGCAATTTTCTGTGTGGGCAATTTTCCGTGTGGGCAACTTTCTATGTGGGCAATTTTCCATGTGGGCAAATTTCCATGTGGGCAATTTTCCATGTGGGCAATTTTCCATGTGGGCAATTTTCCGTGTGGGCAATTTTCCATGTGGGCAATTTTCCTGTGGGCATTTTTCCTATGGGCAATATTCATGTGGGCATTTTTCCTGTGGGCAATTTTCCTGTGGGCATTTTTCTGGTCACCATAATATGGATATACTTGGATGACTAAAGCTCCTCAATTGAATTATGGATTATATCCTCCTCTTTATAAATAGGAAGCAAATCCAAAATTCTCATTGAGTCCCTTAGGAGAGACCGTGTCCAATCTGTATATCCATTGACTTTCTGTCTGGGATAGAACTCGAAAAAGATCTCCTCGGTTGCCCAGAGAGACTTGGTCAATGGCTATAATACTTAGCTTGGAAGCATCTGAATCATGGAAATTTCTGAAGTGTCCTGCCAAATTTTTAAGTTCAAAAATTTGTGCCGTTTTCACCTTCTCTATATCACGTATGTGCTCTCGAACTCTAATTTTGAGTTCTCTTGTAGTCATACCAATGTAGATTTTTTTACATGGACAAGTCGCATGGTAGACTACCCCTTTAGAAGCACAGGTCATGTGATGGAGAATTTGAAAGGTACGGGTGCCCTCAGAATTAGAGAAGGTCTTACTTTTCTTTAGATTTTGACAAGCCTTGCAAGTTCTGCAAGGAAAGAAGCCTTGATTTTCAGGGGATAACTGCCAGCATTGCTGTAGAGGTTAAATGGTTGGAGGGTAAGCCTAACAGTGCTCAGACCATACACCACACACTGCATCAAATTGGTCTCCATGGCTGTCATCCCAGAAGGAAGTCTCTTTTAAAGATCATTCACAAAGCCTGCAAACAATTTGCGCTGAAGACAAGCAGACTAAGGACATCGATTACGGGAACCATGGCCTGTGGTCTAATGATAAAAGGATAAACTTATTTGGTTCAGATGGTGTTAAGCATGTATGGTAGCAACTAGTTGAGGAGTGCAAAAACAAGAGTGCCTTACCTACAGTAAAGCATGGTGGTGGGAGTCTCATCGTCTGGAGCTGCATGAGTGTTGCCGGCTGTGGGGATCCAAAGTTCATTGAGGGAACCTTGAATGCCAACATGTACTGTGACATAATGAAGCAGAGTTTCAACCCCTCCCTTTGGGAATTGAGCAGTAGGGCAGCATTCTAACTTGATAATGACCCCAAACACACCTCCAAAATGACCTGCTTTGCTAACGAAACTGAGGGTAAAATTTCTGGACTGGCCAAAGATGTCTTCAAACCTAAACCCTATTGAGTATCTGTGGGGCCTCCAGAAGGAGCAGGAGTGCAAGGTCTCTAACATCCTCCAGCTCTGTGATGACATCATGGAGGATGGAAGAGGATCCAGTGGGCTCAAGAGAGTTAAGGCAGTGCTTGAAAATAATGGTGGCCCCACAAAATAGTGACACTTTGGGCACAATTTGGCCATTTTCACTTAAGGGTGTAGTCATTGTTGTTCCCATTGGTTTAGACATTAATGGCTGAGTGTTTAGTTATTTAGAGGCCACGAAATTTTTCACCCCGATTATACAAGCTGAATACTGACTACTTTACATTATATCAAAGTTTCATATCTTCAGTGTTGACCCATGAAAATATATAACAAAATATTTAAAAAAAATGTAAGGGGGTGTACTCACTTTTGTGATATACTGTAGGTACATTTGTGAGTGAGCCCCATCCATGGATGAAAAGCCTCCACACATGGATGGTCTTAGGTTGCTTTACTGTTTGCAGACACAGGACTCTCGTGAGAGCTCAGCTTCTCTTCTCTGGATAATCATTCTTCCAAATGTCCCAAACAGTCTAAATCTACCAAGAAAATCTACATTTAAAACTACTGCTCTTGAATCGAGCGTCAAGGCAGCAATATTATTTGTCCATGAATCAATTTCAATGGAAATAGATATTTGTGTAATAAATAACCATATGAGGACAAATTAAGAATTATCATTTACAATCCGCACCATAATGTTAAGGATTGTTGCCCTTAAAGCCGGTAACACAGCAAAATACTGTATATTGTGTGGATAGATGAATGTTCACTTTTCAATCTAAGGTCTTCAACCATAATTATTTCCTTTCTTCTAACCCTCCAGAAAGAAATGACGTCAGTGGCATCACTTGGCTTATATTTTAAAGATGGAATAAAACGCATTGACTATATTTTGGTATATAAGAAATCCAGTCCACAGATCGAGAAACGCAGCACCTTTGAGAAGAACCTGAGAGCTGAGGGCTTAATGCTGGAAAGGGAAGTAAGTGTCTGTAGGTTCTGCAGCTAACCACCCCTCCTTGCCATCATTTTAATGCCGATATTTGTTTGTAGTAGCATGCCTTAAATTAAAATATTAATGTGACGGCTGTGTGCCTGCTTTTAGCCTTTAACATTAAATCAATTTCGGCTGACTGATAATCCCCCAGCCGTGGTGACGGATGTTTTATGTGTCTAGTGTGAAACATCAAGAAGCACTTTGTTTCAACTCACATCACTGCAGGGCAATTAAGTTTCTATGTGTTTGTTTTTTCTTATCATTTTAATAAATGTTTGCAACTGTTGGTGTTTCCATGAGGAGTTACATTCTCAGTCATTCATGTGAGTATATTATTATAAAACTATAGCGTTTGGTCCTTTAGACTTGGTTATAGTTAGAGGTAGGGGCAATTGAATCATATTCTTTGTAACTGATATGGTAACGATTAATGATAAAAATGAGGATTGTCAGACCACAGACAGGTGCGAAAGCAGCCAGTCTAACCAGAACGTCATGAATACAGTGCATACTGGCATATGGGTAGGCAAAGCTTGTTACAATTGAAATACTTTGAATTCCTTCAATTAATGAGCCCTGGTGCAAAATTTCTCCTGCTTGCATGTTGATCAGATGTTTGGGCCTTCGTAGCGTATTTGCCCATTGTGTAATAATGTCCTCCATCCAGGAACCTTTCTGTATTAATGTCCCCCATCTTGTGTTCTTTCTTGCTATAATGTTTGTTTCCCATCCTGACCCCTTCTGTAATATTGTCCTTCATCCTGGCCCCTTCCTGTACTAACGTCCTCCATCATGGGCCCTTTCCTTTAAAAAAGTTCTCTATTATGGACTCTTTCCTGTAGTAATAATCCCCATCCTAGGCCCCTTTGTATTTTAATGGGATTCTTCCTATACTAATGTCCCACATTCAGGCCCCTTTATTTAAAAACATCCACCAACCTGGGCCTCTTCCTGGTAAAATGTCCCCCAATCTTGGCTTCTTCCTGTAATAATGTCCCCCATCCCAACCTCTTCTTCTAATAATGTCCCTTATCTTTGGTTCCTTCCTATAATAATGTCCTCCATCCTGGTCCCTAAATTTAAGAATTTCCTCCATCCTAAGCCCCTCCTTTAATAATGTCCCCTATACTGGTCCCCTTCCTATAATAAGATTCATATCCTAGACCCTTCCTATAACCTGGACCCCTTCTAGCAATAGTACTCTCCATACTTTCTTTCTTCTCCAACATGTTTTAAAAAGAAATAAAAACTTTTTCTAACTCTGGCATTCCAGCACCTAGCGGCACATTACGTCAATGTCATGTGTTAACTGTGAGAAGACTTCAGCTGCTGGCCTCTGATTGGCTGGTGGCGTGTATTATAACGCAGAGAGCCTGTAGTTCTGTGTGCCACATTTCATTTCAGCTGAATGTGCATGTGAAAGATGACATACAGGTGAAATAGGTCCTAGCATTAAGCAGGCTCCCCTCCCGCACAGGTCCATCCAGACTTTACGACCATGATTGATATGCCACTGGTTTTAGCCACAAATTTGGTTTGGATCTTGGAGAAGTCCAAAAAGTCTCTTTAGTCCATATGCATAGACTTATGAAAGATTGGGGCCCTGTTGGAATTGTAGCACTGGGGTCAATGAGTTTCAAGTTACAACACTATGCGCAAGTCAAGGATTTGTGTATGTACTCAACCAGAGTATGTGCTCTTGGACTGAAGCTCAGTGCGCTAAATACTATATTTCATCAGATACAACATTATCAGCAGCAGATATTGTTCTGTGGATGTGCCTCAGATGTACAGTGCCTACAAGTAGTATTCAACCCCCTGCAGATTTAGCAGGTTTCATAAGATGCAAATAAGTTAGAGCCTGCAAACTTCAAACAAGAGCAGGATTTATTAACAGATGCATAAATCTTACAAACCAACAAGTTATGTTGCTTAGTTAAATTTTAATAAATTTTCAACATAAAAGTGTGGGTCAATTATTATTCAACCCCTAGGTTTAATATTTTGTGGAATAACCCTTGTTTGCAATTACAGCTAATAATCGTCTTTTATAAGACCTGATCAGGCCGGCACAGGTCTCTGGAGTTACCTTGGCCCACTCCTCCATACAGATCTTCTCCAAGTTATCTAGGTTCTTTGGGTGTCTCATGTGGACTTTAATCTTGAGCTCCTTCCACAAGTTTTCAATTGGGTTAAGGTCAGGAGACTGACTAGGCCACTGCAACACCTTGATTTTTTCCCTCTTGAACCAAGCCTTGGTTTTCTTGGCTGTGTGCTTTGGGTCGTTGTCTTGTTCGAAGATGAAGTGACGACCCATCTTAAGATCCTTGATGGAGGAGCGGAGGTTCTTGGCCAAAATCTCCAGGTAGGCCGTGCTATCCATCTTACCATGGATGCGGACCAGATGGCCAGGCCCCTTGGCTGAGAAACAGCCCCATAGCATGATGCTGCCACCACCATGCTTGACTGTAGGGATGGTATTCTTGGGGTCATATGCAGTGCCATCCAGTCTCCAAACGTCACGTGTGTGGTTTGCACCAAAGATCTCGATCTTGGTCTCATCAGACCAGAGAACCTTGAACCAGTCTGTCTCAGAGTCCTCCAAGTGATCATGAGCAAACTGTAGACGAGCCTTGACATGACGCTTTGAAAGTAAAGTTACCTTACGGGCTCGTCTGGAACGGAGACCATTGCGGTGGAGTACGTTACTTATGGTATTGACTGAAACCAATGTCCCCACTGCCATGAGATCTTCCCGGAGCTCCTTCCTTGTTGTCCTTGGGTTAGCCTTGACTCTTCGGACAAGCCTGGCCTCGGCACGGGTGGAAACTTTCAAAGGCTGTCCAGGCCGTGGAAGGCTAACAGTAGTTCCATAAGCCTTCCACTTCCGGATGATGCTCCCAACAGTGGAGACAGGTAGGCCCAACTCCTTGGAAAGGGTTTTGTACCCCTTGCCAGCCTTGTGACCCTCCACGATCTTGTCTCTGATGGCCTTGGAATGCTCCTTTGTCTTTCCCATGTTGACCAAGTATGAGTGGTGTTCACAAGTTTGGGGAGGGTCTTAATTAGTCAGAAAAGGCTGGAAAAAGAGATAATTAATCCAAACATGTGAAGCTCATTGTTCTTTGTGCTTGAAATACTTCTTAATACTTTAGGGGAACCAAACAGAATTCTGGTGGTTTGAGGGGTTGAATAATAAATGACCCTCTGAATAAACTTTTCACAATTTAAAAAAAAAAGAAAAAAAGAAATAACATTGTTTTTTGCTGCAGTGCATTTCACACTTCCAGGCTGATCTACAGTCCAAATGTCACAATGCCAAGTTAATTCCGAATGTGTAAACCTGTTAAATCTGCAGGGGGTTGAATACTACTTGTAGGCACTGTATATGATTCCTATGGGACTAATCTTTTTAGGCTTAATCGATCAGTTTTACTGTGTGAAATAAGTGATAAAAAAGAGCATGCTAAAGGCCATAAAGGGGGCATCTTGCCTGCTATGCTACATTTTAGGGTCTATGAGAACAGTGTCTAACATGCAAGTATCAGGGAATTTCAGACTTTATATTTGCTAACAATCAATGTCATCGCTATTTAATATTTGAAGTTACATTGTATTATTCTTTGCAGAAGATAAAAGGCACACTTGTCATTGTAAGGTGGATCTGTCATGACTCTTACTAAGACTTCTAATAATATGCCCCATTGTTTGAATTGCCCTTTATTAGAAGTAACCACATAAGCAATAATGACAAAAGGACAACCATCACATGGACAATGTAAAGAGAGTATTATGGCGGCCCTGAGGCTTCAGACGCCACAGGGCACCGCACCCGATTTTAGGTGCGGTGCTCATCCTGAATTCCTGGGTGATCAGTGTCGGTTCTACACAACATCATATCTCAACACACACCAGCTGTCGGGACACACCCCGGGTCAGGGTTTAAGGCAGGTACTCCATTGATGCTTGGAAGCGGCAACCAGTATACCTGGTTATGGAGCCTCAAGTCCCATTCACTCTCCTGTAGGGGTGGGGCCTGGCAGAGGGAGTGTGGGATGAGTCAGTAGGTAAAGTGGGCGGAGCTAGTTTTTTTAAAAAAGTGGACAGTTGACAGTTGAGATCAGTCGAGTCCTGGAAGGGAGTCGAGTCAGTCGGTCTGAGGAGAAGTAGGGGGACAGCTGACAATCCCCTTTCAGTTCCAGTCAGCGCTCACCAGTGACTTTGGTGAAAAGAGGAGTGCGGTCGCTGGGGAGTGAAGTGTCAACACTCACAGGACCGAGCACCGACAAGGTGTTGAGCCCTAGATTAGGGGACGCTTCAGGCTCGCCTAATAAATCTATAGGGAGAGAAGAGTGTATGTTTCTCGGCCCACCATAGTGTCCAAAGCACAGCAGCATACTCAGAGCCTGGGAATTGGTACAGAGATACAGCTCATTGAAAGGTTAGTGCTGCCTGCGTACGGACCGGGACTTTTTATACAAAAAGCCAAGCAGGGGCCTCCGAAAGCTATAGGCTACGGGAACCCACTTGTAACAGAGAGGTGCATGAGAGAAGAATTCACCGGGTCACAACCGGCACTGGGATCCAAGGAGTTCAGGATCACCTGGAGCCCATCATGGTGGAAACCGGCACTTTGCGAGCATAACAAACAGGGAGTAAAGACATCTTGAGCTGCAGCCTTTGTGTCGTCTACTTCTTTCCGCACCCAGTCAGCCCTGCACCTCATCAACATCCACCATAGACTTTCCCAACGGTTGCCCTGGGGTCCTGCTCTACCTATGGGGAGCAAGAAATACCTCAGCTCCCACAACATCAGCCCCGGAGGTCCCATCCAGCAGCGGCGGCTACAAAGCCGCAATCCACAGGTGGTGTCACGAATCTTACTAAATTACAACTCCCATCATCATATATTCCATCTGACATTTTAATTGACTTTGCCAGGGTCACAGAGTCAGGCCCTGCCACTGCTGATTACCCCGGACTAGTCCGGCCTGACACCGAGTCACCTAAGGTCCTGGGGCGGGCGAGTCAGTATCATCAGGACACAATTGTTAGCAAATAACAGCTGGTAATTCTGGATGGTTTCTCTCTTGTAAGGTGGCCGCCAGACACATCATGGATGGGAAATATGTATCACGGAGGTGGTTATAAGCCTGTTGTAAGCCTGGAAGCAAGCTCCAGCACGTATAGTACTGAGAGTATTAATAGGGTGTGCTAAGGACAGGTTTAAAAACACTCAGAGAGATGGGTGAGTCTAGTTCTCACATACTCCCACCCTGGGGTGTGGTATGGTGACTATAAGTAAGTCCAGGTGTATCTTTAGGGGACTATGTGTGGAGGTAAGAAGGCCTCCCGTGTGAATTGCCATTGTTTCAACTATGTATCCTGTTTTGCCTGGACTGAAAGGCCATTTATTTTCTGTGTTTGTAGCATGCCTTATGGAGCCTTAATAAAGCAGCCTAGACATTACATTTAAATCCCCTCACATGCCTACCTCAAACGCAACCAGGCACAAATCCTGAGGAGCACATGTGACTACTGCAGGGAAACCACATGTCTTGTATAAAAACAAATGACATGGAGGAGCTGATAAAGCAACTGCTGCAGGTTAATCTCCAATAGCAGCACAGGCAGCAGATGGAACTCCCAGTAGAGGCGACCCGTGGCAGAGGAAGCATCTTGACCTCAAGTCATGGTGATGTTGTTCATGTGAGGAAGATGGTAAGGAAGATAACCCTAAGGGTTGATGTTGAGGCCATCCTGACAGTTTTTGAAAAGATGGCAGAATGTAACAAATTGCCTCCGGAGTAGTGGGTATAGATTCTGGTACCATATCTACTAGGGGAACCACAGAAGGCCTATTATGATGACATGATTTTGAAGGATGCAAAATAGTATGCAAAATTGAAGTGATGGCAATTGTAAGAGAGCACCTCTTCGAAGCGTAAGAAGTTGAGAGTGTATTATCAGTCGGCAAGGGTGAGACAATTCATTCCTGGAGATTGTATACTGTTGCTAGTACCCAAGGTAGATAGAAATCAAATTGCTGGTCAAGTGGCAAAAACCCCTATATAGGGGTCAAAAATATTGGGGAGGACATCTAGAGAGTTCACCATGGGAGAAGGAAGCCCTACCAGATGTACTACGTCAATCTGCTCAAGCCATGGTAAGATATGAAATCCATGGAAGATCAGTGTTTGATGGCTGAAGCCGACATGAAATATGTCAAGATGGCAGAGAAGCTGCCACTGGCCCAAAAGCAGCGGTGCCGAGAATTGTTTAATTGAAGCAGAGACTTGTTCTCAGAACTGCCAGATTGTACTCAGGTCATATAACATTATATTCTTCTCATTGAACATAATGTCCAAGTGAGTTTGAAGCCATATAGGATTTCCAAGGCCTTCCAAGAGGTAATCTTGAAGGACTTAAAGAGGATGTTGGACCTAGGAGTGGTTTGTCTACTCCCATAGCCTTGGTGCCGAAACCAGATGGAAAATGGCAGTTCTGCAATAACCATGGCTGAATAAGGCTTCCAAGTTCTACATATATCCAATGCTCCATGTAAATGAACTTATTAAAAGATTATTGCCAGCCTGGTACATTACCACCCTGGTCCTTATGAAATGGTATTGGCAGATTCAAAAGATGGAAAAGAGAAGATGACCTTTTCAATGGAAGATGATTGTTTCTAGTATGTCAGAATACCATTTGGGTTGAAAAGAACTCCGGCCACCTTCCAGAGAGGCATGAAATGAATCCTAGCTCCCCACAAAAGGTATACCTACCTGGATGACATTGTGATCTTCAGCCAGGATTGAAGAAGCCATTTAGGCCAATTTAAGGTAATTTTTGATGTTTTAAGGAAAGTGGGTTTTTTTAGCAATCCAAAAAAATGTATCATTGGGATGGGATACGCTAAGTACTTGGGTTGTGTCGTAAGCAGGGCCGAGATTAAGCCCCAAGTGAATAAGGTGGATGCAATCCAGAACTGGCCACAACCATTTTCAAAGAAGCAGGTTAGAGCTTTTCTGGGCATTGTGGTCTACTACTGTCAGTTCATCCATAACTTTACCAAGATAGCCGCACTCCTCACTGACTTCCTTAAGGGTACGAAGATATCTATTGCCAAGTGGTCTGCAGAATCAGAGACAACATTCCAGGAACTGAAGCTAGACCTGTGTAAACAGCAAGTGTTGGTGGCACCGGATTTCTCTAAGGAGTTTGTGGTCCTGACAGACTACTTAGATGTCGAGTTAGGTGCTGTCTTTTTTTGCGAAGTGAATGTTGAAAAACACCCAATAATGTACCGGATTCATAAACTGTCTTTAAGTAAGTATAATTACTCCATCGTGGAGAAATAATGTTTGGCCATCAAGTGGGCATTGGACACTTTAGGATACTACCTATTAGGCAGGATATTTAGCTTAGTGTCAGACCATGCCTCACTGAGGTGGATGTGTGAGATGGGGAACAATGCCTAATTGACCAGGCAATTCAGGATTTTAGCTTTCATGTAAATCATGGGCCCAAAGCAAACTCAAGCATGCATAGTGCTCCGAGTGTTAATAGTGCATGGCAAAGGCCAAGTTTCCGAGCAGTTAGAGAGATGGGAGAGACTGGCTGCTCACAGATCCCCACCTTGGGGTGTGGCATGGGGGATATAAGAAAGTCTAGGTGTATCATTAGGCGTCTGTGTATGAATGTAATAAGACCTCCTGTGAAATGGTCATAATGGACTTGTGTACTGGACTATCACTAAAGTGCTCTTGTTTGGACGCTGTGTCCAGTTTTGCCTACTCTGAAAGATGTTTATTTTCTGTGTTTGCGGCATACTTTGTGGAGCCTTAATAAAGCAGCCTAATTTTATTTAAATCGCCTGTCTACCTCAAATGCAACTAAGAGATCCCTACACTCTATGTGGTTACAATTCTAACAAACATATTCTAAATTGTGCTGTGTCATGAGAACAGACTACAGACAGTTATCAATCACCATCCTTATTCCGGATACCATTGAAGGCTTGTTCGTAGGAATGAGCAAATCTGAACGATAAAGTTCAGGTGACGTGAGAAATTCCATGCCTGCTGTTTATTGACAGTGACCTACTAGCCTTGTTCAAAGAAAGTTCTCAGAACAAAATTCCATATGAATTGATGGACATTGTGGGACATTAGATTACACAATGGCTAACGTCAGAACTTCCAGGATTTATTTTGAATTAATAATTTGGAGAACAGGGGCATGTGGGGAGGATTCATTCACATAAACTCTTTTTTTTATCAGTTTCTATGTGTTCTTAACTTTACACTTGCCGGGTTACTAATGTGGGTGTCTGATAGACTCCTATCTATTACTAACCCCTGGGCTTGATGCCAGCTGTCAATTCACATCTGACATCAACCCCAAAAGTATTACCCTGACTGCCAATGCAATAGGGAAGAGCCAAGCAAATTGCCAGAATTGGCTCATCTAATGGATACACTACTTCTGGGGTGGATGCGTGGACTGCTATTTTTAGGCTGGGAAGGGCGCAATAACCAAGAAGAACATACAACATTCCAGTTTCTTTCATTTTGGACAGGCAATTCTCCTTGAGACTTCTGTTGAATAGCAGAGCTATAGTATTAGTAGGACTATACTATAAAGCACAAGTTCTGCTTAAACACATTTTCTCAAAGTGGAAGAGTGAAGACGTACAACTTTCTTATTTTATTGCATGATTGAATACAATTATACTATGTGAAAAGTTATAAACATGTGAAGAGTTTGAGGAGTATGGTCGGTGTGGATGTCCTCCTTCTACATTCCATTCACTATTATAGGTCTCTAAATTTCTGAACTTTCCTGTTTTGTCACCTGGGTGGCCTTTTTTTGTTAGATGACAATTGACAATGTAGAAATATTCCAAATATTTTCTGTATATACCTTTAATATTTCATGTTAACCCTACCTTACAAATGTTATATTGTCTGAGGATAATTGAACATTGGATATTCATTCTTGTGCCTTACATTACAAAGCTTAATTTATAACCTAGAAAGCTAGAGAGATCTAATAGGGATCCAAAGCGGAAGATTCTCTAAATCTCTGACTAAAAAGCAAAAAAAGGGAAAAAAATTGCCTGCTTCATGATTCTGTACTAATGTGTTGTGACTGCAATTATTTCCATTTATTCTTTTTTTCTGAATTTGTTTTGTATTGCAATGTAAACCTGTTTATCTTTAATAATCTTGATATATTTCTCCTTATTATAGAATTCCATAACCAACAACGACATTATGTTTGTAAAAGTCCACTGTCCATGGGACACATTATGCAAATACGCCGAGCGGATGAACATCAGGATGCCCTTTAGGTATTTTTGTTTGTTTTTTTCTAATTCGTACCTTTCTTTTGTTGAGTGAATTCTTTGCCTATCTGCACTAACATGACAGTTTCATCTGCAACAATATATTGTTCTGTAACCGACCAGACTGTGATGCATTTATGAAATATCAGTCTTTGGGTGACTATGGTCTTTTCGCCATGATTCTTTATTTGTATGATTGATACTATAGAGTAGAGCCATTCTGAAGTGTATGCTAAAGAATTTTTTTATTAGCAATTCCCAAGTGTCATGCTATTAGCTGAATCAATAAATCAATAGCCTTATACAATTCAACAATACCCTTGCAGGACTGACACCATCATTGTGTAGGTTACATCTCCAGAAAAGCAAAATACATAGAGAGAAGATTCACAACAACAGAAGGAAGTAGCTAGCTATAAACTCCTGGAACCGCACTATATTTAGGGTGTCATACAAACACTTGACATATGAGACTTAATGTTGATAATGTAAAGTAATGCACCTAAGATGGAGTAATCCTTTTGCTGCATATACATTAAATGGAAGTAAACTAGAATCTACAGAAAAGGAGAAGGACTTGGGGATTCTGGTTACAAATAAGCTGAGCAGCAGCACTCAATGTCAGGCAGCAGCTGCTAAAGCAAACAAGATTTTAGGGTGTATAAAAAGAGAGATTAGATCCCGTGATCCCAATGTATTGTTACCCCTCTATAAATCACTTGTAAGGCCACATCTATATATAGGTTCCATGAGAGAAGGAAATGCCAACAATCAAAATAATCCAAATTCAGGATAATAGCGAATACCAAAAATATGTACCAAAAGGAAGTATTCAGAGAACAACAAAAATAAACCAATATAATGATGCAATACCAATTTATTGTACAACAATGGTGAACATAGGACAGATAATTAAAAAACACAATTAAAAGTGTGAACACAACACACTTGAGTGGGTAGAGGATAGGAAAGAGTCACTACTGGGTAAAGGTATAAAAGGTCCAGCAATTAAATCCACAGCCAAGGTGAAAACATAAGTAAAGAATATTACATAATCCGTTTTATCAACACCGCAAACAGGTACATACAAAAAATACAGAGAAAATATAAATAATAAAAAATGATACATAGTTGCTAAATATGGTTGGTCATAACAGAATGCAGACATAAATATAATACAGTGCCTACAAGTAGTATTCAACCCCCTGCAGATTTAGCAGGTTTACACATTCGGAATTAACTTGGCATTGTGACATTTGGACTGTAGATCAGCCTGGAAGTGTGAAATGCACTGCAGCAAAAAAGAATGGTATTTCTTTGTTTTTTTTTTTTTTTAAATTGTGAAAAGTTTATTCAGAGGGTCATTTATTATTCAACCCCTCAAACCACCAGAATTCTGTTTGGTTCCCCTAAAGTATTAAGAAGTATTTCAGGCACAAAGAACAATGAGCTTCACATGTTTGGATTAATTATCTCTTTTTCCAGCCTTTTCTGACTAATTAAGACCCTCCCCAAACTTGTGAACAGCACTCATACTTGGTCAACATGGGAAAGACAAAGGAGCATTCCAAGGCCATCAGAGACAAGATCGTGGAGGGTCACAAGGCTGGCAAGGGGTACAAAACCCTTTCCAAGGAGTTGGGCCTACCTGTCTCCACTGTTGGGAGCATCATCCGGAGGTGGAAGGCTTATGGAACTACTGTTAGCCTTCCACGGCCTGGACAGCCTTTGAAAGTTTCCACCCGTGCCGAGGCCAGGCTTGTCCGAAGAGTCAAGTCTAACCCAAGGACAACAAGGAAGGAGCTCCGGGAAGATCTCATGGCAGTGGGGACATTGGTTTCAGTCAATACCATAAGTAACGTACTCCACCGCAATGGTCTCCGTTGCAGACGAGCCTGTAAGGTACCTTTACTTTCAAAGCGTCATCTCATGGCTCGTCTACAGTTTGCTCATGATCACTTGGACGACTCTGAGACAGACTGGTTCAAGGTTCTCTGGTCTGATGAGACCAAGATCGAGATCTTTGGTGCCAACCACACACGTGACGTTTGGAGACTGGATGGCACTGCATACGACCACAAGAATACCATCCCTACAGTCAAGCATGGTGGTGGCAGCATCATGCTGTGGGGCTGTTTCTCAGCCAAGGGGCCTGGCCATCTGGTCCGCATCCTCGGGAAGATGGATAGCACGGCCTACCTGGAGATTTTGGCCAAGAACCTCCGCTCCTCCATCAAGGATCTTAACATGGGTCGTCATTTCATCTTCCAACAAGACAACGACCCAAAGCACACAGCCAAGAAAACCAAGGCCTGGTTCAAGAGGGAAAAAATCAAGGTGTTCAGTGGCCTAGTCAGTCTCCTGACCTTAACCCAATTGAAAACTTGTGGAAGGAGCTCAAGATTAAAGTCCACATGAGACACCCAAAGAACCTAGATAACTTGGAGAAGATCTGCATGGAGGAGTGGGCCAAGATAACTCCAGAGACCTGTGCCGGCCTGATCAGGTCTTATAAAAGACGATTATTAGCTGTAATTGCAAACAAGGGTTATTCCACAAAATATTAAACCTAGGGGTTGAATAATAATTGACCCACACTTTTATGTTGAAAATTTATTAAAATTTAACTGCGCAACATAAATTGTTGGTTTGTAAGATTTATGCATCTGTTAATAAATCCTGCTCTTGTTTGAAGTTTGCAGGCTCTAACTTATTTGCATCTTATCAAACCTGCTAAATCTGCAGGGGGTTGAATACTACTTGTAGGCACTGTAATTCAGGGATTCAATGGCATTCACACCCCATATAGGAACTAATAGCCGGTAACACACATAATATTGCAATTCATATGACCTATAAAATTTTGACTCCCTGACGAAGCAGCTATACAAAACAATCGTTGGACTGGTGGGTGAGGATTGGGGTCTGATCCCTGGGTAAGTTTCTACAGCATCTATTCTGCCTTCTAAGTATAGAAGGATTTATGCTCTTTGGTCATCTTTAGGTTGAGTGCCTTTGCCTCCTTGACTGAGTATTTTTGAGGGCATATGAATTGCAATATTATGTGTGTTACCGGCTATTAGTTCTTATATGCAATTCCATTGATTCCCTGAATTACTACATTTATGTCTGGATTCTGTTATGACCAACCATATTTAGCAGCTATGTATCATTTTTGATTATTCATATTTTCTCTATATTTTTTGTATGTACCTGTTTGCTGTGTTGATAAAAAAGGATTGTGTAATATTCTTTAATTATATTTTCACCTCGGCTGTGGATTTAATTGCTGACCCTTTTATACCTTTAGGTGGTAGTGACCATCTCCTCTCCTCTGCCCACTCAATTGTGTTGTGTTCACATTTTTATTGTGTTTTTTAATTATTTGTCCTGTGTTCACCATTTTTATACAAAAAAGTGGTATTGTATCATTATTTTGGATTACAACTACAGTCGTATGAAAACGTTTGGGCACTCCTATTAATGTTAACCTTTTTTCTTTATAGCAATTTGGGTTTTTGCAACAGCTATTTCAGTTTCATATATCTAATAACTGATGGACTGAGTAATATTTCTGGATTGGAATGAGGTTTATTGTACTAACAGAAAATGTGCAATCCGCATTTAAACAAAATTTGACCGGTGCAAAAGTATGGGCACCCTTATCAATTTCTTGATTTGAACACTCCTAGCTACTTTTTACTGACTTACTAAAGCACTAAATTGGTTTTGTAACCTCATTGAGCTTTGAACTTCATAGGCAGATGTATCCAATAATGGGAAAAGGTATTTAAGGTGGCCACTTGCAAGTAGTTCTCCTATTTGAATCTCCTATGAAGAGTGGCATCATGGGCTCCTCAAAACAACTCTCAAATGATCTGAAAACAAAGATTATTCAACATAGTTGTTCAGGGAAAGGATACAAAAAGTTGTCTCAGAGATTTAAACTGTCAGTTTCCACTGTGAGGAACATGGTAAGGAAATGGAAGAACACAGGTACAGTTCTTGTTAAGCCCAGAAGTGGCAGGCCAAGAAAAATATCAGAAAGGCAGAGAAGAAGAATGGTGAGAACAGTCAAGGACAATCCACAGACCACCTCCAAAGACCTACAGCATCATCTTGCTGCAGATGGTATCAATGTGCATCGGTCAACAATACAGCGCACTTTGCACAAGGATAAGCTGTATGGGAGAGTGATGCGAAAGAAGCCGTTTCTGCAAGCACGCCACAAACAGAGTCGCCTGAGGTATGCAAAAGCACATTTGGACAAGCCAGTTACCTTTTGGAAGAAGGTCCTGTGGACTGATGAAACAAAGATGGAGTTGTTTGGTCATACAAAAAGGCGTTATGCATGGAGGCAAAAAAAACATGGCATTCCAAGAAAAGCACTTGCTACCCACAGTAAAATTTGGTGGAGGTTCCATCATGCTTTGGGGCTGTGTGGCCAATGCCGGCACCGGGAATCTTGTTAAAGTTGAGGGTCGCATGGATTCAACTCAGTATCAGCAGATTCTTGACAATAATGTGCAAGAATCAGTGACGAAGTAGAAGTTATGCAGGGGATGGATATTTCAGCAAGACAATGATCCAAAACACCGCTCCAAATCTACTCAGGCATTCATGCAGAGGAACAATTAAAATGTTCTAGAATGGCCATCCCAGTCCCCAGACCTGAATATCATTGAACATCTGTGGGATGATTTGAAGCGGCTGTCCATGCTCGGCGACCATCAAACTTAACTAAACTGGAATTGTTTTGTAAACAGGAATGGTCAAATATACCTTCATCCAGGATCCAGGAACTCATTAAAAGCTACAGGAAGCGACTAGAGGATGTTCTTTTTCCAAAAGGAGGATCTACAAAATATTAATGTCACTTTTATGTTGAGGTGCCCATACTTTTGCACCGGTCAAATTTTGTTTAAATGCAGATTGCACATTTCCTGTTAGTACAATAAACCTCATTTCAATCCAGAAATATTACTCAGTCCATCAGTTATTAGATATATGAAACTGAAATAGCTGTTGCAAAAATCCAAATTGTTATAAAGAAAAAAGGTTAACATTAATAGGGGTGCCCAAACTTTTTCATATGACTGTATGTCTAATTAAGGCCTCTTTCACATGCACGTACCTCCGGTACGTGTTTGGCAGTTTTCTCACGCACCGGAGACACGTACACACGTAAACCTAGGTATTCCTATGGTGTCGAACACACGTAAGTATCTGCGCACGGAACGTGTATCCGTTCTGTACTTAAGTGTGTCTGTGTGTTTATCATGCCGACATGTCCATTTTCTCTCTGGCATCACGGGTGTCACATGTAATACAAACGTGTCACACGTAATGCAAACAGACCACACAGATGTGTTCCATGTGACACGCACCAGAGAGAAGACATGTGTCTGTGACAAAAAAAACCCAAACCTTTACTCACCTTCTCCAGCCCTGCTGTCTCTGCCGCTGCTGTCACTTGCTGCCGACCTCCGCTCATTATGCTCATTGAATATTCACTTCACTGCGGCCAGAAGCAGCAGCAGCGTGGAGACGGCAGGACCGGAGACCAAAGATCAGCACCACGGACAGCAACGCCAGGGACAGGTGATCAGAAAGTTCCCGTTCCCTGTGTGTTATCATGGATAACACACCGGAGAACACATGTAGCACATAAACACGGGTCATGCAGGGCAAAACGCACCTCTGACACGTCCGTGAAAAACGTGCATGGTTTTTCATGGACACGTGAGAGAGGCCTAAATGTGTGGTGCTCACAATGGGCCCAAATCATCAAGGCCAGTGTTGTTCATGTCTTGATAAGGGGGTGCTCTGGAGTCAGACTCTCTTGATTCATTAAGAGATGTACACATCTTCATGAATCAAAACCGCCGGACAAGTGGTGTGCACCTCTGTGTGCCCCTCGCCACAAATCCTACTCCACTCCCGGCATTATGACTTTGACAACCGGTGGTCACCGTTCCTCTGTCCCACCCCAGCGCCGCACAGCCTTGAGTTGCACCAAAATTCTGCAACTTTTTAAAGCTTTTTACACCAGAAGGCTAGCATAAAGATTTGATATATTGGGCCCAATGTCTTTTTAACCTCTGGTGGTCTCGCTGAGTTTCTCTAGCAGGAGACAGTTTAGGAAAACGCTAGAGATGTTTTTCTCAATACGTCCCCTTTGTCATTTTCTGGTCTTGTTTGTGACCACTTTGCCACCAGTGTTTTTATTTTTTATTTTCTTGCCTCTATTCTATAACTAGCAAGCAGCTTCCAAGCAGAAGAATTGTCAGGTCACTTCTGTTAATGGTTTCGCTGCTTTGGAAACTTGTAAACATACCCTAAAGCTATGTACACACTGGTTTTTTGAGCTTTCAGAGCAGAAACTGTGCAGAAACTGAGGTGTTTTGAGACTTGGAGAAGGATTTGTTTCTCTACCAAAAATGTCTCAAAAAACTCTGTGCACCCATAGCTTTAGAAACGTTTTGGTACAAACTGAAGAAGCATTCTGGGGCATTTTAAATCAGCTCCTCTCTGTGAATGTAGTCTAATAGTACCAGGAAAGTCACATGTGGTAAAATGACTTTTTGGATCATCTTAAGTGCCAAGGCCAAGAAGCGACCACCTACTATAGCATAGCCTCTGCTCAGAAGACGGGGCAGAATTATTAGCAGATTTTCTTCTGCATTTGCAAACACATTCCTAAAAACAGAAAAATTTAGAATTCAACAAAAAGTAATCTATGATATAAAAGTAGAGATGAATTGAAATAGCATCTATCCAACGCCTGTTACTGAAGGAGCAGCCCAACAGTATTGCAGAATAGCCACGATGTGCTAGGACTTCTGGTTTTATGTCAGACCATAGCCACATTTTCTAATCTATTTTTGGTAATATTATTCTCACAAATTGCTGTTTAAGAGTCATTTTAAATGTATTCTTGGGAATTACTGTAAATACATCGCTAAACATCAGGCAATGGCTCAATATTAGGACTCGTAATGAAAATCTAGAATGACTTGTGCTGTTAATATTCAGTTTGATGGTTAAAAATGTTTTGTACATGTAAACACAAGGATTGTACTTTGCCATTATTGCTGCAGCAATACTCTTAATATATAGGGTGCTTATGACAGTTGAGTTGTATTACCGCATTGTATATATACCTTATTCCGTGTCTTTTTTTGTAGAAGATTTACTATACTGATTACTGGTCAGGATATAGTACCTGTTAAGTGTTTCCATTTGGTATCGCACTAAGTGAGTGTTCATAACATTCCCTGTGCTAGAAAGTCACATACACAGCGCTTAGTGCAGGCGTGATGCACATTCGCCCCCTTCTGGTCAAAATAGATATGACACTTTTGTTAAGCTGCGGGAAATGTGAGCTCTCCAGAACAAGACAAGCACAAGAATAGGTGCAGCTTCTGACCTTCAATGCAAAATTTGGAGCATTTCAGTATTTATTTCATGCCATAAGATGACTTTCTATATGTATTGCATTACAATGCGGTTAGGTGTTTTATAAAGAGTGCGCGTGGCCAATCTCAGACACACTTCTATGGAATTTCTAAAAATTGCAAATTGGTAACCGGTATTGTATCCCTTAAAGTTCTGTCTGTGCTTTGTGCAGGATGTAATAGGAAACCGTTATAATATGATCTGATCACATAACTCTAACTATTCTTACAGGAAAAAATGTTATTACACTGACTGGAGGAGCAAAACCATGGGCAGGTTAGTGGGTGATGCAGCTTTTTATTTCGCCAAATACCCATCCTGCACAACCAATCAAACCCCTTACAGCAGTTGTAAATGTATACTAGATATAGTACTAGATATAGAAACCGTTTACTAAATAGATCACTATGCAACATGCAAACAGTGATACGGATGTAGCATTCATGATACACCGCGAAGCCACAGGATATCTTCAATGACAGATTTCTGCTCCAAGATGTCTCTCTGCGCCATGGTGTGATTAACACTTTTGTGTTAGGTAAGGAACGCTACATCTTTACTTTATCGTGGATTTTGTAACAGTGGTCAAGGCCATTCACCTGTTATAGAATTCTGTAGACATTTTATCTTCTTCCATTATCCCCATATAATTTCCAACGCGTTTCTGAGAATTCATAGCTGGAATATCTGCTGTACCTATGAATGAACAAAACCGATGTCCTTCTGAAACAAGAGATTTTGACAAATTAAGCTTTTATTTCTTACGTTAGGCTTCATTTATAGGACATCATAGGTTTTGCGCCAACTCTGCACAAATGGCGTCACATCTTCCACTCCATTTTTTGCTGATTCATCTTATGAGTTTCCTTATCCAAAAATAGGCAATGCGGATAAGACTTCTATATCAGAGGCTCCTTCATGGAGTGCTATGATCTCCAGTACATGATGGACACTATGACAATACACTAACACGTCTTGTTACAACCCTATATTGTCATAAGGTTCTGATGGTGTCTGTTATGTGATGGATTCAGCTGGGCTTATTTTTGTTTTTCTGCTCCTTTCAGAAAACTTTAAAGTCATGGCCAAAGGTTGGCATTTTGTGTGAAATTATGTCCAATTTGCTTTATTTCCTCTGGTTTTTTTTTTTGGTTGTTTCATTACGCACAAAGGAAATAAACGTGTATAAAAAAATATGAGTAATTGCAATAATTTTCTTGGAGAAATACTTAATTTTCTGGAACAATTTCAGGGGTGCCAACACTTTCAGCCATGACTGTAAATGCTAACGTAGGTAGGAGCCCGTATTAAGAACGCTGCCCAACTCCTCCACAGTGCTGCTGTTGATGTGATCTTAAAGTGTAACCATTGTTTTCATTGTTATTTCATAAATGAATAGTACACAAGAAAATAAGCAACTTTGTAATATATTTTATCAGACAAATTTGCTTCTTTCTCTGCCAGAATTAATCAGTCATTATCAAAATGTTACTGATTAGATTCTATGGTGGTGGTGGAGGGAGGAGCTAGAGGCAGAGGGAGGAGCTAGAGGCAAAGCTCCTCCCCTCCTCTCCATCCAGCTACATAGAGTCTCATCATCACCATCTGCCATCTCCTATCTCAGTAATGGGAAAGTCTTCACTGAATACAGATTTTACCTCAGAATTGAGAATTTTGATAATGACTGATCAATTCTGGCAGAGAAAGAAGCAAATTTGTCTGATAAAATTATTACAAAGTTGCTTAATTTCATGTGTACTATTGATTTATGAACTAAAAATTAAAACAACGGTAATGCCATAAGCTTCTCTTCAGACGTAGGTAGGAGAAGTCAACCATTGCTTATAGGGGACGCCTCATGAAGACAACCCAGGTCCAGATGCCTTATAAAGACTTATACACATTATAGAAGGAATCACCTCTTTGTAGCCCCCTTTAGTGAGCGAAGTTGGATAGAGTGAAACTAAAAGTGTGAACCCTACTAGGGAGGTCAACGTATTATGTGGACGGCTGTTTATCTGAATGGTTGCCACCTAATTGTACATTTCTCCTGCAATGACCACTGCTGGGCATTATTTGCCTAACAGCAATTTCTGCTGGCAGGAACGTCTGTTAATCAGTTGTCTGACATAACTGTCCACAATTGCCACCAAATAAAGGTCTTCATGGAAATAAGACTTTTGGCCGAGTTAGCCAATATTGGTGGTACTGGATGACAGTCTAAACTGCAAGGGATCTCCTGACTCCTGACAGATGATATCGCGACAGAAAAGGATCTGCCATGTCAGATATCCTACAGTGCTGGCCAAAAGTATTGGCACCCCTGCAATTCTGTCAGATAATACTCCGTTTCTTCTTGAAAATTATTGCAATCACAAATTCTTTGGTATTATTATCTTCATTTAATTTGTCTTCAATGAAAAAAAAATAAAAATTGTCATAAAGCCAAATTGGATATAATTCCACACCAAACATAAAAAAGGGGGTGGACAAAAGTATTGGCACTGTTTGAAAAATCATGTGATGCTTCTCTAATTTGTGTAATTAACAGCAGCTGTAACTTACCTGTGGCACCTAACAGGTGTTGGCAATAACTAAATCACACTTGCAGCCAGTTGACATATATTAAAGTTGACTCAACCCCTGTCCTGTGTCCTTGTGTGTACCACATTGAGCATGGAGAAAAGAAAGAAGACCAAAGAACTATCTGAGGACTTGAGAATCCAAATTGTGAGGAAGCATGAGCAATCTCAAGGCTACAAGTCCATCTCCAAAGACCTGAAAGTTCCTGTGTCTACGGTGCGCAGTGTCATCAAGACGTTTAAAGCCCATGGCACTGTGGCTAACCTCCCTAGATGTGGAAGGAAATGAAAAATTGACGAGAGATTTCAACACAAGATTGTGCGGGTGGTGGATAAAGAACCTCGACTAACATCCAACAGAGTTCAAGCTGCCCTGGAGTCCAAGGGTACAACAGTGTCAACCCTTACTATCCGTCGGCGTCTGAATGAAAAGGGACTGTATGGTAGGATACCCAGGAAGACCCCACTTCTTACCCGAGACATAAAAAAGTCAGGCTGGAGTTCGCCAAAACTTACCTGAGAAAGCCTAAAACGTTTTGGAAGAATGTTCTCTGGTCAGATGAGACAAAAGTAGAGCTTATTGGGAAAAGTTATCAACATAGAGTTTACAGGAAAAAAAAAGAGGCATTCAAAGAAAAGAACACGGTCCCTACAGTCAAACATGGCGGAGGTTCCTTGATGTTTTGGGGTTGCTTTGCTGCCTCTGGCACTGGACTGCTTGACCGTGTGCATGGCATTATGAAGTCTGAAGACTACCAACAAATTTTGCAGCATAATGTAGGGCCCAGTGTGAGAAAGCTGGGTCTTCCTCAGAGGTCTTGGGTCTTCCAGCATGACAATGACCCAAAACACACTTCAAAAAGCACTAGAAAATGGTTTGATAGAAAGCACTGGAGACTACTAAAGTGTCCAGCAATGAGTCCAGACCTGAATCCCATAGAACACCTGTGAAGAGATCTCAAAATGGCAGTTTGGAGAAGGCACCCTTCAAATCTCAGGGACCTGGAGCAGTTTGCCAAAGAAGAATGGACTAAACTTCCAGCAGAGCATTGTAAGAAACTCATTGATGGTTCCCGGAAGCGGTTGTTCGCAGTTATTTTGGCTAAAGGTTGTGCAACCAAGTATTAGGCTAAGGGTGCCAATACTTTTGTCTGGCCCATTTTTGGAGTTTTGTGTGAAATGATCAATGATTTGATTTTTGTTTCATTCTCTTTTGTGTTTTTTCATTGCAAGCAAAATAAATGAAGATAATAATACCAAAGAATTTGTGATTGCAATCATTTTCAAGAAGAAACTGAGTATTATCTGACAGAATTGCAGGGGTGCCAATACTTTTGGCCAGCACTGTATATCCTCTTGTTATCTGATGGCAGTGGCTCTATGAAGAAACACAGGAACACGAGTGTTCGGTTTTATGGGGGACTCAGGAGAGACGTTGGCCAAATAGTCATTTGACGAATGGCTACGTATTGTGTTTGGATGCCTTATGAGTTGTCTCAAAGTACATCAAACACTTGCATTATTTTTCTGTATAAAAATAATTATGTTTTATATCTATAATTGTGAAAAATCCCTCAAAAGTTATTTTTTTCCCATTGTACATACTGTCCAATCTATTGACAGCACGGTATAGAGAAGGAGAAGCTGAGTAGAATGGTATAAAGGTTTTCTGGAAAAGATTCAGTATAGCTTGTATTTTAGATCTGAAATCCCTGATGTTCTTATGTATATGTGTCCAGTGGGTGGTCCTACTAATGACTGAAAGTTATCTGTGCTAGCAGAGCTAAAGGGAAGACTGTCAATCACCAAATAGGACCGCCCACTGGACTCGTATATATAAAACACCAAGGATTTTAATTAATAAAATGTAGGTTTTACTGAAACTTTTTCTAAATAAAATGTACATGTCTGATCTTTACCTCCTGCTCTATAACATCCCAACTGCAGATCGGACACAGATTTCCAAAGGACATCTTCCCTTTAAGTATTAATCCTTGCTGATTACTGCCTCCAGCATTATATGTAATTGTCTCGCTTGAGCAAAAGTGCTCCCTGCAAAGGTTTATCACCATAGAGGAAAACAGGTATTGCTTCTGTTTAATTCATTTAACCATCTGCATTGTTATACAGTACAAAGTGGAAATTACAGCCGTTTCCCAACAGAATTGATATCTCAAGTAAATTGCTTCTTTTCTATTGCTCAATAAACATGGGCATAAAGAAATACGATGTTATTATAAAGTACATTTATGTTACAGAGTGTAATAAAAGTGTTACTTCTGTATGGCGCACAGGGGGCTTCTGTTAATGGACCACACCTTGAGAGCCCCCAGTTCTCCTGCTGATTTTAGCATAATTAGTACACACTGTTCAGGGACCTCAAGGGTAGAAGTGTATCGCCTGCCTGGATCCACAGACTCAGACGGGCTGTAATGGACAGGCTAGAAGGAAGCCACTCACCAAGCAGGACCCCCAGAACCCTGACACACTTTAAACCCTATACAGGGATTTGGAATTGCACAGTGCCCTGGAGATCACTACCTGTGGAAGGCTGCAGTCCGGAGAGTAGTCGTCAGGCAGGGTCAAACCAGGAATTGCAGAACAGGGTCAGAATCGGCAGGCAAGGACGTAATCAGCAAATGAAGCAGAGGTCAAATCCGGATAGGGCAGCGAGGTACAGAAACGACCTGCAGAAGGGTAGTCAGAACACAAGCAAGGTCAGCGCACAGGAATCAAAATGCAAACAGCACAGGAATCAGGAATTCAAACTATCTCTAGCAGTGGTCACATGACAGAAAGGGGAGTAAGAAGGGTGTGGGGTCTTCCCATTGGCTGCAGGTGAATGATGGCAACTTCAGCTGGAAGACACACGTCACCTACAGTCAGCCAGTGGAACTGCAGGTTCCAGGGAAACCCAGCCTGGTGGATAAACGGAGCCTGTGATCCGCAGAGCCACGGGCACCGACTCCTCTCCCATCACCAGCACCGACTCTTCTCCCATCACCAGCACTATCCATGGCGGGAACACGGCGTCGCCTGGCGATCGGAGCAGAAGTCGCAGGAGCGGATTCCGGTGGGGACATGACAAGAAATCAAGCTGTTATGACCTTTTTGTTCCAGTACCTTTTAGCTCCTTACCTTGCTAATTTTTATCCAGACTGTGGACTTATAGAGTTACAATCAAAATTATTCAAAAATTTACAACATTTAGAAGCCTTCTGCTGTTTGAAACAAGAACAATATGACTACCTAAATATAACTAATTCAACAAGCAGTTTCTCTAAATTTGACACTTATAATGACTTCTGCAGTCTCAGAATTGTTCAATCCCTTGATGACAAGCATCTTCATTACTTAGTAGAGCCCATCTGGCTGTTATGACCTGCTGGAGACATGAGTGAAAGCCAGACACTATGTCACAATGACTCTGGGGTAGCAGATAAAGGGGGCCCCTAAGCTGTCCTCAAGCTAGGGTGCCCTATGCTATTCCCTATTCTCAGGAATACCACTGATGGTGGAGATGCCTGAGTCTCCTTCATGGCCCTGCTCCTGACCAGTCCTGATCTGTTTCACCTCACCTTCCCTCCAGCGAGGGAAAAGGCAGGAGTTTAATGAAAGTAAAAGATATAGACAGACAGGGGAACCAATATTTCACACAGCACATGCACACATAGGTAAAGACAATAAGAGATTCAGGAGGAAATGCAAGAGTTGCACAGAAGCTACAAAACAACAGGAGTACACTTCACAACCGCAACAAGCCAAAAGGACATTTTTCAGCAGAAAATCTAGGACACCACACAGACCAACATAGAATCTATAGCTGGCATGGGGAGAAGATTTCCTCCAGCCTAAATAGAAGGGGAGCAGATGTGATTGGCTTCCCCACCACATGTGATCAAAGAAACCTAACAAGCAGACTAGCATAGATTTAACTCTTGCTAGCCTGCCTATGATTCAGCACACAAAAGGTCGACGCCTGAGTCTGCTTGTGTTGATCCCTGACACTAGAGAAACCATTGGGTGGAGTGTCAGAATCTGCAAAGTGAACAGGGCTCGATGCTGCCATGACAGTCAGCAAAGTTTGTGCAAAACTCCGTGACACGCTGACTTTTGACTGATGAATATTAAACCATTCTTCATTGGCAATGACATACAGTTGAGTCAAATTGTTGTCAATAGAGTGTTCCAAATATAAAACTATGAAAGGCAATGAATTTTCCTAGAGATACAGTTGGAAGCCACAACGGAGCATGTATGATGTGGGCTGACCTTCTCTCAACTGCCTCCTTCCTTGGTTAGGAAACTATTCATAAGCTGGCTTTCAGCACTTCTGAGCTCTTCTGGTGATGGAGCCTGACTTGGAGATGCACTTTATTGGTTGTCCTGCTGAACTGTCAATGGAGCTTATTTATGGAGCTGGGGTTCCAGCTACTGATGTGTTAAACTGCACTCATGAAATTGATGTAGAAATGCATTGTTCTCCACAGTGGACCCTGCCAACTTTAGAGGTATCAGTGCATACAAGTTCTATTGAAAGAGCTTGTAAGTACTGCACATGTTCGACCACCGCTTTTAAACTGCAGCGGTGGCTGGTAACCTAAGCAACAAGACAAACAAGAACATAAAGAATTACTCTGCTATTGAGAATGGAGAAGAATTTTAACAACACATAAATTGCAGAAGTTGCTTGTTTCTAACTGCACTTTATAATATCACCCATAAAAGAACAATAGAATGATCATAAAGGTTTTTACCACCAAAATAGAGCAGCATAATGTAGGTGCAGACACCCTGATTCCGCTGATGTTTCACTTACTGAGCTGCTTTCTGTAGTTTTGATAAAACCAGCAGGAGATTATAACTAAAGGTAATGAGCTCTGTGTAAACCCGCCCCCAACATTGATTGGCAGTTTTTCTCCCTATACACAGTGCACACAGAAATCTGCCAATCAGTGGTGTGGGTGGAGTTATTCAAGCTCAGCATTCAGAGGATTGCTAGATCTGCAGCAGATAAAAGAGAGATTTTATCAAAACTTTCCCAATAATTGAAACATCACTGTAATCACAACTGGAGATTATAACTACAGAGCCTATATCCTGTTACCATGTAGTGCTCCGTATTATTTAGCATTGTACATCCCCTTCTCCTCCACTAATTGGCAGCTTTCTCCCTATGCACAGTGTACACAGAAATCTGCCAATCAATGGTGTGGGTGGGGTTATACTGAGCTCAGCATTCAGATGATTGCTAGATCTACTGCTGATAAAACAGAGATTTTATCAAAACTACAGCAAATAGCCCAATATGTGAAACATGGCTGTAATCATAGTCTCTGCCCCTACATCTTTAGCTTATTCCTAATGATAGTTTCACTTTTTAATTCTAAATGCATTGAGCTCCCCCTAGTGGTGATTGCAAAAAACATATTTTAAGAAATTAGCTGCCTATGAGTAAGGAGAGGGGGATTCGGAGATGAGAATTGAAATATACAGTGCACCACCTGCACCTTATACTGTCATACTAACATTTTAAATGCACATTTATTGTAGCTTATCCTCGGCATTGGTTATTCATTGGTACAGTGGAATTTCATGAATTCTTAATTACTCCAGCTTTTCACCTTTTCTTCTGATTCCGTCAATGTGATCCAGTGCAAACATTTAAAGTCCTATTCTCAAAAGGAATTTCAATGTAGTAGATCTCGTAGGGAAGCGTAGGCCAAACGTATGAATTCACAACTGCTTGTCGCATTTACCCAGTTCTGCTTGTGCCTGCTTTACCTCAGCAAATCCTAGAATGCAAAATCCGGCTTGTAAATTGCATTAACCTGACTATCTGGATCATGGACACCATACATTAAAGCATTGTTTTCCTCATAACCCGCTTGTTGGACTTTTTTTCCCTAATTGTTAACAAAATTTTTCCTTCTAGGGGTTTAGAAAACATTTGGGAATTGTTGTATCTGTTCTATAAAAAATAATAATAATACGCTCAGTTCAGTATGTAATGGTAACCCAATCCAAGCCAATACTTTTCCTCCTTTGAATTATCAAATATACTGGTGCTATGAACAAACGGATTACAACAATGTAAGTGGAAGGATGCGGTTACATTCAGCTCTTTTTGATTACAGTATGGGGGTAGAGTAGAAGAAAAGGTACATCACCTTCTAAAAAGGAAAATTACATTTTCAAAGTATGGTCCATTGAAAAGCTACTTGATTTTCCAATAATCATTTTTGTATCCATCTCTCCAGGTTTTCAAGATCTGTAGTTGCTGCTATTCACTAGGAACCTACATTGTTTACTTTCATGGGATTCACTGTAGCTCTGTCCATGATGACAGACACTTAGTTACTGCAGTTATCGATGCTACATGCAGTACTGAGCTGTGTAGCTGTGTGTCCATCACCGGACCAGGCCAGATCTTCATCCCCGGAAGTAAACATGTTGCACTTTACATCCACCGCTGTAATGCAATTTTTCCTTTCCAAGTTTTAGATTTTTATTTTTTACCTCTAAAATAAAAAAATTACATATATCTATCATTATACTGACATAAAAGGAGTTGTCGACTACTCAGACAACAGTTATTGAATTGGAGTGTTTGTCCCAGTTATAATAACAGTGCTTTTACTGAGCTCCGGTGCTGGTGCCCCTTCAGCGCTCTACTGGGGCTCACAGGACATTGTTACATCACATAAGCCATGCATACAGTCAGTATTGCCATCACTCTCCCCAACAGGCAATGCAGCAGTACAAGGCAAAAGTAACAAAATAACAGTTGACACATTTCACAGCTACACTCAGCTGATCAGGTGCATGCAATCACTGAAGATTATGAACAAAATCTCAAGAGTAATCCTACCATGGTATTTCCGTCTGGGTCACAATATGCAATTAAACAGGAAAACTTACAACTTTCAGAAGTCTATCTATGTCAGTCGTTCACTTAACGTGGCACAGTTGTGTGGTAATGCACTGCACCAACAGTTGACTTTAGTAATTAGCTACTATCTCTCTCATTACCGTTCGTCAAGGAGGGAAGTAATGGTTTGGCTCACTTGGATGCTGCTCCAGAACAAATGTCCGTTTTTCAGTTTCTGGTTCTCGATCTCCAATTTTTGGTGCTTTACCACGTAGACTCATCATCTTCCAGTGACAGTGTCGCTCTTCAGCTTCCTCTGGTGACGGTATGTGGTCTCCGGGTTCCTCTGGTTATGGCATGCAGTCTTCAGGTTTCTCTGGTGATGGTATGCAGGCTTCAAGTTCCTCCGGTGACGGTATGGAGGCTTTGGGTTCATCTGGCAGCAATATGCAGCATTTGGATTTCTCTGGCAGTGGTTTTCAGGATTCAGATTCCTCTAGCAGGGGTATGCAGGCTTCTAGTCCCTCTAGGCTTTGTGCTCTTCCAGATGATTCCCCTGCAGATGACAGTGGCTTGCTCTGCTATGCACATGTCTATTCCCCTGATGACCTTAGTACCAATTCCACCTTCCCACTGCCAATTCAGGATTTTTCTATTTGGTAACTGCACCACTGTTGTCACCTGACTTGATGTCCCTTTCTAACTCTTCCCTCGAGGAAACACACTCCTTACAGATTAGGTCCTGGTGACCCTGATCTTCCAGCAGATGGCGATGTTCTAGCATAAATGCCATGGAGAACTGAATTATAGAAATTGGAGATGAAGGGTTAAAAGCCGCATTCCTGTTCTGAAAGGAAAACGCTGGAGATTAAAAGTGATTTTCTTCAACGCGTTTCAGAGTTGAAAACTCCTGAGTGAAGGCTTTTAACCCTTCATCTCCAATTTCTATACTTCACGCTGTGGGCGCTGCTACAGATAAGACCCTATTTGCACCTGTCCCTTCCTAATCTAGTGGAGAACTGAATATGAGTATCTTCTTCTGGCCACCCTCTCACATTCTCAAAGTTACGTTTTAATGCTAGCTTCACATCACATCATTTTTTTAACAGACCCACTTATAGGTCCATGGGTTAAAAGTCAATGGGATCCATGGGTTTTAATCATGGTGAAAAGTGTCTATTTGTCTACATTTGACAAGCTTCAATCTGGATTCATTTTTTTTTTAACAGAACAGACAACTTTTCCAACTTTATTTTTACAAGATCCTTGAACAGGATAATTAAAAATATACATCTATCTTAGACTTATTATTTATCAGCGTTCCCCTCTTTTTTTTATTGAACAGCACAAATATTAGTGAGTGCTGTACTTTCCTCCAACTGGCTGTAGGATCTAAATGTAGAGAGAAACCTCAGTACTGAAATGATGATAAAAAAACCTGCCATAAGTGGTTTTTTTATTTTGATCCGGGGAAAAAAAGTTCAATGTTTCAAACGTTGGTCTTTATCAAGGACCATTATGATGTGTTAAAGCCAGGAATGAGGTGAATGCGGCTTTCTGTAGGTCATAAACAGTCATAAGAACCTCATTCCTTCCTCTCCCACACCACAAATGTCCAAGATAAAGACCGTAGTTGGTCGAAACGTTGGACCTTCTCTTCCCAAAGAGAAAATAAAAAATTAATTTATTGTATCAAGATCCTTTCTTTATCATCATTTTGGTGCTGAGGTTTCTATCTACATTAAGTCAGGACTGTGCTCCTTTCCTCAAGCACAGAACTTAACTGCTGGAACCTTAAGGGTGCTTTACATGCTGTGACATCGCTAGTGATAGCTAGCGATGTCGTGCGCGATAGCACCCTCCCCTGTCGTTCGTACGACATTTGGTGATCGCTGGCGTAGCGAACATTATCGCTACGTCAGCGTCACACACACATACTTTTTCAGCAACGTCGCTGTGACCGCTGAACAATCCCTCCTTCATCATCATAGCGACGTCACTGCGCCGTCACTAAGCGGCCACCCAATAGCAGAGGAGGGGCGGAGATGAGCGGCCGGAACGTGCCGCCCACCTCCTTCCTTCCTCATTGCCGGTGGACGCAGGTAAGGAGATGTTCTTCATTCCTGCGGTGTCACACATAGCGATGTGTGATGCTGCAGGAACGACGAACAACCAGCGGCATGCACCACCAACGACATTATGAAAAGGAGCGACGTGTCAACGATCAGCGATGTCACTAACAGCGCCGGATGTGCGTCACTAACGACGTGACCCGACGATATATCTTTTGCGATGTCGCAGCGTGTAAAGCACCCTTTACGGTCAGCTGGTGGAGTGTACACCTACCGTCTGTGATACTGGAGCTCAGAAAGAATGAAAGCTCTGCTAATGACCTAAACTCTAAAGTTAGAGCTTTTAATCTGTACTGTACTATATTATTTTTAATTTATAATCCTTAAAGACTCTATTTAGCTACTTCAGCCATTAAATGTTCAATGCACGTAGATTACAGGGTTTGAGTTGTCCAAGTCTAAATTTCTCCCATAGAGTTCTTCGTAGAGTTGTCCCACTGTCATACAACATTAGCAATTTTCATTGACTTCAATAAGATGTGATCAGGACCTGCAAATATTTGAGCCTTGGTCTCATATATGTAAAATCATTAACCAGTTTTGCGATTAGTGAGGCAATCAAGCAACTTCATATGTTGTTGGCGCTGTAGATGTTGGCCTTAATGCAGTGGCGTAATTAGAGTTCGATGTACTCCGGTGCAAAATTCTCCCTTTAAAAGAAAATCTGATCTGCTCTTGAGGTTTTTTTTAATTTAATTGTGATGCGACAATCATCGCTTATAATGTTGATAATCTTGTAATGATTTGTTACTGGTTGTTAATATGTCCATAAAAAGATGAATTTTGGATATTTTGTCCAGAGAAAATAAAATCTTGGTAATCCTGTATGTATCAATGTTACCAGTTGAATGGTTTTCTAAGTGGTACAGAAAACCCGTGGCTTGAACAAAAATCACACAGCCCCATGATAAAACCTATTGTGGGCCCTGTCACCCAGTGAGAGTGCTGATGAATTTTTGATCTGATGGTATTGTCAAACATGGGGTTAAAGAGAACCATTGGCAGCATGAATGAGTCACTGAGTGCATGATTGTCTCTGTATATGGAGAAACATTTCATATTTTGGAAGCCACCCAGAGACTATGCTTCTCGAGTGACTAGTCCAAGAGGCAGGTCCCCATCTGCATCTCCATACATAAGAAGAGACCTATTAGTACTGGGAAGCACAGTGGTGAGACGCTGCTGGTGACCAGCCCCTAGCTAGTCATCTAAGCCACCTGGTCCCTGGCAGACTTTCAGAGTTCACTCACAGATGCGTATAACTTAAATAAGCGCAATGCAAGAAAAAATGGAATTGCACTCGGACCCGTGTTATCCATTGAGACAGTGATGATCTGGATTTCTTTTTTATTTAGCTGTATTTGGCCTGAGGAATGAATCACAGTGTGCTGCTTGTGGACATGTAAATTGGACGACACTCTCCAATACAAGTGTATAAATTGGATGCCAAACGAATCATCCTAGTGGCATCTGTTTTTTTTTTTTTTAACAGATACATCACTATTCTGTAGAATAGGACACTGTAATGGTCTAGTAAATGATTGTAGATGAATAATAACAGCTGAGGAAAAAAATGGATTGCACACGGATGACAAGTGAGAAAAAAATAGTCTTCATTTTCTGTAGGAGAAGGGGACCGATTTTTTTATACGTTAGTATGAGCGAACCCTAAAATGTACTTTTTCTCAGGGTTTCAGAGTAAAACATACCTGGCTGAAATTACACTAACCAAACAGTGATGGAAACCTGATCCAGTACCCTGATGAAAATCGAGCACATTTTTTTCACGTATATAAAGGAGACCCTACACTGAAAATCCAAAGTCAGGCCTTTCAAATAAACTTTTCTATGTAGAAAAGTAGTGGAATTTTATTTTTTAACTAGCTGTAGTACCCAGCGTTGCCCAGGATAGTAACTAAAACCCTCTCTTTCTCTCTCTCTCTCCCACTCTTCCACTTTCCTACTCTCCCTCTGTCTTATTCTTCCTCTCTCCCACACTCCCACACCCCATCTCTCCCTCTCTCCCACTCTCTCGCTCTCCCACTCTTCCACTCTCTCACTCTCCCACTCTCCTTCTCTTCCACTATCCCTCTCTCCCACTCTCCCTCTCTTGCACTCTTTCTCTCCTGCTCACCCACTCTCTCTCTCGCTCCCTCGCTTCTATTCACCCTCTCTCTCTCTGACTCTCCCTCTCTCTCCCTCTCCCCACTCTCCCTCTCTCTGTCCCACCCTCCCACCCCAGAAATCATATTAACTGACATATAAGCTGTCTTAGGCCCCCTTCACACACATGTGAAAAACATGTGCGTGTCTTATGTTCCGTTTTTCGGGTCCGTGTTCCGTATTTTATGTCCGTTTCTCCAGTACGTGTGACATCCGTGTGATTGCGTATGCTAGCCGTGTGTGCGTGTGGAATGTCCGTGTGTGCGTGAGATACGTAAGTGACATGTCCGTGTGTTGCCCGTGTGAAATGTTCCGTGTGTGATGCACAATAATGTTGCTACATGCCGGCTGTCAGCAGACAGCGATGCGTGATGAAAATGAACTCGGGTGATCTTCACCCGACTTCATTGTCATACTGCGGCTCTGTCTGTGTGTCGCGTACTGACTAGCGATCACAGATGAAGGACTCACCGGTGATCGCTAATCCCCTGAGTGACTGAAGTGAGCAGCGCGATTAGCGCTGCCGTCACTGAGGTTACCCGCGGCTAGCTGGAGTCCTCCAACCGAGACCGTAGTGAGCGGTGACGTCACTCAGGTCACTCGCGGCCACCGCTGGATCCTCCAACTGTGACAGCAAGTCGCCCGAGTGACTGAAGTGAGCTGCGCGATCAGCGATGAAGTCACAGTTGTGGAGCTCCATATCCTGAGAATACCAGCCTTTAGCCGTGTGGCTTTGCCCTGGCTGGTATCAAAATTGGGGGGACCGCACGCCGTTTTTTCTTAATTATTTTTTTTTTTTTACTGCTCGATATTGTCACGCCCACGGCGGCTGTGATTGGTTGCAGTGAGACAGCTGTCACTGGAAGCGTGTCTCACTGCAACCAATCATAGGCGCCGATGGGCGGGGAAAGCAGGGAATACGAGATTAAATAATGAGCGGCCGGCTTTTTCAAAATAGTAAAAGCCGTCGGAGTTTTTTTAACAGCTGTGCAGCGCAGTGCCGGTTATCAGGGAACGGTGAGTATGAGAGGGGGGGAGACTGACCAACAGACTGAGAGAGGGACAGACAAGAGAGAGAAACTGAGCAACGAACTGAGGGAGATTGACCGACATACACAGAAAAAAAAGATTGACCGACATTGCTTCAAAAAAGCACAAAATGAACACGGACCATACGGAGATGCATCCGAGTCACGTACGTGTGCTCACGGACCCATAGACTTTCATTGGGTGCATGTGTGCGTGTTCCGTGCAGAAAACGGACATGCATCCGTGTAATACTGATACACATACGTATCACGCACACGGACACACGGACCGTACGGAAAAATGCACGTGTAACTCCAAACATTGAATAACATTGGAGTACATGTGTCCGTGTCTTCGGTACATATGGAAGCGGACCAAACACGTATCGGAGACACGTACGTGTGAAGGGGGCCTTATACAAAGAATTTCATTTGTTGCCTACAGCAACCAATCAGAGCTTCTATTAATGATCTGTAGCAAAATATAAGCAGAGCTCTGATTGGTTGCTATAGGCCACCTGATAAATTTCCAGGCTAACTGTTAAAACAGCCAATATATTACCTTACACATCCAAACAAAATGTAAGCAGGTTTTTTGGTTGAATAACTGTACCCCTCAAAACATATGTCTATGACGTTCTCTGAGTAAAATTGGGTGTCTGTTCAAATTTTCGTGATTGTAAATGCAATGGTGCGGATTCCTTTAGCGGACACACACTGTACTTACACTCAGCTTTATATACTAGATGAGCCAAATTTACCTATCAGAAAACATGGAGCACGTACTGTATTTCTGAACACTTTTTTGATCAGTGTAAGTTTATTGAAATAAAAGCAGGTTATCAACGTAGCAGTGAAACAAGAGTGAAGCGAAAGATAGCAATAGTTCAGCACAGTACTCGTATAACAGAACATTAAATCAATAACATTCTATGAGAAAACATAAAAGCACCCCCTTGTTACCAGTAGTGAAATATAAAAAACACATCTGGTAATGGCATCTAAAAGGGCAAAGAATAAAAAAGATAAGCTGCAAGTATAAAAATTAAAATGATATATAATAAAAAACAATATTTTTACATACACCAAAATCAACCTAAAACCTGAACCAAGAGGAGATCCATGTTTTTTTTATATATTTACACTAGACTTTTCAAATAAATGGATCCATTATATCTGCCTTTGATGGAGAACCTAAGGCGGGCTTTACACGTTGCGACATCGCTAGCAATTGCTAATGATGTCGACCGCGATAGCACCCGCCCCTGTCGTACATGCAATATCTGGTGCTTGCTGCCGTAGTGAACATTATCGCTACGGCAGCTTCACTTGCACATACCTGGTCGGCGACGTCGCTGTAACGCCGAACAATTCCTCCTGCGTTCGCGTCACAGTTACGTCACCGCGACGTCACTAAGCGGCCGGCCAATAGAAGCGGAGGGGCGGAGATGAGTGGGACATAACATCCCGCCCACCTTCTTCCTTCTGCATTGTCGGTGGATGCAGGTAAGGAGATGTTTGTCGCTCCTGCGGTTTTACACACAGCGATGTGTGGTGCTGCAGGAATGACAAACAACATCGTATCTGCAGCAGTAACGACATTATGGAAATGAATGACGTGACACAGATCAGCGATTTTTTACGCTTTTGCGCTCGTTCATCGTCGCACCTAGGATTTACACATTGCGATGTCGCTACCGGCGCCGGATGTGCGTCACTAACGACGTGACCCCAACGATATATCGGTAGCGATGTCACAACGTGTAAAGCCCGCCTAAGTGTGGGACCTGCTCTAATTACACACAATGGTCTAAGGATGAAAAATATTATTAAATATTTAGAATTAGATTTTTTTTTCCATTTGACTCATGCATTTAATATAGAGACCACTGCTTTTAGCTCACAAGTAACATTATGACTAAAAAACAGTACAGTATCAGCCCTACCTTATTTCACAATGGACTATGTGAAATATAGAGCTCGTGTAGAGGTAAACCATAACCCTAAGGGCACTGCACACATTGAGTATTTGTTGAGTTTTTTACCTCAGTATTTATAGCCAAAAGCAGAACTGGAACAATCGGGAAAAGTTTAATTTCACCAATTCTGCATTTTTCATCCACTTCTGGTTTTGACTTACAAATACAAAGGTAAAAAACTCACTGTGTGCATGTGGCCTAAAGGGCCATTTACACACTGCAACATTGCTAACAATATATAGTCGGGGTCACGTCGTTAGTGACGCACATCCAGCTCTGTTAGCGACATCGCAGCGTGTGACACCAAGGAGCGACCTTAAACGATCACAAAAAAGACAAAAGTCGTAAATGAGGAAGGAAGGAGGTGGGCGGCATGTTCCGGCTGCTCATTTCTGCCCCTCCTCTGCTATTGGACGGCCGTTTTGTGACGTCGCTGTGACGCTGAACGCACCTCCCCCTTAAAGGAGGGGTTGCTCGGCTGGCACAGTGACATCGCAGAACAGGTATATGCGTGTACCGCTGCCATAGCGATAATGTTCGCTATGGTAGCGATCACCACATATCGCACCAACGACGGGGGCGGGTGCTAACGTTTGTGAGATCGCTAGGGATGACGCAGCGTGTAAAACACCCTTTAGAGCTTAGTTACCATGATTTGTAACTATAGATAGAGGGACACTTCTGCACTGCATATATGAGCACTGTCTTTACCATACCTCCCAACCTTCTCGGTTTCAGCGGGACTGTCCCGATTTGAGGGCTTCCTCCCACATTTCCGCTGATCACTGCTCTTGTCCCGACTCCTCCTCTCAGTGCAGTGAATAAATTAAATCAAGAAGAGCAGCACATAAATTTAACTCTCATTTGGTTTCATATTAGACTGGAACTCATAAGTTCTTTATCTAGAGGCAACAGTTGTACCATTGAGCCACTGCCTATACTACGAGACTCAGGAGGATTTGATAATCTTGACCTGTATTGCAGACAGAGAACTTAGAAGCAAATTATTCAGTTACATAGAGATATATACTGTATCTTTATGTTGGTGAAGGAGGAAGTCAGATTCTTTTGTTGCTATAAAACTAGCATAGTATAACTTTATTATATTTTTCTCCCACCCCTTGGAATCAAACCAGCAGCTTTCAAACACATTACAGCTGCTCTAGCTGTTGAGCCACAAGCTGTGCTGATAGCAGAGAGAGGATTCTATATGGGTGAAACTGCATTGCAGCCTCTGACTCCACAGCAGATTGCACTGGACATAAAGATCAATTGTACAGAGCAATGCTCTATGTCCTGTATTCTAGAGGTAGAGTGAAACATTTTTATGCTTCTAATAAAATTAAAAATAAAAAAATAGAATAATGTAATTATAATTGCATTAAAAAATATATATAGCAAATCAGCAAATAACATGGACAATTGGACATATTTGGTGTCCCTGTAATCGTAACGACCCAAACACAGTGATCACATTTTATGGAGATCAGTAGGCAGGTGTCTGCACCACACAGCACAATATCAATCTTCTCTGATTTGCATATTTGCTGCGGTTTTTATGCATGTTCCCAGATATTTGATACATATTTGCTGTAGATGTGAATCCGGGTTTTTAATGAATTTTAATACTATAGAAATGCTTTGATTTTGTGTTTAAAAATACAACGGCACTTTTTTGCTTGCGTTTTTTTTTCAGCCTCCACAAAGAAGCCTATAGAGAAAAAAAAACCAAAACACAAAAACCGCACAGTTCAGCAGCGTCTTTTGACACAGTGAGAGTGGAGATTTCATGACATCACATCCACATTAGTTGGACATTTAGTCCATGTTCATATGTAGCGTAAGTGCCAGGTTTTTCTGCTGCTTTTTTTTCACATATATTCTGCTGTGTTTAAATATCCAAGCAAAGTGGATGTGATTTCATGGGAAGATGCCGCTGAACTCTGCGGTTTTGGTGCTTTATTTCTCGCTAGAGGCTTCTATGTGGAGCGTAAAAAAATGCATGGAGAAAACTGCAGATACTTTTTAAGTGCATAATTAAAGCTTTTCTGTATTATAAAAAAAAAACCACATAAAAATGCGGTTTCACATCTGCACCAAAAACGCATGAAATAATGAGGAAAAGACATAAGAAAGCAAACCTGAAATAATCAGGGAAGATTGTTATTGTATAATTTGGTGCAGACAGCGGCAGAAACAAAAAACACCAGATTTCTGTAACAAGTTAACTCGGCCTTACAGACGCAAAAAAGCAACATGTCATATAGTGGCGCTTATATAAATATGAGAAAGTTCTGACTGCAACGACTATAAATGAATGAACAGTCTGGGCATTTGCTGAACATCCCTAACTGCCACATGGGTGAGGCTTGGGGTGTGGCTAGAGTAAAGGTCAAAATTTGCCGCACTGCGCCGTATTAGGCTATGTGCCCACGGGAGCTTGTACCTGCGGATGTATCCGCAGGTACGAGCGCATGTTTCCCGCAGCTGCCCGCCGGCGTCCGCAGCTATTTTTAGCTACTAGATTACAGCGGAATAGCTGCGGGAAACATGCGGACAGTCATGCGGCTTACCTGCGGGCGTACCAGCCTCTTATCTCCATAGCGGAGGGCCGGGACATCCGCAGGTAATTCCGCATGAATAATTGACATGCAATTATACATGCGGATGCCTACATCCACAGCATGTTCGGCAGCCGCACTTTCCGCAGCGTGAACACAGCACTCTCCATGTCCCATAGGATAACATGGATGTGACTGTACATGCTAAAACCTGCGGATTTATCTGGAAAATCCAGAAAAATCCGCAGGTTTTCCGTGGCAAAATCCGCACAAACAAGCTCCCGTGGGCACATAGCCTTAGAGTTGAGTGAGTACCTAACTATTCGTACTCGCTATACTCATAATGAGTACTGTCTAATACTCGCATATTCATTCTGAATAGTGTGTGCAATGCAAGTCAATGGGGAAAACTCACAAAGTAATGAGTAACCCGAATCCCGTACTATTTGTGCGAGTAGTGAAAAGTGTGAAATTCGGGTTACTTGTTACATTGTTAGTTTTCCTAATTGACTTTCATTACACATGCTATTCGGAACAAATACATGAGTATTAGACAGTACTCATTATGAGTATAAGGAGTAACGCATATATCCTGATTTTCATTATCATATGTTGTATGCTAACTCCACTACTCAATTATATAAACAAGGAAAAACAGGAGTAATTCCACATTTCAGAAGTTAGAAAAATTATTGTATTACATCAATTTACTAACAACCACAATAAAAGACATACATTAGACACTTTAAAAATTGAAGTGTGACAGTGTAGAAAACACACATAGATGGGGAGAATTAAACTGGCTGAGTATCCAATGCTGTTATTTTTTACAAATGGACAGAGGGAGCCCAAGCTGGCTTTTCCCCTTGCTATGAAAAAATAACAGATTATGGAACAATATAGTATGGTCTACAGGAACGTATACATATATGTGTAAGCTACCCGGTATATTATGTCATATTGTCACCAATTAGTGGGTTAGCTCATAAAGTGCACCTGTGCATCCAACATAGCATACATATAGGCCACAATTCACCATTGGGTATACTGGTAAAGTGCTTTGTGCATACAACAGGTTAATCGCTGCAAATTTTAATTATCCAAAGAGTTGATATAACCACTACATCAAGTCTAATGACAAGGTCATAGTAAGGTGAAATCACAGACATATAAACCAGATATAGATAATAACACTGTACTCCTGGAATAAGTGTGGTAGTAATAGCTCAGCATAAACACCTGCACATATTAATCAGCTGTAATCAGTCAAAATTGACATCTTATTCTTTACAAAAATATATATCAGGTCACTCAGCCTGCCATTGCATCACATTACCCATAGTAAAATTGGTAGATCAGCACTGTTCAACCTCCACCTCATTATGAGTATAGCGAGTACAAATAATTAGGTACTCACGCAACTCTACGCTGCATACTTTCTCCCTCTTTCACGTCTTCAAAGTTAAAAGGTATGTCATTACTATATTGTCCATCATGTATATGTGAAAACCTGGCCCCTGCTCTCTGCATGCAATCTTGTGTATACGTCTTTGAGGACAGAGCCACAGATGAAGTTGGGGCATACCCCTCACCCTTCCAGGGCAGCGGCAAAGCTCCCGAAAGTCAGCATTGTCCCACTGCTTTTGGGACTTATGGAGGGTATGGTAAATTAGTGCTCAATGATGGATATGTAGTCATAGACTCTGAACCTATACGATCATCTGCAGTACTTCTGATATACTGTACTCAGCCAAAATCCTGCTGAAAATTCAGAGATCATTGAGAACCCTTTTCTCAGCAGTTACACCCCTCAGATGCTGCAATTAAAATGACCACTGCAGCTACGGATTTTGTCAGGAGAGTACCTCAGTGATGGGTAAAACTAGTCCAACATTAACAAAATGGGATAATTCACCTCACTACATACATCTGATTTGGCATCTCCATTACGTAGAACATGGTGTCCACAATTTCTGGGAAAATAAAGGAAATTTGCCAGTTCCAGTGACCCCTGACCTTATTTATATGAAAATTAGTTAAACAAAAGTGCTATGGAGAAGTATAGAGGACATTTGAGGGGGGGGTCTCTACTCTCTGGTGAGTCTAACAATACCCATCGTATGTTTACATTGATACCACTTGTTTCTATGGAAACCCAAACTTTGGCATCTTATTTAATTAACATGAGGTGTTGTGGGTTTTTGCCCCTCACCTCTTCCCGCACTTGGGCTTATTCCTTATTTTATATACGTTTTATACCATGAATAACCTCTACTGTACATAGACTTTGTACTGACCATGAATGTTGTCCCTTATCTGATGTTTTTTATTAAATTTAGTTCTGTGTTGCCCCCATTTAATTTATTAATTTTAATTTTAGATTCCCCAAAAAACTATGTTTATCCTTACCTTATTCAATTTTTTTCTTTTTGTTGATTATCATTTTTTGTGATGTAGACTAATTTTATATTCTTATAAGTTATTACTATTTGTAAGTTAATATTAAAAAAAAGTTGTCTCTTCTGGACACCCTCTTCTCTTCTTGAGAAGCTACTGGTGTTTTATCATCGAGTACTTTCGTCCCCTATATACAGAACAGACCAGCACAGGCAGCACAATGCAGCGACGTTCTTGGAGGCAGGACACTTCCTTTTTGGAGTTCATAGGTCTATAGCAGCCTACAGGATGTAGAATGGTTGGAAGGGAAACCTATAGCTCTCTGCTCTACTATCAACATTTTTATGTTGATGCTGATACAGAGCAAAGTGTCGCCCACCTGGGGATCTTGGCCACCTGGATATGGAGCTATGGCATGTGCACTGTTCCAGATATTCAGCACTTGCGATGTCAATTTTTTTAGGCGGAAAATGTAAAACATAGTTTTATATTCTTATTTTTCTTTTGAAATTTTGCAACTCTAAGAATTTTGTTCCTAGGAGAACCACCCTAGGGCTCCTTCCCCCATGCTGCACCATTATCACAGTTATAGACTCCGATATTTAGGAAATCTGTTATTTTCACAGTTTAGTGCTGCTACAAGTATCAGCAAATAGTTCAGCTATGTTTTCCACCTTTAAGACGTCTTTGTAGTTTTGTGTGTAATATGAAACATTGAAGTCTTGTGAATTGTTGAAAGATTTTACAATTTTTTGTTCTAATGCCAAAATATTCTTGCATTCTGTATATGCACCTCTCCCCAAAACCTAACCTGAATCATCAATTAACATCATCTATAAACCTCACCTTTACTAAGTATGCTCACTAACATAAACCTTAGTGATTTTAGTAAGCGAACGTCTCGCAGATGTATATATATATATATATATATATGTATGTTCTTGGAAGGTCATACCACCAACTGAAGGCCTGAAAAAGATTTACCATTTGTAAAAAATATCTGTTTCTGTCTCTTGTGATATATTATACACACAAGCTGAACCCTAGTATTCTAAAATATTACTAGTTTACTACAAACATCATGTATTATTATTGATATAGAAAGATACTGATAGAGCCATTGACTATAGCATCAATATATATAGTACTTTTTGCAATAGGGATTAATAGAAATTGTTTAACTCACCATTTCAATGGACGATAATATCAATATTTGCAAATATTTCCATTATTTTAAACAGCTACTATGGTTCTTTACCAAAATACATTTAACCCCAAAATTTCCCTGAACTACCTACTTGATTCTAGATACCAAGCGTTGATGGTAGACGAGGGTGCATTATAGTCATAGAAATATATGAGGATGCCATATACAGGATCTCTATGGTATGGTTCTCAAATTTTGCCATATGCATCAGGCTAAACCTTGGTCCTGTACATTGTGACTGGGCAAAAGTTGGTTCAAAAAAAGCCTGTATTAGCCCAGTGATAGCTCAGATTAATAACTAACTCTCCAGATAGTCTGTCACACATATTATGAGCAAATTTGGTATTCTGTTGGAACATATGATTTCCTTTAAACATATTTGGCAAATTGATTTCCATTTTCAATTGGACAGAAACAAAGAGTTAGATTTCACAGGAATAATGGGAGGTAGGCTCTACCAGCTCCTATAACCAATGCTTGCAATTCACTCAACATTGGCTTCAGAAGATGGCTGGCAAAATGTCTGGTCAACTGCTGTACCACAAAATCCTAAGATCCTCTCATCAAGGTCAAATGTGATAAAGTTCATGGCTGTAAAATATTTCTTTCTTTTAGTTTGCAGAGGAATATGAGGCAACTGAAAAGCTGGCTGCCTAGAAACCCAATGAAGCTTGACAAAGAGGCCCTTCCAGATCTAGAAGAGACAGATTGTTATACGGCTCCATTCAGCCGAGCTCGCATGCATCAGTAAGTGAAATTCTGCAAAGTTTGTATTAAATCATACAGCTAAATCTGCTTAATCACATTGGAGTAAGAAACTTGGGAAAGTTGTGCCCCAGTATATAATTGTTATAGATCTGTTCTACCTAAATGCATTCGAAATTATGTGGTGAGGGGGGTTCCCACACCATACAGTAAAGGCATATCACTTATTTATGTTCACTTTATCATTAGACCATTGGGGCCAGAATATTCTGAAGGGTTCACAAATGTATAGCACTATGAATGTCCTAATCCCAAAATCTTGGATGGATCAATAAAAATCCTGAATGTGTATAGTCTGCCATTCTGGCATTTCACAAGACGGTCCAGTATGAATAGCGCGCACATACTGTATCTATATGTACAAATGAATTGCAGCCAGATGCTCACAGCACTGATAAAGTAATATGGCTACAGCGAGATGACAAATACCACCGCAAAATAAATACGGACAATACGCAACGCACTGACATTAAGTCAATAGCGCATGCGCTAATGCATTTCCATAAACATCGTATTATGAGGATGGTTAACACAATTGTAATAACGGAATACCATTAAAACAAAAATACTGTCCATACACCACTACTGTGTTTCTCTGGAAATAAGCCCTACCCCGAAAATAAGCCCTAGTCACGGATTAATAATAAAGTGTCGATGCAGCTAAAAAAGTTAAATATACTGTAGGACATCTTATTATAGTAAGCAAAACAACATAAAAAAAAAGAGAAAGGGAAGACAGAAGACCCTGCAATCATATTCACCAGATGCTGAATGGGAAGACCTGCAGAGGAATGCATTAAGGACCTGCTGTGTAATGCACACCCACACACATCAGATTGCACACACAGAATCACACATCAGATCACCCACACACACTCACCACATCCGATGATACCGATTACATCTGTCGGGCAGGGGAACCTGGGCACAGTGCAGTGGAGAGCGAAGATCTGCGGTGGAGAGCATGGAGGACCTGCGGTGGAACGCATCAATGTGTTCCACTGCAGGTCCTAAATGCATTTCACCTAAGGTCCTCTAGCTCCACTGCACTGCATTCTAGGTTCCCCTGCCGGACAGAAGCAACAGGTGTCACCAGATGATGTGTGTTTGTGCGCGCCATTGTCTGTGCAATCTGATGTGTGTGTGTGTGCGCAATCTGATGTGTGTGTGTGTGTGTGTACGCGATCTGATGTGTGTATGTGTGATCTGATGTTAGTGTGTCGGCCAGAAGCAAGGGAGGACTGCTGTGGAGCATACCTGCTGAGATCGCACGCCGCAGATTGCAGGAGGACCTGAGAGTGAAGCAGACGTCCGGGGACTGGTATGAGTCTCTTGGGACAGGGGGTCTGCTTTTTCAGGGGGTAAACTTACCCCAACCTGTGCTTCCCAGAGAATAAGCCCTACCCCAAAAATAAGCCCTAGTGCATTTTTTCAGGGCCTAAAATTATATAAGACAGCGTCTTATTTTTGGGGAAACATGGTATGTGCACATTCTGGAGGAGCGATGCACTTCTTCCTCCTAATCAGTGCATTATTTTTGAGCAATTGGTGCAGGTTTTAGAACTTAGATCCTACCGATCTGCAGGGCATTTCACATATTAATATGGAGGGTTTTCTTTTTTTTGTTTGCGTTTGCTTTGCAGAGTTCATTCTCCATAGATCCCACAACGCCCACAGTAAGCTGTTCTCATTTTCACACAGTGTGTTTAGCAGGATGACATTACCATTAGGTATTTATATCCAAGCACAGATTTGACACTTGTCTTGTTATGAAACATGAGAAAGCTTTTCAGAAACATCTGAACAAGATGAATATTTTCCTTTTATTAAACTGAGCTATCATTTTGGCACTAACATAGGGTGAGCTCTAAGGTTACAGTTGTAGGAAAGATCTATTTTAATTTACGTATAAATCCTTGGCATTAGGAAGTAGCAAAAATATTAGAAGTTAATTTCTATCCTTGATACAGTCATCATTTTTATATACATCTGACTGTTAGGTTCTCCCCTAGTTGGAAGGATATATTAGATTCACTATGATCTATTCTGATCTTTTTTTTTTTTTTTTTTTTTAATCTGTTAAGGCGGCTAGGCCTTGTAAAGTGCTGAGTTTGCAAATTACAAGGGGTGTTAGAAAGGCAAATTCAGCCTTAACTCTTACTATTTCACACAAGTCATAATTCTCAACAGTAACAAAGGTCAATAGAAGGCCATTCCATATTAAATGCTCCAATCATTGTTTCCAAAACTATACAATTTTTAAAGAATACCTGTCAATTTAATTATTATTTCATAGATCAGTAGAACATATGAAAATAATTATTTTTCTAATTTTTTTTATTAGTGAAAACTGCTTTTTTCTCCTACTGGGCTCATCATTTATTCTCAAAATTCTCAATTTATGGGTAAAATCTGTATTCAGTGAAGACGTTCCCATTATTGAGATAGGAGATGACAGTTGGTGCTCACAAAAAGTCTATGGAGAATTGGAACTGTCCTTTCAGGAGAACTTGCACTAAAATGTCTTTATCTGCCTCCAGCGCCTCCCTCTGCCTTGAGCGTCTCCCTCTGACTCCAACTCTTTCCTCTTCCTCTAGCTCTTCCCTCTGCCTCCAGTGCCTCCATTTGCCTCCAGCTTCTCTCTTTGCCTCCAGCACCTTCCTCTACCTCCAACTATTCCCTCTGTCTGTAGTGCCTCCCTCTGCTTCTAGCTCTTCCATCTGTCTCAATCACCTTCTTCTGCCTCCAGCTCCTCTCTTTGCCTCCAGCAATTTCCTCTGCCTCAGACTCCTCCCTCTGCCTTTACTGCCTTACTCAGCCTCCAGCTCCTCCATCTGCCTTTAGCTCTTTCCTCTGTGTCCAGCTCCTATCTCTGCCATAAGCTCCCCCCTCTACCTAGAACTCTTCCCTCTACCTAGAACTCCCTTCTCTGCATTTAATGCCTCCTTTTGCCTTTAACTCCTTCCTCTGCCTCCAGCTACTCCCTTTGCCTATAGCATGTCCCTCTACCTCAACTCCTCACTTTGCCTAAAGGGCATCCCTATGCCTCCAGCTCCTCCCTATGTCTCCAGCTCCTCCCTATGTCTCCAGTTCCTCCCTCTATCTCAAGCTCCTCCCTCTGCCTCCAGCTTCTGTCTCTGCCACCAGCTCTTCCCTCTGCCACCAGCTCTTCCCTCTGCCACCAGCTCCTCCCTCTGCCACCAGCTCCTCCCTCTGTCTCAAGCTCCTCCCTCTGTCTCCATCTCCTCTCTCTGCCTCCAGCACCTCTCTTTGTCTCCAGCTCTTCTCTCTGCAACCATTACCTCCAACACTTCCTTCTGCCACCAGTTCTTCCCTCTGCCTCCAGCTCCTTCCTCTGCTTCTAGCTCCTTCTGCCTCTAGCACCTCCCTCTTCCCACTCCTCCCTCTGCCTCCAGCTCCTCCCTCTATAGAATTTTAAAAGCACCAATTGTCATTTTTTTTTCTCAGTAATGGGAAAATCACTGAATATGTGGTGCCCCTGACCTGGTCAGGCACCACTGAGTACTGCACCCATGCTGGGTCAGTATGAAACAGGTAATCCCAAAGGCTGACTAGGGTGTAGACACACAGACACTTAGTAATCAGAACACACACACACATTAGAGGGGACCCCTGGGCAGTCCCAGGGAGGGGGCGTAGCCCTCGCATCTCAGTTTAGTGTGGGGCTGTAGTGAGCTGGGAGAGGAGTTGTGCAGTGGCAGTCATAGGAGAAGGTGGTGAGCAGCCATGTCTGAAGTGCAGGGCAGAAGGGCGAAGCTCTGTCAGACCCTGCACGTGCAGTGGCTGTTGACGGAGGACAGCATCACCACAAAGTTGCTTTGAAAGATGCCCGAATAGAGGTAGAAGTACGAAGTCGAGTACGGGAACTTCTGGTGATGAACGCACACATGGGGTACAGGTCCCCAGAGCAGAAATCTATTTAGTGGAGCTGCTTAATCCTGCCGGTGGGGTGGACAAGAAGTCCCACACCAACCATACAGAACCCGCAGCATCAACAGCAACAAGGAGGCCCATAAGGAAGATCGAGCCTGGAGCCATCTATCCTTGGTCCACGCTGTCAGCAAACAGGTCAGAAAGGGAAGAACTGCAGCAGCGACTTCCCTGGACGCATCCCACGATGCACTTGAAGTCAGGGGTGATCCGAAACCTAGGTGCAGGAAGGCGAGTCAGCAGTCATCCTTATCTCACCCTGAGGGAAACCTGGTTCCCCCTGGTTCATCATAGCATCGCCCGGGTTGACTCACAGCTACCATCTGAAAGTGAGTAAAAACCCTGAAAGACATTGTTGCTTGTGTGTGAGTTCTTCTGCGACCTATGGTACTACACACATACACTGGGCCCTGGGGCCAGCCTCACTCTCGGGAGGCCACAACAACTAACTGCATCTACCATCAGCCCCAGGCACTCCCTAAATTGCAGGGGCGGTCACCCTCTGACCGCAATTACCGAGAGTGGCGTCACGATTCCCATTGAAGTTAACCTGACCTACCTGTGGCCAGAAGAATCCCAGCACGTGAAGTCCCTGGAGACCCTGAGGCGACCTGAAGGTAATGCGGGGCTCCACATCTGGCGTCACGAACAGGATCAGGACTAGACCTGTTAAGACAGGTGACCATGTGCCTTGGAGGTCCGTTTGAAATGTTTGAAGCGCTGCCATGTTGCCACCGCAGAAAGCACGCCAAGAAACAACAGCAACCCGCGCAAGAAGAAGTAACTGTCCACGAAGAGGCGTGGCTATCAGGAAGAGAACTCCTGAATCGCTCAGGCGGAGTGCACAGAGAAGATGAGGGTGGATCTGACCCTAAACGCCGAGAAGGTTCTAGACGGCTGCAGAAAGTGAAGCTGGGAGGTTGCAGAGAGAACTTGGTGAGCAGCGACGCAGGAAGAATGGCGTCCACATGCAGTGACCCAGAACCAGGCTCCGCTGCCTGGTGGGACTGGGAGCTTGCCCAGTTCTGTGACTGGCTACAAGTGAGGATCATGCAGCAAGTAATGGAGGGGCGCACAGAGCTCCGGGAGGTGGCTGCAGCAGTTCGGGCCTACGAGAGGTGGACCGCGCGACAAGTGCCAAGCCGAGAGGTGACCACCCAGACCCCAATACTGATGCCTTTGGGTGAGTCCCACATTGCCCCTGCCCGCTCGGGTACGCTGACTCTGCCAGCGCTGTCACCGGAGGCGATTCCTGCAGCGATGCCCGCTGAGATCCATGCTGTGATGCTTGCGGTGATCCCCGCTGAAGTTCCTGCTGAGACCCCTGCTGCAACACCACGCCCGGCCAGACCAGACCCAGCCGCAGCAGTGTCCCGTCCGGCCAGACCAGTCCGCAGCCACGCCACATCCGGCCAGCCCAGACCAGGCTGCAGCAGCGTCCCGTCCGGCCATACCAGACCAGGCCGCAATGCCGTCTACCCCAGCCTGCAAAGCAGAGGCAGCCACCGCGCCCCAGCCGCCGACCGAAGGACCGGGTTCTGTGTCCCCGCCGGGAGAAGACCCAGTATTCTTGCGGCTCAAGGAGGAGCTGAGCGCACATTTCCCTAAAGACCTGGTGGACAGATACATAGTCCCCAGGCGGTCACCTGGACCCGGAGCGGTCCCAGCAACTTCTGCGGCTAGGAAGAGCCCACCACCCTGGCCTTCTGATGAACGTCTGTCCCCAGCGCTGCTGCCGGAGCAACCGGAGGAGTGCTCAAGATCACTAAGGGGGAAGAGGAGAGGCCTGGAGGCTGAAGTGCCAATTCCCGAACAGCTGGTGGAGGATGCAGCACCCTTAGGAAGTAAGGGAGGCCCGGAGGTCGAGATGTTGCCCTACTCCCACTGGGAAGAGGTTGTGACACCCCCTGCCGCAGAGGACACATGGGATATCCTCATGCCCAATATGAGTGTCACCTGGGAGCCGACAGACAGCGAGGTGACGGTGATGCGGAGGGCAGCCAGCCGAGTACGGCGCCCCACAAGAGCAAGACCACCCCCTGTGCAGCATTCCCCAGACAGGCAGAAGGAAGAAGTGACAGCCCAAGATCTGCAGGAAAAACAGTCCCTCAGAAAAGCCCAGCACCAGGTTAGAGGTCCTCTCTACCGTGGAGTGGTTGAGGAATTCAGCCTGAGAAGTGGCTACGGCTTCATAGTAGCGCCTGGCATCAAGTAGGGCATTTTTATAAGTCGAAGGGATGTCCGGTCCCATCTGCCCAGAGAACACCCTGGCCGTGATCTACACAATGGAGATCTTAGTTTACCAGACACCAAGGGGAACGAGGCTGGTATGCACTGGACGTAGTGCCATGCCCAAGGAGCTCCAGCTACAGCCCAGCAGCTTCTACCAAGTCCTCAAGGTTAACACCACAAGAAAAAGACAACAAACAAGACACAGATAAAGAACAAGACAAAGAAAAAGACAACGAAAAAGATAAAGACACAGCAAGCACTACAGAGGAAGACACAGAAACCTCAAGGACCTAACTTAAAAGCCACTGGTTTATAATGATTATAGCAGGAGCCTAGCTGCCCATACATGGAGGATTGCAGTCCAAATAGCGGCATTTTTCCCAGATATGGATGTTTTTAACCTAGATAGTGGCTTTTAAGTTAGGTTCCCGGAATACAGAGATATACCTTGCCATTTGGTTTCCGGGCTTACATGCATTGGCCAATACATAAACTAAATATCTCTCTTTTGCAGTAATGCAGTGCCATATTTTCCCTAGTACATTTTTGTTTATGGGGCCTGGCTCACCTACGACAAGGGAGCATGCCTGTTTATGGGGCCTGGCTCTCCACCACAAAGAAGCAGGTACTCTTCTTGAAGTGACCCTGACTGAGAAAGCCGCGTGTTGTGAATGTCAGTTATGCTTTTGCTGCTGTGAGGCTCCCTCTTGTGGCCAGGAATAGTTTGGACAGAGACCAGGTGTGTTGAGCAATGGGCATTTCCATTGCTAACTCTCTGCCTATTTAAACCCTGGTCTGCTGGCAGGCTATGCCGGATGTCAGTTGTTCTTTTTTCACCAGCCTGCTTCATCTTGCTCCAGACCACTTCTACCCCAGATAAGTGCTTGGCTCTTTATTTGTTGTTTGGTTCTTTTTGCTCTTGTCTGAGTTTGTCATTTGCTGTGGTTGTTGTCAGTTTGTTTGCATGCAGGGATCTTCCCTCTCAGTTGCTTAGCTGGGAAGCTCCCTGCAGCTATGTTTGGAGTATTGCTCCTATAAGTCCATGTGTTTGTTGCTTCTTGAATTGGTATGGTTCCTGCTTTCTGTTCGTTGGTATGACAAGAGCGCCTGGTATAGGACGGAGTTCAGATCTAGCGATCTGAGGGCTTTTTGTGCTTTCAGGTTTTTGGATTTTTGCAGGCTTTTTCTCTGGCCACCATCAGTCCCTTTCCTATTCTGTCCTATTTAGTCAGTAGGGCCTCACCTTTTGCTTATCCTATCATCTATCTGTGTATTGTGTTTTCCTATATCACCGCAGTCTTTGAATGTGGGGGGCTTGCTATTCTTTATCTATTTTCTAAGGCAGAGAGTTATTCATCTTTCCTTCCTTTAGGATAGCTAGTTCTCCGGCTGGGTTCGCGGTGCACAGGATGTTAGTTCACCCCTCGGCTACCTCTAGTGTTGATGGTTAGTAAGGGAATGGCGACCAGATTAGTTGCTAATGCTCTTGTCACCTTTTACCAATGATTTATGGTGGTCTTCCATGGTTCCGGATCATAACAGCCCGGGTTGACTCACAGCTACCAACTGAAAGTGAGTAAAAACCCTGAAAGACATTGTTGCTTGTGTGTGAGTTCTTCTGCGACCTATGGTACTACACACTTACACTGGGCCCTGGGGCCGGCCTCACTCCCGGGAGGCCACAACAACTAGCTGCATCTACCATCAGCCCAAGGTGCTCCCTAAATTGCAGTGGCGGTCACCCCCTCACTGCAATTTCCGAGAGTGGTGTCTCGATTCCCATTGAAGTTAACCTGACCTACCTGTGGCCAGAAGAATCCCAGCATGTGGAGTCACTGGAGACCCTGAGGCGACCTGAAGGTAATGCGGGGCTCCACAAATACAGATTTACAAATTTGACCAATGAATTAAGAATAAAAAAATAATCCAGGAGGAGAAAAAATTTCTCTGTAAAATATATTACAAACTTGCTTATCTTCATATTTAATATTGATTTTATTAAATCAAAATTAACAGTTATTCTTTTAAAAAAAGTCACACATAATTCTGGTTAAAAAGACAAATACTGCCTCTTTTTTTTCTTGATCAAACTTTCATTATTGCGGAAAAATAAAAATAGCATAACGAATACTGCTGAAATACCCTGAGCTATAAAAAATTATGTTGTTTTTCTTATAGGCAGAATCACTGTTTAAACAAGCTGTTAAGTGGCTGCCGATCAGCTTCATATAGCAGATCTATGGTTGGTTAAAAATTGTAATTAACCAGTGTAAAAGCACCTTAGGTCTAGGTGCCTGAGTCCATAGTGACTTTTCACAGACAAGGCTCATCTCTGCAGACTGCCATCTTCTCTGGTCTTCCACAGCAAAAAACTGATACAGTGCACTTAAAAATAACAGTGTCATTATGATGCCACCTGAATACAAATAACAACCTATGCTGTGTCCCTGAAAAAATAATGGCTCCTCACTGTGCTAACTGAAAAACTTACCCCTCATCGACTCTATTATGGTACATAGTCTGCACACTATTCTCTCCTATAAAATATGTCCACCACATCATCCTCCTTATATATTATAAAACCTACTGTTACGGGGGGACCGGCAGATTAGGACCAGGGGGTATAAATCCCAATCGCCAGTCGGGGCCCACCGTGCTCTAGATGGCAATGGAGCTGCTGGCACCCTGTGAGTTAGGCGGAGACTATAGAGCTGATGACTCAAGAGACCTGGGAACCGGTCACGTGTGTAGAGACACGTCAGACCGGACGACAACCCAGTTAGCGTTTCGGTGGAATTTGCGCAACCCCAACCATGTGTGCAGGGAACACGTCAGGCCGGATGGTGACCAGGACTACCTGGTGTTGACCGAGAAGACCGCTGCGACACCGCCCTGTCAGCCACGTGTGTCAGACACGACAGGCCGAGCGATCCTTCGATTAGCGTTTCTGGTCACTACGCGAATGGTCACGTGTGTAGAGGACACGTCAGGCCAAGGGATCACACCAGTAGCGTTGACTGGGAATCCAAGGAGGATAATTGGTTCACACACCCAATCCTGGAACACCCTGTTAACTCCACAGGGGTCCAGGGGTATGCTGTCCATGCGCGTAGGAGGCACAACCGGACAGGTGACGCAACAGGTATGCTGTCCGTGTGCGTAGGAGGCACAACCGGACAGGAGACACAGCAGGTATGCTGTCCGTGTGCGTAGGAGGAACAACTGGACAGGTGACTCAGCAGCCGCAGCCCGCTTAACGCCACTGGACTGCCATAGCACAACAGGACTGGTAGCAAGGAAGCACGGCGCCTGACCCTCATGTGCTGAGCCACGATTCTTGGTGTGACAGGCACCGTTCGCCTAGCCCTACCTACCGCTTCCAACAAAGCTTATGCCACCATGAACTCTAAGTGAATCTGAGTGAAGACTGCGCACCTCCATGTTGTCTCCAGCCCCTTTTATCACCTAGATGCGCCCTAAACCCAGGTTGGAACCACCAAGGTCCATTAGCAGAGTGCCATATCATCAGCGACATCACCAGCAGCCTATCCAGAACCGCCACGTCACTGATGACCTCATCGCAGCCATGCCCCAAACCCTTCACCAGTCATCGTCTGACAACCAATGGTGTGGTGCCAGATCATAGGGGCGGGCCTCTGCAAGCCAGTCTGGAGTGGCCACGTCATCAGAACACCTGACACCCTCTGCCCTATCAGGGTCTGCCACCTCACGGACATGCTCAGTGAGGTCCTTACCGGACCTAGCCTCTGATGCACTAAGTGCCTGAGCATGCTCAGTAGCCTGAACAACAGACTCAGAAATCAGACTATCTGCCTGAGCATGCTCAGTAGGCACATCCAAGAACTTAGACACAGCATGAAGTCCAAGTACCTGTGCAAAGAAGCTGTTAGGATTAATTGTGGGAGCATGTCCAGTAGCCTGAACTGAGGACTAAAGGGTACATTACATGCTGCAACATTGCTAGCGATCTCGTTAGCGATGTGAAATTCTAGATCGCAAGTGCGATCTTTCGAGATCGCACATAGGTTATTTTATGCATATGCGATCTTGAAAGATCGCACTTGCGATCTAGAATTTCACATCGCTAGCGATATCGCAGCATGTAATGTACCCTTTAGGCCCTGGCTGGGGTAAATCGGCGCGCACATGCGCACTAGCCGCCTCTCCACACTTAGACGTGGTGGAAGAAGCAGCCAACTGGACGACCCAAGGCACGGCCAAGAACGGCAGCCGGCACCTGGACGAAACAGGAACCGCAGCAGGCTGCTTGCGGCTATGGCGGCGCCGGTTCGTAACACCTACAAAGAATTACAAGTGGATAAGCCAAATAGCTAAAAAAGTATATTTTTATTAGAACAATTCTTTAAAAACATACATATATAAAAGATAACATAAGGTCACTACCAGATAACCTCAGGCGATCAAACATAGTTGTCTATAAGAAGCATGATGCACAGGTATGGTATATGTGAAAAAGACTGTAATTCAAGGAGCCTGAGAGAGAGAGAAGAGAGCTGAGGGTAGACTTCATGTAGAGGGTAAGTATTTGGAGCAAGACAATAGTAGTGACTGCTCAAGAGTAGAGATGAGCGAACCGGTCCCGGTTCGGCTCGAGGCCGGTTCGCCGAACGGGGGTCCCGTTCGAGTTCGGTTCGTCGAACGTTCGACGAACCGAACTAGAACCAATAGGCTATAATGGGAGGCAATCACAAACACATAAAAATGCATTATAAATGTACACAAACAGTTAATAAACATTGCCATAACACTTACCGGTCCTCGCGATCCCTTCTGCACTCTGTCTCCTGCCGCTATTCCATCCGATGATCGCTGAATCCTCCCGGTGACCTGCACTGCCAGCAGAGAAGCAGGACCTATCGTGACGTCAAAATAGCCATGTGACCAGTCACGTGGCTATTATCTCATTGGCTACAGACTGGTCACATGACTATGACACGTCATGTAGGACCTGCGAGTGCATCTCTCCGGTACACGGTGCACATATGTGTATCGCCGTGTACCGGCGACATGCTCTAGCACACGGTCGACTCCCCGTTCCGTTAGGGACCGGCTGACACAGCCGGTCATTAACGGAGATCACCGTTGCCATAGCAACGCAGTTAGCGGTGACGTCACCGCTAACCGCGGCTCCGGGAGCACCGTTGCTATGGTAACGCGTCTGTCAGCGTTACCGCTGTTACCGCTAGCAGCCAGCAGTGATCACTCACGGAGTGAAGGCTGCACGCTGCTTCCCGATTGTAGTGAGCATTGTAGTTAGGATGGAGGTTCCCCAGCCCCAAGTGATGCCCCTCACTACAATCGTCACTACTACTACACTAGAAAGAAAGAAGACAGAAGAGCAGGATCGTGGAGGGCTGACAGGGGTAATAAAGATGGAGTCTCTAATGTGTCTGTGTATTTATTTCTATTAAAGTATTTTTTCTCTGTGTGGTGTCTTTTTTTAACCCTTTATTGGAGATTCTTAATGGCCGGGTCAAACGTGCCTGACATTAAGAATCTCTGGCTTAATACTGGCTGGTAAAACAAAGCCAGTATTAACTCATGATTACCCAACAAGCCACCCGGCTCCAGGGCTGTTGGAAGAGTTGGATACAGCGCCAGATGATGGCGCTTCTATGAGAGCGCCATTTTCTGGGACGGCTGCGGACTGAAATCCGCAGCAGAGGCGCCCACAAACCTCGGGCTAACCTGTGCTGCGGATTCCAATCCCCAGCTGCCTAGTTGTACCCGGCTGGACACAAAAATAGGGCGAAGCCCACGTCATTTGTTTTTTAATTATTTCATGAAATAAGTGAAATAATTAAAAAAAACGGGCTTCCCTATATTTTTGGTTCCCAGCCGGGTACAAATAGGCAACTGGGGGTTGGAGGCAGCCCGTGGCTGCCAGCTGTACCTGGCTAGCATACAAAAATATGGCGAAGCCCACGTCATTTTTTTGGTGGGCAAAAAACTTCTGCATGCAGTCCTGGATGGAGTATGCTGAGCCTTGTAGTTCTGCAGCTGCTGTCTGCTCTTCTCCATACAGACAGACAGCAGCTGCAGAACTACAAGGCTCAGCATACTCCATCCAGGACTGTATGCAGAAGTTTTTTGCCCCCTGAAAAAATTATGTGGCTTCGCCATATTTTTGTATGCTAGCCAGGTACAGCAGGCAGGTACGGCTGCCCCCAACCCCCAGTTGCCTATTTGTACCCGGCTGGGAACCAAAAATAAAGGGAAGCCCTTTTTTTATTATTTCATGAATTTCATGAAATAATTAGAAAACAAATGACGTAGGCTTTGCCCCATTTTTGTGCCCAGCCAGGTACAACTAGGCAGCTGGGATTGGAATCCGCACCACCGGTTGGCCTGAGCTTTCTGGGCCCCACTGCTGCGAATTGCAGTCTGCAGCCACCTCAGAAAATGGCATTTTCATAGAAGCGCCATCTTCTGGCGCTGTATCCAACTCTTCCAGCACCTGCCTGCTATACCTGGCTAGCATACAAAAATATGGCGAAGCTCACGTCCTTTTTTTGTAGCTTTTTGGCAAAAAAAAAAAAAAATGCTTCCCTGGATTTTCCATAGCCAGTGAAGGTAACACCAAGCAGTGGGGGTTAGCAGCCAGTAGCTGCTTGGATTACCCTTAGCTAGCAATACAAAAAATGCAGTGGGAGCTAACATATATTTTTTTTAATTATTTATTTAAATAACTAAAAATAAAATGGGCTTCCCTGTATTTTGATTGCTTGACATCACAGTGCTGTAAAAATAAATCTTTAAAAAAATGACGTAGCGCTCCGCGGTATTTTTGATTCTCAGCGCAGATAAAGCAGACAGCTATGGGTTGCCACCCCCATCTGCCTGCCGTTACCTTGGTTGGCAATCAAAATACAGGGAAGCCCATTAATTTTTTCTATTTAAAAAATAGTTAAAAAAAAAAAATTACGTTGGGTCCCCCCATTTTTGATAGCCAGCTAGGGTAAAGCAGACGGCTGTAGCCTGAAAACCACAGCTGGCAGCTTTACCGTGGTTGGGGATCCAATGTGGAGGTCCCCTCAGGCTCTTTTTTATAATTATTTTATAAATATTAATAATTACACAATAAAAGTAGGGGACCCCCCAAATTGGATCACCAGCCAAGGTAAAGCGGACAGCTGTGGTCTGGTATTCTCAGGGTGGGAAGGTCCATAGTTATTGGGCCTTCACAGCCTAAAAATAGCAGGCCGCAGGCACCCCAGACGTGGCGCATCCACTAGATGCGCCAATCCTGGCGCTTCACCCCAGCTCATCCCGTGCCCTGGTGCTGTGGCAAACGGGGTAATAAATCGGGTTGATACTAGCTGTAAAGTCACCTGAGATCAAGCCCAGCAGTTTGTGATGTCATGGCGTCTATTAGATACCCAACATCATAAACTGTCAGTACTAACAAAAACAAAAAATCGACAAAAGAAATTTATTTGAAAAAACAGTCCCCAAAACATTTCCTCTTTCACCAATTTATTGTAAGAAAAAAAATAAAGGGGTCCCACGACGACTCTGGACCGTCTAGAATATGGGGGGGAGACACTCAGGGAACGTATCCCCCATTTTCTAGGAGTGCGGACCCTTCATGTGAGGAGTGTGGGTGCAATGAATCTGCACTCACTCTCCCCGGGTCCACAGCAGCAGAGTCCATGTCGTAATGGTTGCTACCAAAGCTGCAATGCCCTGCTCATGAGGTAAGGGCATGCCTAATCAGGAGAACTACTGTAGAGGAAGCTCTGCTCACTGGTATATAGGTGCTCAGAGGTAATAATAGATAAAATTAGTGAGTAACCTCGGCACTCTATATCTCCCAGACTAAGTCAGTAAGTCACAACGGCTAGTAATGCAAAATCACTCTTTATTGGTCCGTATTAAGAAAAATTTTTTTTCATAAGCATATATGTTTTTGTCCAAAACAAGTTACAAATGACGTTTCGGCCTGAGCCTTCGTCAGATTGGACTTATCTGCATGTAATCATGAAAAATGACAATAATCAGTATCACATAAGAGTGAGAGAACAATAACATAAACTCGAACAATGTAGAGGTACAATTGGGATGCAGCAAAAAAATTGCAACACAGCAAGAAATGAAACACATGATACAAATGTCATAATACAGTACAAGGACAATATAGTAATGACAAATATGGGGTCAGAGTAGGCTTAGACAGCTCTGGTACGAAAGAGATGTCAATCATAAAGTAACATGTGCAGTAGGTGTAGAGCTACACTATGCATGGCAGAGCTAATGGGTAGACCGACCATAGAAAAAGTAGAGAAAAAGTGGAGAAAAAGTGGAGAATAAGTGGAACATAAGAGGAGAAAAAGTGGAGAAAAAAGTGGAGAAAAAGTGGAGAAAAAGTGGAGAAAAAGTGGAGAAAAAGTGGAGAAAAAGTGGAGATTAAGAGGAGAAAAAGTGGAGAAAAAAGTGGAGAAAAAGTGGAGAAAAAGTGGAGCATAAGTGGAGAAAAAGTGGAGAAAAAGTGGAGAAAAAGTGGAGCATAAGAGGAGAAAAAGTGGAGAAAAAAGTGGAGAAAAAGTGGAGAAAAAGTGGAGCATAAGAGGAGAAAAAGTGGAGAAAAAGTGGAGAAAAAGTGGAGCATAAGAGGAGAAAAAGTGGAGAAAAAGTGGAGAAAAAGTGGAGAAAAAGTGGAGCATAAGAGGAGAAAAAGTGGAGAAAAAGTGGAGAAAAAAGTGGAGAAAAAGTGGAGAAAAAGTGGAGAAAAAGTGGAGAAAAAGTGGAGATTAAGAGGAGAAAAAGTGGAGAAAAAGTGGAGAAAAAGTGGAGCATAAGAGGAGAAAAAGTGGAGAAAAAAGTGGAGAAAACGTGGAGAAAACGTGGAGAAAAAGTGGAGAAAAAGTGGAGAAAAAGTGGAGCATAAGAGGAGAAAAAGTGGAGAAAAAGTGGAGAAAAAAGTGGAGAAAAAGTGGAGTAAAAGTGGAGAAAAAGTGGAGAAAAAGTGGAGAAAAAGTGGAGATTAAGAGGAGAAAAAGTGGAGAAAAAGTGGAGAAAAAGTGGAGCATAAGAGGAGAAAAAGTGGAGAAAAAAGTGGAGAAAACGTGGAGAAAACGTGGAGAAAAAGTGGAGAAAAAGTGGAGAAAAAGTGGAGAAAAAGTGGAGCATAAGAGGAGAAAAAGTGGAGAAAAAAGTGGAGAAAACGTGGAGAAAAAGTGGAGAAAAAGTGGAGAAAAAGTGGAGCATAAGAGGAGAAAAAGTGGAGATTAAGAGGAGAAAAAGTGGAGAAAAAGTGGAGAAAAAGTGGAGCATAAGAGGAGAAAAAGTGGAGAAAAAAGTGGAGAAAAAGTGGAGAAAAAGTGGAGAAAAAGTGGAGATTAAGAGGAGAAAAAGTGGAGCATAAGAGGAGAAAAAGTGGAGAAAAAAGTGGAGAAAAAGTGGAGAAAGTGGAGAAAAAAATGGAGAAAAAGTGGAGAAAAAGTGGAGAAAAAGTGGAGAATAAGAGGAGAAAAAGTGGAGAAAAAGTGGAGAAAAAGTGGAGAATAAGAGGAGAAAAAGTGGAGAATAAGTGGAGAAAAAAATGGAGAAAAAGTGGAGAAAAAGTGGAGAAAAAGTGGAGCATAAGAGGAGAAAAAGTGGAGAAAAAGTGGAGAAAAAGTGGAGAAAAAGTGGAGCATAAGAGGAGAAAAAGTGGAGAAAAAAGTGGAGAAAAAGTGGAGAAAAAGTGGAGCATAAGAGGAGAAAAAGTGGAGAAAAAGTGGAGAAAAAGTGGAGCATAAGAGGAGAAAAAGTGGAGAAAAAGTGGAGAAAAAGTGGAGCATAAGAGGAGAAAAAGTGGAGAAAAAGTGGAGAAAAAAGTGGAGAAAAAGTGGAGAAAAAGTGGAGAAAAAGTGGAGATTAAGAGGAGAAAAAGTAGAGAAAAAGTGGAGAAAAAGTGGAGCATAAGAGGAGAAAAAGTGGAGAAAAAAGTGGAGAAAACGTGGAGAAAACGTGGAGAAAAAGTGGAGAAAAAGTGGAGAAAAAGTGGAGCATAAGAGGAGAAAAAGTGGAGAAAAAAGTGGAGAAAACGTGGAGAAAAAGTGGAGAAAAAGTGGAGAAAAAGTGGAGCATAAGAGGAGAAAAAGTGGAGATTAAGAGGAGAAAAAGTGGAGAAAAAGTGGAGAAAAAGTGGAGAAAAAGTGGAGAAAAAGTGGAGCATAAGAGGAGAAAAAGTGGAGAAAAAAGTGGAGAAAAAGTGGAGAAAAAGTGGAGAAAAAGTGGAGATTAAGAGGAGAAAAAGTGGAGCATAAGAGGAGAAAAAGTGGAGAAAAAAGTGGAGAAAGTGGAGAAAAAAATGGAGAAAAAGTGGAGAAAAAGTGGAGAAAAAGTGGAGAATAAGAGGAGAAAAAGTGGAGAAAAAGTGGAGAATAAGAGGAGAAAAAGTGGAGAATAAGTGGAGAAAAAAATGGAGAAAAAGTGGAGAAAAAGTGGAGAGAAAGTGGAGAAAAAAATGGAGAAAAAGTGGAACACCCTTTGGTACCTTTCATGTGGCACTAAGGGGTGCTTAGCTTTGTATTTAGCCAAAAAAATGAAAAAAAAATGACATAGGGTTCCCCCTAGTTTTGTAGCCAGCTAGGGTAAAGCAGACGGCTGCAGCCTGCAGACCACAGCTGGCAACCTCACCTTGGCTGGTAATCCAAAACTGAGGGCACCCCACGCTGTTATTTTAAATTAAATAAATAATTTAAAAAAAAAAACACGTAGGGGTCCCCCAAAATTGGATCACCAGCCAAGGTAAAGCAGACAGCTGGGGCCTGATATTCTCAGACTAGGGAGGTCCATGGTTATTGGAATCTCCCCAGCCTAAAAATAGCAGGCCGCAGCCGCCCCAGAAGTGGCGCATCCATTAGATGCGCCAATCCTGGTGCTTCGCCCCAGCTCATCCCGCGCCCTGGTGCGGTGGCAAACGGGGTAATATTTGGGGTTAATACCAGATGTGTAATGTCACCTGGCATCAAGCCCTGGGGTTGGTGAGGTCAGGCGTCTATCAGATACCCGACATCACCAACCCAGTCAGTAATAAAAAAAAAATACACGACAAACACATTTTTATTTGAAAAAACACTCCCCAAAACATTCCCTCTTTAACCAATTTATTAGATTGAAAAACAAATCCAGGTCTGGTGAAATCCAAGGGGTTGCCATGACGATGCACACTGTCCCAGTCAATGAAGAGCAGGATGTTCCCCATTGGCTGGGAGAGCAATGCAGTGACCTGAGCTAACATCAATGGGTCAGCCCAGGTCACTGCAGGGGATGACAAGTGCTGCTGTCAGCGAGGTACATTACCTGCGCTGATCTCCAGCACACTGACAGCCCCTGTCACTGAGGTCAATGACCGGCGCCTTCACATCAAGTATCGCGAGAGGTCCGTGACGTCACCGCCAGTGTCAGTCTCGGGTCGGAAGCGATAGGTGATGTGACAAGCGGCGGCCATGGAGGACAGTGACAGCGCTGAGGTCGGGATGGCGGGACTTCATCACCGCAGGTAAGCCGAGCGAGCGAGCGAGCGAGCGAGCGGGCGGGCGGGGGGGGGGGTGGATGTGTGTGTGTGTGTGTTTGTGTATGTGTATGTATGTGTACATGCCGCGGGCAGGAGGGGGTGGAGCGAGCTGAGCGGGAAAGTGTGGGCTTCCTGCACGTAACTAAGATAAACATCGGGTTACTAACCAAAGCGCTTTGCTTGGATACCCGATGTTTATCTTGGTTACCAGCTTGTGGCAGGCTGCCAGCGATGGCTCCTGCTCACTGTAGCTGTAAAAAGCCCTGCTTATTGCTGCTAGAACCGTTCTCGAACGTATCTAGAACTATCGAGCTTTTAGCAAAAAGCTCGAGTTCTAGTTCGATCTCGAACAGCCCAAAAATCACTCGAGCCGCGAACTGGAGAACCACGAACCACGAACCGCGCTCAACTCTACTCAAGAGCAAGACACACATAAGGGGATGATAATAAATGTCTATAAAGGAATATGACATGAAGTAGCCCTAGAAAGCAAGGAAAACTGTCCCCTGTTGCAAAATTTACTTAGAATTCATTAGAATGAAAACAGGGATAAGGCTACTTTCACACATCAGTTTTTTTCCATCAGGTACAATCCGGAAAAAAACGGGTTAAACGGATCCGGTACCGCATCCGTTTTATCCCCATAGATTTGCATTGTTACCGGATTGTACCTGATGGCTTTGCGTTGCATCCGTTTTTTTCCGGATGCGGCAAAATTAATCAAAGCGGCGGCCGGAGGCAACGTGTCTTGCAACGTTTTTTTGTCCGGCAAAAAAAAATGCATTGCGCCGGATCTGGCGTGATACAGCGTGTTTTACTATGAAAGCCTATGGACGCCGGATCCGGCGCAATGCGGTAAAAAATGGATGCGGCTACCGGATCCGTTTTTGTAAACTGCGCATGCACCAAATTAATTAAAAAAGCTGATCCTTCAAAAAAACGGACAAACCGGATGCAAAAACGGATGCAAACCGTATCCACCGGATCCGGTTTTGTACGCATCCGGCATAACAGATCCGTTAAAAACCGGATCCGGTGGATACGGTTTTACATTTTTTTTGCCAGATCCTTTGGATCAGGAAAAAAAAGGATTGTGCCTGAATGCAGAAAACTGATGTGTGAAAGTAGCCTAATAAATAAGGCTACCCCAAACGGAGCTAGTACAATGTAAACCTATTCAAATAAATATGTTTGATCACCTGAGGTTATCTGGTAGTGACCTTATGTTGTTATCTTTTATATATGTATGTTTTTAAATAATTGTTCTAATAAAGAGAAACTTTTTTAGCTATTTGGCGTATCCACTTGTAATTCTTTGTAGGTTTTGTGATCAATTATGAGTGGAGCCAGCCATCTATGACTTTTTGGTCTAATATCTGTTTTTCCTATATATTGTAATCACTACACTAGTCCACCCTCGTGTAGTATGGCAATCACACCGCACCTTTATAAACTAAAACACCACACTATTCTCCCTTATAAATTATACCCACCACACCTAATTAAATTATGAACTATGATCTCTGCATAGTCCCCGCCTCAAGGTGCCCCCTCTTCACACTGTCTTCCCATGCGGCCCCTCCATACTGAGCTCCCCATACTGCCCCTTCTGCATAATGTACTCCCCATGCCACCCCACTGTCCATACTGATACCACCAAGCAGCCCCACTCCCAATGCTGAGCCCCTCCCCACGCTGGCCCTCTCCATTCTGAGCTACTCATGCAGCCCCTTCTGCATAATGAGCCTCCCCATGCTGTCTCACTCTCCGTACTGAGAGCACCATGTTGCCCCAGTCCCAATGCTGAGACCTCCTGCATGCTGCTCCACTCCCAATGCTGAGCCCTTTCTGCATAATGAGCCCCCTCATGCTTCCCCATTCTCTATAATGAGAGCCCCACCATGCTTCTCCACTCCCAATATTAAACCCCCCTACGTGCCCCCTCTCCATTTTGGGCCCCTCATGTTGTCATAGTGAGATCCATAGATGGTTTAAAAAAGCTTAGATGCGTATTTAGAAGAAAATAACATGAAAACGTCTGAATATGTGAAAAATTCTTGTTCTCAATGTTGATCCAGCCAATGGACTCTAGGGATGACTTGCTTTTTAGAGCACACAGGACCATGCATTATGGTTGCACTGATACCAATTCCCTCTATTCTTTCCTATCCCTTGGTTGAACTTGATGGACATGTCTTTTTTCAACCATAACTGTGTAACTATGTAACGAAGTTCAATCAATGTTTAATTAAATACTGATCTTTTAGTCTCTTATTTCCCTTGGCAGCTTACTAAACACGTTCAATATTTCTAAGCATGTATTAATTTCCCTGTGGGAACCCAAAATGCAAAAATAAAAGATCAGCATGTTCAGAAGATTGTTCAGTACTCCACACTTTCTTCTTTTTTGGTCTACCTCACTTTGACTTACCCATTAGTTTTTGAATGGATCAATGAATGATAGATGGAATAAATATGTGTAAATGTTCTTTGTATGGCTATGTCCGCACGTTGCGTCGGTGTACCTGCAGTTTATTCTGCACGTTTTCCTTCCCTTGGTTTTTGACCAAATGGCTTTTGACCATTTTTTAGCGCTAAAAACGCATGCGTTTTTACCGCGTTTTTAGTGCGTTTTTAGCGCTTTTTACCTGCGTTTTCACCTGCGTTTCTGCAGATGCGTTTTTGAGATAAAGACACTGAGAAATAAAGTTGAATTAGTCAAAAAGAATAAAAAAAAGAGAAAATAAGTATAAAATTAACTTTTAATAAAATTATATGGTAAATTATCAATTTTAATGTAATAATAGTGGTTATGCACATTTTAACAGAAAAATAGCTAAAATTTATTATTTTTTTACATTTAAATTTTCGGTTATTGTGTGTGTGTAAAGGAACATTAGAATCCATTACTTTTTGGCCAGAAAAGCATGCGTTTTTGGAGCCAAAAACGCAGTTGAAAAGCAGGTAAAAAGCATGTAAAACGCAGGAATTGTGCTTTTGGTTGCGTTTTGCCATTTCTCATTGACTCCAATGTTAAGGAAACGCTGCAGAAATGGCAAAAACAACTGACATGCTGCTTCTTTTTCAGCATGGTTTTTGACCACAAATATGCAAATTAAACGCTGCAGAAAAAAAAGCAAAGTGCAGACAGGATTTCTGCTTTTCCCATAGACTTTGCTGGAAAACAAAAACGCATGCCTTTTTGCCCAAAAACGCTGCTGCCAAAAACGCTGCAGAAACGCGGTAAAAAACGCAACGTGTGAACATAGCCTATTAATGCATTACTATTATTGTTGTTCTTTGTTTTTTTATTATTATTATTATTATTGTTATTATTGTTGTTGTTATTATTATTATACTTTTATTATATATTATATATATATATATATATATATATATATATATATATATTATATATTATACTTTTTTCAAGTATTAAGTGTTGCCTATTTAAAGAAGTCCAAATTATTGGAGTTGATAGAATATATAAATAAGAGCAATCTTCATTGAACAGCCAACCTTTGCTTCAATAGCTGACATAGAAGAAAGGGAGCTTTATAGCATTTATCAAAAGTAACCCTTTATTATAGTGTTGGTGTCCGCCTTGAGTGATTCCTCCTGCACAACACTTGTGTTAGGCTAGTTCTAAGGCCATCACATCAGCAGCATGATCAACGTTTGTTATATGGAGGCCTTGAGTGTCAAAAACAGTCCAAAACACCTTCAAGAAGGCCCTATATGGAAGCCCTGAGTGTCAAAATGTAGTACACACACCTTCATGAATGGCCTATATGGAAACCCGGTGTGTAAAAAAGGAGACCATACACCTTCAAAAAGGCCCTATATGGGTAGCCTGGAGTGTCAAAAAAGAGTCTAAACACCTTCAAGGAGGCCCTATATGGAAGCCCTGAGTGTGAAAAAACAGTCAAAACACCTTCAAGAAGGTCCTATATGGAAGCCCTGAGTGTCAAAAAGTAGTACATGCACCTTCATGAATGGCCTACATGGAAACCCAGTGTGTAAAAAAGGTGACCAAACACCTTCAAAAAGGCCCTATATGGGTAGCCTGGAGTGTCAAAAACAAGTCCAAACCACCTTCAAGAAGATTCCATATGTAAATCCGGTGTGTCAAAAAATGTCCAAAATACCTTCAAGAAGGCCCTATATAGAAGCCCTGAGTGTCTTAAAGGAGTCCAAACACATTCAATATGGCCTTATATGGAAGCCCTGAGTGTCAAAAAGGCATCTAAAACACCTTCAAGAAGGCCCTATATGGGAGCCAGGAGTGTCAAATAAGAGTCCAACACCTTCAAGAAGGACCTAAGAGTAGTTTTTCTGCCTTTTCCAATGGACAGGAAAGTTGCTGGAGCTGTTGTGGTCTTAATGTATTACAACACAGGTATTTTTTTTAGTTAAATTTAATTTTATATTTTAGTTGGTCTTCCATTAAGCTAATTTTCCAGAATTTTACTTAAGTTTATTTCTTTATTGGAAATCTGTCAAGGTCTAAAACCAAAAAAATCTGATTAAGGATTTTTCTTTGACAGTTTCACAATAAACAACAGAGACTCATTCTTCAGTAACTCTACAAGAAGCCGCATTGTTCATCATGTCTTGCAGAGGACAAAATATGAAGATGGAAAGTCAAAAATGGGTGAGTTATCTTTGTTTTCATAGATGCAGAAGATGATATATATATATTTATGAGACTGTAGAATTTTTTTTTACATAGTGGCAAAGTCTTGCTTTATCTTTCCTCATTTCCTATTAGGTTATGAGAACTTTCTCAAACAACCCCTTTGCATAAGTATAGGACATAGAATAACAATGCGGGCGCAGCAACCAGAATTTTTTTAGGTACTTCCTTGCATGCAAATTGCCTACAAAAATGAATTACTCCTAATTGGATAATTTCTAGAGATAAGTAAATTCTATGTTAACGAATTATTGTACAATTTCTAGGGATTCACTGAATTTGGCAAATTCGCACTGTTTGCGATTTGCTTAGCACAAATTGCCTAAAATGACTGCTTATGTTTTACACAGTACAGAAAATTGCATCAGACAGAGAAGGTTCATATTACATTGAGCACAGCTGAAATCACTTTTCCATAATGCCTTGCAGCTATCAAATCACATTGTATAGCTCAGCCAATTAGGAAGGATCATTATAGCCTGTATAAAAGTAAAATCAGGAAATTCAGCTCCCATTTCGTGGTGAATCTGCCAAGTGAGAAGACATCACAGCTCATAGTTACAGATATTGAGGCAAAGCCATAAAACAATAAATATACTGTATAGATCATCTCAAATGCCATTAATATTTTTGTTCATCTTAGGTATCAACAGATTGCTCAGCAATGGGACATACGAAGCAGCATTTCCCCCTCATGAGGTGAGTCTATCTCTGTGACTAATATTTTTTTTTCTTTAGCAATTTATTTTTCATGATTTTATTTCAGTCTTAATTTGACACATTGAAACTAATAAAGAAAATGTCTTGGAAAAATAAAAAAAACAACTACAGCTGTGCATACTGTATAACCTCCACAAGACCCATGACCTTCTCCAAGACCTTTTACAATGTTCAATTATGTCTTAAGACTCAAGGAAGAACAACACATATTTTTAATTTAACCATTTTAACCTTTACCTTTCAAGACTGGGCCATTTATCCCATAGAATAGAGTTTCATTTTTATGACACTTACATATTCCGTCATTTTTATGACAATATAGGGGAAAAAATAAGAAAAATCAGGGCCTGATATTCCTATTTTTGTTTTTATAACTACACAGGCCCAGTAAATTACATTTAAGAATCAGTTTTCCATTTCTAATAAATATTTGTTTAGCAATTGGACTTTTTTTTCAGCGATTTGGACGGACAGTAATAATTTTTAATATTTCTTAGTTTACCTGTTATTTTTTATTTATTATCTTTTATTTATTTTACACATTGTGCCCCCATAGGATCATAAAAGACAGAGGCAATTAAATATTAATTTTAGTTTTATCTTATTTCCCTTGTAATTGGGGATGGCATATTAGGCCAGTTGTGCAAGCTGTACACTGTCATGTTTACATTGTATGAAAGTGTCTGATCTTCAGTGTTGTCCAATGAAAAGATATAATAAAATATTTACAAAAAATGTGAGGGGTGTACTCACTTTTATGATATACTGTACATGTAATGCTATTCAACATAGGATATGTAAAAAAAATAGTGTAATTTTAAGTTATTTTTTATTATGTTTTTAGGGAAGCCACAAGAGCAGACACCCAATCAAAACCCATGGGGCTCAGAATCACAGGCACTTATTATATGAACGGTGGGCTCGCTGGGGAATGTGGTATAAGTATCAGCCACTAGATTTAATCAGGTATGTCAAAGATTTATTACAATTACATGATGGATGTACAATATAACTTCATGGGCCTGTTTTATAACAATAGTTATTCTTCTAGAAAGGCATTGTGTTTACCAGCCTTTATACACTGGATCTGGTTTCCACAAAAATTAATTTCTACTCCAGATGGGATTCATGATTAATTCCTGCATGGGATTTCTACATGATAAACTTTATAGGTTCTTAAAATGATGTCTCATTTTTTTGCATCCTCAAAAGTTTGAACTGTATCTATAAGATATTGCTTTTCTGAAACATTTTGACCAAATGGGTCACTGATAAAAGATGAATAAGGAAGAGTATTATCAATAAGGTCATTAATATATGTTGTTACTCGGAAATCCAAAGAAAAAGTATGAAGAAGTGGAAGACATTGAAAGAATAGCCTACTAACCTGCAGAAGTCAGACACATTTAGGCTATGTGCGCACTAGAAATGTGAAGTTTCTCAAGAAAATTTCTTGAGAAACTTCTGGGAGTGAAAGATTTCCGGACCTCCGGAAAAAATCCGCACCAAATCCGCATGCGGATTTGCCGCGAATTTTCCGCGGATTAGCCGCGAAATTGCGCGATTTTCCCGCGGGTGGTTCCCTGCGGATTTTTGCAGGCTGTACTGCCGAAATCCGCAGGGTACCTGCGGAAATAATGGACATGTTCATTTTCTCAAGAAATTTTCTCGAGAAATTCTTCTCAAGGAAATTTCTTGAGAAAAATCCGCACAAGTGCACACAGCTATTTTTTTTTTCATAGAAATTGCTGGGAAATGTCTGCACAAAGATTGCAGACATTTCTCAAGAAATTTCCGCGGCAAATCCGCAGGTAAATCCGCGGGTAAAAAGGTCTAGTGCACACAGAGCCTTAGAGCAGCTAATCACTGGCAACTAGTATTTATTGTTTAACTAGACTCTGTCAGCACAGAATGTCTGTTCACACCAAGTGGCAGTGCGTGGTGCATCACGGCAGAGCCAATCATTTTAGTACTCCTTTCTGTGGCGCCCTGGACAAGCCAGGTCGTCACAGGTACTGCAACAACACACCCAACACCCCGGTTAGTCACATCAGCCGCACATACAAAATCCTTGTTGCCTCCCTCCAGGGGCTGATGTCCACACCAGGTGGGGTGGAGGCAGGCGGTTGGCCCCTCCCACCGAGGAGTTCACAGTCCTGGAGGCGGGAAAAGAGTGGAGTTGAGTTTGGAGAGTTGAGGAAGTGGTAGTGGAGCACACTGACCGTGTCCGGGTACGTGGCCCGGGCACCTACGAGCAAGGTTGGCAGACGGTGGTGACCGTCTGCAGGCGAGGCTGATTGACACACAACCGTAAGGACCGGGGACGGGCGGTGGCCCGCCGGTACCGGACCGGGGAGCGAAGAGAGGCCAGCACCATTCGGCAGGGCCTACGGACCCCGACCAGGCTTGGAGTCGCCGTTAAACCGGTCAAATCCGTCAGCGACGGGAACCTCCGGGGTTTCCCAGCAGCAAAGACCCGACTGAAGGCAACCGCTCAACCGTGAAGGGAAATACAGCTACCGCCACAGCTAGAGTTCCCAGGGCCAGCGCCTGAGGGCAAAAAGGGGCTCCTCCGGCAAATATACTGCTGGGGAGCGGGTTACCGTTGGGAAGCCATCGGGGCCGAGAACACAACACCGGTGCAGGGAGAGACAGTTACCGCCAACCTACCGGGAGTGACCGTCTCAGCCGTCTGTGGGACTCGTCCATCCAGCCGTTTGTTTTACCAGAGACTCCGTGTACGTTACTGTCTGAGTAAGTACCACCGTGCCGTCTGGCAAAGAGCTTCCCCCGCGACCCTGCACCTGGCCAAGCCCCGCAATCCACCTTACAGTCAACAACTCCGGGCCCCGGGACTACCAAAATCCCCCTACCCACGGAGGGGAGAGAAACATCCCAGCTGCTCCCTGTCATCGCTCCCGAGATCCCCGTACAGAGCAGCGGTGGTGCCCCAACCTCAACACACACCGTGGGTGGCGTCACAAACCGACATTCCAAACCCCAACAGACCACCCCTTTCACTCACGGACGAGGAGCGCCGCTCGAGGTCCCGGGATCCGGCCCACCGATCGAGCCACCGAGCAGCAGCAGCAGCCGGACCCGAGCCGCAAGCGCGGAGTCGAGCAGCGCACCCCCCGCCCGCGACATTTCCACCGGCTTGTTTTCTCTCCATCTCCATCCCTTTGATTGACAACTTTGGTTTTATTGAGCCAGATAGAAAACAAGTAGGTGGGAAGGTGCACTTTAATGTTTGGCCATGACAGGGGTGCACCGAGTGCCTGTACTTTGACCAGTCATTCTGCACTGACAGAGATCCTTGAAGCGTAGAGTCATACTAGACCTTATGGACAATACAAACATTACAACATTTCTTAATAGATGGAAAATGGGCTTTTAAAATAATTTACTGTCACAACTCTACTCCAGGGTTCAAACCGGTGATATCTGGTTGTTGGTCGCTTTTCCTCTTGGTTAGACCTCAGCCTGTTTTGTGTTAGACCAACTGCTGAAGGATTTCTTTTGTTTCTTTCTCATTCTCTGCCTTCCTGTTTCACTTCTATTTAGGTGTGTGGACATTCTTGTTTGGTTTGCCTACTCACATCTTGGGAAGGGCTATTTATATTCACTGCTCACATGCCTCAGTGCTGGCTTTTTTTCTGGCTGGATGGTTGTCTGGAGTCCCAGCTCCTCTGTTAAGGCTTTGTTACTGAGACATTGTTATTGCTATTCTCTTCAGTTTGTGTGACTCTCTTCCTAGTTATCTCCTATTTTGTTTAATTTAAGTTTGGTAGGGTTTCCGCATGTTGTGTTATTCTTTTTGGTTTAATTAATTTCATCATTCCTGTAAGGCCTCCTTCACAAATCCATATCTCCGGTAAGTATGACATCCGTTTTCACACATACTGGAGATATGGATACACGTAGACCCATTAAAATCAAGGGGTGTGTGTCCGTGTCAAAACACGAGCAGCACACAGAGAACACACACATAGACACACGAACAAACATAGTGACCTGCCCCACGGACCATCACAGAAGTGTTTGCACCTTCTTAGCCATGTGTCTCACCTTCTTCTTTTGTGCACTACTTTTATTTTTATTGTTATTTTTGTTTCACACTTAGTTTATGGCTTAGGGAGCAGTTAAGGACACTCAGGATCAGCCGTTCAAGGGTGAGTGCCCCATTATGTGATCTTGGGGTACCAACGTCCGCTGTCAGGCAGGGACAAATCAGGGTCAGGTCTAGGGCTACTACTAGCCTGGTGTTACATTTCCCCTGGTTTGTCTATCCCGTGAGAGTGTTAAGAGTGTTAGAGTTCAGTCGTAAAGCCTACATTGGGTCCAAAAATGTCCCCATTCCAATATTGCATACATTGATTGGGAAAATAATTTATCCTTAAAATAGTCAGGAAAAAAGAACCTATACATAAATATGACACAATAAGAAATCAACAAAATCTTATCAGAATTGGTACATATTTATAAATATAAAGGGTGTAAATACGATTAAAAAGGTTTTCCACAATTAACTTTTAAGAAATTAAACTCGTGTATATGTCTAAAACATGATACTCACCCTCCCCAGATCCAGCGCTAACTTTCCGTCTTTGTGTACAGACTGCATTTGTGTCATCACAGCTACAGTGCCCATCACTATTGCCACCAATCACTGAGCACAGCGGCTGTGCAGTCTACCTGGGCAGAGGTAATCAGCCAATAATTTGAATGGACATCATGTAAACAAATAGCAAAGTGAATGTAAATTAGAAAAAAACGCCTAAAATATACCTTTTAATAAGATTTATAATAAAAAGGTCGTAGAAAAAATGACCCTGATATTAAAACAGACAAGACATAAACATAGAAGTAATCATATAGCCAATGGCCCCATAAGCAGAATATTCCATCAGAAACTGCCAATTCCTTAATACATACAAGTGGCCCTAGGCATATACAGTTAGGTCCAGAAATAGTTGGACTCTGACACAAGTTTTGTTTTTTTAGCTGTTTACAAAAACATGTTCAGAAATACAATTCTATATATAATATGGGCTGAAAGTGCACACTCCCAGCTGCAATATGAGAGTTTTCACATCCAAATCGGAGAAAGGGTTTAGGAATCATAGCTCTGTAATGCATAGCCTCCTCTTTTTAAAGGGACCAAAAGTAATTGGACAAGGGACTCTAAGGGCTGCAATTAACTCTGAAGGCATCTCCCTTGTTAACCTGTAATCAATGAAGTAGTTAAAAGGTCTGGGGTTGATTACAGGTGTGTGGTTTTGCATTTGGAAGCTGTTGCTGTGACCAGACAACATGCGGTCTAAGGAACTCTCAATTGAGGTGAAGCAGAACATCCTGAGGCTGAAAAAAAAGAAAAAATCCATCAGAGAGATAGTAGACATGCTTGGAGTAGCAAAATCAACAGTCGGGTACATTCTGAGAAAAAAGGAATTGACTGGTGAGCTTGGGAACTCAAAAAGGCCTGGGCGTCCACGGATGACAACAGTGGTGGATGATCGCCGCATACTTTCTATGGTGAAGAAGAACCCGTTCACAACATCAACTGAAGTCCAGAACACTCTCAGTGAAGTAGGTGTATCTGTCTCTAAGTCAACAGTAAAGAGAAGACTCCATGAAAGTAAATACAAAGGGTTCACATCTAGATGCAAACCATTCATCAATTCCAAAAATAGACAGGCCAGAGTTAAATTTGCTGAAAAACACCTCATGAAGCCAGCTCAGTTCTGGAAAAGTATTCTATGGACAGATGAGACAAAGATCAACCTGTACCAGAATGATGGGAAGAAAAAAGTTTGGAGAAGACAGGGAACGGCACATGATCCAAGGCACACCACATCCTCTGTAAAACATGGTGGAGGCAACGTGATGGCATGGGCATGCATGGCTTTCAATGGCACTGGGTCACTTGTGTTTATTGATGACATAACAGCAGACAAGAGTAGCCGGATGAATTCTGAAGTGTACCGGGATATACTTTCAGCCCAGATTCAGCCAAATGCCGCAAAGTTGATCGGACGGCGCTTCATAGTACAGATGGACAATGACCCCAAGCATACAGCCAAAGCTACCCAGGAGTTCATGAGTGCAAAAAAGTGGAACATTCTGCAATGGCCAAGTCAATCACCAGATCTTAACCCAATTGAGCATGCATTTCACTTGCTCAAATCCAGACTTAAGACGGAAAGACTCACAAACAAGCAAGACCTGAAGGCTGCGGCTGTAAAGGCCTGGCAAAGCATTAAGAAGGAGGAAACCCAGCGTTTGGTGATGTCCATGGGTTCCAGACTTAAGGCAGTGATTGCCTCCAAAGGATTCGCAACAAAATATTGAAAATAAAAATATTTAGTTTGGGTTTGGTTTATTTGTCCAATTACTTTTGACCTCCTAAAATGTGGCGTGTTTGTAAAGAAATGTGTACAATTCCTACAATTTCTATCAGATATTTTTGTTCAAACCTTCAAATTAAACGTTACAATCTGCACTTGAATTCTGTTGTAGAGGTTTCATTTCAAATCCAATGTGGTGGCATGCAGAGCCCAACTCGCGAAAATTGTGTCACTGTCCAAATATTTCTGGACCTAACTGTATGTCAATTAAACATTAAAACATGGTGCCCAAAAATTAACTCCAATTATCCATAGATAGGGAAGAAAAGGGAACGGTCTTACCCAATCTGCCGTGCTACCCCTTTCTTGCAAAAATGAACACCACTGCCAGATGAAAAGGTTAACAATGATCAGATAACCTGGTCTTTATCCTTGTGACTCAGGATCCTCATAAGCTGTAAACCAACTCTTAGCAGAGTGTGCAGTCTGCCAACGCGTTTCCATAATCATCAGGGGAGGAACATGATCAAAGATTCCGGTCAGAAAAGACCCCTACACATGGCACACACTGTAGAAAAATATACATACAAATAAATAAGTCAAAAGGTCCGTTCAAAAAGAGGAAAAAATGGCCAGTTAAATAGCAAAGAAAGAACTTACTTTCATGGACCACAGGCATATCCTGGGCAGAGCGCGTCTATGGTACCGCCAGACAAAGTTTTAAGCATACCAGCCGCCCAGTATGGCATCTGACATCATATCCGCCTCCCGCAATGTGCCCACCCCCGGGTCACATGATCGCGGTTAGAATGCATGCGTCATAGATAACAGTGTCTCAGAGCGCACAGAAACGTGCGCACGCAGACACCACTATAGTGTTCTCCGGATCCGTTGCTGGTGTGGTATTTTTGTAATCATAAGTACGGCACAGGTGGCCATTTATCTTTTGTAGTATTCCCCTTTGGGGCTATCTGGCCACTAGTTTCTCCTATACCTCTTTTTATTTTTTGATTTTTTGATTTTTACTGTTGCTGAGAATTGATCACTTGCATTTCCTATCTGGACTACTTGCACTCTAATGTGTGAGTTTGTTGTGGCCCACTTTGATTTATTGGGCCGCTTTCTATGGCGATCGGGTGCCTCATCTCTCATAATGGCATCATATGTGGCCATCAATATGTGATACTATAGCGGTGTCTGCGCGCGCACATTTCTGTGCGCTCTGAGACACTGTCATCTATGACGCACGCATTCTAACCGTAATCATGTGACCCGGGGGCGGGCACGTCGCGGGAGGCAGATATGACGTCAGACGCAATACTGGGCGGCTGGTACGCTTAAAACTTTGTCTGGCGGTACCATAGACGCGCTCTGCCCAGGATATGCCTGTGGTCCATGAAAGTAAGTTTTTTCTTTGCTATTTAACCGGCCGTTTTTTCCTCTTTTTTAACAGACCTTTTGACTTATCATTTATTTCTATGTATATTTTTCTACAGTGTGTGCCATGTATAGGGGTCTTTTCTGACCGGAATCTTTGATCATGTTTCTCCCCTGATGATTATGGAAACGCGTTGGCAGACTGCACACTCTGCTAAGAGTTGGTTTACAGCTTATGAGGATCCTGAGTCACAAGGATAAGGACCAGGTTATCTGATCATTGTTAACCTTTTCATCTGCCAGTGGTGTTCATTTTTGCAAGAAAGGGGTAGCACGGCAGATTGGGTAAGACCGTTCCCTTTTCTTCCCTATCTATGGATAATTGGAGCTAATTTTTGGGCTCCATGTTTTAATGTTTAATTGACATATATGCCTAGGGCCACTTGTATGTATTAAGGAATTGGCAGTTTCTGATGGAATATTCTGCTTATGGGGCCATTGGCTATATGATTACTTCTATGTTTATGTCTTGTCTGTTTTAATATCAGGGTCATTTTTTCTACGACCTTTTTATTATAAATCTTATTAAAAGGTATATTTTAGGCGTTTTTTTCTAATTTACATTCACTTTGCTATTTGTCTATTTGACTTGTGAATTTTGTCCTGAATGGACATCATGTAAAGCTTAATTTCTCCTGTGGTGGATCTCCGGGATACTGAATGATCACTGCCCGGTTTACACAAGCTGATTGCCGAGATCCATTCATAATGATCTGTCTATTGTCAAAATGGAATTGTCCAAAAATCCGAACACATTAATTAATAATTTACTTGCAGTTTCTAAAAGAACATTTGATGAAGAAGAATGTGACCTGAGATTCTTGGACCAGATACAACCATGTATTTGGAAAATGATTACATTATATGTGGATTTAGTCAAGATGACTTGTTTTCTTGTTTTACTTATTGTGCAGGAGGTACTTTGGCGAGAAGATCGGCTTGTACTTTGCATGGTTGGGCTGGTACACGGGGATGCTGATTCCGGCAGCTCTTGTTGGACTCTTTGTGTTTCTCTATGGATTATTTACCATGGACTCCAGCCAAGTAAGGTGAGGCCTGCCAGGGCTTTCTGCCTCTGGCTCACAGTCACTCATTACATGCCATGATCCATGAAATAAAATTTAACATCCATTGTGCATTGAATTGCCACTGTAGTCTCAGAGCTAATACCTGTTAAGAGGATTTTAGAATCAGAGCTATCAAAGGAAGAGATGCATAGCAGAGTTTACTACCAATGTTATGGCATGGCCTCCTGGACAAGCACAGTGATTTATTGTAAGTAGTCTGTAAATTATGCTGCGCAATATAATCCATTCAGCAAAGACAGTACAGATACAGCATTTAATACCAACTGGGAATGCGTACAAAGGATGTGAAGTAATGTGCAAACATTTTAGGCAGGTGTGGAAAAAATGTTACAGAAAAGTAAGAATGCTTTAAAAAATGTGTGCTAATAGTTTATTTGTATCAATAACCAAAAAGCAAAATGAGTGAGAAACAGTGAAATCTAAGTTACATCAACATTTGGTATGATCAACCTTTACTTTCAAAATTGCATCAAAGCACCAATTCCTCTGAATATACATGTAAACGATTTTTGAACTTGGCAAGGAAGTTCCAATCCCCCTCCAACTTAATTAGATTGATATCCGGGCCCTGTCAAGGCCATGTGATCACTATGAAAAGACTCAGCTCTTCTTTATGCTCAAGATGGTTCTTAAGGCCCAGTCACACACAACGACTTACCAGCGATCCCGAAAACGATGCGACCTGATAGGGATCGCTGATAAGTCGCTGGGAGGTCGCAGATGTCACACAGTCAGATCTTACCAGCGATGCAGGAACAATACAGGTCGCAGTAGCGACCTGTATAACGATCTCAGCAGTCACTGTGACCCTGTCACACAGTGTCAAACACAGCGATGTGAGCTGCCCAGCAGGACGTCGCCTTTGAAGAAAATGACCTGGACCATTCAGCAACGACTAGCGATCTCACAGCAGGGGCCTGATCGCTGGTAAGTGTCACACATAACGAGATCGCTAACGGGATCGCTACTGCGTCACCAAAACGGTGACTCAGCTGCGATCTCGCTAGCGATCTTGTTATGTGTGACAGTACCTTAAATCACATTGGCTATATGTTCGGAGTCATTGTCCTGCTATGGAATAAATTAAAGCTAATAAGATGCTTTTCTGATGGTAATTCATGATAATTAAGTGTTACGAGGGGGACCCGGGGAAGCGTGCCAAGATGGGAAATGGACTGCTTCCGCCGGTCAAGGTCCACTGTGCGGTGTAAGGGACCGCCGCTATGGTGGGTGAAGAGTGAGCGGGTTGCTGCTAGCGATCGTCTGGAATGTCACAGACGATCTATGTACACCGATCTGCCCTAACCCGTGAGGGTTGTATGGCACAGATCTCACGGCTCGGTGTACCTGTTGCACGGGGAAGCACAGAGGTGCCCACGCACGTGTGCCAGTGGAAGTCACGAGAATATGGAACGAGGGTAGCACAGAGGTGCCCACGCACGTGTGCTTTCAATAACCAGGTGAGTCCAAAGGAGACTTGAGGAGCTCACCTGGGACAGGAACACGGCCTGTTGACGGGGGTACTGCCGGAGCAGCAAGGCAGGAACACGGCCTGCAAACGAGGTACTGCCGGAGCAGCAAGGGCCAAGCCCACAAGAGACAGTAATGCCTGAGCAGTGGCATGGCAGCACGCTGCCAGACATCCAAACATAGAAGGACGGTCGCGCGCCGCCATGATGGCAGGGGGAGCTTTTAAGGAGGTGCAGCTCCACCCGAGGGCGGGCGCGAGGCGGAGATGACGGACTTGACCCAATCAGGGTCCACGACGTCCCAGCCTGGCCAGTCAGGATTCACCACGTCACCAGCCTTGTCATCAAGCCGTGTGATGTCAGTGAGCGAATCAGGACCCACCACGCATTGCACATGCTCACCCTCCTGCCTCTGGGAAATAGAGGCGGGATCCTCGGTTTCACAATGTGCAGAGATAACGGGAATCTCACTGCTTCCCTGAGCAGTAAACCTCTGCACATTGCGCAGCCTCGCAGACCTTCGGGGCCGCTGAGCAGGAGAGTCTGCGGCAGGCCAGGAATGGGAGACCACTTCACTCCTTGTAACAGGAGAACCACTAGGTGTCACCCTTCTGCTGCCTCTCTGAGAAGGTATCTCCTGCACACTGCGCAGTCTGGCAGACCTTCGGCGCTGCTGAGCAGGAATGCTCGTGGCAGGCAAGGAATGGGAGACTGCCCCAGTCCTTGCCTCAGGAGAGCCACGAGATGTAACATTACCCCCCCGTCTAGGCCCCCCCCCGTCCATGCTCGAAGGCCGCTATCAAACCCGGGGCGCGGATATGATCCTCCAACTCCCAGGATCTATGCTCCGGACCACGGCCGGCCCACTCCACGAGGTAGTACCTCTTGCCCTGTATGACTTTTGTCTCCACAAGTTTTGCCACCTCAGGGTCGTCGGACGGGGAGTCGGTTTGAGCCGGCAGGGACCCCGAGAATTTATTAAGTCGTACGGGTTTCAGGAGGGACACGTGAAAGGTGTTGGCTATAGCCCAGCGTGGAGGGAGCTGGAGTCGATATGCCACAGGGTTTACCTGCTGTAGTACTTTAAACGGACCCAGATACCTAGGGGCGAATTTGGCTGCCTGTACCCGTAGGTTAACATTTTTAGAGGACAGCCATACTAGGTCACCAGGGGCGAAGGATGGTGCAGGGCGGCGGCGAACATCAGCCGTTGTCACCATCCGGTCTTTAGTAGAGTTGAGCGCGGTTCGTGGTTCGTGGTTCTCCAGTTCGCGGCTCGAGTGATTTTGGGGCATGTTCTAGATCGAACTAGAACTCGAGCTTTTTGCAAAAGCTCGATAGTTCTAGAAACGTTCGAGAACGGTTCTAGCAGCCAAAAAACAGCTAAATCCTAGCTTGGTTTCTGCTGTAATAGTGTAAGTCACTCTGTGAATCAAACTATTATCACATTTCAGTGTATAGTGTGCGTGAACAGCGCCTTCAGATCACTGCTGTTTCTATAATGGCGATCGCCATTTTTTTTTTTTTTTCTTGTCTTCCTTCCCTAAGCGCGCGCGTCTTGTGGGGCGGGCCAGCATGTCAGCCAATCACAGACACACACACACCTAAGTGGACTTTGAGCCAGAGAAGCAACGGCATGTGTGATAGGATCTGCATGTCACATGTCCCTGCATTATAAAACCGGACATTTTCTTCACGAACGCCATTATCTGCCTTCTGCGTCTTTGGTGTCAGACATCAGTGTCGCAGCTCCGTCCTCCTGAGTCCTATAGCCGATACAGCTGTATGCGCTGCATACACAGCGTTAGACAGCTTAGGGAGAGCACATTCTAGCAGTCCTTTTAAGGGCTCAAAGCAGCAGGGTCAGAGAGCCATAAGTGACAGGTCCTGCAAACAGCAACAGCGTCTGTGTAGCCCAGGTCAGGGATTTCCTCCCTGCATTTCACCATTAGGAGGGAATAGAAAGGCAGGCTTCCATTCCTCTACCCAGAGCACCACAATCCTGCCACTGTACCCTCCTGTCCTCTGCACACTCCAACTCATTATAACTAAGCCATTATACTAGCAAACACTCAGTGTACCTAGTGGCATCCTAAACGTGGCTATTGGACTTTGCTATAGTCCCACTAGTGCAAAGACATTAGCAGAGCACATCTGCCTGCATTGCACACTCCAAGTTTTTTAAACTAAGCAATTTTACTAGCAAACACTCAGTGTACCTAGTGGCATCCTATACGTGGCTATTGGACTTTGCTATAGTCCCACTAGTGCAAAGACATTTGCAGAGCACGTCTGCCTGCATTGCACACTACAACTTTTTTAAACTAAGCAATTTTACTAGCAAACACTCAGTGTACCTAGTGGCATCCTATACGTGGCTATTGGACTTTGCTATAGTCCCACTAGTGCAAAGACATTTGCAGAGCGCATCTGCCTGCGTTGCACACTCCAACTAATTATAACGAAGCCATTATACTAGCAAACACTCAGTGTACCTAGTGGCATCCTATACGTGGCTATTGGACTTTTGTCAATTCACAGTATTGGAACGTTATTTGCAGCACGTCTGCCTGCATTGCACACTCAAACTTTTTTAAACTCAGCCATTATACTAGCAAACACACAGTGTACCTAGTTGTATCCTAAACGTGGCTATTGTACTTTTGTCAATTCACAGTATTGGAACGTTATTTGCAGGACATCTGCCTGCCTTGCACACTCAAACTTTTTTAAACTCAGCCATTATACTAGCAAACACTCACTGTACCTAGTTGTATCCTAAACGTGGCTATTGTACTTTTGTCAATTCACAGTATTGGAACGTTATTTGCAGGACATCTGCCTGCATTGCACACTCAAACTTTTTTAAACTCAGCCATTATACTAGCAAACACTCACTGTACCTAGTTGTATCCTAAACGTGGCTATTGTACTTTTGTCAATTCACAGTATTGGAACGTTATTTGCAGCACGTCTGCCTGCCTTGCACACTCAAACTTTTTTAAACTCAGCCATTATACTAGCAAACACTCACTGTACCTAGTTGTATCCTAAACGTGGCTATTGTACTTTTGTCAATTCACAGTATTGGAACGTTATTTGCAGGACATCTGCCTGCATTGCACACTCAAACTTTTTTAAACTCAGCCATTATACTAGCAAACACTCACTGTACCTAGTTGTATCCTAAACGTGGCTATTGTACTTTTGTCAATTCACAGTATTGGAACGTTATTTGCAGGACGTCTGCCTGCCTTGCACACTCAAACTTTTTTAAACTCAGCCATTATACTAGCAAACAGTCACTGTACCTAGTTGTATCCTAAACGTGGCTATTGTACTTTTGTCTATTCACACTACTGCAAATCTATGTGCAGCACCTCTGCATGACACCCTCCTGCTCTGTTTTTAATAAGCTATAATGATAGCACAAAATACTGCCATTTTGTGGCATCATAGAACTGGCTGTTGTATTCCATTAGTGCCCCACTGGTGACAAGCTATTTCTAGCACCTCTACATCACACCCTCATGCACATTTTGCTACGCTAATGTTATAGCAAACTCATGGAATTCATTGCTGCATTTCATAATTCGGAGGGATAGAAAGTCAGGCTTCCTTTAGCTTTTCCTTCTGTTCATAGACAGCATCTCCAAGACAAATTTCCCCTCCACGTCTAAGTGTGGAGAGGCAGCTAGTGCGCATGCGTGTGCCGATGTACCCCAGCTGCAGCATAATTACAGTGTTTCGCCTAGTGAGTATGCTCAGCCTGACTGTGCCATTCCTGACGCTAAGTTTTCATTTCGGGATACAGCGCATGCTCCCACACTAAGTGTGAAAAGCCTCTTTGCACAGGTGCTTGCATTCCGTGCCGGGTATAAGTCCTGTTTTGGGCATAGACACCATGCTAAAGCTGATAGTCTTTTTTCAGAGACTGTATTTCATGCTACTGAGCATGCTCAGGCACTTCCTGCATCAGAGACTAGGTCCGGTAATGAACTCTTTGGCCCTGGCCCTGATGTGGGGGTCCCATATAGACCACAGGGCATCAGGTGTCCTCCCAAATGGCTTGCAGAGGCCCACACCTATGACTTGTCAACGCATTATTGATGCTCAGACGATGACTGGTGAGGTGTTTGGGTCATGGCAGCCATGAGGTCATCATTGAAGTTGCGTTTCCAAATAGGACGCTAGTTATGCCACTCATGACGTGTCACTCTACTTTTGTCTCCAGGAGGTGCATTGTGGTTCACCCTGGTTTGGGGCGGACCCAGGTTATAAAAGGGGCTGGAGCCAACAAGGAGGTGCGCAGTCTTCTATTATGCTCCGAAAGAGCACACCTCCATGTGTTGAACCCATTGCGGCTTTAGGCCAGAGGTAGGCAGGGATCGGGTGGTGGATGCAGGCCACCACCACAGTTGGTAACGCAGAACGGTTAAGACCAGCTCCTGTCCTAACAGTCCTGCTTGTGCAGCCCAGTGGCATTAACAGGCCTGCTGCTGCTGATGCGCCTGCTGTCCACAGGTGTGGCCCCTACGCACACGGTCAGCGTACTCAATGGCCCCTGTGTTGTTAACAGGGAGTTCCTGGGCTGGGTGGGCATGTGGACCCTGTGACGCTAACAGGGCTCACAGTCTCCAGATCCGAATGGCGTCTAACTCGGTTCAGGCTACTATTAGTTTCATAGCCACACAGCTCTGTATCCTCCACCAAACCTTCAAGTTGCCAACCTCTCCTTTTCCAACTGGGAGCACGGTGGACACTGACTGCTGATGGGGATATATACCTTTCTCTTTCTTTTCTTATTAATTTTCGTTATATAGCGGTCACAGATTATATACCACTTTATCCAAATCTGCCAGTCCCACTGTAACAGATGTTGTTTCTTCAGCAAATGTTACAGTTGCTTAACCACCAAATCCACGGACCAAAACTTTTTTCCCCTTTCCAACACACCTGTTCCCCTTTCCAACAGCATCTGTCCTTTTTCAACTCATTTTGGGATATGACCAAAAGTACAACTGTGCAGGGACACCGTACTCAACGCCATCTCAGCACAGCAGCCATCCCTCGGTCCCTCCGATGTGGACAAGTAAAAGACCATTTCCTCCTATCCATGACAAAGCGTTGAGATTCACTCTGTGCAGCACTGGTGTTTAGTGGACAAGTAGATCTAAGATTGCGTACCACATTCTGCAGATACTCCTGTATACGTGCGTCTATTTCTATGGCAGGAATTAGTTCGCCAAATTTTGTCTTGTACCGGGGATCTAACAGTGTGGCAACCCAGTATTCAGGATTAGTTCAAATTCATACAATCCGAGGGTCATGTAGGTAGTGCAGCAAGAAGGCGCTCATGTGTCTTGTGCATCCAGGAGGACCAAGTCCTTGGTGTGTTGGTGGCAGAGAGGTGAGAATCGTGCATCCTTCCTCTGCCCTCTCCCCCCAACCTCGCACAACCGAAATGTGAGCAAGCTCTCACTCATCTGCTGAGTCTTCCATGCCCATCGCCAGTTCGTCCTCCATTTCTTCATGGGCTCCTGCACTTTCATCAACACTTTTTGCTGATACTATGCGCCCTTGTTAATCCCTCTCCCTCACCATGACTGCCGCATAGGTGCCGCTGACCATCTGGACCTCGTAGATCTTGTTATCCCTTCCGCATATGACTCCTCCTGTACTTCCTCCCCTTCCTCTTGTCCCAACACCTGACTCCGAATAATAATTACAGTGTGCTCCATCATGTAGATGACCAGAATTGTCACGCTGAGAATGACATTGCCAGTGCTAAACATCTTCGTCGACATTTCAAAACTGTGTAGCAGGGTGCATAGGTCCTTGATCTGACACCACTCCAGCAGCGTGATCTGCACCACCTCTGGATCAAGTTATCCCAGGCTATATGTCTTACCGTATTTCAGCAGGGCTCTGCGGTGCTGCCACACACGCTGCAACATGTGCAGATTCCAATTCCTGCGTGTCGAAACATCGCATTTACGGCGTTTAACTGCCAGACCCTAAGACTTCCGGAGTGATGAAAGTTGTTGAGCTGCTGTGTGCGCACGATGGAAGTGAGCACATAGCGAGCGTGCCCACTGCACAAGGCCATGTAGGCCGTGATGGTGTTTTAAAAATTGCTGGCGAATTCGGTTCAACACGTGAGCCCTAAAAGGCACGTGTGTCACATTGCCCTGAGGATGGCCCGCAGCCAGGTTTGCATCATTGCCGCACACGGCTGTTAAGTCACCAACGGAGTCCGCTCCGTCAATTTGTACTCCGGTCGCCAGGTGACAACGTGTTCCTTTCATGAATAGTGCTGATGATGGGAGAGTAGTCGATGCCAGCGGCGCAGGTGGACGCAGGTTATGCTCACCCACTGGGCTGCATTACCTTGACAGATGCAGAATCTCTGGCTGAATGTAGCTGGTGGGTATCTCACAGATGAAATACCATCATTCAGCTACAACCAATGGGAAGACACCACACCCTTTTTTATGCCCATCCTGTCTGCAGACCACTGCCAGACATAGCTATGAACCTCTGGTTAATTTTACCCCCAGTTCAGTTTTATGATTTTGTGTGCTTGTTACCTGACTACTTTTCCTGCTTGCTGTTTATGTACCTTGTTGGCCGATACGCATTTCACCTCTGCTTGTTTTCTGATTCTTTCCTGGCCGTCCCATTCTGTTCCTGTTCCTCAATTAATGTTTTGACCCTGCCTGACTACTATTCTCTGTAATAGCGGTGTGACTCACATTTCCCATACATTTCAAAGTAAAACTTTGACCGCCTGATGGCATTGAGCTCTGCTGCCAGCATAGTAAGGAGGTGTGTGGTAGTCCTTGTGCGCAGTTGCAAGGAAGGGTGGCCTGACCACACAGGGTTTGCGCCAAGGTAGAGGACCCACACGAGGTTGAAGAGGCAGAAGCAGTGTATTAACTTCTACATACAGAACAAGGATTGAAACAACTCGTGGGGACGGCAAGACTTGTACAGCAGACCCTTCTCCATCTCTCACCATAGTTTGCCAGTGCCCAGTCAGTGACATGTAATGACCCTGTCTATGCTTACTGGTCCAAGTATCTGTGTTGAAATGCACCCTGTCGCACACAGATTTTCTCAAGGAAGTGGTGATGTTGTGTGCGACATGCTGGTGTAGCGCGGGCATGCTTTTCTTGGAGAAGCAGTGGTGATTGGGCATCTGGTACTGGGGCACAGCGACAGACATAAGGTCTGTAAAATCCTGTGTGTCCACTACGCGTAAAGGCAGCATTTCGGTAGCCAACAGCTTACAGAGGGATAGAGTCAACCACTTAGCTTTGTCATGGGTCGCAGTAAGTGGCCTTTTATTTGACCACATCTGAGGGACAGAGATCTGGCTGCTGTCTGTAGACGGTGTTGAGTAGGGTGTCCCTGGAAAAATGCAGGTTTGTGAGAAAAGTGCAGGCGGAGACATGATGTTGCCTTCATCTTGCCTTCAGATCTGTTCATCTTGTATCATTTTTAAAAAACACAGCAAGCAAGGGTTACTCCAAGCGGAGTCTACCTTTTTTCCCCAAATTGGGCACACAGACACCCCATCAGTGGCAGGACTTGTGCCCTAGTTGCAAACAGGATGTTTTGATTTGCATCAAGCACATTCCAAATCCACAAGCATTTACTCTCCCCAGGATGACACAGGGGTAGTAAATTCCTTCTGGATCCATGACTTGTTCATTTTGATGAACGTCAGTCTGTCCACATTGTCACTGGACAGACGCGTGCGCTTATCTGTCAGCACACACCCAGCAGCACTGAAGACACGTTCAGAGACAACGCTGGCAGCTGGACACGACAAAATCTTCAAGGCGTAACTGGAGAGCTCTTGACATTTTTCTAGATTTGAAGCACAAAAGGAGCAAGGCTCCATTTGCAAAGTCATTGCATCGATGTTCATTTGGAGATACTCCTGTATCATCCTCTCCATCCGTTGACTATGTGACACACTTGATGTCTCTGGTGGCCTTGCAAAGGAGGGTCTAAAAAAATTATGAAAAGATTCCATAAAATTGCTGTTACCAGCACCAGATACGGTCCTACTGGTACGGGTAGACTGTTGAAGATGACGAGGCCGTCCCATGTTTGTCAAGTTACAACTGGGAGAATCACTCCCTTCACCTGCACGGTTGTTTGGTGGAAAAGCCGAGCTAAGATCGAGTAACAGCTTCTGCTGATACTCCTGCATACGTGCGTCCCTTTCTATGGGTGGAATTATGTCACAAAATTTGGACTTGTCCCGGGGATCTAATAGTGTGGCAAGCCAGTAGTCATCATCACTTCTAATTTTGACAATACGAGGGTCATGTTGGAGGTAGTGCAACAAGAAGGCACTCATGTGTCTTGCGCAGCCATGCGGACCAAGTCCACGCTGTGTTTGTGGCATAGAGGTGCTAACCGTTCTTTCTTCCTCTGTCATCTCCCCCCAACCTCTTTCAACTTAAATTTGACCAAGGTCCCCCTCATCAGCTGAGTCTTCCATGTCCATGGACAGTTCGTCCTCCATATCTTCATGTCCTCCTGCACCTTCCTCAACATCTCGCCTGCTACCATGCGCCCTTGTTGATCCCTGTCCCCCATGGTCCCATGCCTGCCGCGTTGGTGATGATGAACGTCTGGACCTTGGTGATGTTGTTGTGTCTTGCGCATATGAATCCTCCTGTAGTTCCTCCCCTTCCTGTTGTCCCACCCCCTGACTCCGAATAGTGTTTAGCGTGTGCTCCAGCATGTAAATGACTGTAATCGTCATGCTGATAATGGCATTGTCAGCGCTAAACATATTCGTCGCCATGTCGAAACTGTGCAGAAGGGTGCATAGGTCCGTGATCTGAGATCACTCCATCAGGGTGATCTGCCCCACCTCTGCATCTCGTTGGCCCAGGCTATACGTCATGACGTATTGCACCAGGGCTCTGCGGTGCTGCCACAGTCGCTGTAACATGTGGAGAGTTGAATTCCAGCGTGTCGCCACATCGCATTTCAGGCGATGAACCGGCAGGCCGAAAGACTTCTGGAGCGATGCAAGTCGCTCAGCTGCGGCGCTTGAACGGCGGAAGTGAGCACTGCAGACAGTTTCCGTGCCCTGGTCAGAAGGCCATCTAGGCCGGGATAGTGTGTTAAAAATTGCTGGACAACAAGGTTCAACACGTGAGCCATACAAGGCACGTGTGTCACCTTGCCCAGGCGAAGTGCCGCACCCAGGTTTGCAGCATTGTCGCACACGGCCTTACCAGGCTGCAGGTTGAGTGGAGAAAACCATTTATTAAACTCGGACCGCAGAGCTGACCACAACTCCTCAGCTGTGTGACTCTTATTCCCAAGACATGTCAAGCTAAAGACCGCCTGATGCCGTTGCGCTCTGCTGCCAGCATAGTAATGAGGGGTGCGTGATTCCTTCTGCGCAGTGAGAACGCTGGTGGCCTGACCAGGCAGGCTTGGGGCGGAGGTGGAGGACCCAGATGAGGTGGAGGATGCAGAAGCAGTGGCGGAACTTGGACAGACAGAGGATTGACACACAAGTCGTGGGGACGGCAAGACTTGTGCAGCAGACCCTTCACCATCTATCACCATAGTTACCCAGTGCCCAGTCAGCGACATGTAACGTCCCTGTCCATGCTTACTGGTCCAAGTATCGGTGCTGAAATTCACCCGTTCACACACAGAGTTTCTCAAGGAAGCGGTGATATTGTGTGCGACATGCTGGTGTAGCGCGGGCACACCTTTCTTAGAGAAGTAGTGGCGACTAGGCATCTGGTACTGGGGCACAGCGACAGATATAAGGTCTCTAAAATCCTGTGTGTCCACTAGGCGGAAAGGCAGCATTTCTGTAGCCAACAGCTTACAGAGGGATAGAGTCAACCTCTTCGCTTTGTCATGGGTCGAAGGAAGTGGCCTTTTATTTGACCACATCTGAGGGACAGAGATCTGGCTGCTGTGTGTAGACGGTGTTGAGTAGGGTGTCCCTGGAAAAATGCAGCTTTGGGAGGAAAGTGCAGGCGGAGACATGATGTTGCCTTCATCCAAAGTTGGTGCTATCGATGTCTGAGAGAGCTGTACACACTCACTTGTTTCCCCTTCCAAACCAACTGACGACCTACCAAGCAAACTGCCTGTTGCGGTTACAGTGGTGGAAGTTGTGGGTGGAAAAACAGGTGTGACAGCTGTCCCCACAGTCCTAGAAGATGACGAGCGCGCGGATGCCCTGGAAGGGGCAGGCGGTGGATGGTTGGCTCCACTAGGCCGCATTGCAGCACGGTGAGCTTCCCACCAGGCCATATGATATTTATTCATGTGACGATTCATGGAAGAAGTTGTCAAACTGCTGAGGTTTTGACCTCTACTAAGATAACCATGGCAAATGTTACAGATCACATAATTTGGCCGATCTTTTTTTATGTCAAAAAAGACCAGGCTAGGCAAGGCTTAGAGGCCATGCGACCTGTTGATCCACCCCGAATAATGCTCAGAGGCAGAGTGGTGGCTGAGGATGCAGTTGTAGACGTGCTACCAGTGCTCCGACTGTGTCCAGGAAGGCGCCAGGTTACTTCGACGTCGGTTGCATCCTCCTCCACCGCCTCTATTGACCTCCTCGAGTGTCTGACTGTGGGTTGACAGTAGGTGGGATCTAGAACTTCATCATCAATTGTTGTGTTTGCACTCCCCTCCCCCTCAGACCGAGTTTCTTCTTGCCCTGACCGAATATTTAAGTTGTCATCCCAATCGGGTATCTGCGTCTCATCTTCATCAGTATGTTCCTCATTGCCTATAACCACAGTTGTTGGAAAGGCAGCATTTTGGTAGCCAACAGTTTGCATTTTATGAAAGTCAACCTCCAAGCCATGTCATGCCCTTCTAAAAGCATGTATAACACAGCGAGGGGACTCCAACCACAGTCTCCCTCGTTGCCACTCACTGGGCCACACACACCCCACTTGACTGGCATCGGTTGAGCCCCCTTTTGAAAAAGAAAAAGATGCTTTGCATGAAGCACTCTCAAAAATACGCGTGCCTTTCCCGTCCCCTGGCTGACCCCGGGGAAGAAAAGTCCTCTGAGAGCCATGACTTGTTCATCTTGGTTCTTTTAGAAACACAGCGAGGGGACTCCAACCACAGTCTCCCTCGTTGCCACTCACTGGGCCACACACACCCCACTTGACTGGCATCGGTTGAGCCCCTTTTTGAAAAAGAAAAAGATGCTTTGCATGAAGCACTCTCAAAAATACGCGTGCCTTTCCCGTCCCCTGGCTGACCCCGGGGAAGAAAAGTCCTCTGAGAGCCATGACTTGTTCATCTTGGTTCTTTTAGAAACACAGCGAGGGGACTCCAACCACAGTCTCCCTCGTTGCCACTCACTGGGCCACACACACCCCACTTGACTGGCATCGGTTGAGCCCCCTTTTGAAAAAGAAAAAGATGCTTTGCATGAAGCACTCTCAAAAATACGCGTGCCTTTCCCGTCCCCTGGCTGACCCCGGGGAAGAAAAGTCCTCTGAGAGCCATGACTTGTTCATCTTGGTTCTTTTAGAAACACAGCGAGGGGACTCCAACCACAGTCTCCCTCGTTGCCACTCACTGGGCCACACACACCCCACTTGACTGGCATCGGTTGAGCCCCCTTTTGAAAAAGAAAAAGATGCTTTGCATGAAGCACTCTCAAAAATACGTGTGCCTTTCCAGTCCCCTGGCTGACCCCGGGGAAGAAAAGTCCTCTGAGAGCCATGACTTGTTCATCTTGGTTCTTTTAGAAACACAGCGAGGGGACTCCAACCACAGTCTCCCTCGTTGCCACTCACTGGGCCACACACACCCCACTTGACTGGCATCGGTTGAGCCCCCTTTTGAAAAAGAAAAAGATGCTTTGCATGAAGCACTCTCAAAAATACGCGTGCCTTTCCCGTCCCCTGGCTGACCCCGGGGAAGAAAAGTCCTCTGAGAGCCATGACTTGTTCATCTTGGTTCTTTTAGAAACACAGCGAGGGGACTCCAACCACAGTCTCCCTCGTTGCCACTCACTGGGCCACACACACCCCACTTGACTGGCATCGGTTGAGCCCCCTTTTGAAAAAGAAAAAGATGCTTTGCATGAAGCACTCTCAAAAATACGCGTGCCTTTCCCGTCCCCTGGCTGACCCCGGGGAAGAAAAGTCCTCTGAGAGCCATGACTTGTTCATCTTGGTTCTTTTAGAAACACAGCGAGGGGACTCCAACCACAGTCTCCCTCGTTGCCACTCACTGGGCCACACACACCCCACTTGACTGGCATCGGTTGAGCCCCCTTTTGAAAAAGAAAAAGATGCTTTGCATGAAGCACTCTCAAAAATACGCGTGCCTTTCCCGTCCCCTGGCTGACCCCGGGGAAGAAAAGTCCTCTGAGAGCCATGACTTGTTCATCTTGGTTCTTTTAGAAACACAGCGAGGGGACTCCAACCACAGTCTCCCTCGTTGCCACTCACTGGGCCACACACACCCCACTTGACTGGCATCGGTTGAGCCCCCTTTTGAAAAAGAAAAAGATGCTTTGCATGAAGCACTCTCAAAAATACGCGTGCCTTTCCCGTCCCCTGGCTGACCCCGGGGAAGAAAAGTCCTCTGAGAGCCATGACTTGTTCATCTTGGTTCTTTTAGAAACACAGCGAGGGGACTCCAACCACAGTCTCCCTCGTTGCCACTCACTGGGCCACACACACCCCACTTGACTGGCATCGGTTGAGCCCCCTTTTGAAAAAGAAAAAGATGCTTTGCATGAAGCACTCTCAAAAATACGCGTGCCTTTCCCGTCCCCTGGCTGACCCCGGGGAAGAAAAGTCCTCTGAGAGCCATGACTTGTTCATCTTGGTTCTTTTAGAAACACAGCGAGGGGACTCCAACCACAGTCTCCCTCGTTGCCACTCACTGGGCCACACACACCCCACTTGACTGGCATCGGTTGAGCCCCCTTTTGAAAAAGAAAAAGATGCTTTGCATGAAGCACTCTCAAAAATACGCGTGCCTTTCCCGTCCCCTGGCTGACCCCGGGGAAGAAAAGTCCTCTGAGAGCCATGACTTGTTCATCTTGGTTCTTTTAGAAACACAGCGAGGGGACTCCAACCACAGTCTCCCTCGTTGCCACTCACTGGGCCACACACACCCCACTTGACTGGCATCGGTTGAGCCCCCTTTTGAAAAAGAAAAAGATGCTTTGCATGAAGCACTCTCAAAAATACGCGTGCCTTTCCCGTCCCCTGGCTGACCCCGGGGAAGAAAAGTCCTCTGAGAGCCATGTCCACATTGTCAGTGGACAGACACGTGTGCTTATCTGCCAGCAGACCCACAGCAGCACTGAAGACAGGTTCCGAGAGAACGCTGGCTGCAGGACACGACAAGATCCCCAAGACGTACGTGGCGAGCTCAGGCAATTTATCAAGATTGGAAGCCAAGAATGAGCAGGGCTCAAGTTGCACAATAATGGCATGTTTCCTTGCATATACTCATATATCTGTGTGTCCTCCTCTTTTTCCTTGTCCAGCTCTTTTGTTTTCGCATGAGTATATGTCCTTGTCACTTTCCCATGTGTTGTGAGTTGTTTGTGACCTTTTGGACACCTTTGAGGGTGTTTTCTAGGTGTTTTTCTGTGTTTGTGATTGCCTGCCATTGTTTCCTATGCAGTTCGAGTTCGGTTCGTCGAACGTTCGACGAACCAAACTCGAACGGGAGGTCCGTTCGGCGAACCAACCTCGAGCCGAACCGCGACCGGTTCGCTCATCTCTAGTCTTTAGCCCTTTTAAGAGCCTCTTGGGTGTCATCCCAGATCTCCCGGGCCTTGGTCGCCCAATCCTCCACTCTAGTATCGGGTGACGTAATGGGCATCGGAACCGGAATTCTGGGATGTTGTCCGTTATTGAGTAGGAACGGAGTCTGGCCAGAGGATTCATGGACCGAATTGTTAATGGCAAATTCGGCCCAAGGAAGGAGGTTAGCCCAGTTGTCGTGGTGCGCGTATATAAAATGGCGGAGGTAAGTTACCAAGGTCTGATTAGTCCTCTCCACTAGTCCATTGGTCTCGGGATGGTATGCGGAGGAGATGTTCAGCTCTATCTGCAGGAGCTTACAGAGCTCTCTCCAGAAGCGAGACGCGAACTGGGGACCCCGGTCGCTCACCACCTTGTCAGGCATGCCATGCAACCTAAATACATGCCGAATGAACAAGGTGGCGAGAGCACGTGACGTCGGGAGTCGTGGGAGAGGCACCAAGTGGACCATTTTAGAGAAGTGGTCCGTGATGACCCATACGACCCTGTGCCCTGCTGACTTGGGCAGATCTCCCAGGAAGTCCATCCCTACCACTTCCCAGGGACGATCCGGCACTAGCAGTGGGTGAAGAAGACCTGCCGGTCTCTGCCGGGACGGCTTATTCCGAGCACACGACATACAGGCTCCCACATATTCCTGTATGTCCTGGGGTAGTCTCGGCCACCAATAATGCCTGGTCACCAGGTCTCTGGTCCTTTTGACCCCGAAGTGACCCCCGACCTTGGAGGCATGGGCCCACGATAGCACCTCGTTCCGTAGTTCAGGGGGAACGAGGGTTTTGCCAGGTGGCACCTGGTCCAAAGAAGTGGGAGTGACCATCCTCAAGCTGTCCGGGGGTAGTATAAGACGAGGCTCCTCCTCGTCCTCCTCCAACACAACCATACAACGTGACAAGGCATCGGCCCGTACGTTCTTCTCACCGGCCAGGTGGCGGATAATAAAGCGGAACCGGGAGAAGAATAAAGACCAACGGGCCTGCCTTGGGTTCAGGCGTTGTGCTGTCTGGAGGTATGTGAGGTTTTTGTGGTCAGAAAAAACCTCAAATGGATGCTTCGCACCCTCCAGGAGATGCCGCCATTCCTGGAATGCTAGTTTCATCGCCAGTAACTCCCTATCCCCTATGGAGTAGTTCCTCTCGGCCGGAGAAAAGGTCTTGGAGAAAAAGAAACACGGATGTTTCCTTCCTCGTTTGTTTTTCTGGTACAGGACTGCACCTGCACCGACCGAAGAGGTGTCTACCTCCAGTAGGAAGGGTTTGGAGATGTCTGGACGATGAAGGATGGGAGCTCTGGAGAAGTGAGTTTTGAGAGTGTGAAATGCCTCTACCGTTTCCCGTGTCCATGCTTTGGGATTAGCGCCCTTGCGGGTAAGGGCAATGATGGGTGCTGCCACCGTCGAGAAGTTGGGAATGAACTGGCGATAATAATTGATAAACCCCAAGAATCGCTGGATCGCCTTCAGCGAGCGGGGCTCAGGCCAGTTCATCACTGTCTCCAACTTCCCCGGATCCATTGCTAACCCCTGACTGGACACTATGTACCCCAGGAACGGCAAGGAGTCCTGTTCAAAAACGCACTTTTCCAGCTTAGCATATAACGAATGGGTGCGGAGCCTCTTAAGTACTCGGATGACATCCCTCCGATGGGTGGTAAGATCGGGGGAGAAGATAAGAATGTCATCCAGGTATGCAACCACGGAAAGATACAAATCCCGGAAAATGTCATTCACAAAATCTTGAAATACGGCGGGGGCATTGCAGAGTCCGAAGGGCATTACTAGATACTCGTAGTGACCGTCCCTGGTGTTAAAGGCGGTCTTCCACTCATCGCCCTTTCGGACTCGCACTAGATTATACGCCCCGCGTAGATCCAGCTTTGTGAAGACCTTTGCCCCGCGGAATCGATCAAATAGCTCAGTAATGAGGGGCAAAGGGTATTTGTTCTTGATTGTGATTGCATTTAATCCCCTGTAATCGATACAGGGGCGCAGATCCCCTTCCTTCTTCTGCACAAAAAAGAACCCTGCACCAGCCGGTGAAATAGACTTGCGAATGAACCCCTTCGCCAGGCTGTCCTGAATATATTTGGACATAGCCTCCGTCTCTGGAGCAGAGAGTGGATACACTCTGCCCCTAGGGGGCTCGGAGCCTGGCTTCAGGTCTATTCGGCAATCATATGGCCGGTGGGGAGGAAGAGTATCTGCGGCCCTTTTGGAAAAGACATCCCTGTAGGCCTCATAAGGTGTCAGTAAACCCGGCCCCTCAGTATTCCCTGAGGACCCAACCGACCTAATGGTAGCGGGTGGTTCGGTAGTCACGAGGTGCTCTCTACAGGATCCTGCCCAGGATGAGATCTCCCCTGTTGCCCAGTTGAGTATAGGAGCATGCTGTCTCAACCAGGGAAGACCCAGTAGGATCTCATCCGTCCCCCCTGGAAGCACCAGGAAGGACACCTGCTCATGGTGTCCCAGTGGTACATCCATCCTGAGAGGGATGGTGATCTGGGTGATAGGATCGAGTAGTATGGACCCGTTGACTACCCGGACCCTGAGTGGCTTGGGCAACAGAACCAGGGGAACTGAGTATCGGGTTGCCAGGGAGGTCGAGATGAAATTGCCTTCAGCGCCTGAGTCCAAGCAAGCCAGGGCAGAGAAGAGAGTAGTGCCGAACTGCACCTGGGCGCTGATAGTCAACCTAGAGGGAGAAGTAGCGTCTAGAGTCCCCCCTCTGATAGAAACTAGACGCTGTCTTTTCCCGACGGTTTGGGACATCGGGTAGCTATGTGTCCCCTCTGCCCACAGGAAAAGCAGATGACACAAGACCGAGAACCTGGGGCAGAGGAGACCACCTTGGACACCTCCATTGACTCCACGGAGTCGCCTACAGGACTGGCTGGGGGACCTGTCTGATGGAAGACGGGAGTCAGACGCTTTTTAGGCCGAGAAGACGTGGGTGCTGAAGAGACCTCGAGCCTTCGCTCCGCCTGGCGGATGTCTATGCGAGAGGCAACCTGAATCAAGGACTCTAAAGTGGCAGGCACCTCACGTGTTGCCAGTGCGTCTTTGACAAACCCTGCCAGGCCCTCCCAAAACACAGGGACAAGGACCTTATCCGGCCAGTCCAGCTCTGCGGCCAGTGTCCTAAAATGTACAGCAAAGTCCCCGACTGAAGCAGACCCTTGCCGAAGTCGTAGGAGGCGCAGCGCGGAATCGTGGGTGACTTGAGGCCCGAGGAACACCATTCTCATGGCCCCAAGATAAGCTGCTAAGTTATTCACCACACGATCTCCGCGCTCCCACAACGGCGTGGACCACTTCAGCGCTCTCCCTGTGAGCAGGGACTGGACGAAGGCTACCTTCGCCTTCTCGGTAGCGTAAAGAGTCGCGGGCAGCTCTAAGTAGGTGGTAACCTGGTTTATAAAACCACGGCACTCAGAACTGTTGCCGCTAAAGCGCTCTGGAAGCGCAAGGCGAGGAGACCTTCCGCCCAATAGCACAGCCTGGGTAGCCGCCTGGGTGGCGACTGTCGTCAGAGTAGTCTTATCGGAGGAAGACTGCTCCACTGCTGCCAATCGTGACTCCAACTGCTGCACATAACGCAGCAACTGCTGCTGCTCTTCAGCCATAGCCAGACCTTTGGCGCGACCGTAATGTTACGAGGGGGACCCGGGGAAGCGTGCCAAGATGGGAAATGGACTGCTTCCGCCGGTCAAGGTCCACTGTGCGGTGTAAGGGTCCGCCGCTATGGTGGGTGAAGAGTGAGCGGGTTGCTGCTAGCGATCGTCTGGAATGTCACAGACGATCTATGTACACCGATCTGCCCTAACCCGTGAGGGTTGTATGGCACAGATCTCACGGCTCGGTGTACCTGTTGCACGGGGAAGCACAGAGGTGCCCACGCACGTGTGCCAGTGGAAGTCACGAGAATATGGCACGAGGGTAGCACAGAGGTGCCCACGCACGTGTGCTTTCAATAACCAGGTGAGTCCAATGGAGACTTGAGGAGCTCACCTGGGACAGGAACACGGCCTGTTGACGGGGGTACTGCCGGAGCAGCAAGGCAGGAACACGGCCTGCAAACGAGGTACTGCCGGAGCAGCAAGGGCCAAGCCCACAAGAGACAGTAATGCCTGAGCAGTGGCGTGGCAGCACGCTGCCAGACATCCAAACATAGAAGGACGGTCGCGCGCCGCCATGATGGCAGGGGGAGCTTTTAAGGAGGTGCAGCTCCACCCGAGGGCGGGCGCGAGGCGGAGATGACGGACTTGACCCAATCAGGGTCCACGACGTCCCAGCCTGGCCAGTCAGGATTCACCACGTCACCAGCCTTGTCATCAAGCCGTGTGACGTCAGTGAGCGAATCAGGACCCACCACGCATTGCACATGCTCACCCTCCTGCCTCTGGGAAATAGAGGCGGGATCCTCGGTTTCACAATGTGCAGTGATAACGGGAATCTCACTGCTTCCCTGAGCAGTAAACCTCTGCACATTGCGCAGCCTCGCAGACCTTCGGGGCCGCTGAGCAGGAGAGTCTGCGGCAGGCCAGGAATGGGAGACCGCTTCACTCCTTGTAACAGGAGAACCACTAGGTGTCACCCTTCTGCTGCCTCTCTGAAAAGGTATCTCCTGCACACTGCGCAGTCTGGCAGACCTTCGGCGCTGCTGAGCAGGAATGCTCGTGGCAGGCAAGGAATGGGAGACTGCCTCAGTCCTTGCCTCAGGAGAGCCACGAGATGTAACAATTAAGTATCGGCTGGTAATTTTCAGCATTGAGGACACTAAGAAATGCTCAATGGTGAAGGCCATATATGCAGAGACCAGCCATGGAATCGTAGTGCAGCAGATGCAGCTCCTCCTGGCTGCAGCATGTACTGACCTCAGCCCCGGCAGCTCCTCCTGGAGCGGCTGGGGACTGCACACTTAAAGTGCACACTTAAAAAAATTAATTGAAAAACCTCCCCCCCCCAGAAGTGATCTGCCTATGGCTGGCTGCATATGGCCAGAGACCTGACCTGCCCAATTACTGACTTCCATTGAGGTTCAGGTCAAGTCCGGGTCACAAAGCAAACCTTATCTAAAGTCAACCTGTGCCCTCCGATCCAAACTTCCTGAAGGTTCACTCATCTCTAACACTTCTATTTTTGTGAATATTATTACTTTGCAGCATTTTTCTTACTTGTAGCATTAGATGCTAGTCCTCCTATTCTAATAAGTAAGATACTCCAAACCAAAGATCAAAATGAGCTATTATTATAGTGGCAAAGTTTACAGCTTAGCTCTGGTAATTGTTTTCTGCTTTGTGCTGTTTCTAATGTGCTTGGGCCAATGGCATTTGTTGGTTTTTAATATGTGCTAACAATGTATTTGTGTCGCCCAGGGTTATGGGATACTCGGTCCCGGGCGGTGTATTGATGGGGAAATGTCACTTGGTGGCCGTTGCTCGGTTCCGTGTCCTGGGGACGCTTTTTAAAAGGGATATATTCACAGGGGAGATCAAATGAAAGTTTATACGTGACGCCACTTGCGGGTTGCGGCTATATGGATGCAGCCGCCACTGCAAAGTTCTCACTAATGGGGCTGGTGTTGATGGCAGCCTGGGTGTTAGGCCCTCCGCAAGTGGAGCCAGGCCCCAGAGGATAGGTGATATAGATGGGTGTAGAAAGAAGGTAGGCCACGCAAGGTGTTGCAGTGAAACTGGTTAATTTACTCACAGTAATATGGAAACTGGTCTCCTGAGAAAGGCTGTTCTTGACCGCAGGTTTCCGTAGTTCCAGTGCCGGTTAAGTGACCTGGTGGCTTCTTTTCCCTGCACCTGTCTTTGGTTGGTGGGTCCCCGTGGCTTAGAGCGTCTGGGGGTCTTTTCCTGGTAGTCTCTCAATGGTAGTCCGTATGACGGTAGCGTGAACCCTGTGGGGTCGGAGTCTCTGGTCCTGTTTCCCGGTTCTGCCATTGCTACGGAGTTCCGAACTTCAAGGTCAGTGAGGTCCTTGATGGTCCCCTCACTGTGCAGATTTTATCAGGTCTGCCTGGAACGTTTGCCTGACCTATAGGATTTTGTACCCCGTTGGTGCTATAGTTCCGGGAGCAATCCACCGTACTCCACCGGCAACCAACCGCCTGGGCCCTCAGGTCACCATTACACTCCGGTCAGTGCATCCGTCACTGACGACTCTCTTCCCTCTCTCTCTGTCTGACTGTCCATTGAATGCCCCTCCCACCTGATCGTCTAATGGACTGGATTGGCTCCACATGTAAGTGGCCATCCATTAGGTCCAACCCTAGTCTGCCACCAGTCAATGAGGAATTTGGGGATAAAACAGGGATTGTTTGGAATGTTTTTGCTGTTACCGGCACTGGTGTTCTGGGTCCCTGGGGGAAGGCCCTGCATCCTGATGGGGATGCAGTACCTTGTAGCTCCCTGACGGCTTCAGGGGCGCTACACAGTTATCCTAGACAGGAGAGTTTTGGATAATTTTTATCTACTAATAGCAAAATGAAGGGCGCAAACAGGACAGGGCGTCCTCTCTCCAGGGGTCACATTGTAGCCACATGGTCTGGCTGTATGTACTGGTGTACAGGTAAAATATATCTTTGTACCGTGTTAGCCAGTAGAGATAAAAAAAATAGTTTAAAAGAACTGAGAGTTCTCAGTGGTTGATACCTTTTAATGGTTAACTGAAAAGATGGTAATAATAGCAAGCTTTCCAGACTACTCAGGTCTCTTCATCAGGCATGGTATAACACAAAATCTGAAGATTTACATACACAGCAAGTTACACTTTGTTGGGTTATATGTGTTACGAGGGGGACCCGGGGAAGCGTGCCAAGATGGGAAATGGACTGCTTCCGCCGGTCAAGGTCCACTGTGCGGTGTAAGGGACCGCCGCTATGGTGGGTGAAGAGTGAGCGGGTTGCTGCTAGCGATCGTCTGGAATGTCACAGACGATCTATGTACACCGATCTGCCCTAACCCGTGAGGGTTGTATGGCACAGATCTCACGGCTCGGTGTACCTGTTGCACGGGGAAGCACAGAGGTGCCCACGCACGTGTGCCAGTGGAAGTCACGAGAATATGGCACGAGGGTAGCACAGAGGTGCCCACGCACGTGTGCTTTCAATAACCAGGTGAGTCCAATGGAGACTTGAGGAGCTCACCTGGGACAGGAACACGGCCTGTTGACGGGGGTACTGCCGGAGCAGCAAGGCAGGAACACGGCCTGCAAACGAGGTACTGCCGGAGCAGCAAGGGCCAAGCCCACAAGAGACAGTAATGCCTGAGCAGTGGCGTGGCAGCACGCTGCCAGACATCCAAACATAGAAGGACGGTCGCGCGCCGCCATGATGGCAGGAGGAGCTTTTAAGGAGGTGTAGCTCCAGCCAAGGGCGGGCGCGAGGCGGAGATGACGGACTTGACCCAATCAGGATCCACGACATCCCAGCCTGGCCAGTCAGGATTCACCACGTCACCAGCCTTGTCATCAAGCCGTGTGACGTCAGTGGGCGAATCAGGATCCACCAAGCATAGCACATGCTCACCCTCCTGCCTCTGGGAAATAGAGGCGGGATCCTCGGTCTCACAATGTGTAGAGATAACGGGAGTCTCACTGCTTCCCTGAGCAGCAAATCTCTGCACATTGCGCAACCTCACAGACCTTCGAGGCTGCTGAGCAGGAGGAGCTGTGGCAGGCAAGGAATGGGAGACCACCTCATTTCTTGCAACAGGAGTACCACTAGGTGTCACCCTTGTGCTGCCTCTCTGAGGAGGTTTCTCCTGCACTCTGCGCAGTCTGGCAGACCTTCGGTGCTGCGGAGCAGGAGCGCTCGTGGCAGGCAAGGAGACTGTCTCATTCCTTGCCACAGGAGAGCCACGAGGTGTAACATTACCCCCCCGTCTAGGCCCCCCCCCTGCCCGTGCTCGAAGGCCGCTATCAAACCCGGGGCGTGGATATGATCCTCCAATTCCCAGGATCTATGCTCCGGACCACGGCCGACCCACTCCACGAGGTAGTACCTCCTGCCCCGTATAACTTTTGTCTCCACAAGCTTCGCCACCTCAGAGTCGTCGGGCGGGAAGTCAGTTTGAGGCGTCAGGGACCCCGAGAACTTATTAAGTCGTACGGGTTTCAGGAGGGACACGTGAAAGGTGTTGGCTATAGCCCAGCGTGGAGGGAGCTGGAGTCGGTATGCCACCGGGTTCACCTGCTCTAGCACTTTAAACGGACCCAGGTACCTAGGGGCGAACTTGGCTGCCTGTACCCGTAGGTTAACATTCTTAGAGGACAGCCACACTAGGTCACCAGGGGCGAAGGATGGTGCAGGGCGGCGGCGCTCATCAGCCGTTGTCACCATCCGGTCTTTAGCCCTCTTAAGGGCCTCTTGGGTGTTATCCCAGATCTCCCGGGCCTCGGTCGCCCAATCCTCCACTCTAGGATCGGGTGACGTAATGGGCATCGGAACCGGGATTCTGGGATGTTGTCCGTTATTGAGCAGGAACGGAGTCTGACCAGAGGATTCATGGACCGAATTATTAATGGCAAATTCGGCCCAAGGAAGGAGGTTAGCCCAGTTGTCGTGGTGCGCGGAGATAAAATGGCGGAGGTAAGTTACCAAGGTCTGATTGGTCCTCTCTACCAGTCCATTGGTTTCGGGATGGTATGCGGAGGAGATGTTCAGCTCTATCTGCAGGAGCTTACAGAGCTCTCTCCAGAAGCGAGACGCGAACTGGGGACCCCGGTCGCTCACCACCTTGTCAGGCATGCCATGCAGCCTAAATACATGCCTAATGAATAAGGTGGCGAGAGCACGTGACGTCGGGAGTCGTGGGAGAGGCACCAAGTGGACCATTTTAGAGAAGTGATCCGTGATGACCCATACGACCTTGTGACCTGCTGACTTGGGCAGATCTCCCAGGAAGTCCATTCCCACCACTTCCCAGGGACGATCCGGCACTGGCAGTGGGTGAAGAAGACCTGCTGGTCTCTGCCGGGATGGCTTATTCCGTGCACACGACATACAGGCTCCCACATATTCCTGTATGTCCTGGGGTAGTCTCGGCCACCAATAGTGCCTAGTCACAAGGTCTCTGGTCCTTTTGACCCCAAAGTGACCCCCGACCTTGGAGGCATGGGCCCACGACAGCACCTCATTCCGTAGTTCAGGGGGAACGAGGGTCTTGCCAGGTGGCACCTGGTCCAAAGAAGTGGGAGTGACCATCCTCAAGCTGTCCGGGGGTAGTATAAGACGAGGCTCCTCCTCGTCCTCCTCCAACACAACCATACAACGTGACAAGGCATCGGCCCGTACGTTCTTCTCACCGGCCAGGTGGCGGATAATAAAGCGGAACCGGGAGAAGAACAAGGACCAACGGGCCTGCCTTGGGTTCAGGCGTTGTGCTGTCTGGAGGTATGTGAGATTTTTATGGTCGGAAAATACTTCAAATGGATGCTTCGCACCCTCCAGGAGATGCCGCCATTCCTGGAATGCTAGTTTCATCGCCAGTAACTCCCTATCCCCTATGGAGTAGTTCCTCTCGGCCGGAGAAAAGGTCTTGGAGAAAAAGAAACAAGGATGCTTCCTTCCTCGTTCGTCTTTCTGGTACAGGACTGCACCAGCACCGACCGAAGAGGCGTCTACCTCTAGTAGAAAGGGTTTGGAGATGTCTGGACGATGAAGGATGGGAGCTCTGGAGAAGTAAGTTTTGAGAGTGTGAAATGCCTCTACCATTTCCCGTGTCCATGCTTTGGGATTAGCGCCCTTGCGGGTAAGGGCAATGATGGGTGCTGCCACCGTCGAGAAGTTAGGAATGAACTGGCGATAATAATTGATAAACCCCAAGAATCGCTGGATCGCTTTCAGCGAGCGGGGCTCAGGCCATTTCATCACTGTCTCCAACTTCCTCGGATCCATTGCTAACCCCTGACTGGACACGATATACCCCAGGAACGGCAAGGATTCACGTTCAAAAACGCACTTTTCTAGCTTAGCATATAACGAATGAGTGTGGAGCCTCTTAAGTACTCGGATGACATCCCTCCGATGGGTGGCAAGATCGGGGGAGAAGATAAGGATACCATCCAGGTATGCAACCACGGAAAGATACAAATCCCGGAAAACATCATTCACAAAGTCTTGAAATACGGCGGGGGCATTGCAGAGTCCGAAGGGCATTACGAGATACTCGTAGTGACCGTCCCTGGTGTTGAAGGCGGTCTTCCACTCATCGCCCTCTCGGACTCGCACTAGATTATACGCCCCGCGTAGATCCAGCTTCGTGAAGATCTTTGCCCCGCGGAATCGATCAAATAACTCCGTAATGAGGGGCAAAGGGTATTTGTTTTTGATCGTGATTGCATTTAATCCCCTGTAATCGATACAGGGGCGTAGATCCCCTTCCTTCTTTTGCACGAAGAAGAACCCCGCACCGGCCGGTGAAATAGACTTGCGAATGAACCCTTTTGCCAGGCTGTCCTGAATATATTTGGACATAGCCTCCGTCTCTGGAGCAGAGAGGGGATACACTCTGCCCCTAGGGGGCTCGGAGCCTGGCTTCAGGTCTATTCGGCAATCGTATGGCCGGTGGGGAGGAAGGGTATCTGCGGCCCTCTTGGAGAATATGTCCCTGTAGGCCTCATAAGGTGTCGGTAAACCTGGCTCCCCTGTATTCCCTGAGGACCCAACCGACCTAATGGTAGCGGGTGGTTCGGTAGTCACGAGGTGCTCCCTACAGGATCCTGCCCATGATGAGATCTCCCCTGTTGCCCAGTTGAGTATAGGAGCATGCTGTCTCAACCAGGGGAGGCCCAGTAGGATCTCATCCGTCCCCCCTGGAAGCACCAGGAAGGACACCTGCTCATGGTGTCCTGGTGGTACTTCCATCCTGAGAGGGATGGTGATCTGGGTGATGGGATCGACTAGTAGGGACCCGTTGACTACCCGAACCCTGAGTGGCTTGGGTAAGAGAACCAGGGGAACTGAGTATCGGGTTGCCAGGGAGGTCGAAATGAAATTGCCATCAGCGCCTGAGTCCAGGAAGGCCAGAGCAGAGAAGAGAGTAGTGCCAAACTGCAACTGGGCGCTGATAGTCAACCTAGAGGGAGAAGCAGCGTCTAGTAACCCCCCTCTGATGGAAACTAGACGCTGTCTTTTCCCGACGGTTTGGGACATCGGGTAGCTATGTGTCCCCTCTGCCCACAGGAAAAGCAGATGACACCAGACCGAGAACCTGGGGTAGAGGAGACCGCTTTGGACACCTCCATTGACTCCACAGAGTCGCCTACAGAGCTGGCTGGGAGACCTGTCTGGTGGAATACGGGAGCCAGACGCTTTTTAGGCCGTGAGGACGTGGGTGCTGAAGAGACCTCGAGCCTCCGCTCCGCCTGGCGGATGTCTATGCGAGAGGCAACCTCAATCAAGGAGTCTAAAGTAGCAGGCACCTCACGCGTGGCCAGTGCGTCTTTGACGAACCCTGCCAGGCCCTCCCAGAACACCGGGACAAGGACCTTATCGGGCCAGTCCAGCTCTGCGGCAAGTGTCCTAAAGTGTACGGCAAAGTCCCCGACTGAAGCGGACCCTTGCCGAAGTCGTAGGAGGCGCAGCGCGGAGTCGTGGGTGACTTGAGGCCCGAGGAACACCATTCTCATGGCCCCAAGATAAGATGCTAAGTTATTCACCACCCGATCTCCGCGCTCCCACAACGGCGTGGACCACTTCAGCGCTCTCCCTGTGAGCAGGGACTGGACGAAGGCTACCTTCGCCTTCTCGGTAGCGTAAAGAGTCGCGGACAGCTCTAAGTAGGTGGTAACCTGGTTTATAAAACCACGGCACTCAGAGCTGTTGCCGCTAAAGCGCTCTGGAAGCGCAAGGCGAGGAGACCTTCCGCCCAATAGCACAGCCTGGGTAGCCGCCTGGGTGGCGACTGTCGTCAGAGTAGTCTTATCGGAGGAAGACTGCTCCACTGCTGCCAATCGTGACTCCAACTGCTGCACATAACGCAGCAACTGCTGCTGCTCCTCAGCCATAGCCAGACCTTTGGCGCGACCGTAATATTACGAGGGGGACCCGGGGAAGCGTGCCAAGATGGGAAATGGACTGCTTCCGCCGGTCAAGGTCCACTGTGCGGTGTAAGGGACCGCCGCTATGGTGGGTGAAGAGTGAGCGGGTTGCTGCTAGCGATCGTCTGGAATGTCACAGACGATCTATGTACACCGATCTGCCCTAACCCGTGAGGGTTGTATGGCACAGATCTCACGGCTCGGTGTACCTGTTGCACGGGGAAGCACAGAGGTGCCCACGCACGTGTGCCAGTGGAAGTCACGAGAATATGGCACGAGGGTAGCACAGAGGTGCCCACGCACGTGTGCTTTCAATAACCAGGTGAGTCCAATGGAGACTTGAGGAGCTCACCTGGGACAGGAACACGGCCTGTTGACGGGGGTACTGCCGGAGCAGCAAGGCAGGAACACGGCCTGCAAACAAGGTACTGCCGGAGCAGCAAGGGCCAAGCCCACAAGAGACAGTAATGCCTGAGCAGTGGCGTGGCAGCACACTGCCAGACATCCAAACATAGAAGGACGGTCGCGCGCCGCCATGATGGCAGGAGGAGCTTTTAAGGAGGTGTAGCTCCAGCCAAGGGCGGGCGCGAGGCGGAGATGACGGACTTGACCCAATCAGGATCCACGACATCCGAGCCTGGCCAGTCAGGATTCACCACGTCACCAGCCTTGTCATCAAGCCGTGTGACGTCAGTGGGCGAATCAGGATCCACCAAGCATAGCACATGCTCACCCTCCTGCCTCTGGGAAATAGAGGCGGGATCCTCGGTCTCACAATGTGTAGAGATAACGGGAGTCTCACTGCTTCCCTGAGCAGCAAATCTCTGCACATTGCGCAACCTCACAGACCTTTGAGGCTGCTGAGCAGGAGGAGCTGTGGCAGGCAAGGAATGGGAGACCGCCTCATTTCTTGCAACAGGAGTACCACTAGGTGTCACCCTTGTGCTGCCTCTCTGAGGAGGTTTCTCCTGCACTCTGCGCAGTCTGGCAGACCTTCGGTGCTGCGGAGCAGGAGCGCTCGTGGCAGGCAAGGAGACTGTCTCATTCCTTGCCACAGGAGAGCCACGAGGTGTAACATATATGTATGTGATTCTTCAGATTTTGTGTTATACTGAGCCTGATGAAGAGACCTGAGTAGTCTGGAAAGCTTGCTATTATTACTATCTTGTCAGTTAGCCATTAAAAGGTATCAACCACTGAGGACTTCAGAAATTTTGTACTGGTCTAGCAATGGATATATAATGCACTTTCATAAGGGAAGAATATTATATAGATCTGATCACTGAGTCTTCCAACCTGAGTTATCTAATTTAGAGACATACATGCAGCCTTTATCTCCGGCTGTAGGACCTTGCAATTTTGATATGGGTAGGGTCCATATTTCACGGTTATGTGAAACTTGCCTTAATAGGATTGGGATAACTTAACATTCTATAAGCCATTGACACATGTAAAGTAGTGTTTCAATTACACCTTCTTGTGCTGTGCTATGATATATATGTAGACCTTTGCCAAATAGGAAACACAGTGCACTGATAAGGCCATGTTCATCTGCATGGCTATCTCCATCTGAAGTCTCAATCGGAGAGTTTGATGTTGTAGATGGCAAGAATTGCATGAGATGCCGCACTATTTCCCCCATTAAACAGTAGACATTGCAGCAAATCGTAGAGGCACCTGTTGAGCGATGGATCTGACACCGTGTGGGGGTTTTCATTTATGATGGAGATCACTCTAGAGAAGTACACAGATTCTTAGGTTGCTGACTGCAGCCATGTTGAATATGTTAACTAGCTAAGCACGTTGGAGTATAAGTGTATAGACGTGCAGTGGAAACTGGGGAAAATGCACATGTATACATCTTTGAAGGCAATAAGCTCACTTTTCTTATGGGTTTTTCCATTTGTATAGTCCTGCATTTATATCGTTAGCTGAGTAATGATTTACAGTATATTCTTTGTGTTCCTTTCTTACTGTAGTATAGAGATCTGTGAAGCAAACGAAACTATCATGTGTCCGATGTGTGAAAAGAACTGCACACTCCAGAGGCTGAACGAGAGCTGCATATATGCAAAGGTATCCTTATCATACTTATCATATACTCCCATGGATTTGTTTAGCTTATTGGCCACATCCATTTTGTGACTATGAACAATACAGCGGATGTACAGTATCTTGCATGTTCATTGTGCATGAATGGATTTACTGTTACAATATAACGATTGTGCCTTGAGGTCCATGCTGGAATAGGATCCATTAGTTAGTAACAAAAAATGTAGTTCACATCTACAAAAAAGTAGGGAAAAGGTGAATGTGCCTGACAGATCTCGTTGGGTGTGATAATTCTCAAGAAAACACGCGGAAACAAAGACTTGTTGGGGAGTGTGACTAAGCTGGGTGGATACAGGGGGTGTCATTACTTATTGTGTGGCTATGAATTTTATTATTAACTATAATGTAAGAGATGCCAACATTTATACACAGAATGCCTATATTTATGAAGGGTATAAATATATGGAAACTCCAGGACATTTTGGAAGCTGTTGGAAAAAAACATTCCTATATATTTTTGTTTGTTCTAACTGCCAACAGAATCCCAGAAAATTATCATTTGGTATTAAAGCTACTCATACATCTGTTATGCATCATGTTTCTTCGTATGGAGTAAAGGAACCTTTTAGCTTCCAGACTCCAAACCTCAAACCATACCACAACATCTGCACCTCCTGCAGTTACATCCCTGTTTGCTACTTTCCAACTAAGGGAATGCAATGGATGTACTTTAAGGCTATGTTCACACTAGAAAAATGATTTTTCTTAAGAAATTTCTTAAGAGTGAAGGATTAGTGCACCTGCATTAAAAAACGCATCAAAAACGCACCTGCGTTTTTGCCGCGTTTTCGGTGCGTTTTTGGTGCGTTTTCGGTGCGTTTTTGGTGCGTTTTTACCGGTGGTTGCTCCCTGCGTTATTGTGCCAATTATCTATGGCAAAAAACGCAGTTAGCTGCAGAAAAGAAGTGACATGCTCATTCTTTTTCTTAAGAAAATCTACTGAAAGAATTTTCTTAAGAAAAAAACGCAGTGTGTGCACAGCTAATTTTTTTTGCCATAGGTTTTGCTGGGGAATGTCTGCAGAAAGGTTACAAGAATTTCTCAAGAAATTTCTGCAGCAAAAACGGACCCAAAACGCAGGTAAAAAACGCAGTGTGTGAACATAGCCTTAAGGTTTCCATAAACCTAAGATAGCTGTCACCTGATCACTAATTCTGCTGGCGTCATTTCCACACACATGCAAACTTGGCTTTTTCTGAGTGTTCATGTGTCTACAATGGCCCAAGGGGACAGGCAACATAACAGACTGTATCATTTATCTACAGAAGCAGATTATCAGAGGGAAATCTGGTCTCTTTGATGTGACAGGTTCCTTATCTGCCAGCTAAAGTAACTTGGAATCATTACCAGTAGTTGCAATTAGTGGAAATTCAGTCCTATTCACAAATCCTGGAGGTAGATAATCTACCGATTCACATATTAGTAATTGATACAATCTATGAGTTGGAATCATTGCTGGTTGTGACTTTAGAACGTGAGAGTATAATATGTACCAATCTGTGTAAGTCAGACCGGCACTGGATACAGGATTAATGATATTGGGTTACCAATATACTTTGCTTGATCACAGATATTGTGGACGGCTCTTTTCAGGCAGTTTCATTGCTCCGGCAGCTCAGTAATCCTATAGTAGGTCTCCAGTACACACAGCTCATAGATAATACACATACAAATGGAAATCAAAGTGTTTCCACAGGAATCTGGGTAACAAGGAGCACTAGATTTGTTCTGTTCTCTTCCTCCATGCCTCCCAAATTTCTGAGATGGGATACAAGGGAAAGCAGTTTTTTTGTCAAGCTTTTCAGACTCTGGCCCTATCCAGTAACCTCCAAATTATTGTACTTATGAACTGAAAAAGATGTCATAAAGTCCATGGTCTAATCAATGGCCATCAAGTGATATATAGAACCCCAAATAGTGTCATCCTTTCTTGAGTTTTTAAGATTTTACAAATATTGGTAGTGTTTCCATCGCACCTCCAACAGACGTTGTCCAATTATGCAGAGATGCATCCAACTTTGCTGATGTTTCTGCATAACTAAGCAGATTTGCCATTCTGGATTCTGAAAAGGTTGAGTCATAGATTGCTGTCGATTTTCTGAAAGATAACTTCACTAAAAATTACTGCATTGGTATGGTGAATGGGAAGAGCGCAGGAGACAGGGTTTTCCTAGGCTGCGCCCCAGGCTAGGGGTCCCTAGCTATCTCTTATCTCAGAGTTTCCTCTGAAGGTGAGGATATCTGAGCTGCCACCCTGCCCTATATAATGTAGTATGAAATTACTAAATAGGGACACATATACTAGCCCTCAGACTGAGGTCCCTGCATTTTCCCTTATCTCAGAGATACACTTGGAGGTAGTGAGGTCTGAGATGCCAGCGTTACCCTGACTCCTGTCCAAGCCTTGTTCTTACTCCCCTAACACTAACTCTTGGGGCGGGCTGGACACACTGTAACAAACCCCACAAAATGACACGGACAGGGGAAAAGCCAAAACTAGTACACACTGCACACAAACATAAACATACATGTGCCGCCCTCGTGCCAGCAGCCGACGCTGCTCGGATCCGGGCCTTCAGGGGTGGTGGCTCGAGGGTCTCCGGACCCGGGGGTCTTGCGGACACGCCGAATATAATGAGGGACGTAGATGTACGGGCTAGGCCGTAATAGGTTCGTGACTCCACCCACGGTGTGTGGTGAGGTGGGACACCACTGCTGCTGTTACGGGGCACCCGGGGGAGATGTTGTGCACCCGTCCGTGGGCAGGGCTGGTGGCTACCCCTAGCTCCAGCCCCCACTCCTCTCCAAACTGAACTCTAAACACTTTCTGCTTGCTTTCCCGCCCTAGGCTGTCTAGACACCTGGGTGGGCGTGTCCCAACCGCCTGGTCACGCCCACTGGTGTGTCTTTCTTTCCCTAAGGGGGGGTGACTAGGGTTTACTGGTTGGCTGCGTGTTTCCTAGTGAGGGAAGGTGTTATGCGAGGGCCTATTTGTGACTACCTGGTTTTGCCATCAAGAATATCAAGAATATTTTGTTTTTCTTCCCTTACAGGAAGCAGGTTACTTAAACGTTGCACATACATAACCGGAACGGGACAGACCAGGTCCTTTCCACTTCACCCACCCAGAACAACCTAGCCCTGGTGCCACCACTAAAACACAGGTTGGCACCCCTTGCCCAAGTCCAGGCTAGGTCCGGGTGTTGCCCAAACGGGCCGGGTAGAAAAGTTCCTTACCCGGCAGTCCTTTTTCAAGGGCCCCACGTCCAGGGGACTCCTGACCCGGAGTGTAATCACCAGTTTCATTGATGACAGGGCCTCAGCCAACTCTACCGCAGGCCCGTCTTCCAATCAGCCTTTCCAGAGACTATGGTTTGGTGAAAAGGTCGGTCTATTGTAACAGTTAAACTCTGCTGCCGGAACAGCCTCCTCTTGCAGCTTTTCCCCGGACCACCACCGGACAGCACGAGTCCCCAATGCCACCTTCGCTCACGGGCGGCACTGTCCAAAAGACTCTGTCTTCAGCTGCCGACGGTGCGGGTACGACTGCGCTTCCGGACCGGGCTCCATCCTCCACCTGGGGCTCCGACCCCAGATGGCCTCATCACCTAGAGCTTGCATGGGTGAAGACGTTCAACAAGAACGGAGCGCTGTGTCTTTTAACTCTTTAACTGCCCTGCCACCCCCCCACCTGCGGTGCAGATGGCCTCCTCCAGGAACATGAGGACGTTCAACAGGGGTAACAGGTTCCTTAAACAGTTAACTTTCAACTTTAAAACGTGGGGTGAGCTCCTTTAAAACCGGCCATTCTCAGGGCACGCACCGGCAAAGTGCCCAGGCTGTCTGCAGTATCTACAGATCGGTATTATCATACCCCCAGCGGCAGTCGGGGCTTCATCCTCCGAGATGGACTCCGTATCACACTCGGAGCCGCTGTCATCCATCTCCGAGCTGGACGCCATTCTCGTTGTGGCTGGGTGGACTGCCGGAGCCAACATCCCTCCTGTGGCAGGCGGGTCACCGTCAGCTGCTACACGAGGAGTCACCACCGGAGTCTCGGGGTCCACCGATCCTGCGACCGGAGCGGGAGCTGCAGCTTCCTCACCAACTGCCTCATTCGCGGGCGCCGCCGCTCCCGTGGCAGGCATTACAACGTTGTCCATAAGTGGTACCGATAGCTTCACGCTTCTCCCCCTCAGTCTCTTGCTGGCACCTCCTCATTCAGGCCTGCTAGTTTCGTTTTTCGACTTCCGGCCTCACTTTCCGGCCGCGTTCCCAGAGGGCGGGGCTTTGGCTTTCGTGACCTTTTCGCGGGGAAGAAGACGCTGGGCTGTAGTTTTTCGCGCCAAAATGGCGACTTCTGAAAATTTGTCGGATCACCGCTGACTGTCCAATACAAGGCACACTTCCACAAGGTAAGTGGATGGGTAAGTATCCTGTTCGTGACGCCAAGTTTCGGGGGGTGTCGCCCCCGTGCGAGCAGCCGACGCTGCTTGGATCCGGGCCTTCAGGGGTGGTGGCTCGAGCGTCTCCGCACCCGGGGGTCTCGTGGACACGCTGAATATAATGGAGGGCGTAGATGTACAGGCTAGTCCGTAATAGGTTCGTGGCGCCACCCATGATGTGTGGTGAGGTGGGACACTACCGCTGCTGTTACGGGGCACAAAGAGGAGATGTTGTGCAGCAAGATGTTAACCCCTCCGTGGGCAGGAATGGTGGCCCCGGGACCCGGTGGCTCTGGTGCAGGGGGGATGACGACCGCAGGGGATGCTGGTGTTCTCTCTGTTAGTAAAATACACAAGTCTCTGGTTAACCAAGGTGGTGGTGGCCGGTGCCGCGGCCGGATGCGTTCGGGATCCCCCACCCGACTGGTGGTCTCTATCCTTTTCCTGCACTGCTTTAGGTAGAAATGACTTCCCAATTTGAAACATAGGAGTCCGCTCCCAGCTGGATGTGGCCTAAGGAGCCGTGCCTGCAGACGCATGGCCAGTGGGATCTATGGGCCCTGGCGGTGACCTCTTATCCCTAATCGGTGGGCTGTTGTCTTCTATGAGGGACTTTGGGTGGGACAGGACCTCTAGTCCTGGCCTTAATCGGTTAATTAACCAGCTCCAGTAAGTTCTGGTCCTGGCTTCAGGGTCAGAGTAACCCAATTGGTGCTACGGTTTCAGGGTCGGTTCCCCGTGTCGGTACCAGCGGGCTACAACCCTGGCCCGGTCCACCTCGGTTCCACCGAGCAATCGTCCCATCTCCTGTTGACGGAGACCACCGTCTGCCTCCTAGCCAAGGCACCAGGGCTCCTGCCCTGGCACCGCTCAACTTGGACTTGACTGCTGGAGCTACTCCTAGTTCCAACCCTCACTCCCCTCCAAACTGAACTCCAAACACTTTCTGCTTGTTTTCCCGCCCTGGGCTATCTAGGCCCCTCGGTGGGTGTGTCCCAACTGCCTGGTCACGCCCACTGGTGTGTCTAGCTTTCCCTAAGGTGGGATGACTTGGGTTTACTGGTTGGCTGTGTGTTTCCTAGTGAGGGAAGGTGTTATGCGGGGGCCTATTTGTGACTACCTGGTTTTGTCAGGGCATCACATACACGTACGTGTACAGGAAGGAATAAAATATATGGAAGGAAGTAAACGCACAACGGGAGAAACTTCCACTCTGTTCAAACAGCAAACTACTGATCACCAATAATAGGTTTGCCACAAAGACCGGAATCACAGGAGCATAAGGTGAAGCTATTATCGGCTGAAACAACAGACTACCAAACCTGAAATAGGGAGGAGATAGCTGAAATGGAATGAGCAACCTGAGTCTCAAGGAGCCGCACACCTCTCCACAGGAATTGACTCCTACAGGGCTGGAAACCAGTTGAGGAGACTCAGCCGATTTCCATCTGAGGCTGAGCAACTAGGAGAGATAAGGTTAACTGTCGGGCTCTGCAATGTGAACAGAGTCCGACGCCGCTGCGGCACCCGAATGTAGACCTGAACACTGCATGACACCCTGCTCCTGACCATACCCGATCTTATACCCCCTCCCTCAACCCCAGGGGAGGGCCATGACAGGAGTGTGATAACACCAACAGATATAGACAAACAGGGGAAAACAAAACTCTATCTCACAGCACACTCACACAAAGGTATAAGACACTAAGAGGTAAGGCTGGAAACACATCTATGCGAGTAAAATCGGTCCGACTAGGCTGAAAAAAACTCGGCTGATTTTAGTTCACGTTAGGTCCGAGTGCAACGCAAGTGCGATGCTTTTTCTGAATAAATTAATGATTTTACTAGCGTGTGTAATGCATGTGTAATGCGTGTGTAATGCGTATTAATTACTATGTCATCTGCCATTCAGCGCTGTTACATGGCCGCTGACAGCAGACACAGACAGCCATGTAGCAGAGCTGAATGGCAGATGACAGCAGACACAGACAGAGCCGCACAATCAGAATGAACTCGGGTGAACTTCACCCGACTTCATTGTCATGCTGCGGCTCTGTCTGTGCCGCGTCCTGATTAGCGGTCACCTCCTGAGTGACTGAAGTTAGCAGCCCTCTCTCATAAACTCACCGATCCCCGGTGCCGCGCTGCACGGCAATCACACTGCTCCGGCGGCTTTTACTATTTTGAAAAAGCCGGCCGCTCATTAAACAATCTCGTATTCCCTGCTTTCCCCGCCCACAGGCGCCTATGATTGGTTGCAGTGAGACACGCCTCCACGCTGAGTGACAGGTGTCTCACTGCACCCAATCACAGCAGCCGGTGGGCGGGTCTATACTGTGCAGTGAAATAAATAAATAAATAATTTAAAAAAACGGCGTGCAGTCCCCCCAATTTTAATACCAGCCAGATAAAGCCATACGGCTGAAGGCTGGTATTCTCAGGATGGGGAGCCCCACGTTATGGGGAGCCCCCCAGCCTAACAATATCAGTCAGCAGCCGCCCAGAATTGCCGCATACATTATATGCGACAGTTCTGGGACTGTACCCGGCTCTTCCCGATTTACCTTGGTGCGTTGGCAAATCGGGGTAATAAGGAGTTAATGGCAGCCCATAGCTGCCACTAAATCCTAGATTAATCATGTCAGGCGTCTATGAGACACCTTCCATGATTAATCTGTAAGTTACAGTAAATAAACACACACACACATGAAAAAATCATTTATTAGAAATAAAAAACACAAACAAATTCCCTCATTACCAATTTAATAAGCCCCAAAAAGCCCTCCATGTCCGGCGTAGTCCACGGACCTCCAGCGTCGCTTCCAGCTTTGCTGCATGGAGGTGACCGGAGCTGCAGAAGACACCGCCGCTCCTGTCACCTCCACGCAGCAACTGAGGTGAGTAGCGCAATCAGCTGAGCTGTCACTGAGGTTACCCGGTGGCCGCCACTGGATCCAGCGGTGGCCGCGATTAACCTCAATGACACCTCAGCAGATCACACTACTCACCTCAGTTGCTGCGTGGAGGTGACAGGAGCGGCGGTGTCTTCTGTAGCTCCTGTCACCTCCATGCAGCACAGCTGGAAGCGACGCTGGAGGTCCGTGGATTACGCCGGACATGGAGGGCTTTTTGGGGCTTATTAAATTGGTAATGAGGGAATTTGTTTGTGTTTTTTATTTCTAATAAATGATTTTTTCATGTGTGTGTGTGTTTATTTACTGTAACTTACAGATTAATCATGGAGGGTGTCTCATAGACGCCTGACATGATTAATCTAGGATTTAGTGGCAGCTATGGGCTGCCATTAACTCCTTATTACCCCGATTTGTCAACGCACCAGGGTAAATCGGGAAGAGCCGGGTACAGTCCCAGAACTGTCGCATATAATGTATGCGGCAATTCTGGGCGGCTGCTGACTGATATTGTTAGGCTGGGGGGCTCCCCATAACGTGGGGCTCCCCATCCTGAGAATACCAGCCTTCAGCCGTATGGCTTTATCTGGCTGGTATTAAAATTGGGGGGGACCGCACGCCATTTTTTTTAATTATTTATTTATTTATTTCACTGCACAGTATAGACCCGCCCACTGGCTGCTGTGATTGGGTGCAGTGAGACACCTGTCACTCAGTGTGGAGGCGTGTCTCACTGCAACCAATCATAGGCGCCTGTGGGCGGGGAAAGCAGGGAATACGAGATTGTTTAATGAGCGGTCGGCTTTTTCACAATAGTGAAAGCCGCCGCAGCAGTGAGAAAGCCGTGCAGCGCCGCGCCGGGGATCGGGGAACGGTGAGTATGAGAGAGGAGTGGAAAATGACCGACAGACTGTGAGAGAGGGACAGAGATAGTGACAGACCGACAGAGAGAATAGAGACCGAGAGGGAGAAACCGACTGACAGAGAATAGTGATTGACAGACATTGAGACATCGCTCGTTTCCAGTGTTTTAGGAAACATGCAAGAAATGTATTTAGAAAATCGGATGTCACTAGGATGGTGTGAGTGCCCTCCCGTGACATCCGATTTTTTACACGCTCCCATAGACTTGCATTGGAGAGACTCGCAGTAGAAACTCGCAAAAAAGCAGCATGCTGCGATTTTTTTCTCAGTCCGATTTGGACTGAGAAAAAAATCGCAGATGAGAGCTGAATCATTCACTAACATGTGTCCGAGTCCAATGCGAGATTTTCTCGCATTGCTCTACTGCGAGAAACTCGCAAGTGAGAAGCAGCCCTAAGAAGGAAAATAAGAGCAGGGACAAAACAAGACAACAGAAGAACTCCACAACAATTCCAACCGCAAAACAACACAATCAACAGCAGGACTGGGACACAACACCACACAGACAGACACAGCATAAGACTATAGTTTAAGTGAGAAGACAAATTCCATCATCTAAAAAGGTGGGGAGTGTCTGTGATTAACCACAGCGTGTGATCCCAGGGGTAACCAGCAGGCTAGCAGAGTTTAACTCTTGCTAGTCTGACTATTAATGAGCACACAGCTGGTTGACGTCCGAGCCTGCCTGTGTAACTCAGAAGCACCAGAGAAGCCATAGTGTAGAGTGTCAGAATCTGTGCTTTAAACAGCGTCTGATACCACCATGACAGTCGGTGAGTTTTGAGCCGAAGTCCATGAGACATGTTTGCAGAAAACAAAGTCTATGCATGGGTACAAATCAATCTTTAATGAAGTGCAAGCTGACATATGGAATATATTTGGTCACTACAAACAACTACATAGGTGTCTATGTACAGAACTAATGACTTTGGGATATTTCCGTTCTATATAATTTCATTTTGTACAATGCTGTTGTTAAACTTTTAGACTAAATGACTTTCAGGTCTGGCACAAACTGTGTATTCTTACAAAGTAGAAATCTGTGGAGCAGTTAACGTACTGTACTTATAAGAACAACTCACCGCTGGGAAAATGAAATGACCAATTTAAAATTTTCTGTCACACCGTCAGCACAGAAATGTGTGTGGACACTGAGGACGCTGGCTATACTTCTGCTGGTCACATTTGTGCTTTTCTATTCTCAGGTCACTCACTTATTTGATAATGGAGGCACGGTGTTCTTTGCTATATTCATGGCAATATGGGGTAAGTCTGTTTTCGATTAAAGGTGTTTTCCCGTTTCATAAAATGTGGCGTAAATTTATGATTGATAGTATGAGCTCAGATTCCCACTTATCCCCAGTTTATTCTGTATATCTATGGCTGGCTCCTATTCTACAGTTGTTTCACTTAAAGGGGTTGTCCAATTGTGACTTGATGATTGGTGGGGCTCCGACCACTGAGAACAGCAGAACTTTTATAACCGTTGGAGCTGTAGTGTCTATGCTCAACCCCATCTATATTGTTTTCACATGGGATTCTTTCTGGCATTCCCAGAGAGAATAAATGGAGCAGTGACCTGTGACCCCATTTCATAACAAGGATCCTCGTTTGGAATAAAATTTTCCTTTCTACCGATTGGTGTCGGTCTCAGTGGTCATACCTCCATTGATCAGAAAGTTATCATTTGTTCTGCAGATTGATTGCACTGGATAAATTAAGCTTGACTAGAGTTTAGCATTAGAGATGAGCAGGCACTACCATGCTCGGGTGTTTGGTACTCATAACAAGTAGTTCGACACTCGGACGGGCTCGACTTGTGTACCGAGTATAATGCAAGTCAATGGGAAACTTCAGCATTTTTCAGTAAGATTTTCCAGAAAAGTGCTCAAATCCCCCATTGACATCCATTATGCTCAGTACACAAGTCGAACCTATCCAAGTGCCTGACAGTTCGTTATGAGTACTGAGCACCCGAGCATGGTAATGACCACTCATCACTAGTTGAGTACCGAGCATCTGAGCATGGTAGTGCTCCCTCATCACTATTTTCAAGTACTGAGCACCCGGGCATGATAGTGCTTGCTCATCACTAGTTACGAGTACCGAGCACCCGAGCATAATAGTGCTCGCTCATCACTAGTTATGAGTATCGAGCACACGAGCATGACAGTGCCTGCTCATCACTAGTTACGAGTACCAAGCACACGAGCATGACAGTGCCTGCTCATCACTAGTTATGAGTATCGAGCAGACGAGCATGACAGTGCCTGCTCATCACTAGTTACGAGTACCGAGCACCCGAGCATAATAGTGCTCGCTCATCACTAGTTACGAGTATCGAGCACATGAGCATGATAGTGCTCGCTCATCACTAGTTACGAGTACCAAGCACCCAAGCATGGTAGTGGCCGCTCATCACTAGTTACGAGTACCGAGCACCCGAGCATGATAGTGCTCCCTCATCACTAGTTATGAGTACCGAGCACCCAAGCATGGTAGTGCTCACTAATCACTAGTTATGAGTACTGAGCACCCAAGCTTGGTAGTGCATGCTCATCACTAGTTACGTGTGCCGAGCACCCGAGCATGGTAGTGCTTGCTCATCACTAGTTATGAGTACCAAGTTCCCGGGCATGGTAGTGCCCTCTCACCACTAGTTACGAGTACTGAGCATAGTAGTGCTCCTCATCACTAGTTACGAGTACCGAGCACCTTGGGATGGTAGTGCTCGCTCGTCAGTAGTTGCGAGTACTGAGCACCCGAGCATGGTAGTGCTCTCTCGTCACTAGTTACGAATATCGAGCACCAGAGCATGGTAGTGCCCGCTCATCACTAGTTATGAGTACCCAGCACTTGAGCATGGTAGTGCTCTCTCGTCACTAGTTACGAGTATCGAGCACCAGAGCATGGCAGTGCCCGCTCATCACTAGTTACGAGTACCCAGCACTTGAGCATGGTAGTGCTCGCTCATCACTAATTAGCATCCATCGTCACTCCAGCTCTAGTGAATCTACAACTCCCAGCATGACCTGTCAGTTACAAGCTGTGAGGTGACTGTCTTGGCATGTTTGGAGTAGAAGTTTAATAACAGCTGGAGAGACTAGATTAAACAGAGCAAGGAAGATTTTCAGGTATAAAAACATTGAAAAGTATGAAGCTTATGTCATAAGTTGGGCACGGCTTTAGTAAAGTTTGAGAAACAATACTCGGCCTTTCATTGTTTCTCCTAAAACAGATGTTGATGAACCTGTTTTTCATTACACGAGGAGAGACTGGTACACTGTCAATAACACGGTGTGGCAATATTAATCACCTTCCTAGCCCACTGTGACTTGAGTTTGTCCCAGGGCATTCCTTACCGCAGGGAAAAAACTGTATGTGAATAATATAATAGTGTACTATTAATAGATAACCACCCATCTTCTAAGTGTGATCCCGGCCTACATGTATCATTACATCAAGCTCTTGAATTTATGATTACTGCGGTTAATAGAGTCTACATTGGCTCTCTCTGCTGTTGTGTGTTGGTGCTACTTGCATTTAGAGTACTTTCTTATCAAAAGAAATAAAAATGTAGACGGTAACAAGATGCAGGGAAGCGATATACTGGCTAAATATTTTGGTAAGTGAGGAATCAGTATTCAAATTGCTGTTATTATTCAGTGTTACAAGTATATAATAAATATTCTGGATTATCATCATAAATTATATGATGCTTCATTCTAAGCATAGATAACGCTCAGCCTGGAACGGAACACGAACTCATAAATGCCACCATAAAATATCTTGGCTATATAATCAGGAAAGTCTATCTAATTGGTTAGCCTCAGTCAGTCCATTAATATTGATTTTGTTTTTCGGTAAAACATAGCTAACAATCCAAGAAAATATCGACTAGTGTAATGTATCATTGTATATTTCTAAAGTCTGTTGCCATAATGACCTCTAGACCTCACCAGTGAACAATTGCTCAAAGAACCCCATCTGCTATGGGGGTCTCAGAGAGCTGGAGCTCTAAGAACAACCTGAGAGTGCAGCAGATAAATGTTCAGTGCCTGAGGATGTGAATCAATATCTCACTGAAAACAAAAAACACTTTCAAAATTTTGACAAGACTGAGTTTCATAGAACATTTTTTTTCACCCATAACAAGAAAGTAAGGTTAATAATATAACTTTCATTACAAATCTTCAATTTTACTCAAATTAGTTGATGCAAGAAGTGAATAAACCCAACATCAAAAATTTCTACATGTAGTACAGCTAGTATTTTGTATGACCTCCATGATTATTAAGCATAGAACCAAGTCTTCTAAGCAGGGAACGAACAAGCTGGCGACATGTTGCAACATCTGTCTTTTTCAATTTTTCAAGAGCAACCTCTTTTAGAGATTAGATACTGGATGGTGAGTGATGACAACTTGTATCTTCAGAATTCCCCTTAGCTGTCTGGTTGGGTTCAGATCAGGAGACACTTGGCCACCAAATCACTTGCACCCTGTTCTTCAGAAAAACAACAGGAGCCCTAGGTGTGTGTTTGGGATCATTCTTATGTGGGAAAAGTGCACATGTGTACAAAGGCCACAGAGTGATGGTAGCATCTTCTCTTTCAATATAGAGCAAAACAACTGTGAATTCATGATTAGAGATCAGCGGACTTGTTGAAGTTTGGTTTGGTGGGTTCAGCCAGACTTCAGATAAAGTTCTGTTCTGGACTCGACTTGACCCAAGCCTCATTGCGATTCTCACTCGATTTGATGTTCATACGTAAAGCACGCAAACTCCAAACTCGAACACTGATTTTCTTTGTAAAGTCTGTGTTCAGTGCAAACACCGAACTTTACTGTTCGGGTTTGCTATTCATGATACCATCAATGAAATGTAGCTCCCCAAGACCTGCAGCCCTTATGCAATCTCAAGGACACTGCCACCACTATGTTTCACTGCAGAACAAATGCATTTTTTTTCATACCCCTCACCTTTGTGATACCATACAGTTTTGAACCCATGAGTTCTAAAACAAAATTATCTTAGTCTCATTCCAAAGTAGACTTCATATTATGCAGAATCAGTCCTGGCAAATTGTAGGCTGGCTTTGTTTGTGCATGGGCTTTAGCAGAAGCGTTTTACCTTTTGAAAGTCATAAAAATAAACTCCTCCCAAAAAATTGATAATTTTTTATTTTTTTCTATTTCACTTCACTAGGATTTTTTTTCCATATTTATACTACATTTAAGACAAAAAGTCATCCCTTTCATGGGTATGTAGAAAGAAAAATGAGAAAAGAAATTGGAAGGAAAAAATAAAGAAAAAAAGGAAAATGTCCATTGCTCGAAGAGATTAAATTAGACTTATTTTTTTCTAGTCCCATAAAACTTTTAATGACCATTATATACTGCTGTTACTTTATTTTTCTGGAGGAAACACTAAGAATTATCAAAAATAAATAAATAGTTGCAGTCAATGTGGATTAGGATACATCAGTGGTGCACTGCTAATAGTTGCCGACCGCAAGGCTATTATGGGGCCTTGTAGACCAATGTCACAATTTCAATGATATCTACATATTTAGGAGCCATCTGTAATGTGGCGCGTGGGGTGGCAGTGTGGCGCCCCTGACCTGGTCAGGCGCCACTGAGTACTGCACCCATGCCGGGACAGTGCTTTCAGGTAATTCCAAAGGCCGGAATAGGGTGTGTACGCACAGACACATAGCAACCAGGTCTCTCACACCTTAGAGGGGACCCTTGGGCAGACCCAAGAGGGGTTTTTCGGATGGAGGGGAGAGGCTGGAAGCTAAGGTGGCAGCGGCTGTAAGGCAAGTAGGAGGAGCTAGCCAGTCTGGTAGCAGGAGGTGCAAAAAGAGGGTTGCGGAGAAGAGACACGTGCTGACACGCTAGTCAGACCCTGCACGTGTAGTAGCCGTTAGTGGGGGAGAACGGTTACCAGCAAGTCAGTCAGAAAGACGCTGAAGAAGTCAGATGTTCGAGTACGGACACTCCTGGTGACTAGGCACGCATGGGCAACAGGTCCCTAGAGTAGACGTCCATTTATTGATCTGCTAAACCTGCCGGTGAGGGGAACCACAAGTCCCACACCAACCAACTAGAGTCCGAGCCTCAGCAGCAACGAGGGGGCCCATAAGGAGGATCGAACAAAGAGCCATCTTCCTTGGTCCATGCTGCCGGCAAACGGTCCAAAAAGGGGAGAAAAAGCAGTAGCAACTTCCCTGGATGAACTCCACGGTACTTAAAGTCAGGGGTCATCCGAAACAAGAAGTGCTAGGAAGGCGAGTTAATGGTTACCCTTAGACCGGCTTAAAGGATACCTGGTCCCTCCTGGTTAATCTCAGCATCACCCGGGTTCCTCACAGAACATCTGACAGTGAGTAAAGCACAGTTGAAAGACATCTTGGACTGAGACTGAGTTATTTTGGGACCTGATGTTCCACACACCCGAGCCCCTGGGGCCAGCCTCACTCACGGGAGGCCATACCATCCGACTGCAGACCCCATCAGCCCCAGACGCTCGTTAAACCTTAAACCTACAGTGGCGGTCACCCATAACCCTGACCGCAAACCGTAAGTGGCATCATGACTCCCATGTAAATAAACCTGCAAATCAAAAAAGTCAGTTGAGCCTCTGTTAGGAGTCTCAACACAGAAACTAGCCAGATATCCCTCCGGGAAGGACCTAGCCAAGGAGTGTCTCTTTTTAGGAGACCACCATAACCACCATATTAAGTGGCCCTTTTAGTCAATATCCAACTCTTTGACAAGTTTAAAGATATGACAAGGGAAATACCAAGGCCAGGTATTCATCCACAGACAGCTGTTTCGGGGTATTGCCCCTCATCAGTGTGGAGTAGGATTCTGGCCAGATGGGAGCAATGCCTAGTAGACCAACAAGACAAAACAATCACTGATCTCGGGGAGACCAGCCAGAGAAAACACTGCTGGCAGCCAACGACGGCCGTCAATACAGTGAAATCCTAGGTGCATTGCCCCCTGGGAAATATACAAATCGAAAAAGTCAGTGGAGCCTCTGAAACTAACCAGATCAGTGATTGTTTTGTCTTGTTGGTCTACTAGGCATTGCTCCCACCTGGCCAGAATCCTACTCCCCACTGATGAGGGGCAATACCCCGAAACAGCTTTCTGTGGATGGATACCTGGCCTTGGTATTTCCCTTGTCATATCCCTAAACTTGTCAAAGAGTTGGATATTGACTAAAAGGGCCACTTAATATGGTGATTATGGTGGTCTCCTAAAAAGAGCCACTCCTTAGCTAGGTCCTTCCCGGAGGGATATCTGGCTAGTTTCTGTGTTGAGACTCCACTGACTTTTTTGATTTGAATATTTCCCAGGGGGCAATGCACCTAGGATTTCACTGTATTGAGCGCCCTCGTTGGCTGCCGGCAGTGTTTTCTCTGGCTGGTCTCCCCGAGATCAGTGATTGTTTTGTCATGTAAATAAACCTGACATACCTGTGACCAGAGATACCAACGAGTGGAGACCCTGTGGCGTCCCTGAAGGTAGAGTGGAGTCCCTGGGGCGATCGCTGCAGGTGGGCGACACAGCAGCTGTGGGCGAAGTCTGCTTTACTTGCGCCCCGTCACATTAACTGAAAGAAGAGATCCTGGCTGGGTGTGTGGATTTGTGTTAAGGACAGGAGGCAATACGCTTTTGGAGGATACATGATGCCGATAGCTTTGGCTGGCAAGGACCAGATGTTAACCAGTGCATTGATGTAGACCACCAGTTCTTTATAAACCATGTTTTACTTAACAGCCATTTAATGACAAATATGTTCATTAGATAGCAGGTACACAACTTCTCGCATGCTCCTTCATCAACATTGAGCATCCCTACGCGTAGTCTCTTTACTCTTTCCACTTCACTTGTTGCTTCTTCCATAGGTCTCACTTGCTTCACCACCACTCCCCCTAACAGTACAGTCCATAAAAGTCATCTTTTTCACCCACAGTTTGGTGTCTTATCTCTATCCTAGAAGACAGATTTGCCATGGCTGGACTTAGCTTCTAGCTTCCTGACTCTTAAGGAACTACTGCCCGGAGCACTAACATCATCTCACATTTTTGTTCATCCTGGCCCATTACCTTTAGGAGTTATAAACTGGGTGCCATGAAGATAGGCGTCCTGTCCCAGAACCCATCTCCTTTCAACCTCTTGGTCACTCGGTCAATCCCATGACCCATCTCCAATGAATCACTCTGTACCTCGGTCAACTGTCTCTCTATATTCTAGATCTAGTTATCATCTGCCTTTGTCTCCTCTTACTCAAGAGACATCTGACTAATCAGACCTTAAGTCTATCTCTGTCACACTCTGGGCCTTTATCTGACATTCTACAGGAAACCATTGCTGTCCCTGCATGCTAGCCCCTCCCATTATGGGCTAGCTCAAAACATTAACCCTCACTGCTCCTCCTTTCAGGAAAAACACAATTCACATTCCACATAATTAACAGTTAACACATTACAATTTACATATTATATATTATATAATGCATGATGATGCATGATTAGTGCAATAAGCTGGGATGATGTACTAAGTAATAGAAGTACACAAAGCAAATGGGAGACTTTTATGAGCATCCTGAATAGGGTTTGTGCAGAAAATATACCCTATGGGAACAAACATGCTAGAAATAGGAGGAAACCCCTATGGCTAAATAGATCTGTAAGGGAAGCAATAAAAGAAAAACAGAAAGCCTTAAAAGAATTAAAGAGGGTAGGTAGTGATGAGACATTATATAATTATAGAAAATTAAATAAAATATGTAAAAAGCAAATTAAGTTAGCTAAGTTTGAGACAGAGAGACTCATTGCGAGAGAAAGTAAAAATAATCCTAAAATATTCTTTAACTACATAAACAGTAAAAAACTGAAAAGCGATAGTGTTGGCCCCCTTAAAAATAGTCTTGGTGAAATGGTGGAAGGGGATGAGGGTAAAGCCAACCTGCTGAATGACTTTTTTTCTACGGTTTTTATACAAGAAAATGCCATGGCAGATGACATGACCAGTGATACCATAAATTCACCCTTGAATATTACCTGCTTAACCCAGCAGGAAGTACGCCGCCGCCTTGAAATCACTAAGGTTGACAAATCTCCGGGCCCGGATGGCATACACCCCAGAGTACTACAGGAATTGAGTTCTGTGATAGATAGACCATTATTTTTAATCTTCTCAGATTCCTTAATAACAGGGTCGGTACCGCAGGACTGGCGCATAGCAAATGTGGTGCCAATATTCAAAAAGGGGACAAAAACTGAGCCGGGAAATTATAGGCCGGTAAGTTTAACCTCTACGGTTGGTAAAATCCTTGAGGCTTTCTTGAGAGATGCTATACTGGAGTATCTCAAGAAAAATAACTTTATGACAGAGTATCAACATGGGTTTATGAGGGATCGATCCTGTCAAACTAATTTGATCAGCTTCTATGAAGAGGTAAGTTCAAGCCTGGACCAGGGAAATGCAGTGGATGTTGTGTATATGGACTTTTCAAAAGCTTTTGATACAGTGCCACACAAAAGGTTGGTACATAAAATGAGAATAATGGGGATAGGGGAAAATATGTGTAATTGGGTTAAAAACTGGCTCAGTGATAGGAAACAAAGGGTGGTTATTAATGGTACGTACTCGGACTGGGTCTCAGTTCATAGTGGGGTACCACAGGGGTCAGTATTGGGCCCGCTTCTTTTCAACATATTTATAAATGACCTTGTTGGGGGCATGCGGAGTAGAATTTCAATATTTGCAGATGATACTAAACTCTGCAGAGTAATCAATACAGAGGAGGATAATTTTATATTACAGGGAGATTTATGTAAATTGGAGGATTGGGCTGAGAAGTGGCAATTGAAGTTTAATGTAGATAAATGTAAGGTCATGCACTTGGGTAGAGGAAATAACATTTATGATTATGTACTTAATTGTAGAACACTGGGTAAAACAGACACAGAAAAAGACTTGGGTGTATGGGTGGATGGTAAACTTCACTTTAGTGGACAGTGTCAGGCAGCTGCTGCCAAGGCTAATAAAATAATGGGATGTATTAAAAGAGGTATAAGTGTTCATGAAAAAAATATAGTTCTACCTCTGTACAAGTCACTAGTGCGACCGCACTTAGAATACTGTGTACAATTCTGGTCACCGATATATAAGAAGGACATAGCTGAACTGGAGAGGGTGCAGAGAAGAGCCACCAAGATTATTAGAGGAATGGGTGGGCTGCAATACCAAGACAGGTTATTAAACTTGGGGTTATTTAGTTTGGAAAAAAGAAGGCTTAGGGGGGATCTAATCACAATGTATAAATATATGAGGGGACAGTACAGAGACCTTTCCAAAGATCTTTTTACACCTAGGCCTGCGACTGGAACACGGGGGCATCCGCTACGTCTTGAGGAAAGAAGGTTTAATCATAATCACAGACGAGGATTCTTTACTGTACGAGCAGTGAGACTATGGAACTCTCTGCCGCATGATGTTGTAATGAGTGATTCACTACTAACATTTAAGCAGAGCCTGGATGCCTTTCTTGAATAATTTAATATAACCAGTTATGTATATTAGATTTTATGACAGGGTATTGATCCAGGGAACTAGTCTGATTGCCGGATGTGGAGTCAGGAAGGAAATTTTTTCCCCATTGGAACTTGTTTGCCACATTGGGGTTTTTTGCCTTCCTCTGGATCAACATGTTAGGCTACGGGTTGAACTAGATGGACTTAGAGTCTCCCTTCAACCTTAAAAACTATGATACTATGATACTATGATACTATGTAATACACATTACACCATACAACAACAATGATGTCTTCAAGGGGGAATGTGGGCAGCATGTCCATCTTTTTACAAATCCACCATTCAGCTTGTGTTTCAGAGTCTTAGGGGTACTTTGCACACTACGACATCGCAAGCCAATGCTGCGATGCCGAGTGCGATGGTCCCCGCCCCTGTCGCAGCAGCGATATATGGTGATAGCTGGCGTAGCGAAAATTATCGCTACGCCAGCTTCACATGCACTCACCTTGCCCTGCAACGTCGCTCTGGCCGGCGACCCGCCTCCTTATTAAGGGGCGGGCCGTGCTGCGTCATAGCGACGTCACACGGCAGGCGGCCAATAGAAGCGGAGGGGCGGAGATGAGCGGGACGTAAACATCCCGCCCACCTCCTTCCTTTCGCATAGCCAGCATGAGCCGCGGTGAAGCAGGTAGGAGATGTTCCTTGCTCCTGCGACTTCACACACAGCGATGTGTGCTGCCGCAGGAATGAGGAACAACATCTGACCGTCGCAGCAAGGTAATTATGGTTTTTGCCAACGCTACACCTATGACACGATTATGACACTTTTGCGCTCGTTAATCGTATCATCTAGGCTTTACACACTACGATGTCGAGAGCGACGCAGTAAGTGCGTCACTTTCGACATGACCCCACCAACATCGCACCTGCGATGTCGTAGTGTGCAAAGCCCGCCTTAAGGCGGCTTTGCACGTTGCAACATCGCACGTGCGATGTCGGTGGGGTCAAATCGAAAGTGACGCACATCCGGCGCCACTTTCGACATCGTAGTGTGTAAATCCTAGATGATAAGATTAATGAGCGCAAAAGCGTCGTTATCGTATCCTCGGTGTAGGCTCCGACTTTTTCAAAATTACGCTGCCGCGACAGGTACGATGTTGTTCCTCATTCCTGCGGTAGCACACATCGCTGTGTGTGAAGCCGCAGGAGCGAGGAACATCACCTTACCTGCCGCCGGTGACTATATGGAAGGAAGAAGGTGGGATGTTTACATCCTGCTCATTTCCGTCCCTCCACTTTGATTGGCCGCCTGCCGTGTGACGTCACTGTGACGTTGTACGACCCGCCCCCTTAGGAAGGAGGCGGGACGCCGGCCAGAGCGACGTCGCAGGACAGGTGAGTGTATGTGAAGCTGGCATAGCGATAATGTTCACTACGCCAGGAATCACAAGATATCGCTGCTGGGACGGGGGCGGGGACTATCGCGTGCGACATCGCAGCATCGGCTTGTGATGTCGCAACGTGCAAAGCCCGCCTTAGAGCAGCAGGTGCAATTGTGGCACTAGATCATGGAGCCCCAGACCTTCACTGCACAGATTGGAGCAGCATAACAGGGTAATGGGGCAAGGGGAATAGTTTAATTTTTTTTATATGATACTGTGTAGGGGGCTGTGGTGGCCCCTACTATATGGGGTTATGTGTACTGTCTGTGGGGCTGTGAATGGATCATATTGTGTGTCTGGGGGTGATAGGGAGATAACTGCTAGGTTATCATATTTTGGAGGAAGGATACTGTGAAAGCATCATAATGTCAGAAGCCCTTGAAAAAATCACACTGTTTGGTGGGGCTGTGAGGGCCCTCATATTGTATTGGAGAACTGTTGGGGGCCATCATACGGTGTGTGGGTGCCTTGATACCGTGTCTAGTGCTGTAGGGACCATCATACTATGTGGGAAGTTATGGAGCAATTATACTGTGGGAGTCACTGTGAGGCCACAATACTTTGTTGGAGGCTGTGGGGATATCATACTATTGATAGAACACTGGGAGCCTCTTAACCTGTGTGGGGGTACTGTGGGGGTGCCACTGTGAAGTTGCCACTTTGTAAGCATCACACTGTGTGGCGGGGTTTGGGGATCATATCTTATTGGGTGTTAGCGTTGGCGCCATAAGGTGTACGTGCGTGTGTGTGTGTGTGTGTGTGTGTGTGTGTGTGTGTGTGTGTGTGCGTGTGCGTGTGCGTGTGTGTGTGTGTGTGAAGGAACTGTGGTGGCTTAATACTGTCTGGTGGGTATCACTGTGGGACATTCACAATGTGTGAGATGGAACTGTTGTGAAATCATAGTGTGTGGTAGGCATTGAGGCAACAACATACTGCGCTGAGGGCACTGCGGGCTCATCATACTATGGGTATGGGTGTACTCTGGGTGGAATTCACTATAGAGGCATCAAACTGTGTGGAGGGCATTTTTGAGGCATCATATTCTATAAGGGTCATGAAAGGGGTATCATAGTGGGTGAAAGCACTAAAGGGCAATTCATCAAGACCAAAAATTCTCTTCATGATCTTGATGAGGGAGTGTATTGGAGCAAATGCTCCTAAATCATTGCGCCTCCTAAACAAACAGGTGAGGCACATAGTTATGTGGCAAACACCATTGTTCTTCATGACATTCATGAGCTGGATCGCCACATGCTGTCATGCCCCCCTTTGCGCAAAAAAAGGCATCTTTTAAAAAATGTTGATGAATGGTCCCCCCAAAGGGGTTTCATTAGGGGCAAAAGTAATGTGTAACTGTAACACCCCGGGGTCGAGGGGGTTTTCACCCGACACATCGCCGGGCCAGTTTCGTGACCCCGAGACGTACAGTAGGGAAGGAAGGTGGTGAACAGGAGGCAGGATGGAGGATGGGGGTGGTAGTGACGGTTAGGAAAGTCTTTTATGATCGTGACGCTACCTGTGGTCCGTGGCCAGAGATGGGCTGCCGCTGCGGGTGCTGCTCTCCTGGGCTGATGGTAATGGTCGCAGCTGAGATGGTGTCGTTCCCCACAGGCGGAGTGGGGTTACCCCGGGGAGGATGATGGAGGACGGATGGGGGTGGTGGTAGTACCCATTGGTGCAGCAGCGCTGGGTGACGGTGTCGGTAAAGGAGAGGCAGAGACATGGGCTGTGGTTCCAGGTATTTTACTCACAGGTAGTTCAGGCGCTGCCTCAGAGTACCGATCTCTGCCACAATGAGCTGCAGCCGATCCCAAATCTGTGGAAGGTCAGGTCTGGTATGTCAGTCTATGGACCCTTCCTCCTTTGATGCGCTAAGTATCAGATCCCCATAGTATGAAGCACTTGGGCATCCCAGTGTCAGTAAAGTGTCCCATTCTGTATTATAGCGCGGTTCCGATGTGGGCCGGTTGAGGATCAGCCCCAGATCCTATATGCTATTTTGCTGCAGACTTGGTGGGACAGGCCCAGTGACTTTTCTAGCCATTCCCTCAACCCTTTCAGAGTTAGTAGACAACGTGAAGTATGCCTGCCCTAGGGTTCTGTACCCCGACAGCGCCAGTCCTGTGGAAGCAGCCGCCTACTTCTTCCCAGTGACCGTGTTGAACGGCTTGGCCCTCAGAGCTGCTCGCGGCATGTCCGTTCTGCTCTGTGTCTGAAACTGTTCTCCTCTAGTTTGTTGTGTTGTGTTGTGTGTTCCAAGCTGTTGCCCCCAGCTGCTGCCACCTGCTGGTTCACTACTCTCACTAGGTTAACCTGCTTTCCCCACTGTGTGCTCCTGACTCCCCCTAGTGGTTGCTTCTCCTTGACCCTAAGTCCCCGGTTCCAGTGGATCAGGGAGCCCCTGATGTGGTGGCATCTTGTAAACCCAACCGCTGTAGTGACCCCCTACTGTGACCCGACCCTGGCCCGGTCCCCATTGGGGCGGGCAACCCACTGCAACTTTGTGTATGCGTTAGTGAAACCGGTACCGACCTTCCTTGGACCCAGGATAAGTACTACACCCAAATGGAGGTGCAGTACCCTGTGGCGCCTGAAACCGCAGGGGTGCCACATAACCGCTATAATACATGTCCCTCTCCCTGTCTTTTAAAGTTCTGAGTTATGCCGTTTTGTTACTATGCCACAACCCTGCCGAATATTTTTGAAGAGGAAGGAATGGGGCCAAATTAGGAGTTTTGCTATGGGGCCCCATGATTTCTATGTACACACCTGGTATAGATGTATTACATTCTGTTTCTGGTTGTAGTTTTAGCTGAATAGTTATAATTACATATATTTCGGCCATACAGTAATGGTGAAGTGCATCATGGAGTTCTTGGAGTCTGTCTGAATGCTCTTACTTCCTTGACCTTTTTCTATTTTTCAGTTTTATCACGTAATACAATCACATCACAAGCCACAAAAATACAAGTCGCCTTTTCTATCTACTTCAAAAAAAACATTTGATAAGAAATCATTTTCTACACATGTCAGAACTACTTAAAGGGGATGACCACAAGGTCAAGGCTGCTGAAGACTGTGGTATATCTCATCTACCTGTGTTGTGGTGAAAGGTTACAATTTGTCTCCCTTCAGCGCCCTGCTCTGTATTTCATATGTCATCTTTATATATAATGCAATGTTTGCACTGTATAGTGGCCTGACACAATAGACATAGATAGATATTTTTTGTTAACACATTTTATTATAGTTAAGAATAGTTAGTTACTATCCCAGGCAACATCAGGTAATACAGCTAATTGTATATAAAACTCCACACAATTAGTATACAGGTAAGGCCATGTGACTTACATCAGCCTGTCCAGGAGTCTGTAATAACAGATCTATTCCCAGCTCCATTGACTTTAATGTAAGCAGGTCTTTGGCAAATAACTGTAAAGCACAGGGTTAAAGTTTCCCCTCAAAACATAGTCTATGACGTTCCCTGAGTCACATGAGGTATGACGCCCTGGCCTATCAGGTCGTCACAAGGGTGCCGTGCAATATGCCCTTCTGCATGGTACCCGCTCCTCCTTGGTTACGGGTCCTGTCCCTTTGGTGTTGCTATGAACAGGTATACACAAATCCTGAGGAACACTCTGCACCACACCCACAAGACACCCATTGGGCAGCCTGAGGGGAATAGGGCCGCCCAGATGGAGGGATGGTAGAAGGAGGGCCAGAAGTGTGAGGAATAGAGAGAGGAGTAGTTGGAGAGAAGTGCCAGTGAGCAGTGACAGGAAAGGTCACGCTGCGGAGCTGGGTAACTGTAACCGTCCCAGGTGCTAGACGTTGGTCTGGCCTGATGGAGCTGGAACCCCGGTCGCAGGGGGTAGTGACAGAGGGCACGGTACTGCCACGGAGGGCAGACCGGCGGCCTTGTGCTACAACCGGGCAGGGGCCAGGGTATGACGGGGTACGCGGACCCTAGGCTGGGAAGTAGCTTCACGTAGCCCAGTAATTCACCCGACGGGAACGGAATCTTCATGAACCGCTCTCCACCCGCTCCAAAATCGGGGTACCAGCGCAATGAAATTATCCAGAAAATCCCAAGCGTGAACCCTGAGAGCAAGCTCACTCTGCTAGCCACACAGGTGAGCGGGATACGAGTAGTTCTAGGCGAAAGGGATCCACCAAGTGTAAACACGGTTCTGAGGGACAAGGCTTCAGACCAATCAGCAACGCCAAAAGGGCACAGACTCAACGTATTCAGACTAAGGGGTACTTTACACGCTGCGACATCGCATGGCCGATATGTGGTGAATGCTGCCGTAGTGAACATTATCGCTACGGCAGCGTCACATGCACATACCTGCTCTGCGTCGTCGCTGTGACCGGCGAACCGCCTCCTTTCTAAGGGGGCGGTTCGTTCAGCGTCACAGCAGATTCACTGAACCGCCGCCCAATAGAAAAGGAGGGGAGGAGATGAGCAGCCGGAACATGTCGCCCACTTCCTTCCTCCTTTATGTTTATCATTCCAGCTGCGTCACACATAGCGATGTGTGCTGCCGCTGGAATGACAAACAACATTGTACCTGCAGCAGCACCGATATTATGGAAATGAACGACGTGTCAACGAGCAATGATTTTGCACGTTTTTGCGCTCGTTGATCGTCGCTCATTTGTTTTACACGCTGCGATGTCGCTACCAGCGCCGGATGTGCGTCACTAACGATGTGACCCCGATGATATATCGGCAGCGATGTCGCAGCGTGTAAAGTACCCCTTAGGCTGCAGGGCATTCAAGACTTTGATTTACCTGGTGTCAGTGTCAGCATCTCTGGACTGTGTGAGTATGTTGTGCCCCTTTGCTCCCAACGGGTCCCCAGCCTGCCAGCACCGAGCCCCGGTACACCCTCCCCTGCCCACGGAGGGGTTAACATCAATTGCTGCCATTTCATCGCTCCCGAGCGCTCCCCTCTTCCCTAAACGCAGCAGCGGTGGTATCCCAATTTTTACCACGAACCGTGGGTGGCGTCATGAACATTATCCAATCCACCCCTTTCATCCCCCCCTTTTTATTTTCGAAATGCCGTGCGACCCCGCCTCGGGTCCGGAGACCCTTCGAGCCACTGCGGATCCGGATCCGAGCAGCCCGTCGGCTGTCGCGGGGGCGGCACATACAGTGCTGGCCAAAAGTATTGGCACCCCTGCAATTCTGTCAGATAATACTCAGTTTCTTCTTGAAAATGATTGCAATCACAAATTCTTTGGTATTATTATCTTCATTTATTTTGCTTGCAATGAAAAAACACAAAAGAGAATGAAACAAAAATCAAATCATTGATTATTTCACACAAAACTCCAAAAATGGGCCAGACAAAGTATTGGCACCCTTAGCCTAATACTTGGTTGCACAACCTTTAGCCAAAATAACTGCGAACAACCGCTTCCGGTAACCATCAATGAGTTTCTTACAATGCTCTGTAGGAATTTTAGACCATTCTTCTTTGGCAAACTACTCCAGGTCCCTTAGATTTGAAGGGTGCCTTCTCCAAACTGCCATTTTGAGATCTTTCCATGGGTGTTCTATGGGATTCAGGTCTGGACTCATTGCTGGCCACTTTAGTAGTCTCCAGTGCTTTCTCTCAAACCATTTTCTAGTGCTTTTTGAAGTGTGTTTTGGGTCATTGTCCTGCTGGAAGACCCACGACCTCTGAGGGAGACCCAGCTTTCTCACACTGGGCCCTACATTATGCTGCAAAATTTGTTGGTAGTCTTCAGACTTCATAATGCCATGCACACGGTCAAGCAGTCCAGTGCCAGAGGCAGCAAAGCAACCCCAAAACATCAGGGAACCTCCGCCATGTTTGACTATAGGGACCGTGTTGTTTTCTTTGAATGCCACTTTTTTTTCCTGTAAACTCTATGTTGATGGCTTTTCCCAAAAAGCTCTACTTTTGTCTCATCTGACCAGAGAACATTCTTCCAAAACGTTTTAGGCTTTCTCAGGTAAGTTTTGGCAAATTCCAGCCTGGCTTTTTTATGTCTCGGGGTAAGAAGTGGGGTCTTCCTGGGTATCCTACCATACAGTCCCTTTTCATTCAGACGCTGATGGATAGTACAGGTTGACACTGTTGTATCCTTGGACTGCAGGGCAGCTTGAACTTGTTTGGATGTTAGTCGAGGTTCTTTATCCACCATCTGCACAATCTTGTGTTGAAATCTCTCGTCAATTTTTCTTTTCCTTCCACATCTAGGGAGGTTAGCCACAGTGCCATGGGCTTTACACTTCTTGATGACACTGCGCACCGTAGACACAGGAACTTTCAGGTCTTTGGAGATGGACTTGTAGCCTTGAGATTGCTCATGCTTCCTCACAATTTGGATTCTCAAGTCATCAGACAGTTCTTTGGTCTTTTTTCTTTTCTCCATGCTCAATGTGGTACACACAAGGACACAGGACAGAGGTTGAGTCAACTTTAATCCATGTCAACTGCTGCAAGTGTGATTTAGTTATTGCCAACACCTGTTAGGTGCCACAGGTAAGTTACAGGTGCTGCTAATTACACAAATTACAGAAGCATCACATGATTTTTCAAACAGTGCCAATACTTTTGTCCACCCCCTTTTTATGTTTGGTGTGGAATTATATCCAATTTGGATTTTTGACATATTTTTTTTTTTTTCATTGAAGACAAATTTAAATGAAGATAATAATACCAAAGAATTTGTGATTGCAATCATTTTCAGGAAGAAACGGAGTATTCTCTGACAGGATTGCAGGGGTGCCAATACTTTTGGCCAGCACTGTATGTCCACTAAAGGAATTTGCACCATCGTATGTACAATCACAAAATTTTTGCACAGACACCCCATTTGACTCAGGGAACGTTATAGACTACGTTTTGAGGGGAGATTTTAACCCCGCGTTTTACAGTTATTCGCCAAAAAGCTGCTTACATTCAAGTCAATGGAACCTGGAGCCACAATGCAGCTGAAACTTCAGAAGAATGCGCAGCCACGCCCTTGAATGGAATGTTGGCATGTCACAATTAAGCCAGGGAAAGAAACAGACAGACAGGGAAAGAGACAAGCAGCCAGGGAAAGAGACAAGCAGTAAGGGAAAGAGACAGGCAGACAGACACAGACAGAGACAGACAGACAAAGACACAGATAGACAGACACAGAGAGACAAAGAGACAGGAAAAGAGACAGATACGGAAAGAGACAGATAGGAAAAGACAGGGAAATAGACAGAAAGGGAAAGAGACTGAGAGAGGTAGACAGGGAAAGAGATAAAGAAACAGACAGGGAAAGAGATGGAGAGACAGACAGGTAAAGAGATAGATAGACAAATAGGGAAAAAGATAGAGAGACAAACAGGGAAAGAGATGGACAGTGAAAGAGACAGATAAAGAGATACAGACAGACAGAGAAACAGACAGAGACTGGGAGAAAAACAGTGAGACAGCTACTATCCTGGGCAATGCCGGGTGCTACAGCAAGTGTATATATATATATATATATATATATATATATACAGTGCCTACAAGTAGTATTCAACCCCCTGCAGATTTAGCAGGTTTGATAAGATTCAAATAAGTTAGAGCCTGCAAACTTCAAACAAGAGCAGGATTTATTAACAGATGCATAAATCTTACAAACCAACAAGTTATGTTGCTCAGTTAAATTTTAATAAATTTTCAACATAAAAGTGTGGGTCAATTATTATTCAACCCCTAGGTTTAATATTTTGTGGAATAACCCTTGTTTGCAATTACAGCTAATAATTGTCTTTTATAAGACCTGATCAGGCCGGCACAGGTCTCTGGAGTTATCTTGGCCCACTCCTCCATGCAGATCTTCTCCAAGTTATCTAGGTTCTTTGGGTGTCTCATGTGGACTTTAATCTTGAGCTCCTTCCACAAGTTTTCAATTGGGTTAAGGTCAGGAGACTGACTAGGCCACTGCAACACCTTGATTTTTTCCCTCTTGAACCAGGCCTTGGTTTTCTTGGCGGTGCGCTTTGGGTCGTTGTCTCGTTGGAAGATGAAATGACGACCCATCTTAAGATCCTTGATGGAGGAGCAGAGGTTCTTGGCCAAAATCTCCAGGTAGGCCGTGCTATCCATCTTCCCATGGATGCAGACCAGATGGCCAGGCCCCTTGGCTGAGAAATAGCCCCACAGCATGATGCTGCCACCACCATGCTTGACTGTAGGGATGGTATTCTTGGGGTCGTATGCAGTGCCATCCAGTCTCCAAACGTCACGTGTGTGGTTGGCACCAAAGATCTCGATCTTGGTCTCATCAGACCAGAGAACCTTGAACCAGTCTGTCTCAGAGTCCTCCAAGTGATCATAAGCAAACTGTAGATGAGCCTTGACATGACGCTTTGAAAGTAAAGGTACCTTACGGGCTCGTCTGGAACGAAGACCATTGCGGTGGAGTACGTTACTTATGGTATTGACTGAAACCAATGTGCCCACTGCCATGAGATCTTCCCGGAGCTCCTTCCTTGTTGTCCTTGGGTTAGCCTTGACTCTTCGGACAAGCCTGGCCTCGGCACGGGTGGAAACTTTCAAAGGCTGTCCAGGCCGTGGAAGGCTAACAGTAGTTCCATAAGCCTTCCACTTCCGGATGATGCTCCCAACAGTGGAGACAGGTAGGCCCAACTCCTTGGAAACGGTTTTGTACCCCTTGACAGCCTTGTGACCCTCCACGATCTTGTCTCTGATGGCCTTGGAATGCTCCTTTGTCTTTCCCATGTTGACCAAGTATGAGTGCTGTTCACAAGTTTGGGGAGGGTCCTAATTTGTCAGAAAAGGCTGGAAAAAGAGATAATTAATCCAAACATGTGAAGCTCATTGTTCTTTGTGCCTGAAATACTTCTTAATACTTTAGGGGAACCAAACAGAATTCTTGAGGTTTGAGGGGTTGAATAATAAATGACCCTCTGACTAAACTTTTCACAATTTAAAAATAAAATAAAAAAAGAAATAACATTCTTTTTTGCTGCAGTGCATTTCACACCCCCAGGCTGATCTACAGTCCAAATGTCACAATGCCAAGTTAATTCCGAATGTGTAAACCTGCTAAATCTGCAGGGGGTTGAATACTACTTGTAGGCACTGTATATATATATATATATATATATATATATATATATATATACACACAGTGTATACATATATATATATATATATATATATATATATATATATACAGTTAGGTCCAGAAATATTTGGACAGTGACACAAGTTTTGTTATTTTAGCTGTTTACAAAAACATGTTCAGAAATACAATTATATATATAATATGGGCTGAAAGTGCACACTCAAAGCTGCAATATGAGAGTTTTCACATCCAAATCGGAGAAAGGGTTTAGGAATCATAGCTCTGTAATGCATAGCCTCCTCTTTTTCAAGGGACCAAAAGTAATTGGACAAGGGACGCTAAGGGCTGCAATTAACTCTGAAGGCGTCTCCCTCGTTAACCTGTAATCAATGAAGTAGTTAAAAGGTCTGGGGTTGATTACAGGTGTGTGGTTTTGCATTTGGAAGCTGTTGCTGTGACCAGACAACATGCGGTCTAAGGAACTCTCAATTGAGGTGAAGCAGAACATCCTGAGGCTGAAAAAAAAGAAAAAATCCATCAGAGAGATAGCAGACATGCTTGGAGTAGCAAAATCAACAGTCGGGTACATTCTGAGAAAAAAGGAATTGACTGGTGAGCTTGGGAACTCAAAAAGGCCTGGGCGTCCACGGATGACAACAGTGGTGGATGATCGCCGCATACTTTCTTTGGTGAAGAAGAACCCGTTCACAACATCAACTGAAGTCCAGAACACTCTCAGTGAAGTAGGTGTATCTGTCTCTAAGTCAACAGTAAAGAGAAGACTCCATGAAAGTAAATACAAAGGGTTCACATCTAGATGCAAACCATTCATCAATTCCAAAAATAGACAGGCCAGAGTTAAATTTGCTGAAAAACACCTCATGAAGCCAGCTCAGTTCTGGAAAAGTATTCTATGGACAGATGAGACCAAGATCAACCTGTACCAGAATGATGGGAAGAAAAAAGTTTGGAGAAGAAAGGGAACGGCACATGATCCAAGGCACACCACATCCTCTGTAAAACATGGTGGAGGCAACGTGATGGCATGGGCATGCATGGCTTTCAATGGCACTGGGTCACTTGTGTTTATTGATGACATAACAGCAGACAAGAGTAGCCGGATGAATTCTGAAGTGTACCGGGATATACTTTCAGCCCAGATTCAGCCAAATGCCGCAAAGTTGATCGGACGGCGCTTCATAGTACAGATGGACAATGACCCCAAGCATACAGCCAAAGCTACCCAGGAGTTCATGAGTGCAAAAAAGTGGAACATTCTGCAATGGCCAAGTCAATCACCAGATCTTAACCCAATTGAGCATGCATTTCACTTGCTCAAATCCAGACTTAAGACGGAAAGACCCACAAACAAGCAAGACCTGAAGGCTGCGGCTGTAAAGGTCTGGCAAAGCATTAAGAAGGAGGAAACCCAGCATTTGGTGATGTCCATGGGTTCCAGATTTAAGGCAGTGATTGCCTCCAAAGGATTCGCAACAAAATATTGAAACAAAATTTTTTTTTTGGGTTTGGTTTATTTGTCCAATTACTTTTGACCTCCTAAAATGTGGAGTGTTTGTAAAGAAATGTGTACAATTCCTACAATTTCTATCAGATATTTTTGTTCAAACCTTCAAATTAAACGTTAAAATCTGCACTTGAATTCTGTTGTAGAGGTTTCATTTCAAATCCAATGTGGTGGCATGCAGAGCCCAACTCGCGAAAATTGTGTCACTGTCCAAATATTTCTGGACCTAACTGTAGATGTAAAGAAGGGGAGAGTGCCCGTGAGGGTGCTGAACTGTGGGGAGGAAGAAGTCAGGCTTCCCCGGTATGCCACCCTTGCCAAGTTGCTCACCCTAGAGCCCCACACCATCCACGAGGCAGCTCCCCCAGTTTCCCCACCTACTACCAGCACTCGCCCGCTCCAAGGGTAGTTACATGAGTGGCACCAACAGCTACACGTGGGCACTGACAATACCCCTACACATCACAAAGAAGGGGTATACATGGTGGTGCGGGAGTATGAGCAAGTTTTTATTTCTGGACCTAATGTGTATATATATATATATATATATATATATATATATATATATATATATATATATATATATATATATATATAGATAGATAGATAGATAGATAGATAGATAGATATATATGTATATATATATATACACAGTGTATATACATATACACACATATCATACTTAATATAGTCCTATGTAAATTCTCTCTATTTCTGCGCTGTTTAAAGGGAACCTGTTACCTCATTTTTCGATATTAAACTAGCCAGAGTGTGTTCTAAGTTATGCTATGTGCATCCAGGCTGCTGAAGTCACTTTGGGAGCGTGCACCTCTTAGCGTGTCCCTATTTCCGATGTTCCTAGTTTCTCTCCCTACTCTGCGCGTCCCTATCTTCTGTCCCCACTCTATGTCGCTTCTAGAGACGCGCTAAGTGGCGTCATTTTAGATTTATCTTCAATGAGCTATCATATTAGCTTGTGGCACTGTTTATACTATATACATATTTAGAATTTGTCTATGTGTCTGAAATATATTGCATACATGAAGATGAAGCAGATGTAAAGCAGAGGACAGGGGACAGAGTCGTAGATAGCCCTTAAAATGTGGGATAGTTTGTAGGAGTTTGAGGCTTTCGGCAGATTTACAGAGAACCATGTTTGCCCTGAGTCACTGAGTGACAGCAGTCTACAGTGCACATAATTGGTACTATTTAGCGACCAGGGTTGCCAACCATCCAGAAATTCCAGGACAGTCTGTAAAAATAAAGCACTTTTTTGCCCTCTAAGAAAAAAATATAAAGGAATCTGAAAAAATCAATACAGAATATTTTCACTCTAATTTTGCTTTTAAAGTTTACAGTGAAAGCAGATGATGTCTTCATATCAGAATTCCGCTATTCACACATTGCGTATGTGCTGCATTTTTTTTTTTACAGCAAAAACTGCTCTCTTGGCAGAAAGAAAGCTGCTTATTTTGCTGCATTCTTTGCTGCCTTTTTGTTGTGTTTTTAGTTGCGTTTCTGATTTGTCATTTGTCAACAGTACAAATTTTTAAGAAATTTAGTTTCTTTCACCACAAAAGGAGTAAAAATGCAGAAAAAAACAGCAAAAACACAGCAAGACGTCGCAAAAATGCAGCAAAAACCGCGGCTGCTTTTTTGCGCTTTCATTGCTTTATTGGATGTGTGCCGCCCCTGCTACAGCCGACGGGCCACTCGGATCCGGATCCGCAGTGGCTCGAGGGGTCTCCGGACCCGAGGCGGGGTCGTGTGGCCTCTCGAAAATAAAAGGGGGGAAAAGGAAGGGGTGGATTGGATAGTGTTCATGACGCCACCCACTGTTCGTGGTAAAATGAGATACCACCGCTGCGTTTAGGAGATAGGAGGGGAGCGCCCGGGAGCGATGGGATGGCAGCTAGAGATGTTAACCCCTCCGTGGGCTCGGTGATGACACGCTGGGGACCCGTTGGGAGCTAAGGGGCACAACGTACTCACACAGTCCAGAGATGCTGACACTGACACCAGGTAAACCAAAGTCTTGAACGCCCTGCAACCTTTGTCCGAACACATTGGGTCCGTGCCCTTTTGGCGTTGCTGGTTGGTCTGAAGCCTTGTCCATTGGCACTGTGTTTACACTTGATGGATCCCTTTCGCCTAAAACTACTCGGGTCCCGCTCACCTGCGTGGCTAGCAGAGTGAGCTTGCTCTCAGGGTTCACACTTGGGATTTTCTGGATGATTTTGGGAAGTCCTATCCATCTGGTTGCGCTAGTACCCCGATTTTGGAGCGGGTGGAGAGAGTTTCATGAAGATTCCGTTCCCGTCAGGTGAATTACTGGGCTACGTGAAGCTACTTCCCAGCCTAGGGTCCGCGTTCCCCATCGTGCCCTGGCCCCTGCCCGTTTGTAGCACAAGGCCGCCAGTCTGTCCTCCGTGGCTGTACCGTGCCCCCTGTCACTACCCCCTGCGACCGGGGTTCCAGCTCCTTCCAGGCCAGACCGTCTGGCACCTGGGACGGTTACAGGAGCCCAACTCCGCAGAGTGACCTTTCCTGTCACTGCTCACTGGCATTTTTCCACTACTGTTCCTCTCTTTACTCCTGACACTTCTGGCCCTCCTTCTACCATCCCTCCATCTAGGCGGCCCTATTCCCCTCAGGCTGCCCAATGGGTGTTTGGTGGGTGTGATGCAGACTGTTCCTCAGGATTTGTGTATTCCTGTTCATAGCAACACCAAAGGGACAGGACCCGTAACCAAGGAGGAGCGGGTACCATGCAGAAGGGCAGATTGCACGGCACCCTGTGACGACCTGATAGGCCAGGGCGTCACAGATGAAAAAAGCAGCAAAAACACAGAAAGAATTGACATGCTAACTTTTTAAAAGATGCATCAGTTTTGCTTTTCAGTCAGGAAACAATAAAGTGTGTGTGTGTGTGTGTGTGTGTGTGTGTGTGTGTCTGATATCTCAGATCTCATAATGTAGCACCCAGGGATATGGGGTACTCGGTTACGGGCAGTGTCTCTATTGGGAGAGTCACGATGGTGGCTTTTCCCGGTTCCGTACCCTGGGCCCTTTTTGCAATGGGGAAAATATTTACAGGGGATTTGTGAATAAAGTTATTCATGAAGCCACTTGCAGTGATTGTGTGATGCCCTGGCAAAACCAGGTAGTCACAAATTGACCCGCGCATTACACCGTTCCCTCACTAGGAAACATACAGCCAACCAAAAACCCTAGTCACCCTTAGGGACAGACAGACATACCAGTGGGCGTGACCAGGCGGTTGGGACATGCCCACCCAGGGGTCCAGACAGCCCGGGGCGGGAAAACAAGCAGATTAGTTTGTGGTTCAGTTTGGAGAGGGGTGCGGGCTGGATCTAAGTGTAGCTCCAGCAGGAAAGGTCAAGTTGAACGGTACCAGGGTTGGAGCCCTGGTGCCACTGGCTAGGAGGCAGACGGTGGTCTCCGTCAGCAGGAGATGGGAAGACGGCTCGGCAGAACCGAGGTGGACTGGGCCAGGGTTGTAGCCCGCCAGTACCGACATGGGGAACCGACCCGGAAACCGTAGCACAAAGGGGGGTACTCGGACCCTGAAACCAGGACCAGAACCTACTGGAGCTTGTTAATTAACCGATTGAGGCCAGGACTAGAGGTCATGTGTGACGCCCTGGGCAAGCCAGGGGTCACAGGTCATGACACCACCACACCCTACACCCCGGATAGGTACACCAAAGCTACACAAAAATCCTTGTTGCCTTCCTCCAGGGGCTGATGTCCACACCAGGGGGTGGGCCAGGTGGTTGGCTCCGCCCACCGAGGAGTTCACATCCCGGGAGGCGGGAAAACCAGGCAGTTAGCTAGGGAAGTGAGAAGAGTGAAGTGGTAGAGGAGCAAGAGAGAGGAGTAAAGGTGGAAGAGAAAGTGACAGTTGAGGAAGCCTGAAGTTGGTCCGGGTGTGTGCCCCGGACTGAGACAGCAAGGTCATCAGACGGTGGTGACCATCTGCAGGAGAGGCTGCTTGGAGGTTGCCGAAAAGACCGTGGACGGGTGGTGGCCCGGCGGTACCGGAGCGGTATACGAAGAGAAGCCAGCACCATTGGCAGGAGCCTTTCGGATCCCGGCAAGGCTAAGAGTCACCGTGAATTTGCCAAATCCATCAGTGAAGGGGACCTCTGGGTCTCCCAACAACCAAGTCCCGATTGAAGGCAACAGTCCAACCGTTAGAGAGAGACACCGCCACCGCCAAGGCACCAGTTTCTCAGGGCCAGCGCCTTCGGGCAAAGAGGGGCTCCTCCGGCCCATATCCAAGCCGGGGAGCGGGTGACCGGTGGGAACCCATCGCTACCAACATAGACTTAGGTGCAGGAAAAGGGACCGTCACCATCAACTACCGGGGAAAAGCAACAGCAGCCGTCCGTATGAACCGTCTTTCCAGCCGTGTGTTTTACTGAGAACTGTGTCCCCATCTCAGGCTGAGTGAGTACCACAGTGCTGTGAGGCACAGCGCTGCCCCCGCGTCCCTTCACCCCACCAAGCCCTGCACCGGCCCGCCATCCCTCATCCTCCACCCCATCACTGGGCCCCGGGACAACCCACCCCTACCCACGGAGGGGAGAACAAACAACTCTGCTGCTCCCTGTCACTGCTCCCGGGATCCCCATACAGAGCAGCGGTGGTGTCTATACAATCACCACAACCGTGGGTGGTGTCACGGACAATAAATCCCCAAAACCAAACCCCTTTTCACTCACGGGCGAGGAGCGCCGCTCGAGTCCCCGGGATCCGGCCCATCGCTCGAGCCACCGAGCAGCAGAGGCCGCAGCAGCGGCAGCCGAACCCGAGCAGTGGGAGAGCGCAGCGTCCCCTCCTCCGCCCGCGACAACTTGGCGCTGTGAACAGGACCTTACCGCTCTGCCGTTGGGTAGAGGTGCGCCTTGTTACCGCCGGAGGTGTCCGGCCAGAAAATTTTAGAAGCCGCCATCTTTGGCGCGAAGAGTTCCTGCTCGAGCGTTTTCTCGAGTAGCGGAGGCGCGAAGGCCAAAACCCCGCCCCGATAGAGGAGGGGCTGGAAAGAGGCTAAGGGGGACGGAAACAAGATGTCTGCGCCCGACGGAGCCGCTGGAGGAGCGGTGGTCGCAGCCGCAGTGGCACCCGTGGATGGGAATGGGCCTGCCCAGGCCCCGGCCGTGCTGGCAGGAGGTGCCGCGGCCCCCGCTCTCGCTCAGGTGATGCCCTTCTCCTTGCCCTATGTGCACGGAGCTACCTGGCTACCGCAGTATGACGGGAAACCTGATGATTTACAGGTCTTCCGGAAAAAGCTTAATCCGCTTCTGGAATTGTACCCCCTTACCGATAAGCAACGTGCAGCGGTAGTGCTGGGCCAGCTAACCGGCGCGGCTGAGCAGGAAGCGGAGACCTGGGCTGAGGGGGACCGGTTCTCTGTAGCCACCATCTTTGAGAAGCTACAGACTGCCTTTGAGACCCCTACCGAAGCTGAGCTGAGGATGCAGTTTTACCAGTGCCGGCAATGGTCTGTGGATAGCATTTGGGACTACGCTTTACGTTTGCAAACCGCCCTCCGCACCCTAAAGCGGGTAGACACTATCAATGAGGCGGACAGCAACAAGATGTTAGTAGAGCAATTTGTGCAGGGGATGAGGTCCTCTGAGGATCGCAAACAACTCCGGCTGTGGGCCCTGGAACACCCTGATGTGGACTTTGCTGTGTTAAAGGAACGGGCCATTAAAGCACTGCAACCCCCAGCTTCAGAAATCCCGGAGCCAGCCCCGTGGCCAATTGAGATGGCCCCCGTTGTGGTGGCCCCTGCCCCACCAGCCTCCCCAATACCTACAGCTCCCAGCAGCACGATGGAAGAACTGGCAGCCCAGGTCCGCCGCATGGACGGAGACCTCGCCAAGATTCTCGCTGCACTCCAACCTTTGACCAGATCCCAGCCTCCAACCAGGATACAGCTCGCTGACAGCCCTGAGGATGTTCCCTGGATGCAGCGGAGAAGTGCTAACAACTCACGGAACAGACCTCCAACCTGCTACAAGTGCAGCAAGCCTGGCCATTACTTCCGACAGTGCCCGTTAAACGAGCAACCCCTGGGGCCACGGGCCAATCCTCAGGAGTAGAACCCCGTGGCCCCCCAGACTGGCGGGACCGGTATATCGGGGCCCGGCCTATCATCCCCGTGGCTGTGGACGGCATACCGGTGATGGCTCTCTTGGACACTGGATCACAGGTAACCACCATACTATACACATTATACCAGCGGTATTGGGGGACAGACGAGCTGGCACCCCCAGATACTAGTATAACACTGATTGCTGCTAATGGACTCCCATTGACCCAAGTGGGGTATAAACAAGTGGCTATGACAGTGGGGCGAGCTGAACTGCAACACCAGGGTATGATTGTGATCATGAATGAACCCAGTGATCATAACCCGAAGATAGTGCTAGGAACCAATGTGATGGAGCACTGTATGGGTGATGTGTTGGCCCTACTGCAGCAGCTGGCCGCCACGGCGGCGGGGAGCCGACAGAGAGCTGTGCAGCGTGAGATCCGAGCCTTGATGTACCGCCAGCATGTAAACTCAACAGGAGGAGAGATTGGTGGAGTGAGAGTGATGGATGCTGCTTCGTTGATTGTACCCCCTAGGAGTGAGATGAGCCTCAGGGGCGTGACTACCCTACCATGATAGAGCCCATGCCCTCCGAGCACTGGCCCACCATAATGGCCGCCCGAGGGGTGGTACAGTTAGGTCCAGAAATATTTGGACAGTGACACAAGTTTTGTTATTTTAGCTGTTTACAAAAACATGTTCAGAAATACAATTATATATATAATATGGGCTGAAAGTGCACACTCAAAGCTGCAATATGAGAGTTTTCACATCCAAATCGGAGAAAGGGTTTAGGAATCATAGCTCTGTAATGCATAGCCTCCTCTTTTTCAAGGGACCAAAAGTAATTGGACAAGGGACGCTAAGGGCTGCAATTAACTCTGAAGGCGTCTCCCTCGTTAACCTGTAATCAATGAAGTAGTTAAAAGGTCTGGGGTTGATTACAGGTGTGTGGTTTTGCATTTGGAAGCTGTTGCTGTGACCAGACAACATGCGGTCTAAGGAACTCTCAATTGAGGTGAAGCAGAACATCCTGAGGCTGAAAAAAAAGAAAAAATCCATCAGAGAGATAGCAGACATGCTTGGAGTAGCAAAATCAACAGTCGGGTACATTCTGAGAAAAAAGGAATTGACTGGTGAGCTTGGGAACTCAAAAAGGCCTGGGCGTCCACGGATGACAACAGTGGTGGATGATCGCCGCATACTTTCTTTGGTGAAGAAGAACCCGTTCACAACATCAACTGAAGTCCAGAACACTCTCAGTGAAGTAGGTGTATCTGTCTCTAAGTCAACAGTAAAGAGAAGACTCCATGAAAGTAAATACAAAGGGTTCACATCTAGATGCAAACCATTCATCAATTCCAAAAATAGACAGGCCAGAGTTAAATTTGCTGAAAAACACCTCATGAAGCCAGCTCAGTTCTGGAAAAGTATTCTATGGACAGATGAGACCAAGATCAACCTGTACCAGAATGATGGGAAGAAAAAAGTTTGGAGAAGAAAGGGAATGGCACATGATCCAAGGCACACCACATCCTCTGTAAAACATGGTGGAGGCAACGTCATGGCATGGGCATGCATGGCTTTCAATGGCACTGGGTCACTTGTGTTTATTGATGACATAACAGCAGACAAGAGTAGCCGGATGAATTCTGAAGTGTACCGGGATATACTTTCAGCACAGATTCAGCCAAATGCCGCAAAGTTGATCGGACGGCGCTTCATAGTACAGATGGACAATGACCCCAAGCATACAGCCAAAGCTACCCAGGAGTTCATGAGTGCAAAAAAGTGGAACATTCTGCAATGGCCAAGTCAATCACCAGATCTTAACCCAATTGAGCATGCATTTCACTTGCTCAAATCCAGACTTAAGACGGAAAGACCCACAAACAAGCAAGACCTGAAAGCTGCGGCTGTAAAGGCCTGGCAAAGCATTACGAAGGAGGAAACCCAGCATTTGGTGATGTCCATGGGTTCCAGATTTAAGGCAGTGATTGCCTCCAAAGGATTCGCAACAAAATATTGAAACAAAATTTTTTTTTTTTGGATTTGGTTTATTTGTCCAATTACTTTTGACCTCCTAAAATGTGGAGTGTTTGTAAAGAAATGTGTATAATTCCTACAATTTCTATCAGATATTTTTGTTCAAACCTTCAAATTAAACGTTACAATCTGCACTTGAATTCTGTTGTAGAGGTTTCATTTCAAATCCAATGTGGTGGCATGCAGAGCCCAACTCGCGAAAATTGTGTCACTGTCCAAATATTTCTGGACCTAACTGTAGATGTAAAGAAGGGGAGAGTGCCCGTGAGGGTGCTGAACTGTGGGGAGGAAGAAGTCAGGCTTCCCCGGTATGCCACCCTTGCCAAGTTGCTCACCCTAGAGCCCCACACCATCCACGAGGCAGCTCCCCCAGTTTCCCCACCTACTACCAGCACTCGCCCGCCCCAAGGGTAGTTACATGAGTGGCACCAACAGCTACACGTGGGCACTGACAATACCCCTACACATCACAAAGAAGGGGTATACATGGTGGTGCGGGAGTATGAGCAAGTTTTCAGCAAACATCCACTAGACTTTCGGCAGATCAAAGGGGTCCAACACCACATTCCCACCGGTGAGCACCCCCCTATCAAAGAGAGGTACAGGCCTATTCCCCTTGCGCATTACCAATGTGCCAAAGATATGTTGAGGAACATGAAAGAGGCAGGGGTTATTCGGGACAGCTGTAGTCCCTGGGCCGCCCCGTTGGTACTGGTCAAGAAGAAGGATGGCACAATGCGGATGTGTGTGGACTACCGGAAGATTAATCAGATAACGCATAAAGATGCTTACCCACTGCCCCGTATTGAAGAGTCTTTGGCCGCAATGAGAACTGCAAATTACTTCTCTACCCTTGACCTCACCAGTGGGTACTGGCAAGTGGCAGTGGCACCGGAAGACCGGGAGAAAACTGCCTTCACCACCCCAATGGGGCTCTGTGAATTCAATAGTATGCCGTTTGGGCTGTGCAATGCCCCTGGAATCTTCCAACGGCTGATGGAGTGCTGTCTGGGACATCTAAACTTCGAGACCGTCCTGTTATACCTGGATGATGTGACTGTGTACTCTCAGATGTATGAAGCCCATCTGGAGCACCTAGCCGAGGTGTTCGCGTCCCTTGCCAAATACGGGATGAAGTTGAAGCCCTCTAAGTGTCACCTGCTGAAACCCAGAGTGCAGTACCTGGGGCATGTGGTGAGTGCAGAAGGTGTCGCCCCCGACCCTGAGAAGATCACTGCCATCCAAGACTGGCCAAGACCAACCACCGTGAGGGAAGTAAGGCAGTTTCTGGGTCTGGTGGGGTACTACCGACGCTTCATCAAGGGGTACAGATGGCTGCCCCCATGCAAGACCTCCTCGTGGGACAGACCAAAGGTGGTAGACCCATCGGAGCCCCACTGGTGTGGGAAGAAAGGCATGAGGAATCCTTCCACCAGCTGAAAGCGGCCTTAACCGGAGAAGAGGTCCTAGCGTACCCTGACTACGGCTGCCCATTCATCCTCTACACAGACGCCAGCAATGTGGGTTTGGGGGCAGTCCTGTCCCAGGTCCAGGACGGGAAGGAGAAAGTGATTGCTTATGCTAGCCGAAAGCTCCGGCCGACTGAAAGGAACCCTGAGAACTACAGCTCCTTCAAGCTTGAGCTCCTGGCACTGGTATGGGCTATCACCGAGCGGTTCTGCCACTACTTGGCCGCAGCAAAATTCACCGCTTTCACGGATAACAATCCGTTGACTCACCTGGACACGGCCAAGTTGGGCGCGTTAGAGCAGCTGTGGGTGGCCAGGCTAGCCAACTATGACTTCACAATCAAATACAGGGCTGGTCGTGTCAACATTAATGCTGATGCACTCTCTCGGATGCCCCAATTGTCAGAAGAAGGGTGCGAGGATGACGACCTTGAAGAGATCGAGTTGCCTGCATTTCACCAGCCACCAACTGAGCGGGTACATGTCCACCAACAACGGGTGAACCTGGATCCACTGCCCAGTCAGGAGTGGCAGGAAGCTCAAAACCAGGCGCCCGCTGTCCACCTAGTCAAGACCCTGGTTGAACAAGGCGCTACTGGAATAGACCCTGCCGCCCCAGCTGAAGCCCAACGCTTGTGGAAGGAACGGAACCGGCTGTATCTACATCAAGGGAAGTTGTACCGTGAGCTGATCAACCCGAAGACTCATGAGAAAATCCGCCAGTTGGTTATTCCCCAAGCTGATGTGCCCACTGTTCTGCAGGCATACCATGATGGTGCCGGACACTTCGGATGGAAGAAGCTGGAGATGCTGTTGAGAGAGCGGTTCTATTGGAGTGGGATGTGGGAGTCTGTGGAGGCCTGGTGCCGAGAATGCGGTCCTCGCACGCTGAGGAGGAAGGACGAGGCCAGCCAGAAGGCGCCCCTACACCCGATCATTACACATCAGCCGCTGGAGCTGGTCGCCCTGGACCATGTCAAGCTCACCCCCAGCCGAAGTGGGTACACCTACGCGTTGACCATAGTAGACCACAATTCGAGGTTCATGGTGGTTGTCCCAGTCAAGGACCTAACTGGTCGTACTGCCGCTAGAGCGTTCCAGGCTTATTTCTGCCGACCACATGGATACCCAGAGAAAGTGCTTACTGACCAAGGCCCAGCTTTTGAAGCAGAGGTGTTCCATGAGTTCTGCCAGTTGTACGGCTGCAAGAAGATCCGGACCACCCCTTACCATGCCCAGACCAATGGCATGTGTGAGAAGATGAACCACTTGGTCCTGTGACTCCTCAAGACGTTACCACTGGAAGAGCGGAACCTGTGGCCAGAGAAGCTACCCAACTTGGTCGATATGTACAACAATATCCCTTCCAGTTCGACGAAGTGCACCCCAGCATACCTGATGAGGGCTCGGCCCGGCCGGCTACCGGTGGATCTGGACATGGGATTGGATGCCCCAGAAGCACTCCTTTCGACAGCTGAATGGGAAACTCGGCGGAGGGTACAATACCGGCAGATTCAAGACTATGTCGAGAAGAACTTGAGTCGGAGTCGGGAACTGCAGGAGCAGCGCTTCAATCAAAAGGCGTCTGCTGGCCCTTTTCAGCCCGGAGATGTCGTACTGAAGCGGAAGAGGAGAACCCACATGCTGGATGATCAATGGGAACAAACCCCGTACGTCATACAGCCCACAGGATGGGAAGATGGGAAGGCCTACGAAATCAGTCGTGACCAAGGGGGCACTTTGGCCACGGTTTCCCGGGACCATCTGAAAAGGTGCCCACCAGCCTTAAGGGCGACAGCTGAAGTACCGGTTCCCCCACCAGCAGAGAAGGCAAAAGAGGTTGTCCACACTGTGATGGGTGACTTCCCAGCAGACTGGCCTACAGAGAACGGCGCGGTGATCCTTCCAGTGATACTGTTCCCACAACCCGTGGATGAAGAAGTGATGGAGGCGGTCAACCGTGAGTCAGTGCCAGTGCCCAGGGATGAACCTGTACCCAGCTCCCCTATGCCTCCGCCTGCCCCACACGATAGTTGGGAGGAGGAACTGATTGTTCCCTCTGCCCCACTGCCTAGCCCCACTTACACCGGACCCCGGAGGTCCACCCGTCCCAACCTAGGTAGGCCCCCACTTAGGTACAGGGAAACCATTCTTTAAAGGGGTGGGGGGAGAGGAACTGTGTGTGTTTAAAAGTTCTGAAAGTTCTTAAAGAATGAAAGTAAATGATTACCGAACAGTAACCTGATTGTCTGCAACCGTGATTGGAACCGGCCGTTGCCGGCATTATTGTCCCCGTGGGGACCCTTCAAAAAGTTGCATAGGGAACTCTCTATGAACAGGCCCGAGAACTTGCAGGGCAACCACAAACGTTAGTGGCTTGTAAATAAAAATATTTTGTTGCAACAACCGTTGCCGCCTCCGGAGAGGCAGGTTGGAGGGAGGGCCCGCAGTGGAGCAGGCTGGGGCCCAGCCACCACAGGAACCAATGGCTACCCTCTGGAGGGGAAGGACAGATCCCGCTCGGGTAACTGGTTCAGGACTGGGGTCAAGGGGTGCTGCCTGTTTCTTAGAGGCAGCATCAGGGCCAGGTTACTTGGGTGGGAGAGAGCGGAAGCAGCAACCGTTAAAATGTTACCGTAACGTTTAAGAAAAGTGCCTCCCGCTGTGGGATGAAGTTATTATACTTGTCTTGTGTTTTTTTATCTTTTCAGAAAAATAAAACTGGTGTTGGACGGGCAACCCGCGGATGGTCTGCATTTTGCTAAGGGGGAATGTGACGCCCTGGGCAAGCCAGGGGTCACAGGTCATGACACCACCACACCCTACACCCCGGATAGGTACACCAAAGCTACACAAAAATCCTTGTTGCCTTCCTCCAGGGGCTGATGTCCACACCAGGGGGTGGGCCAGGCGGTTGGCTCCGCCCACCGAGGAGTTCACAGCCCGGGAGGCGGGAAAACCAGGCAGTTAGCTAGGGAAGTGAGAAGAGTCAAGAGGTAGAGGAGCAAGAGAGAGGAGTAAAGGTGGAAGAGAAAGTGACAGTTGAGGAAGCCGTAAGTTGGTCCGGGTGTGTGCCCCGGACTGAGACAGCAAGGTCACCAGACGGCGGTGACCATCTGCAGGAGAGGCTGCTTGGAGGTTGCCGAAAGGACCGTGGACGGGTGGTGGCGCGGCGATACCGGATCGGTATACGAAGAGAAGCCAGCACCATTGGCAGGAGCCTTTCGGATCCCGGCAAGGCTAGGAGTCGCCGTGAATTTGCCAAATCCGTCAGTGAAGGGGACCTCTGGGTCTCCCAACAACCAAGTCCCGATTGAAGGCAACAGTCCAACCGTTAGAGAGAGACACCGCCACCGCCAAGGCACCAGTTTCTCAGGGCCAGCGCCTGCGGGCAAAGAGGGGCTCCTCCGGCCCATATCCAAGCCGGGGAGCGGGTGACCGGTGGGAACCCATCGCTACCAACATAGACTTAGGTGCAGGAAAAGGGACCGTCACCGTCAACTACCGGGGAAAAGCAACAGCAGCCGTCCGTGGGAACCGTCTTTTCAGCCGTGTGTTTTACCGAGAACTGTGTCCCCGTCTCAGGCTGAGTGAGTACCACAGTGCCGTGAGGCACAGCGCTGCCCCCGCGTCCCTGCACCCCACCAAGCCCTGCACCGGCCCGCCATCCCTCACCTCCACCCCATCACTGGGCCCCGGGACAACCCACCCCTAACCATGGAGGGGAGAACTAACAACTCTGCTGCTCCCTGTCACCGCTCCCGGGATCCCCATACAGAGCAGCGGTGGTGTCCATACAATCACCACAACCGTGGGTGGCGTCACGGACAATAAATCCCCAAAACCAAACCCCTTTTCACTCACGGGCGAGGAGCGCCGCTCGAGTCCCCGGGATCCGGCCCATTGCTCGAGCCACCGAGCAGCAGAGGCCGCAGCAGCAGCGGCAGCCGGACCCGAGCAGTGGGAGAGCGCAGCGTCCCCTCCTCCGCCCGCGACACATGTCCCACCCAAAGTCCCTCATAGAAGACAACAGCCCACCGATAGGGATAAGAGGTCACCATGAGGGCCCATAGGTCCCACGGGCCAGCGTCTGCGGGCACGGCTCCTTAGGCCACATCCAGCCGGGAGCGGACTCCTGAGTTTCACGCTAGGAAGTCCATCTTATACAAACAGTGTAGAGGAAAAGGATAGAGATCACCAGCCGAGTGGGGGACCCTTATGCAATCGGCCGCGGCACCGGCCACCATCACCTTGGTTTACCAGAGACTTGTGTGGTTTATTAACAGTGAGTACAAAAACACTCCCTGCGGTCATTATACCCTGCACAGAGACACCGGGTCCCGGGGCTGTCCCTACCCATGGAGGGGTTAAAAACTGGCTGCACGACATCTCCCCTGGGTGCCCCACAACAGCAGCGGTGGTGTCCCACTTCAACACACACTGTGGGTGGCATCACAAATTTAATACGGCTTAGCCCGTACATCTACGTCATCCCCTTTTTATTCGGCGTGTCCGCAAGACCCCCGGGTCCGGAGACCCTCGAGCCACCCCCTAAGAAGGTCCGGATCCGAGTAGAAGCGGCTGCTGGCACGGGGGCAGCACAATTGTGCTAAGTGTAGGGAGCTGCCTCTGTAGGTTCTGGTGAGGCTGATGGAATGTGCAGCTCTGATGACTTGTGCCCTCAGCAAGTAGGGTATTACCCCAGCGGGTGTATGGTGCAGTAGACGTTGGAAGAAGGAATCCAGACAGGTATTCAGTGCAACTGGTTTACTTTTCGGGTGTTAACTGGTTGCCCGAGGCCGGCTGGTTTCGCCTCCAGGTCCACTTTGTCCCAGTGCCAGTCTGGTTCTCTGGTACCTTCTTCCCCTGCACCTGTCTTTGCTAATTGGGTCCCCATGGTATGGAACACTGGGGGTCCCCGGTTTGTGGTTTGTCTACCTCTGTCCGCCTGATGGTAGCGTGAACCCTGTTGGGGATGGAGTCTCTGGTCCTGTCCCCGGCTCTCTCTTTGCTACTGAGTGTCCCGATTCTTTAGGGTCAGCAAGGTCCTTGATGGTCCCCTTTGCTGTGCAGGTATTACCAGGTCGGCTTGAAACTCTTTCCTGTCCTAGGGTCTTGTACCCCGTTGGTACGTAGTTCCAGGAGTACTCCACCGTACTTCACCGGCAACTACCTCTCCTGGGTACCAGGTCACCGTCAACCCGAGTCAGGGAGTCACTTCACTTCCACCTTTACACTTCCACTGTCACTACTCAACTTCTTCTCACTGCAGTTTCTGTTCTCACTAATGACTTCCTGTGTTCCCGACTACTCTCCACAGTCTGCACCTCCCACCTGGTCAACTAGTGGACTGGAGTGGCTCCACCTCTAGGCGGCCATCCATGGTCCCACCCTAGCTGGGTACCATTGTATGAGGGATTGTTGTCGAAAACTGGGGTTACCCGGGTTTTTGGTGATACAGGCACTGGGATTATGGGTCCCTAAGGGGGTAGGCCCTGCATCCTGGTGGGGATGCTGAACCTTGTAGCACCCTGATGGTCTCAAGGGTGCTACAATAGCTTTTGCTGGTACTGTAATTAGCAGCTTTTTATTTTCATTTATTTTGCACAAAACTTACAAAAAAAAATGCAAAAAATGATGCAAAAATGCAAAGTGTGAACATAGCCTTATGGGTTGTAGACATAAATCACTTATAATCATAATGATTTAATATGGCTTAGCAATGAGTCCGCAAAATATGTTCCCTGATTTTTTAATAAGAAGTCCAAATAACTTCAAGTTGGAAACCCTGGTGGTAATACTATTGTGCCGTCCCCGCATCAGCAGCCAGGCTGCTCGGATCCGGATTCCGCGGTGGCTCGAGGGGTCTCCGGACCCAGGGGTTGTGTGGCCACTCAAATAAAGGGGGGCTATGTGCAGGGGATGGTGTGGAAAGTTTGTGACGCCACCTGTGGTGTGTGGTAAGGGTGAAGTTCCACAGCTGCGGCTGGGAGTACCTGGTGGTGATGGTGTGGGCAGCCAGGTGTTTAACCCCTCCACATGTAGGGGGGATGCCCCGAGTCTCGGGATTGGCGTCGGGAAGGTGTTGTCGGGCCGGTAAGGGTTAATTGCGTACTCACTCAGTCCAATAACGCTGACGCTGACAACTGTGGTAAACCAAAGTTCTTGATGTCACTGCAGCAGGGAGGGAGCACGCCCTGATCCCGTGCCCGTTGGTGTTGCTTGTTAGCTTGTGACCTTGACCTTGGCACCTCTTTCTGTAGTTGGTCCCTTTCAGCTTAAAACTAAATGGGTCCCGCTCACCCGTATGGCTAACAGAGTGAGCTTGCTCTCAGGGTTCACGCTTGGTATTTTCTGGACTATGCAGTGGGAAAGTCCTATCCCCTTCATTGCGCTAGTACCCAAATTTTGAGCCGGTGGAGAACGGTTTTTGAAGGCTCAGTCCTCGTCGGATGAATTACCAGGACGCCTGAAGCTACTTCCTGGCCTGGGGTCCATGTACCCCATCGTGCCCTAGCCCCTGCCCGGTGATGGCACAAGGCTGCCGGCTGTCCTCCTCGACAGTCCGTGCCCCTTGTCACGATCCTCTGTGACCGGGGTCCAGCTCCTACCAGGCCCAGTCCAACGTCTGCCACCTAGTAAACGAGGAGCCCAGCTCCTGACCTCTCCACTTGAGAGTCACTTCTCAACTCACTTGTGACCTCTCCTCTTGAAAGTCACTCCTCAACTGACTGTCTCCCAACACTCCTGACCTCCCCTTAACCAACCCCCCAAGTGTCCAGCCCTATTCCCTTCCCTACACTTGTGTGTCTGGTGGGTGTGGTGCAGAGTGTTCCTAGGGTTTTGATTAGCTTGTTCTTAGTATGACGCCCTGGACTATCCAGGTCGTCCCAGGTAGTCACACACAACACCGCATCCCTCTCCCAGTTAGGTAACATCAGTCAAACTTAAAAGCCTTGTCACCACCCTCCAGGTTTAATGTCCACACCAGGGGGGGTGGAGTCAGACAGTTGGCTCCACCCACCGAGGAGTTCACAGGCCTGGAGGCAGGAACCTAAATAGTCAAGTTCAAGTTGGAGATGAGAAGAGTTTGGACAGTGAAGGAGGGAGGTTGAGTTCACAGGCAGACCTGCGGTCAGGCCTGCCAAAGACTACCGGTGGCTGGTTCGTAGCCCAGTCACCACTGGCAGGGAGCCAGGCAGTAGTGGCCGCCTGCAGGAGACCGGGAAAATGACCGGTGGAACCATAAGGGACCAGGACAGGGTAGTGGCCCGCCGTAACTTAACCGGGGAGCCAACTGTATACCGGAGCACCAGGCAGGGTACTCAGACCCCGAACTAGGCTAGAAGCCACCACCATAGTCAAATTAACTGATTGCGGTCTGGACCTCAGGGGTTCATTCCCACCTAAGTCCCGATTGAAGGCAACAGCCCAACCATTCCAGATAAGTGCCACCGCCAAGGGCAAGAGATCCAAAAGGCCAGCATCTGCGGGCAATCAGGCTCCTACAACAGATACACGTCGGGGAGCGGACTACCGGTGTCTAGGCACAGGACACATAGAGGTGCAGGAGAAAGACGGGCAACACCAACCTAATCTGGGAAGAGCTGCAGCTGGCTACAGGCCCTGTTCATCACTCCATTTGGTTTACCAGTGACTCCAGTGTCTTGTGTCAGAGTGAGTACACCAGTGCCATCAGGCACCATGCCGCGCTGCACCGCAACACTATACCCTGCACCCGGGCCCCGGCCCGCCGGACCCCGGGACCAACATCCCCTACCCACGGAGGGGTCAACACCTAGCTGTGCTACTACACCGCTCTCGGGGGTCCCCACACCTTCACCGCAGCGGTGGTGTCCACAATCACCACAAGCCGTGGGTGGCGTCACGAACTATCATTTCAAATCAAACGCCCAAATCCCCATGTGAAGCGCCAACTCCCTTGCAGAGCGATGTGACCCCCGGGTCCGTGAGGGGCTCGAGCCACCACCCGCAGTACGAGCACGGATCCGAGCGGCTCGGTCACAGCTGAGCCCGCGGGGCGGTACACATCGACTCTTCTGGCGTCTGCGAACAGGATTGAACCAGTCCACTTACCAGTGGAGGTGCGCCTTGAAGTAGTCCCCGTCAGCAGCGTCCCGCTGAAAAATTTGAGAATCCGCCATCTTGGGCGTGAAGAGTTCCCGCCCGAGCCGTCTTCCCTGAGAAGAAAAGGCGCGAAAGCGAGGCCCCGCCCCCCGAGAGCAGAGGAGAGAAAAAAGCAAGTGACGTGCTCGGAAAAGACCAAGGGGGGATGGGAAGAAGATGTCCGTACCTACCGGAGACGGCGGAGGGGCGTCAGCCGCAGGAGTGGCGGCGCCCGAAGACAGGAACGTGGCAGCCCCCACTCCGGTCGCAAGAGCGGAAGAGGCCGCGGGTCTAGCAGTCGCCCAGGTAATGCTGATCTCCCTGCCATACATGCCCGATGCTACCTGGCTACTCCAGTACGATGGGAAGCCTGACGCCTTACAGGTGTTCCGGAAAAAGATAAACCCGATCCTTGACTTGTATGCCATGACTGGCAGACAAGCGTGTGACGGTAGTAATCGGGCAGCTGACCGGCGCGGCCGAGCAGGAGACGGAGACCTGTACGGACGCGAACCAGGCTTCAGTGACCACTATTTTTGAAAAACTCCAGACCGCCTTTGAAACCCGTACCGAGGCTGAGTTGCGGATGCAGTTCTACCAGTGTCGGCAGCGGCCCGCAGACAATATCAGAGACTATGCCTTGCGCTTGTAGATGGCTCTCTGGACCCTGAAGCAGGTGGACACCATTAGTGAGGCCGACAGCAACAAGATGTTAGTGGAGCTGTTTCTGCAGGGATTGGTGTGTGCTGAAGATCGCAAACAGCTGCGGTTATGGACTCTGGAGCACGCCGACCTAGACTTTACAGTACTAAAGGAGCGGGCCATCAAGGCCCTGCAAGCATCAACTATTGGCGCTCCTGACGTGGCCCCTTGGCCGGTTTAAACCGCCCCCGTGTCGGTAGCACCCCTTCTCTTAGCTCTACCGGCCCCTGCTACACCCGTGGGGACGATAGAAGCGCTGGCCTCGCAGGTCCAACGCATGAATGAAGATCTTACCCGGATCCTCGCCGCACTCCAGCTCCCAAAGAGAGTCAAGCCCCAGGAGAAGATCCAGCTCGCCGACAGCCCGGAGGATATCCCTTGGATGCAGCAGAGGAAGAACACCGACCTGCGGTATGGGCCACCTGTGTGCTACAGGTGCAACAAGCCTGGCCATTACTCTAGGAGATACCTGTTAAACGAGCAACACCTGAGGCCAAGGGCCAATCCTCAGGAGTAGACCCCCATGGCCCGGCTGATTGGAGAGACCGGTCTGTAGGAGGCCGCCCCATCATCTCCCTGGCAGTGGACGGCGTTCCGCCAATCGCCCTGTTGGACACTGGATCGCAGGTAACCACTATGCCTTATTCATTGTACCAGCGATATTGGGCCTATAGGGAAGTTGCCCCTCCCGATGATAGCATGACCGTTATTGCAAACAATGGACTACCCATGACCCAAGTGGGACTCAGAGAGGTGACCCTGACCGTGGGACGGACCCAGCTGAAACGCCAAGGGATGATTTTGGTGCTGAATGAGTCCAGTGACCGTAACCCGGAAGTGGTCCTAGGGACCAATGTGATTGAGCACTGTATGGGAGAGGTGTTGAGCTTGCTGCAGCAACTGTCTGCCACTGCAGGAGGAGGTCGGCAGAGGGCCCTACAGCGTGAGATGTGAGCCGTCCTGCACCGGCAGCAAGTGAACCTGATGGGTGGAGAGATTGGTGGAGTGCGGGTGATGGACGCCGCCCCTTTGGTGATCCCACCAAAGGAGCAAGATGATGATTTGGTGTAGGGCAGCAGTAGGCCCCCAGGTACGGGACTACCCGGCGTTGGTGGAACCTTCGCCTTCGGAGCACTGGCCCACAGTAATGGTAGCCAGAGGGGTGATTGACGTCAAAAAGGGGAGAACGCCTGTGAGAGTGCTGAACTGCAGGGAGGAAGAGGTTAGGCTCCCCCGCTACACCACCATAGCTAAGCTGTTTGCCTTCGACCCCCACACCATCCATGAGACCACGCCTACTATCCCTACACCCAACATGAGTAGTCACACCCCATCTCCGCCACTAGAGGAGTGGTGCCGGGAGTTACATGTCGGCACTGAATCTACCCCGGTACACCACAAAGACGGGGTATACAGGGTAGTACAGGAGTATGGGCAGGTTTTCAGTAAGCACCCGCTAGATTTCGGGAGGATTCAAGGGGTTCAACATCATATCCCCACAGGCACACATGCACCCATTAAGGAGAGATATAGGCCGATACCACCAGCACAATATCAATGCGCCAAAGACATGTTGAGGCAGATAAAAGAGGCAGGGGTCATCCGGGATAGTTGTAGTCCCTGGGCAGCTCCATTGGTGCTGGTAAAGAAGAAGGATGGTACCATGAGAATGTGTGTGGATTACCAGAACATCAATCAGATAACGCATAAAGATGCCTACTCTCTCCCCCGCATTGAAGAGTCATTAGCTGCACTAAAAACTGCTAATTATTTCTCTACCCTTGACCTTACCAGCGGATACTGGCAGGTGGCGGTTGCACCAGAAGACCGCGAGAAAACCGCATTTTCTACCCCCATGGGACTCTGCGAGTTCAACAGTATACCGTTCGGGCTGTGCAATGCCCCGGGGACCTTCCAACGGCTCATGGAGTGCTGTTTGGGGCATCTCAACTTCGAGACTGTTCTGTTGTATCTGGACGATGTGATCGTGTATTCCAAGACGTATGAGGCCCACCTGGAGCACCTGGCAGAAGTGTTCGCAGCCCTCTCCAAGTACGGGATGAAGCTGAAGCCCTCTAAGTGCCATCTGCTGAAACCCAAAGTGCAATACCAGGACATGTGGTGAGTGCAGAAGGCATAGCCCCGGATCCGGAGAAGGTTGCTGACATCCAGAGCTGGCTACGACCGACCACGGTGAGAGAAGTGAGGCGGTTCCTGGGCCTGGTGGGCTACTACTGCCGTTTCATCAAGGGGTACACGAAGATGGCTGTGCCCATGCAAGACCTCCTCGTGGAACAGACCAAGAAGAAGGAAGTGATTCATACCGTAATGGGCGATTTCCCAGCAGACTGGCCTATGCAGAATGGCGTGGTGATTGTTCCCGTGATAACGTTCCCACAACCCGTGGAAGAGAGAGAGACGGAGACGCCCGCCAGCGAGCCACCCGAACAAGCGCCCAGGGATGCACCTATACTACGTCCCCGTAGGTCTCTACCTGCCATACCTGACACACGGGAAGAAGACCAGTTGTCCCCTCTTTCCCACTGCCTCCCACTGACGACACTGGGCCCAGGAGGTCCACACGCCCTAACCTAGGTAGGCTCCCGCTTAGGTACAGGGAAACTGCCATTTAGGGGTGCAATATGTTGATTGTGTAAATAGCTGAATGAATGAGCACTAATCACTCAAGTCTTTCACCTTATTAACAAAAAGTTGGAGTGAGGTAGCGGATCCCCTTTGCTACAAGGACAGTCCCCGTTGGGACCTATGTCGTTAATGGTAGTGGACCAGCTACTGAAGCGCCCGTCCCTGTTGGGACTTTTGTTGCCCCTTTTGTGACATGAGAAATCATGAACATGGCTGAGAACTGGCAAGCCACCTAATAACTTTTGGGCTTGTAAATAGTGCCCTTTTTGCCCTTCCCGCAACTGCCTGTCTCCGGAGAGGCTGGTTGGAGGGAGGACCCGCAGCAGAGCAGGCTGGGGTCCGGTCACCACAGGAACCGGTGACCATCCTCCGGGTCAGGGGTCCCCTGGACGTGGGGCCTGTGAGTGACTGTCGGGTGCGAAGCACCGTACCCGTTCCCACTTGGGTTGCCTGGCCAAGTTCCTGATCCGGACTGGGGAAAAGGGGTGCTGCCCACTTTTTAGGGGCAGCATCAAGGCTAGGTTGCTTGAGTGGGAAAGCGGAAGGACATGGACCCGTTGTTAAAAATGTTTGCAACGTTAAAAGTAATGTGCCTCCCGTAAGGGAAGAGGGAAACACCCACATATTATTGAAAATGTAAATACGTTATTATAAATGTACATGTGCTTATTATCTTTTGCAGTTTGACAACAAAAAATAAACCAGTGATGGACGGGCAGCCCGCGGACGGTCTGCATTAAACCAAGGGGGAATGTGACATCCTGGACTATCCAGGTCGTCCCAGGTAGTCACACACAACACCACACCCCTCTCCCAGTTAGGTAACATCAGTCAAACTTAAAAGCCTTGTCACCAACCTCCAGGTTTGATGTTCACACCAGGGGGGGTGGAGCCAGGCGGTTGGCTCCACCCACCAAGGAGTTCACAGGCCTGGAGGCGGGAACCTAAGTAGTCAAGTTCAAGTTGGAGAAGAGAAGAGTTTGGACAGTGAAGGAGGGAGGTTGAGTTCACAGGCAGACCTGCGCTCAGGCCTGCCAAAGACTACCGGTGGCTGGGTCATAGCCCAGTCACCACTGGCAAGGAGGCAGACGGTAGTAACCGCCTGCAGGAGACTGGGAAAATGACTGGTGAACCACAAGGGACCGGGACTGGGTAGTGGCCTGCCGGAACCGAACCGGGGAGCCAACTGTATACCGGAGCACCAGGCAGGGTACTCAGACCCCGAACTAGGCTAGAAGCCACCACCATAGTCAAATTAACTGATTTCAGTCTGGACCTCAGGGGTTCATTCCCACCTAAGTCCCGATTGAAGGCAACAGCCCAACCATTCAAGATAAGTGCCACCGCCAAGGGCAAGAGATCCAAAGGGCCAGCGTCTGCGGGCAAAAGGGCTCCTACGACAGATACACGTCGGGGAGCGAACTACAGGTGTCTAGGCACAGGAGTCAAGATTCACACACAGAGGTGCAAGAGAAAGGCGGGTACCACCAACCTAATCTGGGAAAAGCTGCAGCCGGCTACAGGCCCCGTTCATCACTCCGTTTGGTTTACCAGTGACTCCAGTGTCTTGTGTCAGAGTGAGTACACCTGTGCCATCAGGCACCGCAACGCTATACCCTGCACCCGGGCCCCGGCCTGCCGTACCCCGGGACCAACATCCCCTACCCACGGATGGGTCAACACCTAGCTGCGCTACTACACCGTTCCCGGGGGTCCCCACACCTTCACCGCAGCGGTGGTGTCCACAATCACCACAACCCGTGGGTGGCATCACGAACTATCATTTCAAACCAAACAACCAAATTCCCACGTGAAGCGCCAAACTCTCTTGCAGAGCGACGTGAACCCCGGGTCTGTGAGGGGCTCGAGCCACCATCCGCAGTACGAGCACGGATCCGAGCGGCTCGGAGGTCGCAGCCGAACCTGAGGGGCGGTACATTAGCAACACCAAAGGTCAGGGACCCGTAACCAAGGAGGAGGTGGATATCATGCAGAAGGGCAGATTGCACAATACCCTGTGATGACCTGATAGGCCAGGGTGTTACATTATGGTAATACTATGGTATCAATGCAAGGGAATAAGGCTATCTAGTTTTATGAAGAGGAAGGAAACAAAATCCAGCAAGTTCAAAAGTTGGTGAAAAAGTATAATTTTTTTTTATTCCATATAAATAATCAAAAAGCAGCATATGAAAAATACAGGCAAAGATGAAAATAATTCCTGCTATAAACGCATGGCACATGTCATGTTCTGGTATTATTATCTAAGGGCTCCGCCACACATCCGTGAAAACCACGTCCGTGTAAAACGGGCCGTTTTTCGGGTCCGTTTTCCGTTTTTTTATGTCCGTTTTTATGGTATGTGTGGCCTGCGTGTGTATCCCGTATGCTAGCCGTATGTGCGTGTGGAATGTCCGTGTGTGCGTGAGTGAAATAACTGACGTGTATGTGTTGTCCGTGTGAAATGTACGTGTGTGATGCAAAATGTCGTTACTACATGTCGGAAGACAGAGTAGCGGGATGAGAATGAACTCGGGTGAACTTCACCCGACTTCATAGTCATGCTGCGGCTCTGTCTGTGTGCCGTGTACTGATTAGCGGTCACCTGTGAAGGATTCACCGGTGACCGCTAATCCCCCGAGTGACTGAAGTGCCCCCCCCTCTCTCATACTCACCATTCCCCGATCACCGGCGCTGCACGGCGTTCACACTGCTTCGGCGGCTTTTTCTAATTTGAAAAAGCCGGCCGCTCATTAAACAATCTCGTATTCCCTGCTTTCTCCCCCCACCGGTGCCTGTGATTGGTTGCAGTCACACACGCCCACCACGCATGGAGCTGACAGGAGCAGCAGAAGACACCGCCGCTCCGGTCACCTCCACGCAGCTAATGAGATGAGTAGCGCGATCAGCTGCTGTCACTGAGGTTACCCGCGGCCACCGCTGGATCCAGCGGTGGCCGCGAGTTACCTGACTGACAGCAGCTGATCGCGCTACTCATCTCATTAGCTGCGTGGAGGTGACCGGAGCGGCGGTGTCTTCTGCTGCTCCTGTCAGCTCCATGCAGCAGAGCTGGAAGCGACGCTGGAGGTCCGTGGATTACGCCGGACATGGAGGGTTTGTCGGGGTTAATAAATTGGTAATGAGGGAATTTGTTTGTGTTTTTTATTTCTAATAAAGGATTTTTTTCGGGTGTGTGTGTTTTTTTACTGTCACTTACAGATTAATCATGGAAGGTGTCTCATAGACGCCTGACATGATTAATCTAGGACTTATTGGCAGCGGCAATTCTGGGCGGCTGCTGACTGATATTGTTAGGGTGGGGGGCTCCCCATAACGTGGAGCTCCCCATCCTGAGAATACCAGCCTTCAGCCGTATGGCTTTATCTGGCTGGTATTAAAATGGGGGGGGAACGCACGCCGTTTTTTTTAATTATTTAATTATTTATTTTTTTCACTGCACAGTATAGACACGCCCACCGGCTGCTGTGATTGGGTGCAGTGAGACAGCTGTCACTCAGCGTGGTGGGCGTGTGTGACTGAAACCAATCACAGGCACTGGTGGGGGGAGAAAGCAGGGAATACGAGATTGTTTAATGAGCGGCCGGCTTTTTCAAATTAGAAAAAGCCGCCGAAACAGTGTGAACGCCGTGCAGCGCCGGTGATCGGGGAACGGTGAGTATGAGAGAGGGGGGGACACTTCAGTCACTCGGGGGATTAGCGGTCACCGGTGAATCCTTCACAGGTGACCGCTAATCAGTACACGGCACAAAGACAGAGCCGCAGCATGACTATGAAGTCGGGTGAAGTTCACCCGAGTTCATTCTCATCCCGCTACTCTGTCTTCCGACATGTAGTAACGACATTTTGCATCACACACGTACATTTCACACGGACAACACATACACATGTCAGTTATTTCACTCACGCACACACGGACATTCCACACGCACATACGGCTAGCATACGGGATACACACGCAGGCCACACATACCATAAAAACGGACATAAAAAACGGAAAACGGACCCGAAAAACGGCCCGTTTTACACGGACGTGGTTTTCACGGATGTGTGGCGGAGCCCTCAAAGTGCAAAAATCAAATTTCTCCCTTTTGTGGAATTCGGATGCTTTGTGGGACTTTGTGATCAAGGCCCTGGTGGTGGTCAGCACAATTGGTGTAAATTACTTGCCAGAGTGCAAGACTGTCTGGAAGTTCTGGAAACATCCGAGCACTACCAATGGATAAATGATGATTCTGTTTAGATACCAGTGTTGATCCAGTAGTGGAAAACTTCTATAATGTTTTGGCTAACCAGGGTTTAATGAGATATTAAATCAACATCTGTGGCGTAGGTGGAATAACACAAGTGTTTACATATATTCACTTCTCTTATTATTGTGCTGGGATTTTAATTGAGCTTCTTCCCTTCATGACAAAAGAGAAGAAATATAATCTTATGTATTCACCACTTTATTTTTTTTTTAAAAAGTTATCAGCTGATCAGATGTAGTCCAGAGCGAATCTGATTAGCAAAGTTTATGGAGCATTGTTTTGACACTCCGTGAACTTTCCTTACAGGCAAATCCGGATCATCCTGCGCTGTATGAGACTCGGTGCCTCTGAAGAGTGGTGAGTGACATCAGTAACATTACAACTGTTCAGGGTCGCCTGCTCACCAGGTGACTCCGGGTCACCCTTTGATGTGTGAGATGCGGCATCTCCAAAGAGCGGTGACAGTAGTATTTTTAGTCTGGGAAGGGCCCAGTAATCATGGACTTTTTCAGCCTGATAATACGTTTTTGGACTTTAACTTCAGTCCTTCCTAAAATGTCCACCAAGCTATCAGTGCTCCTTCCTAGAACACTCTCAGATGTTTGCACTGTGACTGCTGAGCTGACTCCTTCACATTTTAACAATTATGTCTTTTCAGGCATTGCTTCCTACTAGTGATGAGCGAGTATGCTTGTTACTACTCGGTACTCGCACGAGTATCACTGTACTCGGGCTACTCGGCGGCTACCGAGTAATTTTGCAATACTCGTGCTGTACTCGTGGTCTTCATCCCTGCATGTTGGCGCTCTTTTGAGAGCCAGCCCTCATGCAGGGATTGGCTGGCAGACCACTGCAATGCCACAGCCCTGTTAGTTGTGGAATTGCAGTGATTGGCCGGCCCGCACAGCGTGACCGAGCCTTTATACCGGCGGGCGCGCTGTGCTCTGTACACAGCCATCTCATATTCCCTGCTTTCCACGCCCACAGGCGCCTATGATTGGTTGCAGTGAGACACGCCCCCACGCTGAGTGACAGGTGTCTCACTGCACCCAATCACAGCAGCCGGTGGGCGGGTCTATACTGTGCAGTAAAATAAATAAATAAATAATTAAAAAAAACCGGCGTGCGGTCCCCCCAATTTTAATACCAGCCAGATAAAGCCATACAGCTGAAGGCTGGTATTCTCAGGATGGGGAGCCCCACGTTATGGGGAGCCCCCCACCCTAACAATATCAGTCAGCAGCTGCCCAGAATTGCCGCAAACATTATATGTGACAGTTCTGGGACTGTACCCGGCTCTTCCCGATTTACCCTAGTGCGTTGGCAAATCGGGGTAATAAGGAGTTAATGGCAGCCCATAGCTGCCACTAAATCCTAGATTAATCATGTCAGGCGTCTCCCCGAGATTCCTTCCATGATTAATCTGTAAATTACAGTTAAAAAACACACACACCCGAAAAAATCATTTATTAGAAATAAAAAACACTAACAAAGTCCCTCATTACCAATTTATTAACCCCGACAAACCCTATATGTCCGGCGTACTCCACAGTCCTCCAGCGTCGCGTCCAGCTCTGCTGCATGGAAGTGACAGGAGCTGCAGAAGACACCGCCGCTCCGGTCACCTCCACACAGCTAATGAAGGGAATAGCGCGATCAGCTGCTGTCAGTCAGGTAACTCCCGGCCACCGCTGGATCCAGCGGTGGCCGCGATTAACCTCAGTGACAGCAGCTGATCGCTATACTCACCTCAGTTGGTGCATGGAGCTGACCGGTGCGGCGGTGAGTAGCGCGATCAGCTGAGCTGTCACTGAGGTTACCCGCGGCCACCGCTGCATCCACCGTTGGATCCAGGTAACCTCAGTGACAGCTCAGCTGATCGCTATACTCATCTCATTAGCTGCGTGGAGGTGACCGGAGCGGCGGTGTATTCTGCAGGTCCTGTCACCTTCATGCAGCACAGCTGGACGCGACGCTGGAGGTCCGTGGATTACGCCGGACATGGAGGGTTTGTCGGGGTTAATAAATTGGTAATGAGGGACTTTGTTAGTGTTTTTTATTTCTAATAAAGGATTTTTCGGGTGTGTGTGTTTTTTAACTGTAATTTACAGATTAATCATGGAAGGAATCTCGGGGAGATGCCTGACATGATTAATCTAGGATTTAGTGGCAGCTATGGGCTGCCATTAACTCCTTATTACCCCGATTTGCCAACGCACTAGGGTAAATCGGGAAGAGCCGGGTACAGTCCCAGAACTGTCACATATAATGTATGCGGCAATTCTGGGCAGCTGCTGACTGATATTGTTAGGGTGGGGGGCTCCCCATAACGTGGGGCTCCCCATCCTGAGAATACCAGCCTTCAGCTGTATGGCTTTATCTGGCTGGTATTAAAATTGGGGGGACCGCACGCCGTTTTTTTTAATTATTTAATTATTTATTTCACTGCACAGTATACACACACACCGGCTGCTGTGATTGGGTGCAGTGAGACAGCTGTCACTCAGTGTGGGGGCGTGTCTCACTGCAACCAATCATAGGCGCCGAAAAGCAGGAAAGCAGAGAATACGAGATTGATTAATGAGCGGCCGGCTTTTTCAAAAGAGGAAAAGCCGCCGGAGTTTAGTGAACAGCCGTGCAGCGCCGCGCCGGTGATCGGGGAACGGTAAGTAAGAGAGAGGGGGGGGAACTGACCGACAGACTGTGAGAGGGGGACAGACAAGACAGAGAGAGACCGACAGACAGAGCGAGACCGACCGACGGGAGATAGAATGAAAAAAAAATGACCGACATCGTTAGTAAAAAGCACAAAACGTGCGTTTTGGACATCGGAGTGCCACACAAGGTTTTCACGTAAAATCTTTCATGTATTAATCTCAAAAAGTAACATACACCAGCTCTATCTCACTATTGGGTATGTGCCCTTAACATTTCCGCCATGAAAATTCATTTTGGTGTCATTTTGGAAGGTTTTCTGGTGAGTCCGTAAAAATGGCGTAAAACTCGGACAAAATTGTTCACATCTGTGACTTTTGAGTGATAAATGCTTCAAGGGGTCTTCCCCATGCTGTTGCCATGTCATTTGAGCACTCTTCTGAGACTTTTGTGACATTTTTAGGGTTTCTACATGCTGCCGGGGGTCATTTCACAAAAATACTCGGGTCTCCCATAGGATAACATTGGGCTCGGTGCTCGGGCCGAGTACACGAGTATCTTGGGATGCTCGGCCCGAGCCTCGAGCACCCGAGCTTTTTAGTACTCGCTCATCACTACTTCCAACATTTTGTTGTGGTTGTGTCTAGTACTGCAACTGCAACACTCAAAGGGACCGAGCTGAAATTCAAGGCACAACCACTACTATCTAAAAAACTATTAGTAGTAAATGGCATTGATTGGCAAGGATGACAAGAGTTTGACCCCCACTGATCAGATATTGATGATCTGTCCTAGGGATAGCACTTTTTATGCAACTGTTCTCATGCAGAAAAAATGCAGCAGTTTACAGTACCTGCCTGATGAATTCGGTTTCTAAAATCTCATTCACATAGTGGGTTTTTCTTTGTTTTTTTTTTTTTTTTTTTACTTGTGGTAGATTTTTTAAAATCGCAACATGTCAGGTGTTTTTTTTTAGTATTTTTACTGCAATTTTTCCTCATCAGAATGACAATGACTTACCATAAAAACAAATATCAAAAACTCATCAAAAACAGCAATAAGGTGCATAATTTGTGGAACTCAGGGGGTTCAGGTCCGGTCTGTTACCTGTTACTCATCACCAGGCTGGTGTGGAGGTCTGGGATGTCGCGGTGGCCTGCCCAGTTTCATGCCCCAAGGTGTCCACAATAAAAGGAAGAAGATAGGAGGTTATTGCCATTACGCCACCTGCGGTATGCGGCCAGAAAATTAGCCGCCGCCGCTGCTGTCGCTGTCCTCCGGGGCAGATGATAGTAGCAGCAAAGATGGTTTTGATCTCCATAGGTGGAGCGGGCCCCGAGGAGGATGATGAAGGGCGTAGTAGTGGTGGCTGGGGCCGTTGGCACCGGTAATAAGAGTCCGAGTCGGCTGCTGCGGTTCTAGGTTGTTTTACTCACTGTTATGCCGCGCACCCAGGTAGTACCGGTCACCGGCTGTGATGGGCCCCGTCGACCTAGGATAAGTTGGAAGAAGCCACCGGTGTTTGGAAAAAGTCCTTTCTAAGAGTTGCCCCTCCTGTAGTGAGGAACCCGGGCTGAGCGTTCTGGTCCAAGCCACAAGCCCCGTGAAAAAAACATTAAGAATGTGATGGTGGTGTCTTGTCGTCAGAACTGAAGTGAACTCTGTGGCGACTGGAGCCGCAGGGGCGCCACAAATTTATGTTGCTGTTTTCTGGCCATCTCCTGCATTTTCACGACAAAACTCATCAAAACTACTATGGTACATGCGAATATACCCCTAAGGTTTGGCTATCATTTTAAAACTCCTAAAACATGTTCTTATCCTTAAACTGGATGGCCATTTTTTAATTGTATTAGAACAACCTTACACCACAGCAGGGGTCGTCTCAAACGTGCGACCTGTGGTCCGCATACAGCCCCTGAAGCTGCTTCATGCTGCCCACAGACACTGTAGACCCTGTGATGATCGCGGGCCTGATCCAGGAGGTCGCTGACGTCAGAACTTTACTTCAGTTGAATCTGCGTCCTTAGGTGAGAAGAATCTTATTTTCTATGTGTATGTGAAAAATGGCCCAATAGAGAACATTACTACAAGGTGGGGACAAGGATGGGGAACATTGCAACAAGAAGGGGACCAGGATGGGCAAATTACTACAAAATTGACCATGGTGGGCACATTACTACAAGATGGACCAGGACTGGGACCAGAATGCAGCATTACTACAAGATGTACCAAGATGAGCACATTACAACAAGGGGACCAGGATAGGCACATTATTACAAAGGTACAAGGACTGGGCATTACTACAAGATGAGGACCAGGAAGGGAATATTACTACAAGATGGGGCACATTACTACAAGATGTACCAAGATAGGCACATTACTAGAAGGGGACCAGGATGGGCACATTATTACAAAAGGACAAGGATTGGGCATTATTACAAGATGAGGACCAGGATGTGGCACATTACTACAAGGGGACCAGGATGTGGCACATTACTATAAGGGGACCAGGATGGGGCATATTGCTACAAGGGGACCAGGATGGGGTATTACTACATGATGGACCAGGATGGGGACATTACTACAGGATGGGGACCAGGATGGAGCATTACTTCAAGATGTACCAGGATGAGCACATTACCACAAGAGGACCAGGATAGGCACATTATAACAAAGGAACAAGGATTGGGCACTACTACAAGATAAGGACCAGGATGGGGACATTAGTATAGAATGGGGCACATTGCTACAAAATGTACCAAGATGTGGACATTACTACAGAATGGGGCATATTACTACAAGATGTACCAAGATGGGCACATTACTACAAGGGATTCCGAATAGGCACATTATTACAAAGGCACAAGGATTGGGCATTACTACAAGATGAGGACCAAGAGGGGACACATTACTACAAGGGAACCAGGATGGGGGACATTACTACAAGTTGAGGACCAGGATGAGGTACATAACTACAAGAGGGGGACCAGGATGAGGCACATTACTACAAGATGTTGGCCAAAATTACTATATTGTGCGAATTATAAGACAAAGTTACTTACAAGAAGAAGATAAAATGTTCAAAAAGTTTAAAAAGAACATAAAAAGGTTCTATATGTACATTAAAATAACAAAAAAGAACACATTTGTTATCCACAACCATTATGACTCGAGCTATAAAACCGTACCATAACCCATACGATGAATGTCAGTTCAATTAATAAAATGATCAAGCAAAAAATGTTCAAACCAGTGATGAAAGGGTGTATAGAAAAAAAACATGGTATCACTTAAAATATCACTTTGCCTGGCAAAGAATGTGGCCTCCCAAATTCATATTTTCTCTATGTGCAGCCCATACAGCCAGTCGAGTTTGAGACCCTTGCACTAGAGGTACCAGAAACCAGACAAGAAAAGACACAAATCTGTATGTACATGTGTTTAATAAATATTTGTACATTTGTACATGTGTGTTCTCATGTACAAAAAGGAAGGTAAAAGCTGATTTACATAAGTATTATTAATAGCAACTGATATAAACAGGTATTTGTATTTATTTCCTGTACTGTAGCTTTCTTATCATTCCATATGTTTTGCTTGTGATATTTTACATGTACAAGTTCACAATTGTCTTCCACCTGTATTTGTGATCTTCCCATTGAATTCAATGAGCACCATTTAATACTTTGTTTCACCTGTGAAGACACTGCATGGAAATTGAACACTTTTTATCCATGTTCCCCTTCACTCTTGATTGCAGCTAAATTTTAAAGGAGTTGTCCACTACTAGGACAACCCATTCTGATTCCACGTTTCCCTCAGATAAAATAATAAAGCCTATACTTACCTCCCGTACTGGTACCCTTCCAGCAGTGTCTGGAATCGCTGTGCTGGGGCTCATGTGGGGTTGTGATGTCACGGGAGCCTCACGATCAATCTGCACCAACTCCTGTCCCCCGACCACCCTTTGGACCATACTAATGAATCAACAGGAAGTGAGCTCAGCAGTTGGGCACTTCCTTCTGATTGTTCATTTGGTCCGAAGGCGGGGAGAAGGAAGCCAGCACTGATTGGTTGTGAGGCTCACGTGACATCACAACCTCATGTGAGCCCAGACACCACGATCCCAGACACTTCTGGAAGGGCACCAGTACGGGAGGTGAGTATACGCTTTATTGTCCTAGTAGTGACAACTCCTGTAATGACAGCATGAAAACACCCTACGATTAGCTCATTGTCAGTGTGCCCAAACATAAAGTGAATTTCCAAGGTGGACAACACAGTTAAAAAGTGATTCATCCATCATTTGCTGTATTAAAATAAATAGCACATGAGCCTCGCTATTGGAGAATGGTCCAAATGCAGTTGATAAGCTTGGGTAATTTATATTGCATGTCAGTTAGAATTACACAGTCCATCAATAATAGACTCCGTGCCTGTAAAAATCTATGAAATACTAGGGTATGGTTGAAAGGATTACATAACAGTATGGATTGGGGTCTGTAAAATATGACAGATCTCACTATGACAGGTTAGAACAGGTAACCACATAAACAACAGAAAACACAGGATCTGGCCGCATTATGTGTGTATCAATATCTTTCAGGTTTTAGACGTCATCATAGTTGATGACATGATATTTACGGAATATTTGACTGTTCATTATGGAAGTATTTCACCTCACCGACAGAGACATTATTTTTGATATGTACAAGATCTTAGTAGAAAAGACCAACCGGAGGTTGTAGTAATAAAAAAGCTTAAGAAAGCTTCATGGAGGGCAATAGACTATATATCTACCAGTTTAGGTCACCCACACTGACAGCAAGAAGCGTCTAGTTTTTTAATGGTTGAATGGGGAAACTCAAAAAGTTGGCATCATGGTCTTCAGAGAAAAACCTGAGTGTATGGAAACAAAATTCGTCGGGACAACCCTAATGGGCATACCACCATACATGACATGGAAAGGATATGTGGGTATTAACACATCATATTGTCATAGTAAATGTGTTATGGAAAAGGTAAAGTTGGTGAACCAGCACCAAGAAAGTTTCTTATGTTTAGCATTTTGGCTTTTTTGTGCATATTTTGATTGTTTCTTGATGTTTTCACTTTAGTCAGTCTTGGAATGGTACTAAAACCTTTTTTACTACTAATATGTCCAAATATATAAAGCATCACAAATGCAACAAATAAAGGCGTAGCGTGAAGCTCATTAGCCCCTTTACAATAATTACAGCAAGGACCCCCAAAAATGGGGCATTTAGAATAACATCTTCTTCTGCACCAGAGTCCTGGGATCAATTGTTAATTCTTCCATATAACAAAAACAATCTCAGCCATTTTTCAATTTCATAGAAAATACTATCCAATGTTTTATATAAATAGGGCCCATACGTAAATTTCAAGTATGTGCTACTATAAATTATTCTAAAAAGAAAATGTTGGAACGGGAAAAATATTTATATGAGGGGTTTTTTAGGCCCATTGATGATCCTGCAGTAAAGTAGATGGCTTCAGAGGTCGTATGAACCTGTAGCAAAGTCACATGATAACTTTTCTGCCCTTACCCTCAAGCTGTACCTTAGGCATCTACATATACAAATATCTTTAGTTACAAGAGTTTGCAAAGTTTTATGATGTCAAATTAAAAAAATAAGGAAAAAAAAGATAAAACAAGAGGTAGCCTGCCACCCCATACCATTCTGTTTTAGAGATAGACTTTGTGTAGGTCACTTGCTTCATTTACTTAAAGAAATTCAGCTGATCCTTTTATCACGGAATAACTGTTTCTTGTCACATTCCGACTGAACATGGGTTGGTATTCCATAGCGTTTATAAAAAATGGCAATGATGTCCTTGACAGATGGGTTTAGTTGATGATTAGCGAGGCCTAATGTCATCCATTGCGATTACCTCGTGTCCCCCACTGTTGTAAGGGTGCTCCTCTACGACTGCAGGGTTGTAATATGAAGACTCTCCATAGCTGACATCATAGGGACTTACAGGCGGATTGTCCAATCGTAGCACTGCAATAACAAAGAGGTTAACATTTTTATAACCTCATTGTAAACAATTTTGGCTTTTCCAGAATGGATCATCTTAAAATTCTACGTAAATAGATGGTGGAGAATGGTAGAACACAAAAGGTCTTAGTCATGTCAGCAGAAAAAAACAAAGCAAAGCTGCAGAAAAAAAGGATACGCTGTCCAGCCAAACTAGAATTCCCTGCTAAGGGCTCATACATATGACCATATTTTGAGCTTTGCAGGCATATAATTGCATACAGTTACATACTGATGTATTCTGTCTAATTCTGTATGAAACAATCAACATCTAGAGAAGAGTGCAATATGCTTTGCTTTAGCACAACTAGCACAACTTCCCTTGTATGAGGTTAACCAATCATCAGCAGGCAGCAATACACAGGGGGGAAAAGAACATGCTCTATTGTCTTCCCTGAACTTTGCAGCTAATGGGTATAAATACAACAGGGCTAATTTATGCATCTTTCCAAACTCATGTCCCGGCAGTCAGTATGTCGGGAGGGTGCGAGCTGAAACCACTGTGAAATTAATGCTAGAAGTGTTTGTAATGATAGATAACTCTGCAGCTACTGTGTAGAGATACAACAGAGCTAATGTATGCATCATTACTAAATCATTTCTCAGCAGTCAGTGTATAGGGAGAGTGGGAGGTGCGGGTACTCAGAAATTGATTCTGGAATTGTTTGTAATGATAGATAACTCTGCAGCTACTGTGTAGAGATACAACAGAGCTAATTTATGCATCATCACTAACTCATCTTACAACAGTCAGTGTATAGGAAGAGTGGGAGCTGAGGTCACTAAGAAATTAATTCTGGAAGTGTTTGTAATGATAGGTAACTCTGCAGCTACTGTGAAGAACTTATGTATCATTATAAACCCATCAAGATCTCATTTTACAGCATTGTCCGCTTTCATCTTCAACCAACATTGAGTGCTGTGAGAGGAGATCTGGAAGTGTTTGTAAAGATACCTCTATCAGCGCTTCTGTTTCTCTACATAGTAGCTGCAGAGATCAGTGGGGAGAGGATGTGTACTTTTCTCCCCTATATGCTGTTGCCTGGTTATAATTGGTTAATCTCATGCAGAGGAAAAAGTAAACACACATAGAGACAAATCTTTTGTGCATAAAAAATAAGCTTATTGCGTAAGCTTTAAAGCTAATATCTCTGCAATGGAGAGGAAAAGTTACAAAATAAAAACTGCATTTCACTCAGCTCTGCAGCCATAGTTCCATTATTTGGCCAGTTTCACATGCTTAAACTGATGAAACATGGTGTATCTTATTAGGTAAATCTGATTTACTAGAAATGGATAATCCTTTTATTAGAGGAAGAGCATACCTATAAAAATATTCTGTCATTTGGAAAACCTAGTAAAACATAATTTCCACTATGGTGGTACTGCAGAAATATTAGCCCCTCTTGAATGGGCGATATTCTGCTTTAACACTTTTTCCTTGTTATTTTGACATTGACATAGACTATGAGGGCTTGTATTTTGCGGGATAAGTTGAACTTTTGGATGACTCCTTTGATTTTATCTTGTGATATACTGGAAAATGAAAAAAATTTGAAGCCAGCCAAAATTACAAAATAGCTGAATTCTTCCATTTGTTTTTTGGGCTTTATTTAACATTGTTCATTATATGGAAAAAAAAAATATCTGGCAATAGGAGTCTCCTGGTCAGTATGATTACAAAGTGAGTTGACATTATTGAAACCACAATGCAGTAGATGCAAAGTTTTCATGCCAAATTATCTCATTTTTTTATGGAGTTGCGTCTGCCAAAAGTATGCAATTCTGACATTTATATTTTTCTCATTTCAGTGTTTACCAATCAGGTTAATTTTTTTATATTTTAATAGATTGGATTTTTTAATTCCATTATCTTTTAATAGGGGGAAAGGAAGGTGATTCAAACTTTCATATAAGTTTATATTTTTTTTAATAATTGTATTTTTACTTCTTGCTGTATTTATTGCTTGTTGTCCCCCTCGAGCACTACATATTACCCCAGCATTTAACAGATTAACAGCTGCGTGTGTAGTTCTGCTCCTCTTGTTGCTATTGGAGGGAGATGATTGCTGAATAATGCAGCCATCATCTGTAAGAAAAGTTATGGCCTCAGTTCAGGAGCATCAAAGACAGAGAGTTGATATCTGACACCAGTACAAACAACATGGATAAAGAGTAAACACTTTCTGACAGTTTCTATTACACTGTAAAGCTTTATTGCCTAATAAGTATTTATGTTATATACTGAACAAAACTATAAATGGAATAATTTTGTTTTTGCTCCCATTTTTAATGAGCTGAACTCAAAGGTCTAAGACTTTTTCTATGTAACAAAAGGCCTTTACCTCTCAAATATTGTTCAAAAATGTGACTAAATCTGTGTTAGGGATCACTTCTCCTTTGCCAAGATAATCCATCCTCACAGGTGTGGCATATCAAGATGCAGATTAGAAAATATGATTTTTGCACAGGTGTGCCTTAGGCTGGCCACAATAAAAGGCCACTCTAAAATGTATAGTTTTATCATACAGCACAATGCAACAGAAGTTGCAAGTTTTGAGGGAGCATGTAGCTGGCATGGTGACTGCAGAAATGTCCACCAGAGCTGTCGCCAGTGAATTGAATGTTCAGTTCTCTACCATAAGCTGTCTCCAAAGGTGTTTCAGAGAATTTGGCAGAACATCTAACTAGCCTCACAACTGCAGAGCACATGTAACTAAACCAGCCCAGGACTTCAACAACCAGCATCTTCACCTGCAGGATCATCTGAGATCAGTCACCCAGACCATTGCTGCAACGATCGGGTTTCATAACTAAAGAATTTCTGCAACAACTATCAGAAAACTCTTCTTCATCCTTGCCATCCTCATAGGGGTTTCAACCTGACTGCAGATCATCGTCGTAAATGACTTATGTGGGAAAATGCTCACAATCAATGGTGTCTGGCACGTTGGAGAGGTGTTCTCTTCATGGATGAATCTCAGTTTTCACTGTACAGGTCACATGGTAGACTGGAAAATGGTGGTCACACCAGATACTGACTGGTTTTCTGACTCCACCAGACCTCTCCAATACTGTAAAACTGTACATTTTAGAGTGACCCTTTATTGTGGCCAACTAAGGCACAGATGGTGTGTAATCACCCGTGAGGTGGATGGATTATCTCGGCAAAGGAGAAGTGCTCACCAACATAGATTTGGACAAATTTGTGAGCAATAGTTGAGAGAAAACAGCTTTTTGTGTAAGTAGAATAAGTCTTAGATGTTGGAGTTCAGCTCATGAAAAAAGAGAGCAAAAACAAGTGTTACGTTTATATTATTGTCGAGTATACACTGTAATATATATATATATATATATATATATATATATATATAAAATATATTGACAATTGGGCACAATTTGGACATTTTTATTTAAGAGTGTACTCACTTTAGACATTAATGGTTGTGTGCTGAGCTATTTAGAAGGCACCAAATTTACAAAAATGTGAGGGGTGGGCTAACTTTTGTGATATACTACCTATCTAGATAGATAAAAAAAAAAAGAAAAAAAAACGTCCTTCTGCGCGCTGGTTGTTCATCGTTCCCGAGGCAGCACACATCGCTCCGTGTGACACCCCGGGAACGATGAACTGCAGCTCACTTGCGTCCCGCCGGCAACGCGGAAAGAAGAAGGTGGGCGGGATGTTATGTCCTGCTCATCTCCGCCCCTCCGCTACAATTGGCCGGCCGCTGTGTGACGTCGCTGTGACGCCGAACGTCCCTGCCCCTTCAGGAAGAGGATGTTCGCCGCCCACAGCGAGGTAGTTTGGAAGGTAAGTACGTGTGATGGGGGTTTACGACTTTGTGCGACACGTTCAACAAATTGCCCGTGACGCACAAATGATGGGGGCGGGTTAGATCGTAAATGCGATTGCACGAGAAATTGATACGTGTAACGCAGGCTTTAGTCTTGGACTAAAATCTGAAGTATGAACTGTTTATCTTGTGTTTATTTTTATGTTATACCTTTTGGGCTGAAGAAAGGCTGTTTTGTTTTGGTGTGGAGAGCTATGATAGTTTATGGACTGTTAATAAACCACTCACTATTTTGAACACAAGAATCAGATACCTGTGTGTGCACTAGAATTTACCAGAGAAAAACTCCCCTACAATATATGAAGAAAATGAGAATAATATACCATAAATATCTTTACATACCTGGATCATTCCTGATATCTTCATATAGTCTTCGATGTGAAAAGGAACTGTTTTTTTTACTTCCACATAGAATGTAAGCTGTAAGACACACGAGTGTAATTCCTAGGATAGACCCAATAACTGCACCTAAGACAACGCCGGCATTGTTTCCTACTTCTGCCAATGTAAAAAAAATGAAAAGAAGTTAAAAAAAAGGCTCTGTAAATATTACAAATTTGAAGAATTAGAAATGTCTCTTAAAGGGAACCTGTCAGGGGAAATATGCACCCAGAACCACAAGCAGTTCTGAGTGCAAATTGCTAATCCCTGCCTAACTGTCCCAGCATATAGTAGCATAGATAAAAAGATCTTTAGAAAAAGTATCTCTAAAGAGCCTTTATGATATGCTAATGAGCACAGGGACTAGTCGCAATAGCGATAATTCCTTGGCTATTCCGTCCTCTTTAGCATGCCCACAGAAGCATGTTAACATGCTATTTAATGCCCATTGCCCAGCGTCATCATCGGTGATACGCGTACCTGTGTCCATCGTCACCGCTTCAGATGCTGGGATTAGGGTCAGTGCGCATGATCAGAAGTCCCTGCACTTCCAGTCATGTGCACCAGACCTCTCTGAAGACGGTACACGTACACCCAGTTTTATAGTGCTCATGACCGAAAGTGCTGGGACCTCTGATCATGCACACTGACCCTAATCCCGGCATCTGAAGTGGTGACAATGGACACATGTACGCGTGTCACCACTGATGACGCTAGGCAATGGCCTTTGAATAGCATGTTACCACACCCCTGTGGGCATGCTAACATGGTAGGTGGGCGGACTAGTCAGGGGTTATCGCTGTTGCGACTAGTCCCTGTGCTCCTTAGCATATCATAAGGGATATTTAGAAATACTTTGTATAAAGATCTCTTTATCTATGCTACTATATGCAGGGACGGTTAGGCAGGACTTAGAAAAATGCATCCAGAACTGCTTGTAGTTCTGGGCACATATTGCACCTGGCAGGCTCCTTTTAAGCACAATATGCTGCAATACGACATATGCAAGTCCATTATTCTCTAAAATGAGACATTCTAAGCTAATTGTAGCTAATTATCACATGTCCAGTGAGAACGAACAACTTATAGATGACCGTAAGCAAGACTGATAAAGCAGTTGAAATAGCTTGAACATATTGGATAGGGTGTAACTTGCTTGACTTTCCCACAATGCAAAGACAACTGAACACATGATATAGGATCACCTTGTTATTTTTCAGCACATCATTACCTTTATCGCTTCCTGAAATTTCCGAGTGGTTGCTACTTGTTGTTGCCACATTTTCAGTGCTTTGTGTGATGACTGTAGTTTCTTGTGTTGGCTCAATGGTGGAGCTGCTTGTTGGATTAAATTCTGTTGTCTCTCCAGTATTTCCTGTAGAGGTGGATTCTGTGTAGGTTGGATGCATTGTGCTATTGACAGTGGGTGCTGTGCTGGAGACATCTGTATTTCCATATGTTGTCACATTCGCCGTAGTGGTCACATTGTTTGAAATTGTGTAATCTGGTGTGACACCTTCAGTGGGAGCTATGCTAGAGATGTTTGGAGAAGCTGTGGGGTTTGTGGTGAAGCTTGTGGTAGAGGGATCCATATTTGTATTGCTTGGCGAAGAGCTTGTTGTGCTATCCATTACAGGTGTGTATGTTTCAGTGGTCAGTTCTGAGAGATTTTTAGAAGTTGCACTTCCTGTCGTAAAGCTTCCATTAGTTGTGTGCGCTAAGGTAGAGGTGGTAAGGCTGGTTTGAGTGCTGTCATTTCTTGTGCTGTCTACAGCAGGGGTAGTACTTGTGCTGAAATCGTTACTACTAGTAGTTGACATAGTGCTTGTTGTAACACTCACACTACTATCCACTATATTTGTAGTGATCCCATCAGAAGATGTTGTTTCAGTATGTGTGACAGTCATTGGATCAGTTGTGGTGGATTGACCATGGCAATCAGTCCAAAGAAGAGAAATCAATAATAATAACGTAGCTTTTCTGAGTGATAAAAACATTATTTCTCTATGTATCCCCATGAAGCAAGAGGTTGGAAAGTCTGTAAAAACAGAAAAATATGTAATTTATTGTTTTAAAATAATAAAATAGGATTCTCCTTCAGCTCCAGATAAACATCCCTGTAAAATACATTTGTAAAGTGAGCTATAGTCTAAATAGAGTATTTGTATTAAATGTATATTTTACATATTTTTTGCAACTTTTTTTTCCGTATCTGAATATGTATTAAAAAATAAAAATTGGAAATCTTGCAATTTTCACATTGACCACTGAGGCTTTTTTTTAGACATTTTTAAGACAACTAGGGATTACGATTTATCCACACTTTTACAGCAGAGAACTGGTATAAAAGCTTTAAAAAATGTACTGACTTTTGGCTTTTTCACACCTGTTTAAATCAACTCTACCATGATTAATGGAGCTGAGGCGCACACGTCCACCCGAGCACACCCACCCGGGCACACCTACTTATCAAATTCATCAAAAATGCTGGAATTTTGTGCACTAGAAATGCTTCTCCAGGTCCTAACTTTAGTAGGATATCTTGTATGGTGCACGGAGGCGCACTCCACTCAAAAGTGGCACCAAATTTGTTAAGTGGGTTGTGCCTTTTAGTTAATTTGAACTCAAGCAATAATGGTGTAGGGTGAGTGTGCATTATGCCAATCTTGATGAATCGTCTCTCCATCCTTCCTATTGGGATCCTGTGTTATCAGCTGTGTATAAATATGTTATCTGTCATTGTAATCCTGACTTTGATAATACAGCATCGAGCCTTGCTGTAAACTCTTCCCGAAAGGACAGATACAAATCTAAAATAGTCCCAGTGGCTTTTGTGAAAATTGCAAGGTAACTCATTTCTTTAAAAGGAAAATTGTGATACGAAAAAATAAAATACATATAAGTAGAAATATAAACAATAGGTTATTTTCTTATGATAATTTCCTTTTAACTTTGTAATCTGGGGGCCATTTTTAATGCTTGTTCTTACAAAGCATTTTTCACTTAAAGGTGTAGTCAGCAAATCTGACTAGCTGGGAGAATATTAATTAATCAATTGGAGGAAAAACTTACTGAGGGTTTTATGTAGAGATGAATGAACCTAAGGTTTGGGGTTCGGTTTTTGGCCTAATACTGATTTAAAAAAAAAAAAAAATCAAAACAGAGTTTGGGTGTGGAATTCTGGGGCTGTACATATGGAAACCACTTGCATGCCTATCACTGTACTCGGGTACACTCGGTGCTCAGTCCAGTATGAGCTGCTTGCTGTTTTTGACCAGCTCTCACTGGGGGTAACAGCATGATCGGATGTAGTGTGCACCAAAAAAAAAAAAAATGGAAAAACCCCACCCATCTGCCCTAGGAAGTGATCTGTTTATGGCTGACTGCACGCGGGCGGAGACTCGAACTGCCAATCAGTGACTTCAATTGGAGTTTGGATCAAGTCCAAACCCATAGAGGTTCGGTTTAGCTGCACCCACCAAAACCGAACTTCCACGGGTTCGCTCATCTCTAATGTTAAGTTGTGCAGAAATTGATTCAGATTTCTAGCTTTCAGCAGAATCATCAGCACTCAGATATTGTTAAATATTAACTTGAGACATAGATCAGTCATTATTTACATCATCACAAAATGGAGAGTTGCAGGAAGAACACAGAACATATTGTAAATCTAAAGAGGTCATACAATACAGTCTAGACAGGAACTATATGCACATAAACAAACCTCTCACAGTTCAAGACAGTCCCTCCACAGCATAAGCCTGCATTTACTGTATACTCTGTCAAAAATATTCTAGATAAGGACTATTAGTAGAGAATTCTCATGACATGTTGCCTCCTGAGCAGCTCAGATCCATACTTATTAGTTACTTGGAGGCAGGTTTTCCCCCTTGAGTGACAGTTCTGGTGAGTAGCTTTGTCCTGCTACAACACATTAATGGTTTGTCAGTGTTTGTTCTGAGTCTACACTCTTCTGACTATATTTACATATAGTAATAACAGGGCATTTGGGCAGTACATAGATCAGGGAACTGATAGCCATGATTATGAGACCTGATCTGAGAGCTACTGAAGCTGGAGGCCGGGAGATTGTGATTCCACAGGAGTAATAAGAACCCCATCAGGGGCATAGATGTAGAGGAAGGGACGTGAGCAGCCAACTCCTGTATAGAATTCAGCGGATAAAATTCTATTATGTCAAATACACAAAACATAGAGCAAGAGGACACATTTCGGATATCACATCCTTATTCTGTCTCCAGACAGAATAAGGATGTGATATCCGAAACGCGTCCTCCTGCTCTATGTTTTGTGTATTTGACATAATAGAATTTTATCTACGATGAAATAATGAAAAAAATGTTTACTTTTAAATTTTGGACCTGTTTGCTGCACAATCCTACAAATTTATCTCCTCATCTGCTTGGAGTTGGCTTTCTCCTTCTAGTCCGTGCACGGTCAAAAAGTGCTGGTCTCCAATGAATTACAACAGGTGAGCTGGACTTTTCCTTGTATTTGCTCCTGATAGAAATCATTGGCTAGGAGAGAGCTGATTGGAATATTAAGAGATAACGTGGTTGTCCCACCAATAAAGTACATTTTAATCAATAGATCTTTAGGGTGGGGATATCAGCTAATTGGCACTCCCGTGGTAGCGAAAATAAGCTCCGGTATCCACATCATTGCTCTTATATGAGCAGAAGCGATTGGACAGAGCCAGTTTCAAGTCCCCTAAGGGGACTAATATAATGAGTAAAAAAGACGTTTTAAAAATATGCAAAAATAAAAAAACATAAGTTCAAATCATCCCCCTTTTGCCCCATAAAACAATTAAAAAAAAAAAAATAAAAATTCATATTTGGATTGCCGCGTTCAGAAATGCCCGATATATCAAAATATATAATAATTAATCGGATGGTAAAGGGTGTAACAAGACAAAATACCATCACGCCAGTATTGTTTTTTTGCAATAAAATGCAATGAGGCAATCAAATCATCGTATCTTCCCAAAAATATTATAATTAAAAATGTCAACTCCAGTCGCATAAAATAGCACATCATACAGCCCCAGATCCTGAAAAATGAGAGTGTTATGAGTCTCTGAAAATGGCTCAAATTCACAATTCTTTTTTTAAAACAATTTTTTGAATTTTTTTCACCACTTAAATAAAAATAAAACTATATGTGTTTGGTATCTATGAACTCATGGGGACCTGGGGAATCATATTAACAGGTCATTTTACCATATAGCGAACATGGTAATTAAAACAAATCTAAAAAATAATTGTGGAATTGCACTTTTTTTGCAATTTAACCACACACAGAATGTTTTCCCCATTTTCCAGTACATTATGGGGCAAAATGACTGAGAACATTCAAAAGTTCAACTCATCACGCAAAAAACAAGCCCTCATATGGCTATATTGCTGGAAAAATAGAAAATATTATAGCTCTTGAAAGATTGGGAGGAAAAAAAGAAAAATCGCCTTTGGTGAATGGGTTAAATACATGTGTAGTTCTTTTGGTAAGAGTAAGTTTGTGTAGTGAAGGTTTTGGTACAAATTCAAAATAGTTCAAAAGAGTAAAAAGAGAAATTTACTTTTCAGTACCTTATGTATAATGTAGAGACAGAGACACTGATTGCAGTGATGTGTCACTTATAGTGTTGAGCGCACCCGGATCCGCAAAATCCGTATCCGCACAGTTTGAGAGCCCGATCCGAGTCCAACCAGTACCCGGGATTCGGGGTGCACAATCTGGATCCGTTTTTTTTTCTCTCTCTCTCTCTCTCCCTCCTGGACCCGGATTATAACCGATCCGCTCAACTCTAGTCACTTACTGAGCTATATGCTGTCACTTTGATAAAAATCAATGTATTATCTGCTGCAGATCTAGCAGTTATACAGAGCTGATGAATATGCTAGACTACCTGGCAGGACACCAAGTAGTCCTATAATGATAATGTACTGCTGATACATCAGTGATTTTTTTTAAACTACACTAAGCAGCCCAGTAAGTGACAAATCACTGGAATCTGAATCTCTGACCCTACATTATGCTGCTCTCAGATTAGGTGGTAAAAACCTGCTGACAGATTCCCTTTAAAGAGAATCTGTCAGCAGGTTTTTGCTACCATATCTGCGATCTGCATGATGTAGGAAAACAGATCTGAATCCAACAATGTATCACTTAGATTACTGGGTGCAGCCATTCTGACACAATCATAATTTTTAGATTCAGTAATATAGCAGAACTGAGAGAGCTGTCCTCGCCCACACCAGGCTTGGTATAGAGATTGTACACTGACATGGAGGTGTCAATCAGAGGAGGGGGGGTGCCAAACTGCCGTGTGCTTGACATTGTAGTCCGAGCAATTATAAGGGTTCTTCTGCTTAAACAAACAGCAAATAAATAACAGATCACACTGTCACAAGACAGGCATCCCTGAATTCTTTGTTATAACCCCTGCAGTATGCTGTCTTCAGCTTACATAGCAAAAACCTGCTGACAGATTCCCTTTAATGAAATGAGGTTGTCAAGCCATAACCACCACTATCTTATGTAGCCTATTAAGACCCATGAGCGACACAGAGACTTTTCCTGTTCAAGAAACTTCAGTTTAAGTCATAGCAGGTCAAAGGCGGATCCTGCATGACACGAACAGCCACTGATTAGGCTGCAGGTAACCTGTCAGGTCACAACTGAACAGTAAGGGAAGCTGGAGGTTGGATCTTTTAAAAAGGGATTATCTTCATTAAGCCTAAGACATACGGCAGGAAAATCGGTGCGAGTGGAATGCGGTAAAACATCGCATTCCACTTGGACCAATATTAGCCTGTGTGTCAGCACCCATGAGCGATTATTTTCTCAGCCCTAATCAGACCGAGAAAATAATCGCAGCATGCTGTGACTATGATGCGTTACTGGTTTCTCTCGACCCATTCAAGTGAATGGGGCGAGAGAAAAGTCGCACTGCACTCGCGGTACACCGGTGTACTGCGAGTATTGGGCGAGAATGGCAATAGCCGGCAATGAAGGAGAGAGGGAGATAAATCCCTCCCTCCCCTCTACAGCACCGGCCCATCCCTCCTCAGCACTGGCCTGCCCCTCCTCAGTGCTGGCCCGCCCCCCACAGCTGAGGTCCGATCGCATGATCGCACCTCAGTCGCAGTGACACTCGCATGACACTCGGCTCCCGCTGTGCTGCCAGAGTGAGCCGAGTGTCATGCGAGGATCGCACTAGTCCCCCATGTGGCCCCGGTCTTAGACAACTTCTATAAGACTAATAAGTATCCTGGTCCTTATTTTTTACGTGTGTTACTTTTTAACTTTAGTATTGTAAAACCAACTCTGCCCCATTTTTCTCAGTCCTGTAGATACTATACTTACACTGTATACACTATACATGAGCATGCTCTTCAGCGTTTCACCTTGTATGCAGTCCAAACCCTAAACTAAAGTATATTCAAGCCTTACCTGACCGCACCTTGCTGCCATGACTCAGAGTCCCCACTACTATTGAATAAACACCCACACTTCCTCCAATGCATTCTCAATAGCATTAATAATTTGCTTTAACCCTTCCATGTATACTGATTATGAAATGCTACATTTTTTCTATTAATTCTTCTAGTTAAAGGGAACTTGTCAACAGATTTGGCGACTATAAGCTGCGTCCACCACCAGTGAGATTTTATATACACCATTCTAGAATACTGTATTTAAAAGCCCAGGCCACGCTGTAGAAGTTAAAAAAAACTTTTATAATACTCACCTAGGGGGGGCGGTCAGATCTGATAGGTGTCACTGCTCTCCTGTCCAGCGCCTCCTCTCTGCGTCGATCTCCATCCTCCTTCTTCTGAGGCCCTCATGTATGACGCATCCTACGTCATCCACACTGGCTGACATTGAGTTCCTGCGTAGGTGTACTTTGATATGCCCTGCTCAGGACAGTACAAAGTATTGTAGTGCGCATGCGCAGGCGGTCTTTCACCATTTCCTCACATCTGCGCATTACAGTACTTTGATCTGCCCACAGCACAGCAAATCAAAGTGCGCCTGTGCAGGGCCCCAATGCTGGCCTGGGCTGGATAGAAGGGGGAAGGAAATAGCAGCAGAGAGGAGGAGCTGGATTGGTAAGAGGCGCCGCCGGACCGGAGAGCAGCAATAACCATTGCACCTTACCGCCCTCCCAGGTGAGTTTTATAAAAGGGATTTTTATGTTGTACAGCGCGGCCTGGGTATTCTTTAATGCTGTATATAAGGGCTCACTGGCTGTGGCCGCAGCTTATAGTCACCAAATCTGGTGACAGGTTCCCTTTAGGCCTGCGACACACATCTGTGCCGCCAGCACGTGTTTGTCATTTTTTACACGTACCAGCGTGCCGCGTTAAGCAATGCTACCCTATTGTAGCAGGCACACACACGTAAAACCACACGGAACGTGTGTCCGTGTGCGTTTGTACGTGTGTGCGTTTTTCAAAGCGCGGACATGTCAGTGTTTTCTCCGGCAGCACGGGTGTCACACGGCCCGCACCCGTACCACACGGGTGTAGTATGGATGCGGTCCTGTGTGACACGTGCCGGAGAAAACACACGTGTCAGAGAAAAAAAACCAAAACATTAACTCACCTTCTCCAGCCCTCCTGTCTCTGCCGCTGCTGCCTCTTGCTCACGACCGACGCTCATTATTCTCATTTAATATTCACTTCACTGCCTGGCAGCAGCAGCAGCGGGGAGACGGGAGGGCTGGAGACCGAAGATCAGCACCACGGACAGCAACGCGGACAGCAGGAAGGACCAGGTGAGTATGTAAATTACCGGTTCTACGTGTGTTATCGCGGATAGCACACGTAGAACACACGTGGCCCGGACGTACCAGAGACACGTACTTACCTGCACGCAACACGCAGGGAAAATACGTGTCTCTCGGCACGTGCGTCATTTTCACGTGAGTGTGGCAGAGGCCTTAAGCACTTATTGAACAGGTTAGGAAAATAATTGCAGAATTATTCATTTCTGTAATTTTTTACTTTAGCAACAGAAATGTTCAAATAATGAGATTGCAAAATAATGTTAGCTCCATATTATTTGTAAATTCTCATTATCTGTACCACAGTCCAGGAATCTGGCATAAAATCCCCCACTTTATCATGGCTATCTTTAGAAGTGCACTTTTTTCCCCCCTGCAGCCTATATCATTCATATTTTGCTTTTGTTATTTTAGTGACCTACATTTAATTTGTCACTGTATCCTCTTACCTCATTCATGCCTCACCTACAGTGTATGTGCTTCCATTATTTCATTACCAACCCTTTCAGAACCTTATTTGTTGAATATGTATTTATATACACTACTGTGCAAACGTTTTAGTCAGGTGTGGAAAAAAATACTGCAAAATAACAATGCTTTAAAAAATCTAGAAGTGTATTATTAATCGTTTATTTTTTATCAATTAAAGCACCACTCCATCATCTTTTTTATTGCACCAGTAGCATGGTGCTTTAAATCTAATTCGCCTGCCCCCATCTTATACTCACCTGCTGCCATCTCCCTCTGTTTCCAGCGTCCCTCTGGTCGGTCTCCAGCAATTTGTGACCTGTCGGCAGCTCCAGTGTTTCATGGAGCATGCTGGATGTGAAAACTTAATACAAATCTATGAGAGCCTCGTTCTGGCTTTCATAGAGATACATTGAGACCTTTGTGACGTAACTTCTGACTTCCAGCCAATCAGACGTTACGGGCACAAGATGGTGACACAAGACCAAAGTGTCGCTGAAAAAAGGTGAAGACACCGGAAGGTGTATAGTACATGATATACTGATAGGATGTACATGATATGAACAGTATATGACAGGGGACAGTGAACTTACATTTAAAGCACCACTGGGGAAAAAAACAACAAAATTCAAAGAAAATAGACAAAAGTAAACTCTAAAGGCCGCTTTACATGCTGCAACATCGCTAGCGATGTCGCTAGCGATCGCACCCGCCCCCGTCGTGCATGCGTCACGGGCAAATCGCTATCCGTGGCGAACAATATCACTAGTACGTGTCACACCAACTTACCTTCCTAACGACGTCGCTGTGGCCGGCGAACAAACTCTTTTTTAAGGAGGCGGTTCGTGCGGCGTCACAGCGACGTCACACAGCGGGCCACCAATAGAAGCGGAGGGGCGGAGAGCAGCCACATTAACGTCACTCCCACCTCGTTGCTGGAGGACACAGGAACGCTGTAGTTCATCGTTCCCGAGGTGTCAGACATAGCGATGTGTGCTGCCTCAGGAACGACGAACAACCTGCATCCCAAATGAGCAACGATATTTGGGAAAGGAACGACGTGTCAACAATCAACGATTTGTTCCGCTTTTTGGATCGTTAGCGGTCGTTCGTAGGTATCACACACAACTGCATCGCTAACGACTCCGGATGTGTGTCACGAATTCCGCGACCCCAGCGATATCTCCTTAGCGATGTCGTTGCGTGTAACGGGGCCTTAAGGCCCTGTGCCCATGGGAGAAAGTAAATGTGGATTTTCCAGATATATCCGCGGGTTTAAGCAAGTACAGACCCTCCCTATGCTATCGTATGGGATTTGGGGAGTGATGTATCAATGCGGCGGTATTTGCGGCTGCGGAAAATGTTGCGGATTTCCCGCAGCCGCACGTAACTGCATGTCCATTATTCATGTGGAAATACCTGCGGAATTCCTGCCTTTCCACTATGGAGATACAGAGTGGGAATTCCACAGGAATTCTGCACGAAATCCGCACTGTTTCCGCAGGTTTACCACATCAATTCCGCAGAAATACCACAGCAATGGATAGCTATGGATTCCGGGGAGTTGCTGCATGACCCTGCGGAAATACCTGCAGAAAAGTCCGCAGGTACGATTTCCCGTGGGCACATCGCCTAACTCAAATCGTTTACTTTGACCAGACTTTACCTGCTAAATAGTTTCAATTCTCTAAAGATACCTCTTAAAAAGATTGGGTGTGTTTAGAAATGATGTCCTGGTTTAGAATTAATTTGTAGCCAATCAGACACCTTCCTGATGAAGTTGCAAGATAGATACAGTAAGTATCTGCCTGTATTTATCAGCATTGAGGACAACATTCATCCTGACCAAATCAAATTAATCCTAAATCCCCAACTTAATTTGCCAAAAATCTGCCCCAAATTTGACAAGAATCTCCATCATGCTTCACTGTTGCCTCCAGACATTTTTTTATTGCACCACTTTCCAACCCTTCAGCAAATAAACTGTCTTCTTTTACAATCAAATATTTAAATATTGGGAGGAAATGGGTTAAATTCTGCTCTGCCAGATTATCAAATAAGGAGAAATGAGAAATCAAATTGATAGCGGTTTTAATCTAACACGTTTTGAAGTAGGCACACTCCTTCATCAGGACGTCCCACAGATTATTCGATCATTGATCAACGCAGAATTTAACCCATTTCCTTCCAGCCTTTGATGAATTCTCATTATGTACTGTAGGTCTGCAGCAGCATATTTTCTAGCTCTATTTTTGGTTGTGGTTACTTAACCCCACCGGGTGAGCCCATCTGATTTCAGGTTTGTCGACCTTTGCTCTGATAAGACCCTTCCAGTTGATAACAAACAAACCAAACATTTTGACTCATGGGTCCAGAGCACCTGCTGCTATTTTTATGGACCCCTGTTCTTATGTTTCTGTGCATGTTGTGTCACATGGCCTTGTTTCACTATCTAAAATATGTTGTTTGGTCACAATTCTTCGATGAATCAGCTTTTGGTCAGACTTCTCCTAACAGTAGATAGGAATAGCTGTGTACCACTGAATGTGCCAGTTCTGAGCTGATGCCACTGCTGGATATCTTCCGATTTCAAAGGGAAGCTTGATGTGCCTTTCATCTGATGCAATAAGTATCATCACTATTGAGTCTATAGTCCTCAAAATTCCCAATTTGTTTGTGCTTCTTCAAAAGAGCTTTAATTGCACATCCTAAAACTCTAGCCTGATTTGAAATCTTTGCCTGGTAGAGACCTTGCTGATGCAGGATAACTACCTTGTGCCATGTTGAATAACTTCTGATATGGAACTGTTTTTGAGAACCTCACCTTTGTATCAAAGTTTGGCTGTATTCTTTTAACATATAGTGTGACTAACAGCTGTTAAAAAAGTCCCAAAACACCACACATAACCTTTTGATAGAGTTTTTCTTTGCTTTGGATAACTCAGAAGATACTTCCTTCCTACTTTATATTGACTCAGAATTTCGTAAACTGGTCAACACTATTAAGGTAGATTTGCTGCAGTATTTTTTAGTACATAGTGTTCATTGTCACCTGTCTAACCCTTAGGGCTCTTGTCCTGCAGTCTACAACCCCTGAAGACTATCCCTAGGATTAGCAAGATGTTTTGTATTTCTCATTACTTCTACCCTATAGAATAATGCCCAATTGACACAGATTTACGCCCACAAGATGAAATTACGCCACTTGATAGCTTAAGGGCTGAATGACTCCTTTCATTCCATGTCATTATTACATGTCACTTACACTGAATCGTACAGGTATGCATTACTAAGACATGATTTATATTCTGGTACTGTCTTCACAAAGTTATTTTATACCATGTAAAGTAGGCTTGCAGAATGAATGAAATGTTATAATTAATCTTTAATACTTTATGATAATTAGATTGCAGTTTACAAGCATTCTCCATTATTTGTCTTCTTTAAATACAGTATAATAAATTAAAAGGAACCTGTCTCCAGGATTTTGCTTGTTTTATTTCTGCTGCTCCCCAAAAAATTCTAATTTTTTTTTCATATCGCTATAGGGATATCAGCCTTTTTACTGAATGCTAAATTTAATAGTCTTTTGTAAGGGGGAGGTACACACAGGATCCTCGGAGGTGTGTTTTTAGGATGCTCTGCAGTATTACTTTGTGAGCCACACCTCTTTGGAAAAGATAATAAAAATTAGCACTAAGTCAAAGGGCCCCCGAGCTGCTTCATGGAAGCTTTAACAACAAATAATCAAAGCAAAAACTAGCCACATTGGACTTGGTGACAGGCTCTCCCTAAATAACTCAAGCGGGAAGAATTTAATAGAGATAATTACTATCTTTTACACACCTTGTAAGCAGACTTAATATATACTGAATTATCATTACAAGCATTTGTGCTTCTGTATTTATGACCCAGATGGCACTGTCAAGAATGAGTCTGGCTTTTAATTACAATACTGGTTATTGGCCCCATTAATAATGACAGAATGTTAATCGTAATCATTTATAAATGACATGTCACCTGATGTCAAGGATGAAAAGCAAAAAGTTCCTTTGGTAGCCATGGACCAGCCACATTAAATTATTATTATTATTATTATTTATACACAGAGCACTGTTGATTCCATGGTGCTGTACATGAGAAGGGATTACATATAAAATACAGATATAAATTACAGTAGACAGACTGGTATAGAAGGGATAAGGTCCTGCCCTTGTGAATTTATATCCTACAGGATAATGGAGAAGAGACAGTAGGTTGGGGATTTGTAGCAGCTGAAGTGGCAGTGGGGTCAAGATGGCTGTAAGCGTTCTTGAAGAGAGGGTTTTCAAGTTGGGCTTGACATTTCTGAATGTAGTGGATAATTGGACATGTTGGGGTTCAGAATTCCAGAGGATGGGGGATATTCAAGAGAAGTCTTGGGGCAATATTATTAAGAACAAATTAGTGTAGATGTAAGAAGAAGGTCTTGGAAGGACTAAAGATTACATTTGGGAGTATATCGGGAGATTGGTTTTGGTGAAAGGGATTTGCAGAGGGGAGAAGCAGTGGATTGGAGAGTTAAGAAGTGGATTAGTTTGGTAGCAGAGTAAGGACGGACTGGAGAGGAACGAGAGTGTTAGCAGGGAGTCCACAGAGGAGGATGTTACAGTAGTCAAGGAGGGAGAAAAGAGCATGCATTAGCATTTTCGGAAAGTGGGAGTTGAGAAAAAAATGGATTCTGGAAATATTTTTGCATTTGTGGCTGCAGGAGGTGGTGAGAGCTTGGCTGTGTGGTTTGAACAACAAAGCAGAGCCGAGGGTAACTCCGAAGCAGCAGACTTTAGGTACAGGGCAAAGTATAATGCAATTTACTGTAATGGATAGATTAGGTAGTGGAGATAAGTGAGATGAGGGAAAGATGATAAGTTCAGCTTGTCCACATTCAGTTTTAGGAAGCAAGAGGAAAAGAAGCTGGATAAAGCCAATAGACACTCCAGGATTCTGGACAGCAGGGAGGTGACATCTGGGCCAGAGAGATAGACTTGAGTGTCATCAGCATATAGATGGTACTAGAAGCCATGCAACTTTGAGTTGTTCCAGGCCAAAAGTATAGATTGAGAAAAGTAAGGGTTCCAGGACAGAGCCATGAGGGACACCAACAGAGAAAGGGTGGTGTGACGAGGTAATGTGGGAGAGGGAAACACTAAAAGTTTGTTGGAAAGTATGAGGAGATCCAGGAGAGGGCAAGGTCTCTGACACCAAGAGAAGAGAGGATCTGTAATAGGAGGGAGTTAACTGTGTCAAAGACTGGGGACAGGTCTAGAAGGAGGAGTATAGACAATTGTCTGTTAGCTTTTGCAGTAAGTCTGTAGTAATTTTGGTCAGGGTAGTTTTTGTGGACTGGTGGGGACAGAAGCTGGATTGTAGGCTGTAGAAGACTGAGTTAGATGAGAGTTGGGATGAAAGTTCAGCATGGATGTGCTGCTTGAGGAGTTTAGAAGGAATTGGAAGCAGTGATATGGGGCAATAGCTGGTAGTAGAGGTTGGATCGAAGGATGCTTTCTTTAGGATAGCTGTGATTGTTGCATGCTTGTAAGCAAAAGGGAAGGTACCAGAGATTAACAGTAGGTTGAAAAGGTGAGCTAAAGCTGGGATAAGCATTGTGGTGAGGTTGGGGAGGAGATGGGATGTGGTTCAAGTGGTGAGGTGTGATTTGTAGAGAAGGTAAGCTGTCCTTCAGTAATGGTGATTAGTCATCACTCCCACTTTACAGGAGCCTCATATGTTCCCCTGATGAAGCCTGTATAGGTGAAACATGTTGGGGAGGCTTTACCGTTAGGATTTTAATAGCTAATGCTAGGACTGCTTGTACTAATAATGACTACTGACAAAAAAGGCTATGCAACCATGAAATAATCACAGTTGGAGAGAGATAAGATTGTGTATCTCCATAAAGGGATTAGATGAGCTGTTCCTGCACTAAGAGTCCTGCCAAAACGTAGCGACGTTCCAGCGATCCCACCAGTGATCCGACCTGGCATTGATCCCTGGAGTGTCGCTATATGGTCACTGGTGAGCTGTCAATCAGGCAGATCTCCACAGCGATCAGAGACCAGCCACCAGCCACCAGCGACCCATTTAACGACACTGTGCTTGGTAACCAGGCTACATATCAGGTAACTATGCAAAGCGCTTTGCATAGTTACCCGGTGTGTACCATGTTTACCAGCGTACCGCTGCTTACAGGCTGCCAGACGCCGACTCCCTGAACATTCAGATCGTTGGTTTCCCCCTGTTAAACACGCCGATGCGTGCTGCACAGCGGGAGACCACCGAGCAAAGAATGGTCCTTATCGTTTTGTAACGATCAGTGACCTCGCAGCAGGGGCCCGCTCACTGCTGCTTTTCACACACAGCGATATCGCTGGCAAGGTCACTGATACGTCACAAAACCTGTGACGTTTCAGCGATTTCCCTTGCGATCTCGCTGTGTGTGATGGGGGCTTAAGTGTTCTTAAATGTGTGTAAGGTGCACTTTTTGTAATTATTTAACAATCAAATGAATAAAAGCTAAGTTTTATTTTTAGGTCTTTAGTTTAAGGGTTTAGTTGCCTTTGACAAATAGTAAACATTAGACTGCATTCGGATATCATCCAGGTGCAGTGTGATATACGCAGTGACAGGTAGTGGAGAAGATGGAGAGATTAATCTTTCCATCTTCTCTGCTGTCATATGGAATATATTTATTCATGTGAATGGATCCTACACTGGAACATTCTGAAAGAGGAAATGAGAGTTGGTGCTCATAAAGTTCTATGGAGAATTGTAACAGATGTTTAAGGTGAACTTGCAGCAGCTGCTCTGTCTGCCAACATTTGTCATCACCTATCTCAAGTATTGAAAAATCTGTTTTCACCTAAAACAGATCTGTCACATGAATTAAAACTTCAGTCAGCAAGGAGAAAGAAGCGGATTTCTCTGATAAGATATATTACAAAGTTCCTTATTTTCATGCATACTATTGACTTATGAAGGAAATATTACAATAATGATTACTCTTTAGTGATATGAGATCTCTCTTTACATTTTCGTCTACATTAACATTTCTCCAGAGATTTACATGTCCTACTTTTTCAAAGATGCCGGTCTAAGTAACATTCTGTATAACCTATAAAGCCGCTTCCAAGAATTCCTCAGCATTGATATGCGGTCATGCATTGCCTTCATAATTAAACTGATCCAACCAGACAAATCTTTTTTTAATTTTTTAGTTCCTTGTATCCTTTAGGAATGTGAATTTGCATCTAAAACAACTGCGATATATAATATTGGCACATCTACATTTTCTACATTTCTTTCTCATGAACAACCGCCATCTACGTCACCACCTGTTTCTACAGCCGCTCCCAATATAAATAGAAGATTGTACATTTTGAGTCCTTTCAAGTCTTTCCTAAGTAACGGTAGCACAATCTGTGAGAGCCGTCACTTGTTATGTTAAGTTAGTGCACTTGAGAAGTGAGTGTATTTTGGCATCCTTACCTTGGTTCTTAACCTTTTTATGCCACCAGATATGCAAATACAAGGAAAGGAAATACCGGGAAAGGACAACATTCTCAATCCTCAGCTCTTTTCTTGACGTCATTTATTATATTTAATATAAAATGCATCCACATGTATTCTCAGCTTCATTACAAAACGTAGCTTATGACCTGAACTAAGTTCTACAGGAAACATCTGGGACACTATTATAGTTATAGGGGTGCTCTACTACTAGAAGAAAAATAAGTAAGGTATCTGGCTAGGGAATTCGGTATTGTTATAGGTTTTTTTTTTTACCAGGACCCTCATATACTGACCAGAATGATGAGCAGGTACTGAGAGTGTCTCCCTCTGAAGGATCTATCATGATCACTTATTACAAAAATATATATTTTCAGTTGGATATATATAAGATTTCATGCAGGAAAATTGAACACTAAGTGCTGATTCAATTTACACACCAGTCTTAATAAAGAGGTGAAGTTAATGAACTAGAGGTCACTTATAGGGGTTTTCCACTACTAGGACAACCCCTTGATTCCAAATGTTTCCACCAGGTAAAATAATAAAGTTTATATTCACCTCCACTGCCGGCGTGGTTCCAACAGCGTCCAAATTCACGTTCCCAGGACTCATGTATCGTTGTGACATCACACAAGCCCCAATCACCATTGGCTTCTGTGCCATTAACAGGAAGTGAATGGCAACCACAGTGTCCACTTCCTGTTGATTAACATTTTTGGGGAGGTAGAGAGACAGATGCCAGCGCTGATTGGACTTGGGGCTCACGTGATGTCATGATACAACACCACTGGAACCACGATGGCAGCAAAGGTGAGTATAAGCTTTTTCATGTTACCTGGGGGAAACCTGGAATGATAAGGGGTTAGTCTTGTAGTGGACAACTCCTTTAATGAATTAGGGACATCTTTTAAATGCCGTGAAACTCAACCAGAGATGTACTCCAGTTGGGTGAACACTAGAGTGGCATACTTGTTCATGAATTAGATGGGTGGGTGTAACCATGCCTTTGCCACCCAAGCGCTGGCCATTTTGGCCAAACTAGTGGGGGCTGAAATGAAAACACCAAAAGTCGCATACATTTTAGCCTGTTTATACAGGCAGAACACACAATCTGTTATAGATCATTTTGTCTACATAGTCTGTCATTGTTTTCGACAGTGCGAGTCCTGATTACACAAAATGATAGGCTATCAACAATACTTTTTAAGCCTACTTAAAAATAATTTTACCCAACAAATAAGGGTTTTGCTCATTCATCAGTTTATTGGCAGCGCATCCATACCACAACAGTATAATGAATTGAGGAACACTCATTCACAAGAATATTTCAGTATCAATTCAACTTTAACAAATTTGACGTTTCGCAATAGGCCTTCATCAGGAGAACTACAAAAAAATTAGAATATAATACTGCTCAGACTAAAGCGGGCTTTACACGCTACGATATCGCTAGCAATTCCTAGCGATATCGTACGCAAAAGCACCCACCCCCGTCATGCATGCGATTTTGTGTGATCGCTGCCGCAGCGAACATTATCGCTACGGCAGCATCACACACACTTACCTGGTCGGCGGCGTCGCTGTGACTGCCGAACAATCCCTCCCTCAAGGGGGAGGGACGTTCGGCTGCTGCATTTCCCACCCTATGCTTATGCTCAAGTCATTAAAGGGAACCTGTCAGCAGAAATTTCGACTTAAACCTAACAGATTCCCCCTCTGCAGCTCCTGGGCTGTATTCTAGCAAGGTCCCTGTTAGTATTGTGGCCCCTTTCTGACCCAAAAAAAGAGTTTATATCGAGGTACCTTTTTGGCTTCTGATTCTCTAAATGTGTCACGGGGGCGGGCTGCCTGATGGCCGTTATTCTGCCCCCTGTTCCTGTATGCCGCCCCCATCGCCGATTTCTATACTTCTGGACGCCGCCCACTGCTCCAGCCATCCCCGCGCATGCCCAGTGCTCATCTCTCGTGGATGAGCACTGTGCCCAGTGTCACCGGTGGTGACGTGCGCGCAGGGTTTAGATTATGGGCGGTGCTGTGATGTTAATTACCAAGCAACCGCCCATAATCGCGGGACCGCGCATTCCCCCTCGGCCTGCTTTCTGCGCAAGCGCGCTGCAGCTGAACTCACGTCACCTCCTTCCCATCTTGCCCTGAGGCAGGAAATAGATGGGAGGAGCGCGGAGCAGTGACTACACCGATCAGGAGGAGTTCAGCTGCAGCGCGCTTGCGCAGAAAGAAGCAGGCCGAGGGGGAATGCGCGGTCCCGCGATTATGGGCGGTTGCTTGGTAATTAACATCACAGCACCGCCCATAATCTAAACCCTGCGCGCACGTCACCACCGGTGACACTGGGCACAGTGCTCATCCACGAGAGATGAGCACTGGGCATGCGCGGGGATGGCTGGAGCAGTGGGCGGCGTCCAGAAGTATAGAAATCGGCGATGGGGGCGGCATACAGGAACAGGGGGCAGAATAACGGCCATCAGGCAGCCCGCCCCCGTGACACATTTAGAGAATCAGAAGCCAAAAAGGTACCTCGATATAAACTCTTTTTTTGGGTCAGAAAGGGGCCACAATACTAACAGGGACCTTGCTAGAATGCAGCCCAGGAGCTGCAGAGGGGGAATCTGTTAGGTTTAAGTCGAAATTTCTGCTGACAGGTTCCCTTTAAGGTTTCCCACTTTTTCGTGGTAATATTAGGTGCCTCGGCTTATATTTGGGTCATCTTATACTCAAGTATATACGTTATGTCATATTAATACACATAAATATATATATATATATATATATATATATATATGCATGCCTCTACGCATTGAGTTTTCCTATCTTTTTTTTATTTTTATGATTATTTTGTAATCATCAGAATGTTATTTTCAGTGTATCTGCATCATTTTGCACATATCTTGTTCATTTATATGTATATATGCCATATTTACTGGACTTATTCTAAGCAGTATTATATTCTAATTTTGTTTTGTAGTTCTGATGAAGGACTATTAGCCGAAACATCAAATTTGTTAAGTGGATGCATTACTGAAATAAAGTCAATTTTGTTCTTCATTCCTCTGCAGTGCCACGTTCCTATCATAACATATTGGAGTTGAATCCTACTTGAGCACCCATTATTTCACTAAGGCAGTGCTACGCATCCTCATTGTTATGGCATTAATTCACTATTACTGTCGGGTTCCCCAACATATTACAGGTGATCACTAGAGACTCCACCAGCCAGGCATCCTGTGATCAACTTATACTGAGAAATTGTTCAAAACATCCTACTTTATTATATTGGTACATTATTGGCATTGTAAACTGTACATGAAACGGCACATACAGGTGGAATAATGCTTTTACATTGGCATCTGATGCATTATCCACCTTTGACATGTTGGTGATCATCTTGCTCTCTCGACAAAAGATCAAGTTTATCCAAATGGGTGTGGACAAATAGAGAATGGTCCTCCTATTAAAGGGAACATCACTGAGACAATCCTGTGCTACCTATAATCTACTAGACTGGGCCGAAAAGATAAAAAAAATTCTCATGCTGTTGAGATCTGAATATTTTTTTCCTTAATGGATTAAAATAAGCTGGATTTTTCCCGACAAACCCACAATGTAGTGTGTTTGGGTATTTATGACATCTCTTCAAGGGACTGTTTACCCAGGTTGTAGATAAGAGTAGGGCTTTGGATAACATTTTGTCTTGCTGTTTTGAAATTGATAATCTATACATTTTGGTATTCTGGGATAAGTCTAGCACCAGTCAAACAGCACAAGATTATTGGATTTTTACCAGATATTTAGATATTAAGTGTTTCCTTGTTTTTAGAAAATAAGCTTTAGGGTAAGAAACGGATGACTCATTAAGAAATAAGCATTATTTATTTAGCACTTTAATTCTGCACCAGCGTCACTACTTTATATGGTCTCTGCAGATGACCACTGCAGCTAATCACTGATATTAGTAGAGAGGCTAGATTTAGAATGATTTATTTCTTAATTTTCTACCACTCCCTAGCCTACTTTTAAATCATGGAAACCTGCAAGTTCTAGTGGTCCTGTGACTATACTAAGAACTCTGCATGAAAGGGAGTGATAATGTATTTGAAAGTTTAAGTATTTCATACTGTAGGTCTTTTCACTTAAAGGGACTCTGTCAGCAGGTTCCTACAATGTAACCTAAAGACAGCATGCTGTAAGAGTTAAAACAGAGAATTCAGCCCTGCTTGTCTGATCTCAGTCTGTTTTTGTTTAACAGCAGTGTTAGTATAAGTCTGTTATCTTTATCATTACTGGGTCTCAGCAGCTGGAGTTGGCGGGTGCAGCTCCCAAACCCTGCCCTGTGGAAAATCTCAAATCTTTCACTGTGTTAGAGTGGCTACACACAGAAATTTAAGTTAGACACCTTTGAACTCAGGATCTCTTTGCCTATATCATGAAGCTCTTGAATGAGATAGCAAAAACCTGCTCAAAGGCATGTGATGTGGAATGCAAAGCATGACCCACGGAGGTCACACCTAAACTACAACACCCTACGATGGCACTCACATACAATCTGTTACAAATTTGTGTCAGTGCTTGCTTTTCAACATTGTATGTCACAGGGTGCCCATAGCTGAGCCAGTTCTTGTGTGCATCTATTTTGATACATGGCCTCATTATTCCAATATCCCTTTTTATGGATTTGCAAAATATTACATTTGAATAATCCAACTGTAAGATCTATCCAGCGGGATTTTCCTACTTTTGAGCCTGCGTATAATGCAGACTGCTGTAACTACTTCTTATATAGCTTAGATAACTTGTTTTTTGGTTTTTTTTGGGGTTTTTTTACTGCACTATTCTATGTCCTGTTGTGTATAAATATGTGACTCTTCAGATTTTGTGTTATACCATGTCTGATGAAGAGACCTGAGTAGTCTGGAAAGCTTGCTATTATTACCATCTTGTCAGTTAGCCATTAAAAGGTATCAACCACTGAGGACTCTCAGTTCTTTTAAACAATTTTTTTATCTCTACTGGCTAACACGGTATAAAGGTATATTTTACTTGTACTTCTTATATAGCAAGTTCAGGCTATCATACATCATTCTGATGAGCACATAAAGAAATACCAGTACCAGTATTCACTTAAACGTGTGATCTGATCATCTCCTACTAATATTTACTTATTTTACTCACTTTTATAGCTCCTTGATTAATTTCTACAGCACCTTATAGACATCATCATCACTATCCCCATTTGGTCTCACAATCTACATTCTCTATGTCTTTGGTGTGTTGGAGGAAACCGGACAACGCGGAGGAAAAATCACGCAAAAACGAAGAGAAATCTCTTTGCAGATGTTTTCCGTGGTGGGATTTGAACCTAGGAGCTCAGTGGTACAAAGAAACAGAGTTAACCACAGAGCCACTGTGCTGCCATTAATATGATCTAAATGTTGGAGGGGTATTCACCAGTTGTCAAAAAGGGGATGCACTTTACCACTTTACCAACAGTTGATATAGACAAGTGTCTAAAGGTGACAGGTACAAGCCTTAATAAATATTGACTACTTTCTACATTTATCGGACAGTATCATTATTATTATTATTATTATTTATTATTATAGCGCCATTTATTCCATTGCGCTTTACAAGTGAAAGGGGGTATACGTACAACAATCATTAACAGTACAAAACAGACTGGTACAGGAGGAGAGAGGATCCTGCCCGCGAGGGCTCACAGTCTACTGGGAATGGGTGATGGTACGATAGGTGAGGAAACATCATGATAAATATCTTCGAAAATATTACAAATTCAAACTGTTGATTATTCCTTTGGTTTGGATTTTTAATCCAAGTAACGTAGTTAGACAATTAAAGCAATTTGCCACCTCTATTCCCCACATGCCAATTTCTACCTCTTCTCCTTAATGTTTACAGTTCAAATTCCTATTTTCATTGTTTTTGTCCAAGGTTTTCTCCATATATTAGTAAATTATTCCCCCAAAAAGTATTTAATTTCCTTCAATCATCAGTTTGCAGCCCTATCACTTGCAGATTATACATAATATCACAGCAAAGTACGACAGAAGTGAATCAAACCCAAAAGACACTTGTTCCGTCTCATTCTTACTAATGGATTCCAATAAAGATCGAGACTCGGTCCAGGTGTTCCTTAAATTTAATCAAAATTATAGCTGCCATCTAAGGTATGTTTTAAGTTACAACAGCTCGAGAATAGCTGAGCCTGCACATCAGCAAAATTCATCATCATGTATGGGCTTACATAGGACTGCATATATACCTACTATACTTAGTTATATAGTATTTAACTCTGCTACATCTGTTAATCAGTTTTCAGATACAATATAAAGTGTGTTACCTTTACGTTCAGCTGTCTCTGGCAGGTGTATGGCTGTCTAGGGGAAGCGGGTGAATGACAGTAAGAGGCAGTAAGAATGAAACCTAATGTTAAAGGATAATTAGGCGGGGCTACGTCTCCCTGTGTGCGATACAGCGAGTACCTGAGAACCAGACAGACCTGATCCTCAAATATCAAGGTGAAATCTTACACATCGCTCACCCTGCCAACTGATTACATTTGTTACGTTAGTAAAGTTGGTAAAAGCTGTTTTACGTCAGCAGGTATAGCACTCGAATATGAAAGTTGAATATAAAGTACAGGTTTGTGCGAGAACACACTCTGTTCAGCGGCAGTGAAAAGCAACTGGAAAGACTGGTTGTTTCTCTGATGGCCGCAGTGAATAGACAGCCTTTAGGTAACCGAGGGGGAAGCATTGATTTCAGGCCTTTGTTCTTTTTTTAGTTTAAGATCCTATAGTTTAGTATTCCACTTGTGTAATTTTCCAGGCAAGTGGAATGGAGGGATAATGGAGGGGAAAGGTTTCCTACTTTAGTTTCTCAATGGCATTCATTAGAGAATGAATATAGAACAAAAACATTATCCAGAATTAAAGTCTGCATCCATTTAAAAAACAAAAAAAAAATCACAAATCTTGTTTTGGGGCAGTGTCTAGTGTTGCGGCGCATACCCATGTAAAGGTGTTGTCCTACAAACAATATTTATCACCTATCCACAATGTACGACTGCTGAGGATCTGGCTGTTGAGATCCCATTGATCCTAAGAATAGTGGGCCCAAAATACTTAGTATGAATATGTAGCGCCCCTGAAGCCATCAAGAGCTACAGGGAACTGCATCCTAGCCAGGATGCAGGGCCTTCCTCAGGAACCCAGAAGAACAGTGTCAGTAACAGCAACACATTCATTCTAATCCCTGTTTTCCACATTCACAAAGACTGGTGACAGGCTAGAGTTGGACTCAATGGATGGCCACCTAGAGGTGGAACCAATTAAGTCCACTAGACGACAACCGGGGGGAGGCGTCAGGCAGTCAGTAAGTGGAAGTGAGAGGAGATGGATGCAAATGTACTATATAAGAATAAGGCTGCACATCAAACTTAGATAATAGTATAATGCCTCAAGCATGTGGAAAAATATTGGAATATTCCAATATTTTTCCATATGCTTGAGGCATTATACCATTATCTAAGTTTGATGTGCAGCCTTATTCTTATATGGTATGTATTTTTTGGCTTGCACTCATATATATATATTAGTGCTCACTTCAGTTATCCTATTCAGTTGGATGCAAGTGTACTGACAGGAGAGTGTAGCGGGGACCTGAGAGCCCAGGTGTGTGGTTACCGGTAGAGTATGGTGGAGTACTTCCGGAACCATATCACCAACTGAGTACAGAGCCCTAGGTCAGGCAAAAGCTCCAGGCAGACCTGATAAAATCTACACAGTGAGGGTACCATACAGGACCTCACTGACCATAAAGTTCGGGACACAGTAGCAACGGGAGAACCGGGGAACAGGACCAGAGAAACTGACCCCACAGGGTTCAAGCTACCTGTCATATGGACTAAGACAGAGTACCAGGAGGACCCACCAACCAGAGACAGGTACAGGGGAAGACAGCCACCAGGTCATCACACGGGCACTGGAACTAAGGGTACCAGTGGTGAGGACCAGCCTTCATTGGGTTGCCAGCCATAACAATGCTGTGAGTAAAAGGAACCAGTTACACTGCAATCCCTTCTGTGGCCTACATTCTGTCTGCACCCAACATCATCATCAATCCCCAGGGGCCTGGCCCTACTTGCGGAGGGCCCAACATCCAGGCTGCCACTAAAATCATCCCCAGTAGTGAGAACTGTGCACCACTGTGTGGCTCCACTAATATAGCTGCAACCCGCAAGTGGCGTCACAGCCAAAATGTTTATTACAATTCCCCTGTAAACAACCCCCTTTTTAAAGTGACCTTCAGGGTCACGGAACCAGACAACGGCCACGCAATGAACTGTCCCAACGTAACTAGGCCCGGGACAAAGTACCCCATAGCCCTGGGGCGAGTCAAATTGAGCAGCAGTGAGCTTGTGTGACTGTAGGCAGGCGATCGGATGCAGTGACGCAGACAATGAGGAGGCATTGGTGACTGAACCAACAATGGTTTATTAGCTATATATAGATCAAGGGTTAGCACTTCTAATGTGAGATATTGGTATAGCACAAGTACCAGTAGTAAATCAGAGTACTTTACATAAGGTAAATCAGCAACACAGATATCCGGAATAAAATCACAGTATTACCGGTATCTATATGGTATTACTCTTATCACTAACTAATGGTCATCATCGGCATTATCATATTTTAGATGCGTCTAGCAGGGAAACATCAGTGTCATTCTATTTGTTACTGTTGTCTACTTATCTAAGACAGGGCTGGGCAAAGTGTGGCCCACGGACCAAAACCGACCCTTTAGCTGTACCTCTCCAGCCTGCGGCCCTAGACAGTCGAAGAGCTGAAATCAGTGGCTGGGGGCTGCACCGTGCTCTCCCCGCCGTCTGCTGCTGCTCACTTTCTGATGTCACAGCTCTCTGCATCCTCAGGGCACAGATAGTGGTGAATACATTGGTGGAGGTGGGGGCCGCTGGCTCTAACTTCCAACAATCACCATGAGGCACAGCAGACGTGATGACGTCACATCATCATGTGTGCTGTGCAAAGCGTCAGTGCACCAGAGACCTGAGCACGGCAGCAGGCGAATGGGAGCAAGGTGAGTATGTTGTATTTGTTTTTTTAATGAGTATGGGATGTTTCCATGTATTTAGGAGTCTCTGGAAGGCTCTCATAAAGTATATAGGATGCTATCTGGGGGCTCAGCAATGTATATATCAGTCTATGTTGGGGCTCATCATTTATATGAGGCTTTCTGGAGGCTTATAAAATATATAGCAGGCTTTGTGGGGGCTCATAAGGTATATAGGGTTCTCCATGGGGGAATCTTTGTGGTGGCTCATGTGACGCCCTGGCAAAACCAGGTAGTCACACAAAGAGTTAATCCTCCTTGGCAGCTACATAATCCCCCCACAGATGTACAGCAGCCTATCAGGCCCTACTCACCCCCTCCCAAGGAAAAGGGAGGGGGCGAGGGGAGTTAAGGAAGTGACAGAGCAGAATTTAGTTCAGTTGTGCTGTAGTCAGTGGAAAGCTGACAGGGGAGGCTTGCAGCTCCCTGGAGAAAGTGGTAGCCGGGGTTGGAGCCCTGGTCTACCGGACTGGGTGGCTGTGAGGGCCACAGGCGACGGAGATCTGGCAGCGGGGAACCTGAGGCAACCGGGACAGGGTTGTAGCCCGCCGGTGCCGGGAGGGGGACCCAATCCGGAGGCCGTGCAAACGGACTAGTCCAGACAAGAAAGAGACAGACAGAGAGTGTGGAAGGAAGGGTCCCTGGCTGTACATCTGCGTGTGGGACCCGAAGACACCCGCCAATGGTGACCGACCATTTGGCAAGTTGGTTTACAAAGGACTCTGTGTTTTCTGACCACACACATCAGCCTAGATTCATCCAACACCAAGACAACTGAAATGTGAGTTTACTGCTCCCTGCAATCCCTGCCACCACCACAACTCCCAATTGGGCCCCGGGACTACAACTCCCCTACCCGTGGAGGAGATCCCACCTTGCTGCCCCACACCATCAGTCCCGGGCATGGTCCCCAGAGGCAGCGGCGGTGCCACCATCTCATCACCGCAACCCACGGGTGGCATCACAGAAAATCCTCCTTTACATATTCCCCTTTTGTTGTGGAGCCTGGGATCACAGACTGGGTCACGCCACCGTGATACCTCTAGAAGCGACCTCATTGGCTTGTCTCTGAGTACCCCCTATCCCTGGGCGACACAATTCTGCGTCACAAACAGGATTCTTACCCCATCCGTAAACCTGGATGACGTGAGCCTTGTAATCTGTGAACTGTTTAAAAATTTTGACCTGCCGCCATCTTGCCTGCCATTTTTGGCGCCAAAACAATGGCACCATCTTCTTCTTCCCTGAAAATGGCGCGAAGTTGAAGCCCCACCCCCTGGGAACACGGCCGGAAGGAGTACTGGCAAAAGACCAAGGGGGGGCGGGCAGAGAAGCAGTGGCATGTAACCGGAACTGTAAATTGCAGGGACGCCAGGACTCTGCAAAATTCCATTCCTGGACACAAGAGCGGCAAGATGTCATGGCAGGCTGCAACCCCAACGACATCATCCTTGGCTCCGGCAGTCCGCCCGGCCGCAACAGAGATGACGTCGGCTCCGGCAGTCCGCCTGGCTGCAACAGAGATGAAGTCTGCTCCAGCAGTCCGCCCAGCTGCAACGGAGGTGACACCCGACCAGAAGTCTGCCCCAGATGCAGCGCCAGCCGCTCCCAGGTACCCTGTCCCGGCTGTGGAACAGCGGGAGTGTACCTGCAGAGAGGAGGAGCAGGCCACTGAGTGTTGGGGCCCTCAGCAGTTAGCAAGGCCGGTTGTAGGCGTCGCCGAAGTCTTCCAAGTGGGCCTGATTCCTGAGCAGGAGGCAGAGCACGGAACCCGTGCCCCGTACTGGGAGTGGCGGCAGCAGTGGTAGCGGAACATGGACGGCTACCCGTAAGTTTAAAGAATGACTGTTTTATGGACTGTCACCCCTGTTGAATGTCCTCAAGTTCCCGGAGGAGGCCATCTGCACAGCAGGTGGGGGTGGCAGGATAGTTAAAGGTTTAGGAAAACGTACCTCCCGATGTGGGAAGATGTATGGTTGTAATGTGTTAATTTTTTCTTTTCCCGCTAAATTAAACATCAGTAGACGGACAGCCCGCGGACGGGCTGTATTCAACCAAGGGGGAGTGTGATGCCCTGGCAAAACCAGGTAGTCACAGAAAGAGTTAATCCTCCTTGGCAGCTACACAATCCCCACACAAATGTACAGCAGCCAATCAGGCCCTACTCACCCCATCCCAAGGAAAAGGTAGGGGCGAGGGGAGTTAAGGAAGTGACTGAGCAGAATTTAGTACAGTTGTGCTGTAGTCAGTGGAAAACTGACAGGGAAGGCTTGCAGCTGCCCGGAGAAAGTGCTAGCCGGGGTTGGAGCGCTGGACTACCGGACTAGGTGGCTGTGAGGGCCACAGGCGATGGAGATCCGGCAGCGGGGAACCTGAGGTGACCCGGACAGGGTTGTAGCCCGCCGGTGCCGGGAGAGGGACCCAATCCGGAGGCCGTTGAAACGGACTAGTCCAGACAACAGAGACAGACAGAAAGTGTAGAAGGAAGGGCCCCTGGCTGTACATCTGGGTGTGGGACCTGAAGACACCCGCCAACGGTGACCGGCCATTTGGCAAGTTGGTTTACAAAGGACTCTGTGTTTTCTGACCACACACATCAGCCTAGCTTCATCCAACACCAAGACAACCGAACTGTGAGTTTCCTGCTCCCTGCAATCCCTGCCACCACCACAACTCCAAATTGGGCCCCGGGACTGCAACTCCCCTACCCATGGAGGTGATTCCACCTTGCTGCCCCACACCATCAGTCCCGGGCACGGTCCCCAGAGGCAGCGGCGGTGCCACCATCTCATCACCGCAACCCACGGATGACGTCACAGACAATCCCCCTTTACATATTCCCCTTTTGTTGTGGAGCCTGGGATCACAGACCGAGTAATGCCACCGTGATACCTCTAGAAGCGACCCCATTGGCCCGTCTCTGAGTACCCCCTATCCCTGGGCGACACACTCATAAAGTATATAGGAGTCTATGTGAGCTCATATTTTATATAGCAATACTTGAGGGGGTTCAAAATTTATATAGGAAGTTTTGTGGGAGCTCATAAAAAAATATAGAAGGCTATGCGGGGCTCATAATGTATATAGGAGGCTATGTGGGTCTCATAATATATTCTGTAGGATACTTTATGGGACTCATAAAGTATACATAAAGTACCGTACATAGGAGACTATGTAGGGGCTCATGCTGTAATTAGGAGGCTATACGGGGATCAAAATATGTAAAGGAGGCTATTTAGGGCTCATAATGCATATAGGATGCTATGTAGGGCTCATGCTGTATACAGAAGGCTATGGGGGCCTCATGCTTTATATAGGATGCTATGTGAAGGCTTACAGTGAATATAGAGTAGTTATGTGGGGGCTCACACTGTATATAGAGCTGCTATGTGATGGCTCACACTGTATATAGGAAGTCTATTTGGGGGTTTACAGTGAATATAGTGGGGCTATGTGGGAGCTCACACTCTGTAGAGTATCATACTGTATGTAAGGGGCTGTGTGGACGCTCATACTGTATGTGGAGAGCTATGTGAGCTAATGCTGTACATTAGGAGAGCTGTGTGTGGGCTCATACTGTATATAGGAAGATGTCAGGTTACTTAATTGTGCTCAATATTAAGTGAAACAATTAATATTACTATAAATTTACTATAAATTTAAATATATATTACTTTATAACTTTTTTTTTTTTGTTTTTTTTACTGCACTATTCTAAGTCCTGTTGTGTATAAATATGTGACTCTTCAGATTTTGTGTTATACTATGCCTGATCAATAGACCTCAGTACTCTCGAAAGCTTGCAATTATTACCATCTTTTCAGTTAGCTATTAAAAGGTATCAACCACTGAGGACTCTCAGTTCTTTTAAACAACTTTTTTTTATTACTATAAAATATTTTTAATTAATATTAAACAGAAATAATTTCTGCCTATTGTTTTGGCCCCCACATCAGTCATAGTCTCTAATGTAGCCCCTCAGGAAAGTTAATTGCCCATCCATGATCAAACCATTACTATACAAGGCACAGGCCCTAGTGGGGTTGGAAATGCTACTCACTAGGCCAAAAGTCCAAAATGGGGGATCTCTGCACACCCTCCACTGGCTGGCCGCTTCTGTGCTCTGAAGAGCAGCTAAGTCAATACCATATCTCTGCGCATTTAGCAATGTCTCGACTATGGATCTTGACCGGCATAGTCTGTGACTTCACCCCCAAGTCACATCTCTGGATCTTGACCGGTATAGTCTGGTCTTCCCCAGTTAATTCTACTAGCTCAAGTCATGAGCTTCCTCTGGTTTTGATCGCAGGCTTCTACTGGCTCTGAAAATGGGCTTCCACTGGAAAGGTTAGGGTCTTCTACTTAACTTAGGTCACAGATTTTTCTCTCAGCTTAGGTCACTGATCTTCCTTTTAACTCAGCTCATGGATCTTCCTCTTAACTCTGGTCAGGGATCATCCTCCAGGCTCAAGTCATCGATCTTCCTCTCAGCCCAGTTCATGGATATCCCTCTCAGCTCAGGCCTTCTATGAGATCTGACTGATCTAGGACCCTTTTGTGTCAATGGGGCTGTAAACCTACATCACTGCCACATAACCTTCCTGGAACAGAATTCTGGTGCCAACTCCTCTCCTCTTGGAACATCCATGCCTTTATATACAGTACAGACCAAAAGTTTGGACACACCTTCTCATCTCTAGAACAACTATTAAGAGGAGACTTTGTGCAGCAGGCCTTCATGGTAAAATAGCTGCTAGGAAACCACTGCTAAGGACAGACAACAAGCAGAAAAAACTTGTTTGGGCTAAAGAACACAAGGAATGGACATTAGACCAGTGGAAATCTGTGCTTTGGTCTGATGAGTCCAAATTTGAGATCTTTGGATCCAACCACCATGTCTTTGTAGAAAAGGTGAACAGATGGACTCTACATGCCGGGTTCCCACCGTGAAGCATGGAGGAGGAAGTGTGGGGGTGCTTTGCTGCTGACACTGTTGGGGATTTATTCAAAATTGAAGACCTACAGACCAGCATGGTTACCACAGCATTTTGCAGCGGCATGCTATTCCATCCGGTTTGCGTTTAGTTAAACCATCATTTATTTTTCAACAGGACATTGACCCTAAACACACCTCCAGGTTTTGTAAGGGCTATTTGACTAAGAAGGAGAGTGATGGGGTGCTACGCCAGATGACCTGGTCTCCACAGTCACCAGACCTGAACCCAATCGAGATGCATTGGGGTGAGCTGGACCGCAGAATGAAGGGAAAAGGGCCAACAAGTGCTAAGCATCTCTGGGAACTCCTTCAAGACTTTTGGAAAACCATTTCCGGTGACTACCTCTTGAAGCTCATCAAGAGAATGCCAAGAGTGTGCAAAGTAGTAATGAAAGCAAAAGGTGGCTACTTTGAAGAACCTAGAATATAAGACATATTTTCAGTTGTTTCACACTTTAAGTATTTCATTCCACATGTTTTAATTCATAGTTTTGATGCCTTCAATGTAAATCTGCAATTTTTAGAGTCATGAAAATAAAGAAAACTCTTTGAATGAGGAGGTGTGTCCAAACTTTTGGTCTGTACTGTATTTGATAACTGCGACACAACTGTCACCTGACTCAGCATCTTCTCTAATTTTTTTTCCTTCAGGAAGCACACACTCAACTCTTTTGGTTCCTGTTTGCTCTTATTACCTTTGGCCAGTAGATGGCGATGTTTCTTGGTGACACTAGAAAGATTAGCTGTATTTGTTCCCTGCTTAGATTGCTTTCACACATACGTTTTTTGCCATTAGGCACAATCCGGCAAAAATCTGAAAAAATGGATCCTGCGTCTGTTGCCGCCGGATCCGTTTTTTCCCCCATAGACTTCTATTAGCGCCGGATTGTGCCTGATGGCCTTGCTTTCCATCCAGCTTTCGCCAGCAAAATTTGCTCGTCCGGCGGCCGGATGGAACACTGAAGGGAACGTTTTTGTCTCCGTTGAAAAACCGTATCGCGCCATACGGCATGTTTTATAATGGAGCCGGTTTTTTTAACTGAGCATGCTTAGTAACACAACGGATCCGTCAAAAAACTGAAGGAACTGATGGAAAAAACTGATGCAACTGATCCAATTTTTGGCTGGATCCGTCGCATCATTTTTTTCGCTGGATCGTGCCTGATCCAGAAAACTGTTGTGTGAAAGCAGCCTAAGCTGAACATGTCTTCTGCTTAAGGCTAGTTTCACACATCCGGCTTTTCGCCGTTTTGCTGGATTCGGCGCACGCCAGTACAGTATATACAGTACAATTGCAGAGCCGCAACATCTGCATCACATGCTCCGATCACATGACAGCATGTGACCAGCGCCACTGGCGTGCGCCGAATCCGGCAAAACGGCGAAAAGCCGGATGTGTGAAACTCGCCTTACCGTCTTAACTGTCGTACATGCAATACACAGTGGGAGCAGAGGACTCCTGTGAAATCCATATGACTAATTAGGATAGAAGTCATTATTTTTATTGTTGCGTGAACCAATAATACATGTAAGTATGTAACTTTGTGATATAATATTATTATTATTATTAATAATAATAATAATAATAATAATAAAAATAAAAAAAGCAACATCTCCCTCACCTTCTAGTTCCATGCAATGACTCATTGTAGGAAGGAAGGATGGGGTGCAAATGCAGCCTCTCTTTCTCTTTTACCCTCTATCATTCTTTCTCTTTCTCTCTTTTACTCTCGCCCTCTGTGTCTTTTAAAGGTTTAAGAAAATTAATCATCTATTATACCGTGACTGTCAGTTTAGAAGTTTACACTGAATCAATCTAAATAAATATCAAAGACAAAAAACCTTCCATTCTGTCTGTTACCATGTTCTCTCTAACCTGATTCATCTACATGTTCACTTTTATCTTAAAATAGATATAAATGCATGTAATCTGGTAATTTGTATCATGACAATAGTAGAGTAGTAATCACTCCCAGCTTCATTTGTACATCAGTAATTATATGTGATTATTTCAGCTGCTCCCCTTTCTCATATAGAATTGCACAATGACGTCCATCTTTATATACTTTAAGGTCATGGCCAAAACTGTTGGCACCCTTGAAATTATTCCAGAAATAAAAGTATTTTTCCCTGAAAATTAGTACAATTACACATGTTTTGTTATACACATGTTTATTTCCTTTGTGTATTGCAACAACAGAAAACAAAAACAAAAAGAAGCAAATTGGACACAATTTCAAACAAAACCCCCAAAATTATTTCCAAAATTGTGGGTAAACAACTTTGTTAAAGCATGTGATGCTCATGCAAACTCACCTGTGGCAAGAAACTGTTTGGGCAATATGAATATCACACATGAAACTAGATAAAAAGGGGAGAAGTTCACTTATTCTTTGAATTGTGTGTCTGTTTGTGCCAGAGAGCAGAAAGAGATGAGAACCTTCTGAGGACTTGAGAACTAAAATTGTTGAAAAATATCAACAATCTCAAGGCTACAAGTCCATTTACAGAGAACTTGATGTTCATTTTTCCATGATACACAACATAATCAAGTAGTTTACAACATATGGCACTGTAGCTAATCTCCTTGGACGCAGACAGCAGAGAAAATTGATGAAAAGTTACAATGCAAGATTATCCATATGGTGTATAAGCAGCCCCAATCACGTGCCAAAGAAATTCAAGCTGTCCTCCAGATTCAGGGTGCATTAGTGTCAGCAAAAACTATCTGTCCACATTTGAATTAAATGAAACACAATGGCAGGAGACTTAGGAGGACCCTATGCTGACACAGAGAATAAATATAAAATAAAATAATAAAATATAAATAAAAAAGCTCGATTGCAGTTTGTCAAAATGTACATGAGTAAGCAAAAATCCTTCTGGAACAGTGACTTGTGGAAAAATGAGACCAAGATAGAGCTTTTGGTAAAGCACATCATTCTGCTGTTTACTTAAAACAGAATGAAACCTATAATGAAAAGAACACAGTACCTACAGTGAAATATGGTGGTTATTCCAAAATATTTTGGCAGTTTTCTTGCTGCCTCTGGCACTGAGTGCCTTGACTGTGTGCAAGCCATCATAAAATCTAAAGATTGCAAAAGGATTTTGGGTTGCAATGCAGCACCCAATATCAGGGAGCTGGGTTTGGAATAAATCCATGTAGACATGGAAGAGTGTAATGCATGAAGTGGGGAAGGACCTAGATAAGTAGTCTTATCATCACAAGTAATGTGGTCACCAACCAAAAGCAACTGTACTGAGAGCTAAAGTCTGGCAGCTCATGAACAGGTAGTGGAAGGCACTCAGAAAGCAGATCTGACAACAAGCCCCAAACTGGGAAGAGGCAGGAGATAAGAAGGGGACTGCTCTGAAACCAGGTAAGGAAGGGCCTGAGGAAGGTTACGCCCTGACACGTTATTTGAAGGTGAAGCTACTGGCTGGGTGTGTGTACGTCATCTAAAGGGATGCTGCACTCTTGTAGGCTACATGCAACCAATAACTTAGGTTGGCCAGGACAAGATGTTAAAAAGTTCAAAGAGGGAGACCATTAATCCAAAACAAATAGTTTATACTAAACAGCCACTTGGTGGAAACTATGTGCAATAGATAGCGGGTGCATAACTTAACAAACGTTTCATTTTAAACACAGAACATTTTCACACACAGTCTCTTTACTTCTTTAAGTTCACTTGTTTTTGACCTAACTAGTCTTGTTTTTTTTCACGACACACCAGCATGATGCTACTGTCCAGTTAGGGAAATTCCTATTCTCAACCCGCAACTCGCTTCCCCTTAAAGGAAGTAGTTTTCCAATATGGCCAAAACTTTGCTTCTCCACTACTGATGCCCTGTGCACTCTTAGTCTCACATTCTCTGTTCTATCCATACTCGTTTACTCTGAGTTATAAACTCGAGGCTGTCCGGCTAAGCATCCTGTCTCAGGACCCGTCTTCCTTAGACCACTCTGTCCTTCCATCCTTTTTGATTATTCTTTACTCAGGATCACACTACCCACTATCTTGATCTGCACCCTTGTCTGTGACACCCACGTCTTGTGGCTCTGCTCACTAGTCAGACTAGGGTGTGCTTTTTCTGCACATTGGGCCCTATCTGTCCTCCTTATAGGAAATGGTTTCTGTTCCTTAACTTAGACAGCTCCCACTTTGGGCTGGTTCAAACATTAACCCTAACTCTCCCTACTGTCGAGCAAAATATAATCTGTTACCAATAATGCATGTCACAACACACATTACACAAGATAATAGTACTCGTGTCTTCAAGTGGGAATGTGGGCAGCATGTTCATCTCCTTACATGAGCATGGACCTTACTGAGACTCGGAGCATGTGAGATCTGCAACAGAGTACAGAATATGGAATAACCAAAAAAGGTGCACCAAGAAACCCATTAGGTGGTAAGAAGGCTAAATTAGTCTTTAACTAGTGTCAAAGTTATAAATATGTAAATATACACCTGAATAAGAATACCTGTTAATAGACAGTGGTTTTTAAGAATCCTAGCTAAATATCTAGTCATTGAATCTAGCTACGCTGCCGGACTATAGGGGGGTGCAGTGACCCATCCTACTGTCTTGCACATTCATACTCCATATGCAATAACTGGAGAATGAACCTTCCCTACAAACATTCATAAATGAGACCATCATGGATGAGATTTGCCTGCGTAGATTAAGTCTACACCAAAAGATTTACAGAAGAGTTTAATAATCACTTTCCTTATAAAGCTCTGAATTATAGATAGATATAGACAGATATAGATATTAATTACTAATTACATCTACTGCTTAACCCCAACATTAGATCAGATGTAAGACATAATTACATGAAATAAGTCATCTGAATAGACGCAGTAATCAGATAAAATATACCTTATAGTTATGCCCCAAAATATATGGGCAGGTATACAATACATCTATATATACACCATAGAAAAAATAATAGGTGTGTTAATGATGAATTATACTAGATGGTTTGCACTGCACAATCTACTGTACTTCTGCAACGTCAGTCGGTCAGGTCCTAGTGAGGAGAGTCCTCAGGAAACAAAGAGACACGATACTCTCCTGGTACGATCCTGCCGATTGCACTTTGGTGGCATATTTACTTCATTTATATATTTTAATAACTCACTATTCAAAATAATGTAACTGTGTGTACAGTGCCATGTGAGACTCCAGATAACACATTGGGACTTATTTATCAAGCTAAATGTGTCAGAATAATTCTGATCTAATTTTCATCACAGAACTGTCTTTCATGATATGAGTCATATTTATTATGTGTTTTCGACACTTTTAATGACAAGTCAGAAAAGAGGCATGGCCCCGTGAAAGTGGCTTGGCTTATCAGAGAAAGGGTGGGATATAATATGCAACAAATTGTGACAAAATAAAGTTAGTAAATTAATAGGATGTGTCATTTTAAGGACCCCATATACATTAGATGGTGGCGTTTTACAGCCATCTCTTGTTACTGTGTTCTATTTCAGAGATCTGTCAATAAACATTTCTGTTTGTGGTTCAACTCTGGGAGAACAATGCAATCGGCAGTCGGAAAACAAACCTGCTCTATCGACATCTCCACCAACCATTATCGGCGCCCCATACACATTATAGTGTCAACTAAATCCATTAATATCAATAAGTTCAGGCAACATTAGCGTAATATGTATGGGACCTTTAGAATTGATAGTCTTCAAGTTAAGTTGATTTGTCAGCATGAACGACTGATAAATTTGGCACATTTTAAAGGGAATCTGTCGGCAGATTTTTGCTATGTAAGCTAAAGACAGCATGCTGCAAGGGTTAACATTCAGAATTCAGGGATCTCTGTCTTGTCAAAATCCAATCCGTTATTTATTTACTATGTTTGTTTAACAGCAGGAGTTATCACTGCTCAGACTACAATGTGTGACACACAGTCCAACATGCCACCTCCTCTGTTTGACACCTCACTGCCAATGTACAGTCTCTACAGAGAGCCTGATGTGGGATGGGCAGCTCTCTCTGCTCCGCTGCATTGCTAAATCTAAAAATTCTGATTGTGGCAGAACGGCTGCACCCAGTAATCTAAGAGATACATCGTTGGAGTCAGGATCTCTTTGTCTACATCATGCTGCTCTCAGATGAGTTGGCAAAACTCTGCTGACAAATTTCCTTTAAGACTGCCTAGTCTAAGGTTGCACTGTCTAAGAAATACACAGTATTGATAAGTATGCGTTTTAATATTATACAGTTTAGGTGGTGAAAAAACCAAACAAATTCAGTCCTATTGTATCTGAATATTTATAGGTAAATTGATATTGAATGGTTGGATGGATGTGAGATCCCGTGCAGAGGAACTGCATTGTGAACTGGGTGCGCTTTTGGCTGAGGAGTCATGGAAAGCAGAAAAGAGGGAAACAAATACTAGGCCCTAATCTCCTGTGTGGAAAACTCTGGCACCACAATGGGAAGTCTATTTTATATACAGGATATTATTTCTGCAATAACTGCTTTTTCTCCTATAGAGAAGATCCAGTATTTGCTTGTGGAGTTAATTTGCTTTTTGTTACACCATAAGCACTTTTCATTGTGCGTCATGCATGACTTATAAGAAATGTGACAATGTCTTTAGCTACTTTCATGTAAAGACAATGATGTTTGGTATGTGGGAGTGCTGGAAAAAAAAAGAAAGCAACAATAACCTGACCTCTATACATTGGGCTACAGGTATATAACACCAGGCTGCCGGTATTAGCACTTCACCTGTATACTTTATGACGTTAGTGTAAAGAAAGACACATTTTGATCAATAGCAGAGTATATGTAGCTTAAGTTGTATGTTACAGGTTTTATGTTACCAATTGTTGTGCTTTATATTTGTAGGATTAATATTGTAAGGCTCAGTTCACACAGGCATTTATAGAAAGATCAAATTTGTATGCCAAAAAAACTATAACTTTCCATATGTATTGTGATCCAAATGGCTTTTGTATTTGTGAAGAGGGTGGTCCAGGGGAGTAGGCCGGACCCCGACGTAGACACAGGCGAGGATCTCTCTCTGTTTTGACTCAGTCTCTTCATCTCTAGAGCCCATGTGCCAGTCACCTTCGCAAAGCAAATGGGAAGGGGTGGTTGATGGCGGGGTTCCTGATGGGGTGTGTGAACTTTGCATGTACAAGCCATATCTTTGCATAGGCTGTCGATCAGACCAGCAGTTTCCCGAATGGGATTCATGGACACGGCTTCAGTTTTCTTGTTCAAAAGTCTTTTACTAACATTTATACACAGTTTCCCTTTCACATCCTTACTGTGGGCGCATCACTTGGACATTGTGGGTATGGAACATTTGACTTTAAAGCACACTTATACAGCAGACTACTCTATGGTTCCTGGTTCTACCGCTGGTGTTCCACTGTCCTCTCCCTCACTGACACCATGGTTCCACTAAGTAAAGTCATGGAGTCCCATACAGCCATGGCCACCTTCAATCTTTGGGAACCCGCTCCTGCTAGCTGTTTCTGACCTCCGTTGAACAAGGCTCATCTACTGGGTTTCTCCAGGCTGACCTTGTTGCCCTAGTCTATGTCAGGCCTACAGTATAGCACTACTACCGCTGGACATAGATGCGTGCCAAGTATTGACATGCTGCAGATTATTTTTTACACCAAATCTGCAAGGAAAAAATAAGCAACGTGCACATGACACTTCAGAATTCTCATTGCCTTTGCTGGTATAAGGATACATATGCAGATTTGTGATAAATCTGCACCAACAAATGCATCAAAATGCATAAAAAACATAGTGTGTGTGCACAGCCTTACATTTCCCAGTGAACTTTTTTTCAGCTTTCAAAGCAATGAGAACAACAAAAGCAAAAATGCTACATGTGAATATAGACTAGAGGGCAGGATTTTTTCTCTTTTTTTTTTGTCATTATACAGCACAGAATATTTCTGGACATTTTTTTCCTGTAAAATTCAATTTAGATTATGTTTTGGAGCTTTTATTATCACTCTGTAAAACTGGCGTAATACTCTGACAATATTATTCTCAAAAACCAAATGTGAGTCAGAAATGCATCCATAAAAAGCTGAAAGACAAGGAGCGCAAATGTGGTCTTATCCAAGGGGTGAGAAGAAGTGGAGTATAGGTACTGCTCACCTTGGGCGAGTCACATCCAACTGTTAAAGCATGAAAGCATGGCTGCCGCAGCAATGAAAAGGTTAAATGCCGCATTGCTGTGCATAAAGACAATCCAGGTATAACCAGAGAGTCACTTATTGTGAATGCGTTTTCAGAGAACCCATCTCCTCCACCAGACAAAATCATTTTCTCTATGCTGTTCCCATTCAGTTTCAGCACTTTTCCATCCATTGCAGCATTTTTACAACCCTCCCAGACTGACTTCCAAGATCCTCCTTTAAATTATTTGAGTTTCCCATTGACTTGCATTGGGTTTGTTATTGGATACAAATACACGAATATTAAAAATTATTCGTCTTGAGTAATCCGAACCCGAATATTTTAGCATTTGCCCAGCTCTATTTATTAATAAATAGACTGGCGTTATTGTTCCTCTTGTCAAAACATTGTGTCCTTTATATGGGCCATATGAATTAGATGAGTCAGGGGTGTTGGAACACATTCATAACTGACTGGTAAGACCCAGGTGTGAATTTCTTTTTACATTTGTTAGTAGATCAACATATATATACTGGAATATACAGTATCCAGAGAAATACAAAAATGCTCCACAATTGCTATATAATGAGGAATTCAATTAAATACTAAATCAGGCATGTAAAAAATGGTGACCGGTCTTCTTTAAAGAACAGCAATAATATTAAAAAAATGGGCTACATGGGCAACAATTCATGAGTGATTTTATAAGAGGATCCATGGAGCTACCAGGAAGAATGGCACTGGCTCATGGCAGTGTCAGTATGTCTAGGAGGAAGCATATAGAATAGCAGGGGTAAAATAATAGAGAATACCATTAAGTCAGTTCTATTTATGCTCTGACAGGGTGAAGTAATATTTATACTGTCAACCAAGTTAATGGCAGAGTTGCTCCTTAGTTAAGGAACATTTGCTGTGTGCAGAAGGTTGATTGGTAGCAATGAACAGACCCTTGGATTTTCTGATCACCGGGTTCAGCCAGACTTTAGTTAAAAGTTTGGCTCTGTATCCGGACAATTTGACCCCGGACAACCCCCATATAAATTATACGGGACCCAAAGTTTTTGGCTTTAAAATGGTTATAGTAAGGGATAGGGGGCTGCAAAAGGAAGCAAAGTGTGGGTGTGAGCAGGACAACTGCCCTCCAAACAAATGTGGCTAGGAAATAAATGAAAATTTAAAAAAAAACAGCATGAGGTCCCCCTATTTTTGATAACCATCCAAAGTAAATCACACAACTGCAATCTGCAGCCCTCAGTTGTCTGCTTTAGCTTGGCTGGTTATAAAAAAAAGAGGTATCCCATGACATTTTTTTATATGATTTATTTATAAATAATTTAAAAAAAATGGTGTGTTGTCCCCCTATTTTTGATAACTAGCCAAGGTAAAACAGACAGATGGGGGCTGGTAATATCAGACTGGGAAGGCCCATGGTTATTTAGCCGACAGCCGCCCCGCATCCATTAGATGCACCAATTCTGGCGCTTTGCTCGACTCTTCCCGATTGCCCTGGTGCAACGGCAGTCAGGGTAATATTTTGGGAGTTGATCTCAGCTGTTTAGTGTCAGCTGGAATCAAGCTCAGGGGTTAGTAATGGATAGGCGTCTATCAGACACCCCCATTACTAACCCAGTAAAAAAAAAAACACAGAAAAAGAAATGGTTTATGTTAATAAAACTCCCCCACACTCACTAGTTTACCAATTTATTCATTCATTCCAACTATTATTTTGTAGATCATCTGGGATATATCAACTGTGCAATACACAGCCAAACATGTGAGCATGTAAATATGTAAACTGGCAAATCATCCAAATAATGGATGAGGAGGTCTTTCCACACAAAAGTTGCATAAACTACTGTATTTTGTTCGCCCTCACACAAGTTGTTAGGTTTACCCCTCTGCCAATGTCTCACTATGCCAGGACTCTGTTCATAGCCTTACCAGCATACAATACCTAATGATGTTTCTTGGCTTCTAATCTTCTCTCATATTATTTCATGCCCTGCCAATTACTTCTTTTTGAGGTTATTATAACAATATTTAGTCTAATATATAAAAGTCTGATGTTATTCAGTGCAATTATTCTAACGCAGATCATTTACTGTATAGATAAGGTCAGAGCTCATACTTTTGATATTCACATCAATGTAGATTGGGATGGATCAGAGGATCTCATTAATATAATAAATATATCCATTATTTATGAATATTACTCAATTTCTGGTATCTTCTGCAGCCACTGTATTTCTCGAGTTCTGGAAGAGGAGAAGAGCTGTCCTCACCTATGATTGGGATCTCATAGACTGGGAAGATGAAGAGGTAAAATATTATATGTTATTAATATGTTTAAATGTATGCAATATCTGAAGTTTTACTGTAGAAGGGGTTATAAGTGCCTCTTATCCTCTAAACAAACACTTGTATAGCATATATCCAGAATTTGCCCTAAATGTATAACAGGTGCAGGGAAATCTATTGAATTAAATAGTCAAAGCTGTAGCTAGTAATTGATAACACATAAAAATCACAGATCGCAATCACCCAGAAGGTGAGGGTCCAAAGGATATAACCAGCACATTTCACAAATATATGGCATGTGCTGTGTGGGATGGGAATAATAAATACGAGGCACTCCCAGATAAAGTGAAACGTGATTATTTTATTTCATATTCAGTGCAGTTAAATGTTGCGGCCCAAACATGGCCTTCATCAGTAACGAGCACATGAGGTGAATAGATATATCTAGAGTATCTGGCTCTGGTCACTCTTATCATGGACAATTGTAGACATGCTAGTGAATATGTGTTGGTTATTTGAAGCCTGTCATGAGCAGCTGAGAATCAGATAATAGAGACCAGAAGGGGCTGGGCCTCAGCCAACAAAGCTGGGGGGCTTTTCTTTGGACTTCTTTGTGTGTTTACACTCAGCAATTTAAACAGGTATGTTTTGATCCTCGGCCTTGGACCCGTAATTGTGGAAACTCTGAGCCACTTAGGCTTTTCACTTTGCCCGGTTTAGCCTTTTTGGCATCCGGCAACAGGCATCCCTATTTCTTGCAATTTTGCATGCCTGTTACATATGAATTTAAATCTGGTGACCACAGTTTTCTCCACCATCTCTCTGGACTATTTTTCTATGTAATTTGATGTACTTTGTTTGCAATTTTTATTGCATTTTTTGATACAAAGCATTATTGTTATCATTACCATTTAATAAAAATTGATTCATATTTAAAAAAAACAAAACACTTTTTTCCCTCCTGTTTTATTGACATTTATTCCTGAGTGTAATCATGTGGTGGCTTCATATTGAGTAACACTTCTTGCCCTTTTAGGCCATCCAACTTTATTATGTACCATATGGACTTTTGTTTGCTAAAGCTGATACCAGGAAGCAACATTTTTCTGTTGGCTGAGGCCCCGCCCCTTCTGGTCACATGGGTATGACATCACACAGGTCTTACTAGTGAAAAAGTAAATTGATTTTATAGTACTAATATGCTAATTCTAACAGGGGGAGGGGATAACTATGCACACACCCCTGATATTATCTGATCCTCAGCTACTGTCACTCAAAATGCTGATGATTTTATAAACTTTACTTGCTTGGATTTCAAAACCTAAACATCCGAGCTGATAACTAAATGTATGTAGAATATCAGCCTGATAGTGCCAGTATAGCACTGGCTTTAGGTTATATACGAAAATCCTGGTGATTAGTTCCCTTTAAAAAGTAGCAGGTAAATATATCTTTTGGCCTCGCTCTGTAAATATAATATTTGGTCTTTACAGCCAATAAAAAATGTGCTCCTCAATAAATTTGTGCCTTTAGCGATAAAAAAAAATTAGTGCCATAATAGATTGGATCTAAATAGAAAAGTCCAACAATAGGGAATTTGAATGACAAGAACATGATCATCTATTAGTCTATGAACATGTTGATTATATACAAATTAAAGGCATACATGGACCTCATTGTATTATTCCTGGGCAACAACTAAAAAACATGCAAACAAGAAAAGGAAAGTCTTTAAATTTGCCTATATATTTTCACATCTCTTGGTCTATAATGACTCAAAAGAGCACCAGTATTTATGACAATATTTATAAATTTTATTAAATATCAAAAAAGGTGCAGGGAAATAGGAAATACTAAATACATAAGTAAACAGGACAACCAGCATAGGAGAGAGAAAAAAATTCCACACATCTACCCAGCTATTAAAACCTTCCAAAGCTCAAGTATAACGCTGCCAGAAAAATATATATAATACAATATATATATATATATATATATATATATATATATATATATATATATATATATATATATATATATATATACTAGAAGGTGGCCCGATTCTACGCATCGGGTATTCTAGAATTTACGTATTGTGTAGTTCATGTATGATTTTTGTTATATATATGTGCGGTATGTGCGTATATTTGTGTGTGCAGCGTTGTCTGTGTGTGGGTGTCTGTGTAGGGCAGTTGTTTGTGGTTTCCAGTGTGTGTGTGTGGTGTGTTGTGCAGTGCGCGCGCGCGCGCGTGTGTGTGTGTTGGGGAGAGGTGTGCACTCTCTATCGTGCTCCATCCCTTATGCTGCGCACCCCCCATCGTGCTACATCTCCCATCCTGCGCACTCCCAAACGTGCTCCATCCGCCATGCTGCGCACTCCCAAACGTGCTCCATCCGCCATGCTGCGCACTCCCCATCGTGCTCCATTCCCCATGCTGCGCACTCTCCATCGTGCTCCATCCGCCACGCTGCGCACTCCCCATCGTGCTCCATCTCCCATGCTGCGCACTCCTAAACGTGCTCCATCCGCCATGCTGCGCACTCCCAAATGTGCTCCATCCACCATGCTGCGCACTCCCAAACGTGCTCCATCCGGCATACTCCACACTCCCTATCGTGCTCCATGCCCCATGCAGCGCACTCCCCATCGTGCTCTATCCCCTATGCTGCGCACCCCCCATCGTGCTCCATCATCCATGCTGCGCACTCCCAAACGTGCTCCATCCGCCATGCCGCGCACTCCCAAACGTGCTCCATCCGCCATGCTGCGCACTCCTAAACGTGCTCCATCCGCCATGCTGGGCACTCCTCATCGTGCTCCATCCCCCATGCAGTGCACTCCCTATCGTGCTCCATCCCCTATGCTGCGCACCCCCCATCGTGCTCCATCTCCCATGCTGCGCACTCTCAAACGTGCTCCATCCGCCATGCTGCGCACTCCCAAACGTGGTCCATCCGCCATGCTGCGCACTCCCAAACATGCTCCATCCGCCATATTCCGCACTCGCCATCGTGCTGCATCCGCCATGCTGCGCACTCCCAAACGTGCTCTATCCGCCATGCTGCGCACTCCCAAACGTGCTCCATCCGCCATGCTGCGCACTCCCAAACGTACTCCATCCGCCATGCTGCGCACTCCCAAACGTGCTCCATCCGCCATGCTGCGCATTACCAAACGTGCTCCATCCGCCATGCTGCGCCAGCATCAGCCTCTCTACCCGCATCATCAGCCTCTCTGCCCGCAGCATCAGCCTCTCTCCTCCCAGCATCAGCGTCTCTGTCCCTAGCATCAGGCTCTCACCTTCCAGCCTCCCTCAGCATCAGCCTCCCTTTCCCAGCCTTCCCAAGGATCAGCCTCTCTCCTCCCAGCTTCCTTCCTCCCAGCCTCCCCCTCCCAGCCTCCCTCAGCATCAGCCTTCCTGTCCCAGTCTCCCCCAGCATCAGCCTCTCCAAGCATCAGCCTCTACCAGCATCAGCCTCTGTTCTTCCAGCCTCCTCCAGCATCAGCTTCCCTAAGCATCAGCCTCCCTCGTCCCAGCCTCCCTCAGCATCAGCCTCTCTCCTTCCAGCCTCCCTCAGCATCAGCCTCCTCTCCCCAGCCTTCCATAGGATCAGCCTCTCTCCTCCCAGCCTCCTTCTTCCCAGCTTTCCCATCCCAGCCTCCTTCAGCATCAGCATTTCCCTCTTCCCCATGATCAGCCTCTCTGCTCCCAGCCTCCTCCAGCACGCCCTGCTCCTCTGCCGACACTCACACACCCGATCGCATGCACTCACACACACACCCGATCGCATCCACTCACACACACACCCGATCGCATCTACTCACACACACACCCGATCGCATCCACTCACACACACACCCGATCGCATCCACTCACACACACACCCGATCGCATCCACTCACACACACACCCGATCGCATCCACTCACACACACGCGATCGCATCCACTCACACACACCCGATCGCATCCACTCACACACACCCGATCGCATCCACTCACACACACCCGATCGCATCCACTCACACACACCCGATCGCATCCACTCACACACACAGACACTGACGATATCGCACTTACGCGCTCATACTCACAACATCCGGGGATATCACATGCTTCTGGCCATGTGATCCTCCGTCAGGTCCTGGAAGATCACAACAGCACATTTTCGCCGCCGAGAAGCAAGCGATATCCCAGGATGTCGTGAGTATGTGGATGCGATGTGAGGTGTGTGTGAGGTGTGTATGAGAGTGAGTGTGAGTGTGATCTGATGTGTGTGTATGTTTGTGTGTGTGCGTGTGGACCTTCCGGCGCAGCAGGACCTTGATGGGCTTGTAACCATGCGAGCATGGTTACCAACGTATCCACACCACTCCCACCACTGCCGTGGGAGCGGGGGCCGGGGGAGGGGGAGGGAGTACAGTACTCACCTCCGTGACAGCGCTTGTAACCATGCGAGTATCCACACCACCCCTTTGGGAGCGGGGGCCGGGGGGGGGGGGGGGTTGGGGGGGGATAGGGAGTACCGTACTCACCTCCGTGACAGCCGTGTCAGTTAGAGAAATGCGCGGGGGGAGGGAGGGGGTGGGGCCAGAGCTAACGTGCATTGCGTGAGGGGGGCGGGGCGTGGCGTGGCTGAATTGCCAATGCCTGCAGGGTGCCGGGGCTAGAGGCCAATCTGTGGGGGGGGCGGAGCCTGGGCGAGCGGCTGGCCAATCCGTGTGGGGGCGCAGCCTGGGCGAGCGGCCAATCCGTGTGGGGGGGCGGGGCCATGGCGAGCCCAGCGGCCAATCAGCTTTGTGTCACCGTAAGGACACAATTTTGGAGCATGACAGACAGACAGACAGACAGACAGATAGACAGACAGACAGACAGACAGACAGAATAAGGCAATTATATATATAGATGTGCCCACAGGCAGAGGGCAGTTCACCCACAGGGTAACCCCATAGTGTTCCAAAAAATATTTATAGTAAATGTCTGATGGCCTAACTGGGAGAAAATCCAATGACGTGGTATATTAAGTACAAAAAGCAGCGTATACATAAATAGAGCATACCTAGTAGTTACCAGGGTACAGGAGTAGGTGTGGGGAAGTAGTCTCAACACGTGAAACACGGTCCTCGGGGGACCGTGGATGATGTTGGGGCCATGTTTTAGAAAGCTGAACAATAAATAACTACTTGAATATTTTTTTTCTTTTTGCTCCGATGAGAGGTATAACAGTAGTAAATGAGATTCATATTATTGTCAATTTACTCATATGTAGGTGAAATGATTATTACCAGTCTATATCTTTCCAGGAAGAATTACGTCCACAGTTTGAAGCAAAATATTCCAAATTGGAGCGGGTGAATCCGATCACTGGCAAACCCGAACCCTTCCAGCCCTTCAGTGACAAGCTCAGCCGACTCATGGTGTCTGTATCAGGGATATTCTTCATGGTAACGAATTTTTATATATATAAACCAATCTGACTTTGAAGTTTAGAGCAAGGTTAGCATACATACAGTTTACAATGTGTTTTGTGGGGCAGTGGTCCCAAAGAGAAAAGTGGGATGAAAGGAAATCCTGTCCTCCATTACTTTCTGTGATCTATTTTGGATTTTTCTTAAAAAAAAAAAAAAATTAGGTAGAAATAAGTTGTTACTATATTTAATTTGAATATACAAGAAGGAAAAACTTTTCAAGTTACCCTACAGCTTAAACTGAATGCTTATGTTTACAAAGAATCAATAATACAGGAGCTGGAGAGACAAAATCGGTGAAAATCAGGTCTTACTCGGGTGGAGGTCGGGTGGGAGATGAGATAAGAGGTTGCTCACCTGGGGTGGTTGTGACAGTCACAACCCCTGTAAAGGCATGTAGAAGAGAATCCTGAGCTGCTGCAGTCCCCGTAGCTGAATGTTCAAAGGGAGTAGGAGGTGAAAGGGGTAACCACAATTCTGCCATATGATGTATCAACTGGAAACTTCTTTGGAAAATATGGGGATTTATTTCTAAGAGTTTTCGAGCAATAGCTCCTTCTTCAGGATGAAGACACAGATATACCAGATGTACATCTGTGATTTATCCTGAAGAAAGCAATATCGCAGAGTAAGAAGGTGAAAAAAATCGAACATATGCAGGAGCAATTAACCAGCTGCCAGACACAGACAAATACACAACATAGAAGGCAGAAATGGTTTATTACCATCTCTGCCTTCATGATTGCTGTATAGACATTGATTAGTCACTGTTACAAGATGTGCTGTGAGGGAGCAGGAGCTCCTGGGTCCTAGCAGACCTAGATCAGCTCTGTAGTTCATGCAGGAGGCATTATTCACTCTGTTACTGGGGCTTATATCAGCCCTAGTTAAAGGGGAAGACAACAATATAAACATTTATTCAAATACCACCCAATTGCATTTATGGGTTAATAGGGGCCCAATGTGTTAAATATAGGAAGAAAAAAATGGAAAGAGCACAAGAAAAAAACAATTTAAAATAAAATTAAGAAAGCTATCGCCAATCTGAATCACTGATCCTAGACTACAAGGTTTGTGAGCCCTTGTCTGCCCCCCCCCCCGCTCTGATAAGCAGCTCACAGTTACTATAAAGTGTACATATAGAGCTGTGGTGTGGGTAGGGTTAGCTTTTTGAGCTTTTTTACATCTAAGAATTTTGCTTTTGTCACAACTGATGCACCCAGTAAACTAAGTGATACATCGATGGATTCAGGGTCTTTTTTTCCTATATTATGGTGCTCTCAGATGAGGTAGCAGAAACCTGCTGACTTTATGGCTGCCTACAGTCACCACCAGGGGGAGCTTTGGAATTTACTGTTAATTGTTTGTCAATGAAATTCAATAATAACATTATATGCAGCATGCTCCCTCTAGTGGTGAGTGTAGGTAACCAGAATGGTCTCTGCAGATATCAAAAAGTACCACTTCACTTGCACTATGCTCCCTTAACCTTAGGAATCAATTGTAGACATAGAATTGAGGTCTCAATAATAAAAAAGTGAACAAATATGAAAATGCAAACATTATGGAAAACACTTAAAATATGAGAACACTGTCTGTGGTGGCAGTTCGTGGTTATGAAGACATGTTGAAAGTTGTAGTTTTGCAGCAGCTCTAGAGTCACAGATTAGAGATAAATTATTTAGATAATTCTTGATATGTCTTCATCAGAAAGGGAAACCCTGAGATATCCACATAAAAGGAACCCAAAAAGAACACAATTTAGCTAAAAACTAAATTGTATTTCTCCTAATTGTGTTCATCTACTAAATTGCACATGTCTCCATTCAGATCTCTCTAGTGCTGACGGCAGTCTTTGCAGTGGTCGTATATCGATTGGTTGCAATGGAACAATTTGCATCATTAAACTGGCACTTCATTAAGAAGTATTGGCAGTTTGCAACATCGGGCACCGGAGTCTGCATAAATTTCATGATCATCATGTCCCTTAATGTGGTAAGTAAGGTTCATCAATGGCTGTCTCCATTATGGTAACAATTCTTTGCTCCCCATTTGTGACGGCTGTCTCCCTGTTGTTGGAGACTAGTGACAGCCTTTGGACCGGAGCTTCTCATCTCCACCTGGCTCTCTAAAATTAAATGTGTTTCATTTCTTTTACGACTGAATCTTTTTGCTGTTGTGACGGCCTGGACTAGCCAGGTAGTCACAAATAGGGCCCTGCATTACACGTGTCCCCCATAGGTAACACACAGCCAAACATTTAAACCCTAGTTACCCCCCTCAGGGCTTGATGGACACACCAGGGGGCAGAACCAGACGGTTGGAAGACGCCCACCGAGGAGTTCAGAGAGCCTGAGGCGGGAAAGTAAACAGAACAAGTCTGGAGTTCAAGTTGGAGAGGTATGTGGGCTGGAGCTGTGTGCAGCTCCAGCAGAGGCAAGAAAAACAATTTGAGCAGGTGCCAGGGTAGGAGCGCTGGTACCCCTGGCTGGGAGGCGGTCTCCGTCTGCAGGAGCCGGAAAGACGGATCGGTGGAACCGAGGTGGACCGGGACAGGGTTGTAGCCCGGCGGTACCGACCCGGGGAATCCGGAGCACAAAGGGGGGAACTCAGACCCTGAAACTAGGTCAAGAAGCTACTGGGGGCTAGCTAATTAACTGATTGCGGCCAGGACTAGAGGTCCTGTCCCACCCAAAGTCCAGACTGAAGGCAACAGCCCAACGAGGGGGATAAGCAGCCACCGCCACAGCTCAGAGATCCCACGGGCCAGCATCTGCGGGGAAAGGGCTCCTTAGGCGACCACAAGCCGGGAGCGGACCCCTGAAGTTGCAAGCACAGACAGTCCATCATCCAACACAGGTGTCGGAGAAAGACAGAGACCACCAGCTGGGTGGGGGACCAGACTGCGGCCGGCTGTGGGCACCGATCACCATCACCTTGGTTTACCAGAGACTCGTGTGTTTACTAATAGTGAGTACAACAGCACCCTCCGGTCGCCCATCTCCCTGCACCGCCAAACACCCCCAAGGGGTCCCGGAGCCACCTTCCCTGCTCACGGAGGGGATATCAACTTGCTGCCAAACATCTCCCCTGGGTGCCCCGTAACTGCAGAGGTGGTGTCCACCTTCACCACATCCTGTGGGTGGCGTCACGAACTTAATACGGCTCCGGCCGTACATCTACGTTCCCAAACCACAACCCCCTTTTCAGTTGAAGTGACCACGAGACCCCTGGGTCTGGAGACCCTCGAGCAGCTCAGCTGCTGAGCACGTGCTGTACAGTGTTATCAGCTTTTCCAGCAGTTCCTAGCTGAGAGTTTTTCAGCTGCAATTAATTTGTAGTCATTCAGGTTAAATAGAGGTGTTACCCAGCAATCCCTGCTGAAGATACAAATCCATTTCTATACTGGCCCCCTTCGTGGAAGGAGCTGAGTTGGAGCATTCCAGAAGCCAGGCTTTATACTTTTGTGTTGCTGTTTATCCCCTGTTTGTTTTTTCTACCCTCTTGTCTTATTAATGCAGCAATGGGTTAAATAAACCTCACCTGCCTCTCACTAGTCATGGCATCTATCTTCCCAGGGTCTCAGGGTGCTGCTCGGCAACAGTTGTGGAGCCTGTATAGGGACTAGCTAGGAGAGTAGGGACAGCTAAAGGTGAGGATAGGAGGTGTCCGATCTACCCTCTCATTAGCACCATGGTCCATCATTGTTATTGTTTCCCCGGTGTTCCCAAGTTGCTTGTGGTTTTGTTTTGGTAATTTTTTCATTGTGCGTCAGACTCTTTTTGGTCTGAACGCGCTCACCACGCTTATTGCGTGACACCATATAATCATAAACTTCTATGAGGCTCAGAAATATTCTGATTTCTATAGACAGACATTTCAGCCTGAACTATCCAGTGCACATTATTATAAACGCAGTAATGTGTGCCCTGCGCTCCTCATTATATCACATAACTGGATTCCCTGATGCTGATTACTGAGCGGCTGAGATTGAATTGAATCAGTTCAGTATTTTCCCCATAAAAGCAAATGTTTGTGCTTTAGGCATCAGTGATTCTGTATATGCGCTAACTGTTATAACTAAATTGATATAAAACAACATTTTCTTATCCAGTCTAGTGATTGTATTGTCGGTTCTAATTTCATTACTACACATTGCACAATTTGTTGAGTAGCAGTAGTGATGCCATTGCTAGATGATAAAAGGAAATAGGAAAGTAGCTGTCATGGTCATAATAAGCAGCCTATTGTGCGCTCAATGATGCCATGTGAATGCACGCATAGATTCAACTGCTGTTTCTACATGGTTACTAGAAACCTTCCTGGGTCATGTACAGTTGACAGTGACACACATTTTTGTTAGTGAAGAAACTAACTTCTATGCTATGAATATAGGCAGCTTAAAGGGGGTCTGTCACCACATCTGTCACCTGTACTGTATATTATTATACAGCTCTCTTAGTGCATAAGCAGCAACTGAGATAATAGAAAATTAACTAATGAGAGGAAACAGTACTGAATCATTTACAGTTCAGTACACATGATCCAATACTGTCTCCATACATTACTAAAAGCTATCTTTTCGTGTTTTATACTTTTTACCCTTTTTATGGTTAGGGCTACGGTTTGTCGTAGTGATAGGGCTAGGTCAAGGGATTGGTTTATGATTAGGCTTTGGAATACGGATTGACATGGTGTTAGGGATATGGCTAGGGTTAGTGTTAGGGTAAGGGATTGGTTTAAGGTTAGGCTTAAAGATAGGGAGAGGGATAGTGTTGGTGATATGGCTAAGTTAAGGGTTAGGGCAAGGAATTGGTTTAGGGATACGGATAGAGAAAGTGTTAGGGACATGATAGAGTTACAATTAGGGCTATTGTTGGGGATATGGCTAGGTTAGGGGTACTTCTCACATAGACGTACCTGTGACCTCATCAGCGATCTCGCTGTGTGTGACACTAAGCAGCGACCTGGCCACTGCTTTGAAATCATTGATCGTTACACACTGTTCTGGTTCATTTTTTGCTCGTTTTTCTCCCGCTGTGCAGCACACATCGGTGTGTTTGACGGCGGGAGACCAACGAGCATCGACTCTGTGTAAGCAGCGTACGCTGGTAACCAGGGTAAATATCGGGTAACTAAGCAAAGCGCTTTGCTTTGTAACCCGATCAGTACCCTGGCTACGTGTACAGGGAGCCAGCGCTAAGCGGGTGTCAATCAGGCAGATCTCACCAGTGACCAGCAACCAGCCACCAGCCACAAGCAACTCGTGTAACGATGCTGCGCTTGGTAACCAGGGTAAATATCGGGTAACCAACCCGATATTTACCCTGGTTACCAGCGTACACCGCTTAGCGCTGGCTCCCTGCACACGTAGCCGGAGCCGGAGTACACATCGGGTAATTAATCCGATGTGTACCCTGGCTAGGAGTGCAGGGGGCCAGCGCTAAGCGTGTGCGCTGGTAACCAAGGTAAATATCGGGTAATGGTTACCCGATATTTACCTTAGTTACCAAGTGCAGCATGGCTTCCACAGCGACGAGTGTCGGTATGATCGCTGCTGTGTCTGCTGTGTTTGACAGCTAAGCAACGATCATAACAGCGACTTACAAGGTCGCTGTTATGTCACAGAAAATGGTGACGTAACAGCGACGTCATTGTCGCTATGTGTGAACCCAGCTTTAGGCTTAAGGATCATGTTAGGCAAACATTACAAAATTGACACCCGGAGAGAAACCAGAACAGCCTTGGGTGCGTGTGAAGAAGCACAGGGGAGGAATTGTCAGCAAGGATCTACTTTGGTGGCAGTTTCTCTGAAGCAGGTGAGTGGGAGATAGTTTAGGAGTGAGATAGCTGTAAGGTGGCAGTAGTGTAATTCCACCCACTGCGTATATATGTCGCGGGCGGAGGAGGGGACGCTGCGCTCACCCACTGCTCGGGTCTGGCTACTGCTGCTGCTGCTGGTCGGTGGTGGCTCGAGCGGTGGGCCGGATCCCGGGGACTCGAGCGGCGTTCCTCGCCCGTGAGTGAAAGGGGGTGGTTTGGGTTTAGTGATATTGTCCGTGACACCACCCATGGTTGTGGTGAGGTTGTGACACCACCGCTGCTCTGGACGGGGATCCCTGGAGCGATGACAGGGAGCAGCTTGGATGTTGGTTCTCCCCTCCGTGGGTAGGGGGGTTGGTTGTCCCGGGGCCCGGTGAGGGGTAGGGATGTATAGCAGGCGGGTTACGGGGCCTGGCGAGGTGCAGGGTCGCAGGGGCAGCGCTGTGCCGCACGGCACGGTGGTACTCACTCAGCCAATGATGAATACAAAGTCTCCGGTAAAACAAACGGCTGGATGGACGGGTCCCACAGACGGCTGCGGTGTTTCTCCTCCCGGCAGGTTGATGGTGACTGCCTTTCCCTGCACCTGTGTTTTGTGTATGGTTCCAATGGGTTCCCACCGGTAACCCGCTCCCCAGCTTGGATGGGTGCTGAAGGAGCCCCTTTTGCCCGCAGGCTGTGGCCCTGGGAACTGTAGCCTTGGCGGTGACTGTGTTTCCCTCTGTTTGAGCTGTTGCCTTCAATCGGGACTTGGCTGCTGGGAAACCCCGGAGGTTCCCTTCGCTAATGGATTTGACAATTTCAACGGCGACTCCTAGCCTTGTCGGGGTCCGTAAGCCCTGCCGGATGGTGCTGGCTTCTCTTTGCTCACCGGTCCGTTACTGCCGGGCCACCGCCCGTCCACGGTCCTTACGGTTGGCTCCAATCGGCCTCTCCTGCAGACGGTCACCACCGTCTGCCAACCTTGCTGTACCGTCCGGGCCACACACCCGGACGCTGTCAGTCTGCTCCTTTACCACTTCACTTCCCTAACTGATCTGAAACTCACTGCTCTGTTTTCCCGCCTCCAGGACTGTGAACTCCTCCGTGGGCGGGACCACTCGCCTGGTCCACCCCCTGGTGTGGACATCAGCCCCTGGAGGGAGGCAACAAGGATTTGTGTTTGGCTTCGGTGTGCCTAACCGGGGTGTTGGGTGTGTTGGTGTAGTACATGTGACGTCCTGGCTTGTCCAGGGCGCCACATATATACAGTGGAACCTTCAATTACGAGCATAATTGGTTCCGGGAGTGTGTTCTTAAACCAAGTTATTCTTATATCAAAGCAAATTTTCCCATAGGAAATAACTGAAATGCAGACAATTCGTTCCACAACCAAAAAATATTTACTGTATTTATACAAATTTATTACAGTACACTAATACAAAATACTGTGCAGTACAGTAAAAAAAGGCCGGGGGTCACATGATGGGGATGAGCGGACCATAATAGCGCCACTCAGAGGCACAATTGACTACACAAGGTATTTGAGACAAGCCTTGTTTATGAACTTTACATCGATATGGCCACTTTGCTGTGTAGTCGACCACGCCTTTAAGGCAAATTTTTATAGTCTTTACTGAGTGGATGTGACTCACAGGATACTCTGAACGTTGTCTTTAGGTTGCTCTGCATTATTACCCTGTGAGCAACCCCTTCTTAGCAAAGACCATAAAAGAAGTGGTAAGTAAAAAGTCCCATATCTCTGAAACCATAGGCAGTATTTAAAAAAAATAGATTACTCAGGAGAGCAGAAGGTGCAAAATAATAGTGAAAAATGGCTACTTTAGACTTGTGACAGGTAAATATAAAAGTAAATAATCCACTGCACATAGGCAAAGAGCGCCCGCTTATAAGTCATAGACTATTTATAGAAAAAGAAAACTTACAAGGTCACAAATGCAATGTCTAAATCAATTGAAACCTTGGCAACAGCTCCTGCCTCGGGGTAACACGTTATCTGCGCTGCTCACACCCTGTTTGTAGCAAGTTGACATTTATGAAATTCCTCTGCTTAAGATACAAATCATTTATTACAAAGAAATAGAGAGATGTTTAGGTAGGTAAATATTTTGCATAAGATTATTATTTTTTTATTTCAGGTTTACGAGAAAGTTGCCTATCTTCTTACAAACCTAGGTAAGTACACTGCTGGTAGATGAAAATCAGGGCAGGCCTGTGTTAAATCTATGAAAAAGGATCAAAGATATGACCTAAATAGAGATCAAAGGTTTTTGTAAAATGAGGTTATATACAGGAGAGACCAGAAATTTTGCATTTTTTTAAAAGTGTGATTACTTCTGTCTGATTGTTGTGAAGACATCTTGAGAGATCTTGCTCCATTCAATTTGCAGATCTTCAAACAATATTTCTATGGGTACGGGCTCGAAGTCGTCGCCCTAACTCATCCTGAATGTGCCCTATAGGGTGTATATCAGGTGATTGGCTTGGCCATTGCAAAAGGCAAACATTGGATGTGTGCTTAAGATCATTGTCTTGCTGGAATGTCCAGCCTCTGCCTATTTTGGTTTTACCATGTGGCAGCATTACATTCTCCAGCATATCGTGTAGATGGTAGCATTCATATTTCCATCAATTCTATGCAGAGGGCCAATGGCAGATGCAGAAAAGCAGCCCCAAACCATGTCATTGACACCACCATGTTTCACTGTAGGCGTTTGGTACCTTACATCATTATGTTTTCCAATTGGGCAGTATATATAGAGATTGCCATCACTACCAAACAGACTGATCTTGAATTCATCTGACCGCAACATGTTAGACAAATTTGTCTCTTTCCATTGGCTGTGCTCTTTGACAAACTCAAGTTGGATCTTCTGGTTCTTTGCAAAGATGAACGGCTTCTTTACTGGACCTCGTGCATTCACACCTGTTCATGCCTGTTGTTAGCTGTCACACCACAGTTTGGTGTCTCACTTTTTGTACGAAATCTGTACAGCACTTTTATGGACATCAGATACAGACTTTTTCTTAATACTTTGGTCAACTTTTGAGGAAGCTTTCCATGGTCATCTTCTAGGTTTGTCAGCTGTTCCACTTGACTCTGAGAACAGGTGAATCCCATAGCTCCTCTTTTTGGCTTTTGCCTGCCTTCACTCTTGGAATAATAGGCTTCCTGACATCCTGTGATAAATTTGGCTTTGTCTTTGCCATGTTTTATCTGAAAAACACACTAACAAAAAAAATATATATATTTTTTTTTAGGCAAAATTAGACTATCCATGACAAAATAGGCAAAACGTTTGGCCCAGCAAATGTGGAAAAATAACAAATAAAGGGATAAAACAAAGCTAAACACAATTTTCATCCTTTGAGCTGAGAACCATTTGTCTCTGGTCTACTACAATCACCAGGAAAATGGCATCACAACAACCAGACAGAAGGCATCACACACTTTAAAAAAAAAAGCAAATATTTTGGTCGCTTCTGTACATTAAAGATGCAATAGGACATTTACAATTGCAGATGATCCACTGGCTGCAATAGTTTTTCAGTCATCCCTATATTTATACAATGTGATTGGCAAGTTTGGATGGTGAATTGCCTCTTTGCACAAATCCATATTGATTGTTAAGTAATGTAATGTTTTAACCATATACCTATACAGTCTATTGTGCTATAGTGAAGGTCAAACTTTTTAAATGAGGATCTTCAATACCACAGATCTTCTTATACGTGTGGTCATCGTGAAAGGGTATTATAACCTTTACGTTGACAACCATCTATGGCATATATTATCTGCAGTGTACAGATGGGTGTCTCTGATTTGGATGATATTTCTTTAATTCGAAGACATCCTCTCTTTTTAAAGGGAATCTATCAGCAAGTTTTTGCTACCTCACCTGAGAGCAGTATAATGTAAGCAAAGTGGCCCTGAATGCAATGATGTATCACTTAGATTACTGGCTGCAGTGGTTCTGACACAATCAGGATTTTTAGATTTAACCATCAGCCCCACCCACGCCAGGCTCTGTATCTCCAATGTCTATAGACAGTGAGCTGTTAATCACAGCAGGGAGTATGGCAGGCTATCAGGTATGAGGCAATATAGACCAGGAATGATAATCTCATAGTGCTAAATCAATGTTGCAAGTAAACAACTGCACAGAGCTGATAAGAGATGTATCATTAACATCTGTGTTTTATCCCCTACAGCATGCTGTCTTCAGATTATATTGCTAAAACCTGCTGACAGATTCCCATTAAATCATCTGTAAGAACTAGAGACAGGGAAAACTATGCTGGGGAAAACTTCACTTTTATAAGCCTATATGATGTGAGCTCAGACAAAGGCACAGCATGCTTAGAAGTGGACAAGGTTACAAATTATTCTTCGGGACAAGTCTTCTTCAAGCTGATCCTCTCTCCAGAGCATTAAGCATGGTATTAGCTACCCTTAAAGGATAACTGTTATTTTATATTCTGCACATAAAAATAAATAACTTAGCTATAATATATCTTATTAGAGAAATCTGCTACTTTCACCTCCTGGATTGATCTCTCATTTTCAATTCTGAGTTAAAATCTGTTTTCAGTGAAATTACTGAAATATGAGATGACAATTGGTGCTTTTAAAAGTCTTTGGAAAGTGAGAAGTTGGAAGTAGAGAGAGAAGCTGGAGGTGGAGTGAGGAGCTGAGACAGAGGGAGGAGCTGGAGGAAGAGAGAGAGGGGCTGGAGGAAGAGGGAGGTGCTGGAGGCAGAGAGAGGAGCTAGAGGCAGAGGGAGATGCTGGAGCCAGAAGGAGGGAAATGTAGGCAGAGGGAGGAGCTGGAGGTAGAGGGAGGAGCTGAGACAGAGGGAGGAGCTGAGGGCAGACAGAGGAGCTGGAGGAAGAGAGAGGAGCTGGAGGAAGAGAGAGGAGCTGGAGGAAAGGGAAGATGCTGGAGGCAGAGAGAGGAGCTAGAGGCAGAGGGAGATGCTGGAGCCAGAAGGAGGGAAATGTAGGCAGAGGGAGGAGCTGGAGGTAGAAGAAGAAAATAAAGGCTGAGGGAGGTGCTGGAGCCAGAGGGAGAAGCTAGAGGCAGAGGGAGGTGCTAGACACAGAAGAAGGAAATAAAGGCAGAGGGAGGTGCTAGAGGCAGAGGGAGGAGCTAGAGGCAGAGGGAGGTGCTGGACACAGAAGAAGGAATTAAAGGCTGAGGGAGGTGCTGGAGCCAGAGGGAGAAGCTAGAGGCAGAGGGAGGTGCTGGACACCGAAGAAGGAAATAAAGGCAGAGTGAGGTGCTGGAGCCAGAGGGAGGAGCTAGAGGCAGAGGGAGGTGCTGGGCACAGAAGAAGGAAATAAAGGTAGAGGGAGCAGCTGGAGACAGAGGGAGGAGCTGGAGGCACGGGAAAGAGCTGTAGTCACAGGAAGGTCCTGGAGGCACAGGCAGGAGCTGGAGGCAGAGGAAGGTGCCAGAACCAGAGGGAGGAGCTGGAGGCACAGGAAAGGGCTGGAGACACAGGGAGGCGTTGGAGGCACAGGCAGGAGCTGGAGGCAGAAGAAGGTGCTAGAACCAGAGGGAGGAGCTGGAGGCACAAGAAAGGGCTGGAGACACAGGGAGGCCCTGGAGGTACAGGGAGGAGCTGCAGGAAGAGGGAGGAGCTAGAGGCATGCATAGACATTTTTCTGCAAGTTCTCCTGAAATGTCTTTTCCAGTTCTCCATACAACTTTATGAGCACAAATTTTAGTCTTAGTAATGTGAAACTGTGTATTCACTGAATACAGATTTTACCCAAGAAAGGAGACTTTTGAAAATAAATGATCAGCCCAGGAGGAGAAGGAAGCAAATTTCCCTAATATGATATAAGTTTCTTATTTTTACGTGTTCAACTGATTTCTGAAAAAAAAATTCAATCACAGTTGTTCTTTAAAGACTAGTTTTCATTTTTCTAGGAAATGTAGATGAGCTACAATGTTTTTATTTAAACTTCAAAGGTCTATTGGACCACCAAAGTTGTCAATGTAGTTTGATGACACAAACTTCATTACATTCTATATGAATTTTCCTGAGAAAGTCTATGAAGTGAAAAATTAAATTAATTAAATGGAGAATAAAAATGTGATGAATTTTCTAACAATCAATTTATTCTTGTGCTCACTTTCCAGAACATCCAAGAACGGAGTCCGAATGGGAAAACAGTTTTGCTTTAAAAATGTTTCTCTTCCAGTTTGTCAACTTAAATAGCTCCATATTTTACATTGCTTTCTTCCTTGGCAGGTAAGAATGAGTAAACACTTTCAATATTTATAGTATGTAGATATCAGAGCCTGATAAAAAGATGTAGGGCGTAATGTCCCTTCGTGAGTGCAGGGGACATCTGCGTAAATTCCAGGACAATGTAAAGAGAGAACACTTTTTTCCCAGTGTTCATAAAAAAATTATTTTTTACAATCACGGCCGAAAGTGTTGGCACCCTTGAAATTGTTCCAGAAAGTGAAGTGGTTCTCCAAGAACGTTATTGCAGTTTTTGTTATACAAGTTTATTTCCTATTTCTGTATTGAAACAACACAAAAAAAACACAGAAAAAAATGCAGATTGGACATAATGTCACACAAAAGTTCAAAAATGGGCCTGACAAAATTGTCTTTGAAGGTGACTGTGATTTTTATTATATACCGCATTGTCTTTGAAGGTGACTGTGATTTTTACTAAATTCCGCAATGCTATATATAGCACAAGTGATCAGACAATTGCAGTTACCTAAGGAAACTATTAAAAACAGTGAAAAGTAATAAAAAAATGTTTTAAAAATTATGATAAATAAAAACTAAAAATAAACTATAAAATCACTCCCATTCTGCCCCATTAAAAATAAACATAAGTAAAAAAAAAAACAAAAAAATATACGGTACATATATGGTATCGCTGTATTCAGAAAAGTCAATCTATAAAGATAGAAAAATAATTATCACAATCGGTAAACACTGTAAACATTAAGAATTCTGAACATCAAAATTACTTTTTTTGGAGCTTCAGTACAACAAAAAATGCTGTAACAAGTGATCAAAATGTTATTTCTACCCAAAATCGTGTAAAAAAAAACCTCTGTCTCGCCACACAAAAAATAAGCCATCCCTCAAAACATGATAACATTATGAGTCTTGGAAACCTCACATTTATTTATTTTTTTTCAGATTTCAGATTTTTTTTCACCACTAAAAAAAATGGACATGTTTGATATCATCGTAATTGTACTGATGAGGAGAATTATATTATGAGGTCCTTTTTTCACAAAATGTACACGGTAAAAACAATTTCCAAAAAAACCCTTAGAATTGCGTGTTGGTTTTTTCAATTTCTTCCCATTTGACATTTTTCCCCATTTTACAGTACACTATGTGGTGAAATGAATGGTATCATTTAAAACCACTTCTTGTCCCCCCAGAAAGCAAGCCCTCATAGATCTATGTGGAAAGAAAAATAAAGTTATAGCTCTGGAAAGATGCAGAGGAAAAAACAAAAACACAAATGTGAAAATTGGCTAAGTCGCCAAGGAGTTAAAGAGGTTTTTCAGGACTTGATATACTGTATACAAATGACCGGTCCTTAATCATAAATATCCAACCTGGAGGGGTCGGACACAGGGGATCCCTAACAATCAGCTTTATACAGCTCTAGTTGCGGCCCGATACACAGTCTACAGAGGTGTAGTTGCTCTATATACTGCGCAGTCACCTTTCTCCGTTCCTATTTAAATGAATGGAAACTGCGCTGCAAGACCAAAAAAAAGCTAATCCGTAATGGTGCCAGATGTCAGACCACCCACAATCCTGTTTTGATAACATTGTTAGGTTACATAATCAATATAAGTCCTGGATGGCACCTTTAAAAACTTGCACTAGTTGCAACGGTATTAAAAATCCATCTTGCTGGTTATCTATTAGCTTATGCTGCTGATATCTCCAATTATCAGGTCATAACTTTGTGGGAGCCCGTGAACGTTACATTTTTGCTTGCAGTAGCTGAGCATTTCAATGAAGCACACTTTGTATATCTATGATAGCTAATTGAGGAGGGTATCCCATCAGATGTCTCTTTGGTAAGGTGGGACAGGGCTTGTCCAGTTGGGTCATTCCCTTTAATGGGCACTTGAGTTCATGTGTTTCCTCTTCAGACACTTCTTAGTGATTGAAAAGGTTGCAGCTGAGATGGCATTTGCCCTGTATCCTAGCTTTGTTTTCTGCCCTCCAAGGGACCAATTAATCTATAGCTTTGCACCACTGGTTCATTACATAGTTTGTAAGGCCCCAGTAATACAAATAGACCCCAGCAGAAGAGAAAAGTCCTGAGAAAATATCAATATATCTTCTTATTATATGGCTTGTTACTTTCCCTCTTATGCGAAAAAAAGCTTAGTGTTTCCTGTATAAAGCATTTTTCATGATTTTTGGGCCAATTCTCCAATATGTGTTACATTGGATATCCAGGTTAAAAAATGAAAAACCATGGCTGCTTTCTTCCGAAACAGTTGTCTACCAGTTGTTTGTTCTTGGAGTTCTACTCCATTTATTTTAATAAAGCGGACCCATATTACTGAACAGCAACACGTTTCTGGATGAAAATAGCTATTTTTTAAATTGTACTCTGCAAAAAACCTTTGACAATATGTATTCTTTGAAAAGTTAAGTCCAGCACAGGTTCTAGACACAAAATAAGGGATGGGACCAATCGCCCTCTCCCCTTCGCATGATTTCCATTTGTGATATTTATTCCCTTGATCTTCAGATTATGTACAGAATAGGCTTCTCAGTAAGTTAATCTCTCAACAAAGCAACTATTACATTCGCATTTTCTTTTCAATAATGGTATTTTTTCTTTTGAACTGGTCATTAAATATTATGATTAAATTCCCTCAGGTTTTCTACAATATGGCGTTGCCATCTAATATGGCTGCTCGATATTGTCTTTCAATTGCATTCACAATTAACACAAAGAGAATTATTATCAACCACCCAATATATATATATATATATATATATATATATCTATATATACATACACTCCCTGACAGAAATTGTGTCGCTTATCCATGTTATGTAAATAAAAGCTTATAACCTGACTTTAAATTCATCCATTGGTTTTATAAATTACTCTTTTGAAAGCTGAAACCCTCCCAAATTTGGTTTAGGTGATGAAAATAAAGTTGCTGCAAATGAAATATTGATCATCTAATGAACACAGAAAGGTCTGATTTTGGCAAGACAAAAGTTTTGTCGCCCACAGAAAGTAATGTGAAATTCAAACAAATAATTAACTGCTAATACAAAGAGATGTTGCATAACATTGGTGAATGAAGTTGTGGTGCTATTAGAGCCATATTTAATATTTTGTGTGACTTCCATGAGCTTGAAGGACTGCATCCATGTGGTTCATCAATGATTCATACAATTTATTGATGAAGTCATCAGGAATAGCAAAGAATGCAGTCTTACGTACATGCCTCCCAGAGTTCATCTATATTCTTTGGTTTTGTCTTCCAAGCTTCCTCTTTCATCCTATCCTAAACATGCTCAATCATGTTCATCTCTGGTGACTGGGCTGGACAGTCCTTGAGCACCTTGATCTTTTTTGCCAGAAGGAACGTTGCTGTAGAGATGGATGTATGAGATGGAGCACCATCCTGCTGTAGAATTTGACCCCTTTTATGATTGGGAATGTAAGAGGTAGCTAATACTTCTTGATATTTTAGGCTATTTATGTTGCCTTCCACCTTGCAGATGTTTCGCACACTCCCATACTGAATGTAACCCCAGACCATGATCTTTCCAACACCAAACTTAACTGTTTTTTGGTTGTATTTTGGATCCATACGGGCTCCAGTAGGTCTCCTGCAATATTTGCAGCGGCTGTGGTGTAATTCAATTGAAGATTCATCAGAGAAATCCACCTTCTGCCACTTTTCCAGTGTCCATCTGTTTAGCAGGCTGTGGGACTTTTAATTGCCTTTTGTTTAGTGCTGGCTTCTGGGCACTGATTCGACAATGGAGGCCATTTCGAGACAGGATCCTACAAACAGTTCTAGTTGACACAGGGACGTGAGGTGACCAGGCCTGTTGTAGCTTTGCTGCAGTGGAAGAGGGGCTGGCTTTGGATTTTCTAACCAACAAACGTTTCTCCTGAGCAGTTGTCTTGTAGGTCTGCCGGACCTGGGCTTGTCAAAAACATCTCCAGTCTCTTCAAATCTTTTCTTAATTCTTTGTACTTGACGCTGAGACACATTAAAGGTGCCAGCCACCTCTGCAGTGGATCTGGTTTTCAGCCACTTGATAATCAAGGCTTTGGTCGCAGGGTGGATTTTTGGCATGTTGTCAGAGGTCAAGTTGCAGTTCAAGTAAGGGTATGTGCGCACGTTGCTTTTTACCTGCTTTTTACCTGCTTTTTTGCTTCTTTTTCTTCTGCGCTGTTTAATGCCAAAATGGATGTGTTCTTCTATTCAAGCAAAGTCTATGGGAATTTGGGTTTCTTGTTCACACTATGTTGTTCAAAATGCTGCCTTTTTGTGGCAGAACTTTGGTCAAAAACTCAGCTTTTCAAAGAAGCAACATGTCAATTGTTTTTGCCATTTGGGTTTTGCACTGCAAAGCTGAGTTTTTGACCAAAGTTCTGCCACAAAAAGGCAGCATTTTGAACAACATAGTGTGAACAAGAAACCCAAATTCCCATAGACTTTGCTTGAATAGAAGAACACATCCATTTTGGCATTAAACAGCGCAGAAGAAAAAGCAGCAAAAAAGCAGGTAAAAAGCAGGTAAAAAGCAACGTGCGCACATACCCTAAAGGTCTGGGGTGCTGAGTTTCTTTTTATACACACCCACTAATTAACCTATCAGTAAGTGAGCACAGGTGAGGAGGATGTAAGGTAGGATTGGGTGCAGTATATGACAAGGCAACAAAACTTTTGTCTTGCCAAAAGCTGACCTTTCTGTGTTCATTAAATGATCAATATTTCCGCTTTGCAGCAACTTTATTTTCATAACATAAACCAAATATGGGAGGGTTTTAGCTTTCAAAAGAGTAATTTATGAAACCAATGGATGAATTTAAAGTCAGGTTATAAGGTTTTATTTACATAACATGGATAAATGACAGAACGTCTGCCAGGGAGTTTATGTATATGAATGCAATGGAGAGCTATCCCATGTTAGTATGTTATTGAATATTATACACTTCATGTGTTTTACGAAACTGGGGATTTCCAGCCAGTCTGGTACTTGCTAGGCCTCAAACTAAGTAACGCCTGCAATCTGACAAGTGCAGGGACAATGAGTTCAGCATGGCCGTCGACGGCCACGTATTTTACTAAGTGAAGTGCTGTAAGTGCTACCAACTATTATAGTCTGAGGCTGCAAACTAATTATTGGGATTTCCCACTGAGTTCAAAGAATGTAACAAGTCTTAGAAGATTGTATTGCAAGAAAAAATGAGGGCAAATATTCAAAACCCTGTCTGACCACAACGTGCTAATGTTAGCTCTATTGTCTTCACAAACAGAGCTCCATGAATATAAATATGTATATACTGCATAGAGATCAAACAGGTGTACTGCAGTGAATTTGCCATTTTAAAAAATATTCTTTTCATTGATTTCAGGTTTGCCGGGAGACCTGGAAAATATAACCGACTTTTTCAAAGATGGAGGCTGGAAGAGGTAAATCGGGGACTGTCTTTTGTCTGTTTTTTCCAAATTCTACTCAGTCATTTCTTAATAAAATGTTTTTTTTTCTAGAAAACTTGATAACAACAAATGTTGCAGAAATAATAGATCATATGGGCATGGGCGGCACAGTATCTCAGTGGTTAGCACTGCAGCCTTACAGCGCTGGGTTTCTGGGTTCAAATCCCACTAAGGACAGAATCTTCAAGGGGCATATATGTTCTCACCGTGTTTGTGTGGATTTCCTCCCATACTCCAAAGATATGCAGATAGGGACTGTAAATTGTGAGCCCCATTGGGGACAGTTTTGTCAATGTACAGTGCGTTGCGAAAGCATTTGGCCCCCTTGAATTTTTCCCACATTTCAGGCTTCAAACATAAACGTAAAAATTTTAATGTTATGGTGAAGAATCAACAACAAGTGGGACACAATTGTGAAGTTGAACGAAACTTATTGCTTATTTTAAACTTTTGTAAAAAAGAATAAACTGAAAATTGGAGTGTGCAATATTATTCGTCCCCTTTACTTTCAGTGCAGCAAACTCACTCCAGAAGTTCATTGAGGATCTCTGAATGATCCAATGTTGTCCTATATGACTGATGATGATAAATATAATCCACCTGTGTGTAATCAAGTCTCCGTATCAATGCACCTGCTCTGTGATAGTCTCAGTGTTCTGTTTAAAGCACAGATAGCATCATGAAGACCAAAGAACACAACAGGCAGGTCCGTGATACTGTTGTGGAGACGTTTAAAGCTGGATTTGGTTACAAAAAGATTTCCACAACTTTATACATCCCAAGAAGGACTGTGCAAGCGATCATATTGAATTGGAAGGAGTATCATACCACTGCAAATCTACCAAGACCCGGCCGTCCCTCAAAAATGTCATCTCAAACAAGGAGAAGACTGATCAGAGATGCAGCCAGGAGGCCCATGATCACTCTAGATGAACTTCAGAGATCTACAGCTGAGGTTGGAGAGTCTGTCCATAGGACAACAATCAGTCGTACACTGCACAAATCTGGTCTATATGCAAGAGTGGCAAGAAGAAAGCCATTTCTGAAAGATATTCATAAAAAGTGTCTTTTAAAGTTTGCCACAAGCCACCCGGAGACAAACAAAACATGTGGAAGAAGGTGCTCTGGTCAGATGAAACCAAAATTGAACTTTTTGGGCACAATGCCAAACGATATGTTTGGTGTAAAAGCAACACAGCTCATCACCCTGAACACACCATCCCCACTGTCAAACATGGTGGTGGCAGCATCATGGTTTGGGTCTGCTCTTCTTCAGCAGGGTCAGGGAAGATGGATGGAGCCAAATACAGGACCATTCTTGAAGAAAACCTGTCTGCAAAAATCCTGAGATTGGGACAGAGATTTCTCTTTCAACAAGACAATGATCCAAACACATAAAGCAAAATCTGCAATGGAATGATTCAGAATTAAACATATCCAGATGTCAGAATGGCCAAGTCAAAGTCCAGACCTGAATCCAATCGAGAATCTGTGGAAAGAGCTGAAAACTGCTGTTCACAAATGCTCTCCATCCAACCTCACTCAGCTCGAGCTATTTGCAAAGGAAGAATGGGCAAGAATTTCAGTCTCTAAATGTGCAAAACTGATAGACACATACCCCAAGAGACTGCAGCTGTAATCCCAGCAAAAGGTGGTGCTGCAAAGTATTAGCTTAAAGAGGCCGAATAATATTGCACGTCACAATTTTCAGTTTCTTATTTTTTATAAAAGTTTAAAATAAGCAATACATTTCGTTCACCTTCACAATTGTGTCCCACTTGTTGTTGTTTCTTCACTATAAAATTTAAATTTTTTATCTTTATGTTTGAAGCCTGAAATGTGGGAAAAGGTTGAAAATTTCAAAGGGGCTGATTACTTTAGCAAGGCACTGTATGTAAAGCGCTGTGGAATTAATAATGCTATATAAATGAATAAATATTATTTTTATTACATTCACTTTGGGTTTACCATTTAGTCTTCTTGCACTTTTACTTTGAAAATCTCTAAAATGTAGTCATTGCTCCCATTTAGACATAGTTATATTATTTTATATAAGTCTAGAAAAGATGGGTGACAACCGGAGATGATCGACTCTTCCAATATTTGATTTAATAAAATTGCACAGATTTTACTGGGACATGAAATGTCCCTTAATATATTTGGAGGATTTTCAGACCCCAAAGCATAATAAACGTAAAATGTAGAAAAAAAGAACACAAATAATACCTTCCCACTCCCCGCTCCAGCTGTTCCACTGCTCAGTGTCACGGCAGAAGAGAGAGGCTATACCACCAGTATAGGGTAATACACAGGAAGGGAGAAAGGAATGCCTTATAGCTAGGGTAAGGGGGAAATGGTGACCTCTGACAACAACCTACAGCTGGTCCTTGAGGTCCCTCATTACCCTAGATAGGTTCCTCACCTATGTGCCGAGCTGGATACTTGACCCTTGATATCCCTAGTTCTGGGCCCAAAATGGGGAACGGGTGGGATGAGCTGTTTATCAACCCCACTAAATGCTAAAAGAAGACACAAGGGAACAACATAGAGGTAACCGACTGGAATCACCAGAGCCCTGGTTGATTGCAAAATACAAACACTTATCTGAGCAGCAGCAACCACCGAAGTCTCAAAAGTACCAGAAGACAACCACTCCAGAGCTCAGCAAGGAACAACAAATAAACTGCACCCAAAACACCCCAGGGTGAGGTTAATAAAGGAAGTCGGAAGCTGGCAACTGAGAGGAAAAACTGACAGCTTCCCAGGATCATCGACAGATGCAGAAACAGGGAACTGTTAGATAACAAAACGTGCTGCTAATCTTTGGGATTTTCTAACACTCACTGCCACTGGATTGTCAGACAGCTATGACACCTCCATGACAGGCTGTGACACATCCGTCACACTCAGTGTCCATCGTCTAGTCCTCTGCATCTCTTCTTACCACCACTGCCCAGGGAAACCCTGGACCTCTTCAAACTTGGGTGGAACTTCCAGCCATGACCAGGTGGGACGTCCCTGCACCTGCCCCCTACAAGTTACCATTTCACGGCATATTTAACTGAAAAATTGGTGAAAAAAATTGTTAACAACATTACCAACATTTACAATTCTAAATGTGTAGAGGGAGCCATAATCAGAAAAGGACCTATTGTTCAAATTCATTTTTTGTGTTAGATGTATTTTTTTTATTTGGCGATTTTAATTTTCATAACATAATTTCATAAACAAAAAAGGAGTAATCTTGCAATTTTCACTCTGACCACTGTGGGGTTTTTTTTTTACTCATTTTTCCCATCCTTTCAGAGAAAGTTTTTAGTAGGCTCCTTATTAGAGTTGAGCGCGGTTCGCGGTTCGAGGTTCTCCAGTTCTAGGCTCGAGTGATTTTGGGGGCTGTTCGAGATCGAACTAGAACTCGAGCTTTTTGCAAAAGCTCGATAGTTCTAGATACGTTCGAGAACAGTTCTAGCAGCAAAAAGCAGGGCTTTTTAAAGCTACAGTGTGCAGGAGCCATCGCTGGCAGCCTGCCAGAAGCTGGTAACCAAGATAAACATCGGGTATCCAACCAAAGCGCTTTGGTTAGTAACCCGATGTTTATCCTAGTTACGTGCAGGAAGCCCACACTTCCCCGCTCAGCTCGCTCCGCCCCCTCCTGCCCGCGGCATGTACACACACACACACACACACACACACACATGGTCCCGCTCGGCTTACCTGCGGTGATGAAGTCCCGCCATCCCGACCTCAGCGCTGTCACTGTCCTCCATGGCCGCCGCTTGTCACATCACCTTCTCTCGCTTCCGACCCGAGACTGACTAGCGGTGATGTCACGGGCCTCTCGCGATACTTGGTGTGAAGGCGCCAGTCGTTGAACTCAGTGACAGGGGCTGTCAGTGTGCAGGAGATCAGCGCAGGTAATGTACCTCGCTGACAGCAGCACTTGTCATGCCCTGCAGTGACCTGGGCTGACCCATTGATGTTAGCTCAGGTCACTGCACTGCTCTCCCAGCCAATGGGGAACATCCTGCTCTTCATTGACTGGGACAGTGTGGATCGTCATGGCAACCCCTTGGATTACACCAGACCTGGATTTGTTTTTCATTCTAATAAATTGGTTAAAGAGGGAATGTTTTGGGGAGTGTTTTTTCAAATAAAAATGTGTTTGTCGTCTATTTTTTTTTTATTACTGACTGGGTTGGTGATGTCGGGTATCTGATAGACGCCTGACCTCACCAACCCCAGGGCTTGATGCCAGGTGACATTACACATCTGGTATTAACCCCATATATTACCCCGTTTGCCACCGCACCAGGGCGCGGGATGAGCTGGGGCGAAGCACCAGGATTGGCGCATCTAATGGATGCGCCACTTCTGGGGCGGCTGCGGCCTGCTATTTTTAGGCTGGGGAGAGTCCAATAACCATGGACCTCCCTAGTCTGAGAATATCAGGCCCCAGCTGTCTGCTTTACCTTGGCTGGTGATCCAATTTTGGGGGACCCCTACGTGGTTTTTTTTTTTTAATTATTTATTTAATTTAAAATAACAGCGTGGGGTGCCCTCAGTTTTGGATTACCAGCCAAGGTGAGGTTGCCAGCTGTGGTCTGCAGGCTGCAGCCGTCTGCTTTACCCTAGCTGGCTACAAAACTAGGGGGAACCCTACGTCATTTTTTTTTTCATTTTTTTCGCCAAATACAAAGCTAAGCACCCCTTAGTGCCACATGGAAGGCACCAACGGGTGCTCCACTTTTTCTCCACTTTTTCTCCATTTTTTCTCCACTTTTCCTCCACTTTTTCTCCATTTTTTTCTCCACTTTTTCTCCACTTTTTCTCCACTTTTTCTCCACTTTTTCTCCATTTTTTCTCCACTTTTTCTCCACTTTTTCTCCACTTTTTCTCCACTTTTTCTCCACTTTTTCTCCACTTTTTCTCCACTTTTTCTCCACTTTTTCTCCACTTTTTTTCTCCACTTTTTTTCTCCACTTTTTCTCCACTTTTTCTCCACTTTTTCTCCACTTTTTCTCCACTTTTTCTCCATTTTTTTCTCCATTTTTTCTCCACCTTTTCTCCATGTTTTTCTCCATGTTTTTCTCCACTTTTTCTCCACTTTTTCTCCACTTTTTCTCCATTTTTTTCTCCATTTTTTATCCACTTATTCTCCACTTTTTCTCCATTTTTTTCTCCATTTTTTATCCACTTATTCTCCACTTTTTCTCCATTTTTTTCTCCACTTTTTCTCCACTTTTTCTCCACTTTTTCTCCACTTTTTCTCCATTTTTTTCTCCATTTTTTCTCCATTTTTTCTCTCCACTTTTTCTCCACTTTTTCTCTCCACTTTTTCTCCACTTTTTCTCCACTTTGTCTCCATTTTTTTCTCCATTTTTTCTCCACTTTTTCTCCACTTTTTCTCCACTTTTTCTCCACTTATTCGCCATTTTTTCTCCACTTATTCTCCACTTTTTTTTTTTTACATGCAGATAAGTCCAATCTGACGAAGGCTCAGGCCGAAACGTCATTTGTAACTTGTTTTGGACAAAAACATATATGCTTATGAAAAAAACATTTTTCTTAATACGGACCAATAAAGAGTGATTTTGCATTACTATCCATTGTGACTTACTGACTTAGTCTGGGAGATTTAGAGTGCCGAGGTTACTCACTAATTTTATCTATTATTACCTCTGAGCACCTATATACCAGTGAGCAGAGCTTCCTCTACAGTAGTTCTCCTGATTAGGCATGCCCTTACCTCATGAGCAGGGCATTGCAGCTTTGGTAGCAACCATTACGACATGGACTCTGCTGCTGTGGACCCGAGAAGAGTGAGTGCAGATTCATTGCACCCACACTCCTCACATGAAGGGTCCGCACTCCTAGAAAATGGGGGATACGTTCCCTGAGTGTCTCCCCCCCATATTCTAGACGGTCCAGAGTCGTCGTGGGACCCCTTTATTTTTTTTCTTACAATAAATTGGTGAAAGAGGAAATGTTTTGGGGACTGTTTTTTCAAATAAATTTCTTTTGTCGATTTTTTTTTTTGTTAGTACTGACAGTTTATGATGTTGGGTATCTAATAGACGCCATGACATCACAAACTGCTGGGCTTGATCTCAGGTTACTTTACAGCTAGTATCAACCCGATTTATTACCCTGTTTGCCACTGCACCAGGGCACGGGATGAGCTGGGGTGAAGCGCCAGGATTGGCGCATCTAGTGGATGCGCCACGTCTGGGGTGCCTGCGGCCTGCTATTTTTAGGCTGTGAAGGCCCAATAACTATGGACCTTCCCACCCTGAGAATACCAGACCACAGCTGTCCACTTTACCTTGGCTGGTGATCCAATTTGGGGGGACCCTACTTTTATTGTGTAATTATTAATATTTATAAAATAATTATAAAAAAGAGCCTGAGGGGACCTCCACATTGGATCCCCAACCACGGTAAAGCTGCCAGCTGTGGTTTTCAGGCTACAGCTGTCTGCTTTACCCTAGCTGGCTATCAAAAATGGGGGGACCCAACGTCATTTTTTTTTTTAACTATTTTTTAAATAGAAAAAATTAATGGGCTTCCCTGTATTTTGATTGCCAACCAAGGTAACGGCAGGCAGATGGGGGTGGCAACCCATAGCTGTCTGCTTTATCTGCGCTGAGAATCAAAAATACCGCGGAGCGCTACGTCATTTTTTTAAAGATTTATTTTTACAGCACTGTGATGTCCAGCAATCAAAATACAGGGAAGCCCATTTTGTTTTTAGTTATTTAAATAATTAAAAAAAATATATATGGGCTCCCGCTGCATTTTTTGTATTGCTAGCTAAGGGTAATCCAAGCAGCTACTGGCTGCTAACCCCCACTGCTTGGTGTTACCTTCACTGGCAATGGAAAATCCAGGGAAGCATTTTTTATTTTTTTTGCCAAAAAACTACAAAAAAAGGACGTGAGCTTCGCCATATTTTTGTATGCTAGCCAGGTATAGCAGGCAGGTGCTGGAAGAGTTGGATACAGCGCCAGAATATGGCGCTTCTATGAAAATGCCATTTTCTGAGGCGGCTGCAGACTGCAATTCGCAGCAGTGGGGCCCAGAAAGCTCAGGCCAACCTGTGCTGCGGATTCCAATCCCCAGCTGCCTAGTTGTACCTGGCTGGACACAAAAATGGGGCAAAGCCTACGTCATTTGTTTTCTAATTATTTCATGAAATTCATGAAATAATAAAAAAAGGGCTTCCCTTTATTTTTTGTTCCCAGCCGGGTACAAATAGGCAACTGGGGGTTGGGGGCAGCCGTACCTGCCTGCTGTACCTGGCTAGCATACAAAAATATGGCGAAGCCCACATAATTTTTTCAGGGGGCAAAAAACTTCTGCATACAGTCCTGGATGGAGTATGCTGAGCCTTGTAGTTCTGCAGCTGCTGTCTGTCTGTATGGAGAAGAGCAGACAGCAGCTGCAGAACTACAAGGCTCAGCATACTCCATCCAGGACTGTATGCAGAATTTTTTTGCCCACCAAAAAAATGACGTGGGCTTCACCATATTTTTGTATGCTAGTCAGGTACAGCAGGCAGCCACGGGCTGCCTCCAACCCCCAGTTGCCTATTTGTACCCGGCTGGGAACCAAAAATATAGGGAAGCCCGTTTTTTTTTAATTATTTCACTTATTTCATGAAATAATTAAAAAACAAATGACGTGGGCTTCGCCCCATTTTTGTGTCCAGCCGGGTACAACTAGGCAGCTGGGGATTGGAATCCGCAGCACAGGTTAGCCCGAGGTTTCTGTGCGCCTCTGCTGCGGATTTCAGTCCGCAGCCGTCCCAGAAAATGTTGCTCTCATAGAAGCGCCATCATCTGGTGCTGTATCCAACTCTTCCAACAGCCCTGGAGCCGGGTGGCTTGTTGGGTAATCATGAGTTAATACTGGCTTTGTTTTACTAGCCAATATTAAGCCAGAGATTCTTAATGTCAGGCACGTTTGACCCGGCCATTAAGAATCTCCAATAAAGGGTTAAAAAAAAACACCACACAGAGAAAAAATACTTTAATAGAAATAAATACACAGACACATTAGAGACTCCATCTTTATTACCCCCTGTCAGCCCTCCACGATCCTGCTCTTCTGTCTTCTTTCTTTCTAGTGTAGTAGTAGTGACGATTGTAGTGAGGATGAGGTGCACCAGCCCATCACTTGATGAGCTGGGGAACCTCATCCTCACTACAATCCTCACTAGTGTAGTAGTAGTGACGATTGTAGTGAGGATGAGGTTCACCAGCTCATCACTTGGGGCTGGGGAACCTCATCCTCAGTACAATCCTCACTACAATCGGGAAGCAGCATGCAGCCTTCACTCCGTGAGTGATCAGTGCTGGCTGTCAGCGGTAACAGCGGTAACGCTGACAGACGCGTTACCATAGCAACGGTGCTCTCGGAGCCGCGGTTAGCGGTGACGTCACCGCTAACTGCGTTGCTATGGCAACGGTGATCTCCGTTAATGACCGGCTGTGTCAGCCGGTCCCTAACGGAACGGGGAGTCGACCGTGTGCTAGAGCATGTCGCCGGTACACGGTGATACACATATGTGCACCGTGTACCGGAGAGATGCACTCGCAGGTCCTACATGACGCGTCATAGTCATGTGACCAGTCTGTAGCCAATGAGATAATAGCCACGTGACTGGTCACATGGCTATTTTGACGTCACGATAGGTCCTGCATCTCTGCTGGCAGTGCCGTCACCGGGAGGATTCAGCGATCATCGGATGGAATAGCGGCAGGAGACAGAGTGCAGAAGGGATCGCGAGGACCGGTAAGTGTTATGGCAATGTTTATTAACTGTTTGTGTACATTTATAATGCATTTTTATGTGTTTGTGATTGCCTCCCATTATAGCCTATTGGCTCGAGTTCGGTTCTTCGAACGTTTGACGAACCGAACTCGAACGGGACACCCGTTCGGCGAATCGACCTCGAGCCGAACCGCGACCAGTTCGCTCATCTCTACTCCTTATCATTAGAGGCTTGCAATGACAGGTATTATCTCCATATACTGCTGATAATAAAGGATACCCCATCCACACTAGGTGATGGCATAACTGACTCTGCTCCCTTTCCTTTCACAATGGCCTTTGCACATGCTCATTAGATGCTGCAATACAAAGAAAGGGTCTGGGTCTGACCATTGTGGCTATGTACATGTGTTGTTTCCTGAAACAAATTGAAGTTAGATGCTAATGACAGCCCAATGGTCTGTGTCAAAATTGCAAAATGGCTATTTTTTAGTTTTAATATATAATATGATATGGGAAAAACACCTTGTCAATATCATTTTCTAATGATACATTCTCTTTCATCTTGTACCTTGGAAGCCCTGGTAATGCTCAAAATGGCCACGTGTACCCTAAAACTGCCACTATTAGACTTGGTTTTGCTAGGCCCTATCTGTTTTGTGGTCCTATTCTTGTGACTGTTAGGCAAAATTAAGGCTTTTAGAATATATATGTTACAGTATTAAAATAACAGTCCTATGAAAACTTACACTCAGTCTAATGCCTCGAGCCCCCATTTATTATCTGATATCTTTGTGGGGAGATGTGAAGGTCAAATTTTTCCTTTCAGTAGCTGATCATTCCAATAATACACAGTTTGTATTCATTGTCTAGAGAATGGTTCCATATCTGATAACCATGCAGTATGGTGGGACAGGGTTCGTCCAGTTGGGACAATCTGTTTGGTGATTAAGTGGAGAAAGTTACTGTTGGAGATGGAATTTGGACTGTGTTCTAACTTTCCTTATCCATAAAATAAGTTAATGCATTTTTTTCTGTGTATAAGAGTTTATTTTTATGGTATGGTCCACATATATATGCAATTATTTTGTTTGACCTTTTTTTAGTGTCACCCAAGTGGCTGTCTCATAGATCTCTGCTTACAAATGGGAGTCATCATGGTTTTAAAACAAATGTGGAATAACTTCATGGAACTTGGTTATCCGTAAGTTACATTGCAAAAATTGCATATTTCTTTAAGTGTATATTTCAGATTAGGATTCTCCAATTGTGGCACCCCAGTGGTCACGGGAGCCACAGTAGCGTTGCTCTCCTCACCAAGGGGCGATGCTATGCTTGGAAGCAGTGAGGAGGTCTCCATGCTAAGGATATTTACACACAACACTTCCTAACTCAGGCCAGAAGCAGGAGCTCAAGACCTGGTTTAGGGAGAACTTCCCTGTGCATTCTGATCTGGGGAGGGGTGAGAACACACACAGGAAGAGACAGGAAACACATCAAAACAGCAGAGGCGAGGAACAAGTACGGTCGCTGAAAGAGAGCTGTCTGATTAAGCTTTCTCAGGACCAGGCGCAGCAATCAGGACACCGGGGTCCTCGACTGTTGGGTACTAAAGGCCCATCAGTGAAGCCCGGAGGGCAGGAGATTTCAAGTCCCCTGGCCCACAAGCACACCCTAGGCGAAGTAGCAAGATAGAGCCCAGGACCACTGCTACATAGGTGGTGCCTATTACCAGCTCGCTCTGCCCGCCATAAGGGATAGGGCTAATAATCACAAGAAAGAGGGTCACTGGGTGGCCCTGGCCACAGAGACTCACACAAATAGTGTAACAAAGAAGGCCTCCAACCCACCTGGCAAGGTGAATCCCCTCATTGCTTTCAGGCTGACCGGACCCTTATCTTCTGAAACAGACTCTGGGGCCTGTATTGCGAGCGGGGGCCGCTGCCGCTTCTGGGGCCGCTCGGATCCAGGTTCGCTGCTGCGGTTCGAGTGGTGAACGGACCTGGGCTCGCACGTCCGGCCGTCCTCACAACCGTCGGAAAGGGATATTTACAGGGGATTGATGTGTCGGTGACGCCACCCGTGGATTGCGGTGAGGGATGGTGACACCGCCGCTGCCTGGAGATGGAACGCCCGGGACTGATGGAGCGGGGCAGCAAGATGGGATCCCCTCCACAGGTAGGGGAGGTGTAGTCCTGGGGCCTTCTGGTACACGGGACTAATGGCTGCTGGAGGTGGTGTGCCAAGTTGGACCGGGGATCAATGTACTCACAGTTCAATAATCACACACAAATACAGTGGTAAACCAAGTTGCCAGTGACCGGTCGCCTTTGGTGGGTGTATTCGGGTCCCACACCCGGGTGTAGCAAATAGAGGTCCCTTCCTCCTGCACTCTGTGTTTGTGTCTTCTGTGGGATGACTCCTCATGGAACGGGGAAGTCCACTCCCGGTACCGTGTATGTTTGGGAACTGTGGCCCGCGAAATCTGACCCTTGGGATTTCTCTGGGTTCTGACGGACACCCTATCCCCCGCGCTGGGCTTCCGTTTCGCTTTCTGGGCTTCTGGAGATAAATGCCTGAAACCTCTTCCTCTGCTGGTTAATTAACAAGGGGCATGCAACCTTCCTCGTCCTAGGGTCCAGGCACCCCGTCTGTGCACGGCCTCCGGACCGGATTCCCACTGTCGGCACCTGCAGGCAACAACCCTGCCCCGGTCCACTTAAGGTCACCCGCGACCGGATCTCCGTCGCCTGTGGCCCTGTTTACTGTCTGCCACCTAGCCAGGTAGTCCAGGGACCCCTCCCCCTGACTCCATTTCACTGTCAGTACTCGACTACAGTCGAAACTTGTCTACTCAAAACTGTCATGTTCCCGCCCCTGACACCTCAGGACCCCTAGGTGTGCGTTTTCATCCACCTGATCCTGCCTACTGGTGTGTCCCTCTTGTCATGAGGGGGTGGCTAAGCTTTAATGGCTGTGTGTTGTACCTGGGTGTGGGTTTGTGGTGGTATCAAAGAGGGTGGACTATTTCTGTGACTACCTGGTTTTGCCAGGGCATCACACCTGTATTAACAACTGCCAAGTAAAGGTAAAGTAAACTACTGCCCGCTGTGTTGTCCAGTTATTACTGGTGTCCTCAGTCCTGCACCCCAACACTAAATTACAGAAACTACCACTCCCATCCTGCTGGGGCCTAGCTCTACCTGTGGAGAGCTGCAACACCCGTGCTGCGTCACCATCTGCCCCGGAAGAGAGACTCCCCGCAGCGGCGGCTCCCATATTAGCCGCATACCACAGGTGATTCATGAATAACTACTCCCATCATCCCCATCTTTATTTACACCGCCGGGGTCACAAAACCAGACCAGACCGCTGTGATATCCCAAACCGACACTGGCCCAGTGACGAGTAACCCAGAGACCCCGTGGGCACATCACAATCAAAACAGAGACTGAATTTTGGTCCTTAAAATGTGAAGATGTTTCATTGGCCTTCAAAACCTCTCAGCTTACATAAGTAGCTTAGAATATACTTTGTAAGGCTACAAACACACATCTATTTGATCAGAGTCACAGAACGTCTCCAAGTGCTTTATGTTCATTTAGACCAGAACATATTGATATAAATAATTTTACATTTCTATTAGGCTTCTTCAAAATTGGTGGTCTAGAAGAAAAATCAAGAAAGGGGGACAAGCTATAGAAAGCAAGTTAACATTACCGCAGTGGGAAAAAGACTGGAACCTGCAGCCCATGAATGCTCATGGTTTGATGGAAGAGTACTTAGAAATGGGTAAGTAAGAAAGTAAATCTTAGGATCCTATTTATGCATGATCTTCCATAAGTTGGTACTGAGGTCAATCGTACTGCTCCTACTTCCATGCTATGACTGTCATGTGATTACTGTCATAATTGTGCATCCAGATGAAGAAGTAAGGTGCTTATGAGATAAATAGGACTCTAGGCAGGAAAAATGTCCTCTGATTCCAAAAATATGATGTACAATAGCATAGACTAGAGATCAGCATCCTTTGGTAACAGCTAGACTACTGAATGTTGATAGTTTGGATTAAACAGTCTTTGTCTTAATTAAAAACGTTTTCCCACAAATAACATTTATCATAAAGCTGATAAATGTATATTAGGAAATGTTGGCTGTCTCCATCTCATAGACTTTGAATGATTGATCAACTGTTCTACATGATCTACACCTAATGTACAATATGATCGGTGTTGCTGTGGGTGGGTAATGGTTGTAGAGCCATGACAAGTATTTTAGTGTTGGCAGGTCTATAATTGGACTTTTTAAACATGTTGTTGATCCAGAAATTCTTGCTGTAAAAAGAAGGACTTGGAGGTCCTAACATCTAATGATCTTTTATTTTTTAGTCATTCAGTTTGGATTTACCACAATCTTTGTAGCTGCCTTCCCTTTGGCTCCTCTCCTGGCATTGCTTAACAATATCATTGAAATAAGACTGGATGCTTATAAATTTGTCACACAGTGGAGAAGACCCATGCCTGCTCGAGCGACCGATATAGGTATCTATTTAGATCCATTGGTGTTCATGGGAATGTTCCATAAATTATGCTTGATTGATGGACAAAATGTGACTTTTTTTGATTTCTTTAAGGACAGTCTATGAAAAGGATCTACTGTACTAAACTGAGTCATAGAAAGTTGAATAAAATAATATATTAGTATCCGCAATCTAATATCAATATTTTTCTCACAATCACTGGGATGCGTTAAAGAATTCCAGAATTATTACTTCATAATTGGTCAAAATTGAAAAATTTGGCCTGGTCAGGAAAGTGAAAACTAGCTTGGGGGTGATAGGGTTAAAGTAGTTTTTTCTTCGGAAATGCTGGAGCCAGGCTCTAGCTAATGCAGCCTGTGATTTGGGCAGCATGAATCAGGTGACAGATTCTGATAATATTTATTTTGCCAAACACTAGACCCTTTTGGGTAAATTCATCATGTTGGCATATTCCCAACTATTCAGACACTAGTAAACCCAATCCAGTAAAGGTTACATGGTATGACGCCACCTGGTGTTCAAAGTGTAGGACAATGTGCATGTCCATCTAATGAGTTGAGGGCTTTTGGTCACTCTCCCAAAATCAGTTATGTGCAAATTTAAACCCCGTTTCCAGAGCAGCCAATAGAAATTCAGTACCTTTTTCTGAGAAAGTTATTTCTATTGTAGTAAATGTACATAATTTTAATACAACTTTTAAAACACTTTTTTAGGAATCTGGTATGGGATTTTGGAAGGAATTGGTGTTCTGGCCGTTATCACAAATGCCTTTGTCATTGCAATCACCTCTGATTATATCCCTCGCTTTGTGTACGCCTTCAAGTATGGACCCTGCCAGGAAGAAGGTTACAGACATGAGAAGTAATGCTTAACATCTAATAACTTATATGATACAGTGTAATGCTCCTTATGTTATGTCTTTAATCAAATTTGTTTGTGTTTCAGATGTCTTCGTGGCTACGTAAACAGTAGTTTATCAATATTTGATCTAAGTGAACTTGGTGAAGGACTTACTGGGTATTGCAGGTATATCAAGCCTGATATATTGTTGTCATAATATAGACATTATCAGCTATTATTAAACCTTTCCCAGCCATAATTATTACTTTGCTGCAATCCACATTACATAAATGGGTTAAAGAGGGCGTCCTGTCTCGTGGCAAAAGTCTGCAGTCCACAAATTTCAGAATCCATACAGAGCGCACATCACGGGCTGTCAGGATTTCCCATTGTTGCCAGTGAGAGTTGGCCATACGACTGCAAGTAAGTGATTTGCATACATTCAGTTACATGCCGACTAGATGTGATTGTCTAGTCGGAATATGGCCGGAAGTATGCAAATCACATAATTGCAGTCTCGTGATCACCTGGTCTCTGCAGCAACACGAGAGAATCCTGACTGCATGCAGTATGAGCTTTGTATGGATTCAGAAGTCTGCGGTTATACAAAGCAACTTCAGACGTTTGCCACAAGACTGGACAACCTCTTTAAGTTAGAAGTTGTGTGGATCAAGCTTAAGGCCCCTTTACACACTGAAACTTTCTAGTGATCCCACCAGCGATCCCAACCTGGCCGGGATCGCTACAAAGTCTCTGGTGAGCTGTCAAACAGGCAAACCTGGCCAACGACGCAACAGCGATCTGGACCTGCAGAACGACCTAGCTAGTCATTGGGGACGTTGTAAAGCAGCTTTTTGAAAGGGAAGTCGCTAACGAAGTCGCTGTAAAGTCCCCTTTACACACTAAAACTTTGCTGCACAGCAGGAAACAAAGGACCAAAGAATGGTCCTGAACGATTTGTAGCGATCACAACTTCACAGCAGGGGCCAGGTTGCTGATGTGTTTCACACACTGCAATGTCGCTGGGGAGGTCGCTATAACGTCACAAAACCGGTGACGTTACAGCGATGTCGTTTGCGATGTTGCAGTGTGTAAAGCCACCTTTAGGAGCTGAACTTCCTCCATTTGTAGTTTATGGTCATGCTCTTGTTGCAATGGCTATGGGCAAAGAAAACTCAGTTCCAACTGTTTAACCCCTTAGAAGCCCCAGCCATTACTGACAGAGGACAGGGGAAAAAGTCTCCACTTGTCAAACCAATAAAATGTTCCAAATAATTACCTGCATGATCAAGTCTCCTAATGGGACTAAAATCTTTTAAAGAATGTTGAAAAATGTAAAAAAGAATATCAAACATTAAAAATTGCAAAAAATTATTTTCCTAGTATCTGTACAAAAAACTAAATAATAAAAACAAACATATTATTACAGCCATACATTTCAAGATTATTAAAATATTATGTGGTTTATTCTGAAATATATGCGTCATATATAAAAAAAATAACAGAATTTATATTTGACAATTTTGCTTCAAATTGTAATAGAGATCACGCCACAAAAAGTTATAATAAGTAAAATGCCATTACAAAAGTTCATCAACACAAAACTAAGAATGTCTGTGTCTCAGAACGTGGTTGGTATCGCTGTAGTGACTTACACAAAGAGTTAACACAACATTATTACTGTACAGTAAATGCCATAAAGACGACAACCAAGAAATAATCCTCAAAAATTGTGGAACTCCTGTTTTTCCATTCATCCAATATATTATAAAAATTCAACCAATTACCAATAAGAATGACTTTTTTTTACCTATTAATGTTATTTAAGAGGTTGTCCATTTCCATCGAAAACCGAGAGCATTGATGTGAATAGGTGATTTGTTCTTGAGCCTAATTTGAAAATTTCCATGTAAAAATATCACAATTTCTTACCTGTCCCCAGATACCGGGATTATCGAGCACCTCCTTGGAGCTCAGTTCCTTATGAATTCACCCTGCAGTTCTGGCATGTTTTGGCTGCACGACTAGCTTTTATCATAGTTTTTGAGGTATGTATGTTACGTTTGGAGATAATTTAAATATCGCATTACATGTTCTAATGATTTAATTTTAAAGAAGCCATTATTGGTGTAATGAACCCTAGGCAGATATAGGCCTAAACTCCCCTGCATATCTCCTCTCACCTATTATCCTCTAATCGGAATGACAATGTTTCACTAATAAATTTAAAGGGTACTATATGATGTGCAAACTTTGTACCTAAAATATTACTCTTCATAGGTATAAATATTCAAGCCCTAAGTTTTCTGTCCCCTCTACAAACCCCCTATTGTATGTTTTTGAGAAGTTGCAAAAAGAACATATCATTCTCCATCATTTTCACAGACTTGTTTAGTCACCAACCAATGGTTTTCAATATGGTACAAGATGGATGTTGACAGACATAAACTGAAGGGGTATGTACAGGCTTGGGGCTCAAGTCTGCAGTCACTTTTTGTGATTGCACACTTGTCAATCCTCTCGGCACACAGTGTATGCACTAGGGTGACCGGATCTCATAGGGGGCGGGGGAAATGTTGGAATCTTGCTCGTCTGGACCCCACAAAACGATTCCCCTTTCCAGATATTGAGATAGCCAAAATTTGAGCTCGATCAAACGACGTTAACCTGTGCCGCTCGTTGCTCAAAGTTTGAAAAAAATCCAAATTTTTGGCCAAAAAGCTGACATATGGAGCCATAACTCCAGAACGGTAAATAATAAAAACACGCTTAATATCTCAAAAGAAAGCTAATGTTGTTCTTCAAAATGTATATGTTACACATAGGGTGCATGTAATTTCTATTTCTTTGCCGCTCCATTGGGAGACCCAGACAATTGGGTGTATAGCTTCTGCCTCCGGAGGCCACACAAAGTATTACACTTTAAAAAGTGTAACCCCTCCCCTCTGCCTATACACCCTCCCGTGCATCACGGGCTCCTCAGCTTTATGCTTTGTGTGGAAGGAGGCACACATCCACTCATCATCTCATTTTAGTTATATCGGTTGGAAGAAAAGTGGGCCCACACGGGGCCCCCGGCATGTTCCCTTCTCACCCCACTATGTCGGCGGTGCTGTTAAGGTTGAGGTACCCATTGCGGGTACAAAGGCAGGAGCCTCATGCCGTCTCCTTCACCATCCCTTAGCGGCTCTGGGAGAAGTGGGATCCTGAGCGGTCATCCAGTCACTGGGACCGTGCTCCCTCCGCAGCCCCTGGGGGAATCTGTCGGACAGGAGTTTGTTTATCCTCAGGGACCGGGCCCTGCATCACTAAGGTACTCTGTGCCCCCATGGGGGATGTGCATGGAGCGCCTTCATACCGGACGCTGCAGCAGCTGCTTATTTGTGTCAGCCGGCGGACTTCCGCGCCGACCGCGCCTGTTTGTCAGCCGCGGTATTAAATTTACTCCCCGGCTTCAATTGCGGCCTAGTAGCAAAACTCCCGCCCCCGGGCCTGTCTATCAGGGATAAGGGCGGGACTGCCGACCTGACGTCGGCTGTGAGGGCCAGGGCATCCTGTATGTTCCTCCCCCCCTCACTGATCACTGTGGGGACTCCAGATTCCCGCACTTTTCTAGCGCCGCCCACGGCTCCCCTCCTCCCCTGAGAGCTCCGGCAGCCATTTCTTTGGCATTCTGCCTGTGGAAGATTTCCTGGAAAGAGCTCTGCAACGCTGGGAGACCTAAGGCAGGGAATCTGGAGGACACACACTCCGCTTTTTAGCGGTCGGTAAGCCACACCGGTCACCCGGTGCTGGTCCCCTTAGGGTGCCGGAATAGATACTATATATATTTATATATTTCTGTTCGGTCGGGCTGTATACCCTTCCCATATACCCTCAGTGATCACTCTCCTGGGAGACAACAGCATGTCGTCCACAAGGAGCAAGGGTGCCAAGACACAGGGTTATTTTGCGACCTGTACCTCTTGTGCGGCTAAGTTACCTGCGGGTTCCACCTACCCTCACTGTGAGCAATGCTCAACCCCTGTTTTGCTTCCACAACCGGAGCCTCGGTCACTAGTGGGCCCCTCGGCTCAGGTAGAATCCCTTGCTCCCCCTGTCCAGGCGGCAGGGACAGAGTTTGCAGTTTTTGCTGAAAAACTCTCTGAACACAATCCATGGCTCAGTCTATGGACAAATGGTCTGCCAAGCTGCTTGAAGCTTTGCAGTCCAGACCGGTCCCTACACAGGCCCCGGGCCCTGTTGGATCTTCACCCCCAGGCCCCTCTCTGCCCACGCCGCAGCACGTTCCCAGGGGGGGCCCTAGGTCTCACGTGGAGGACTCCGGCCCGGACCACAGTCCCAGACCGGCTAAGCGGGCACGCTGGGAATCTTCCCCGACTTCTTCACGCTGCTCAGGTTCCCAGCGTGAGGACTCTCTGGAGGACGAGGCGGACGTCGCTGCTCAGGGCTCTGACACTGACGTTGCCCTCAATCTTGATACACCTGAAGGGGACGCCATAGTAAATGATCTTATCTCGTCCATCAACCAGGTGTTAGATATCTCTCCCCCACCGCCACCTGTAGAGGAGTCGACTTCTCAGCAGGAGAAACACCAGTTTCGGTTCCCTAAACGTACACGGAGTGCGTTTTTCGATCACTCTAACTTCAGAGATGCTGTCCAGAAGCCCACAGCGGTTCCGGACAAGCGCTTTACTAAGCGCCTTACTGACACACGTTACCCCTTCCCTTCTGACGTTGTTAAGGGTTGGGCTCAATGTCCCAAGGTGGATCCCCCAGTCTCTAGATTGGCGGCTAGATCTGTGGTATCGGTTGCAGATGGATCATCGCTAAAGGATGCCACTGACAGGCAGATAGAGCTCCTGATGAAATCCATCTATGAAGCCACGGGCGCGTCTTTTGCCCCGGCCTTTGCAGCCGTATGGGCACTACAAGCTATCTCAGCTTGTCTGGCTGAGATTAATGCGGTTATACGTAATTCTGCTCCGCAGGTTACGTCTTTGACTTCCCAGGCGTCAGTTTTTTCTTCCTACGCCATGAACGCAGTTTTAGACTCTGCTAGCCGTACAGCGGTGGCATCTGCTAACTCTGTGGCAGTCCGCAGGGCCATGTGGCTGCGCGAATGGAAGGCAGATTCGGCCTCCAAGAGGTTCTTAACCGGTTTGCCGTTTGCTGGCGACCGATTGTTTGGCGAACGATTGGATGAGATTATTAAGGAATCTAAGGGAAAGGACTCCTCCTTACCCCAGTCCAAACCAAAGAGACCTCAGCAACGACAGATACAATCGAGGTTTCGGTCCTTTCGTCCCTCCGCCAAGCCCCAATCCTCTTCGTCCAGCAGGCCGGAGAAAGGCCAGAGGAACTCCTATGCGTGGCGGGCTAAGTCACGCCCCCAAAAGGCCGCAGGAGGCACTGCTTCCAAGGCGGCCTCCTCATGACTCTCGGCATCCCTGAACCGCATCCTCGGTCGGTGGCAGGCTCTCCCGCTTTTGCGACGCCTGGTGGCCACATGTTCAAGACCGATGGGTGAGAGACATTCTGTCTCACGGTTACAGGATAGAGTTCAGCTCTCGTCCTCCGACTCGTTTCTTCAGAACATCTCCGCGCTTCGCCATCAGGGACGAACACCTTCAGTTCGTGGCATTGCCTTTCGGCCTGGCGACAGCCCCACGGGTGTTCACCAAGGTCATGGCATCTGTTGTGGCGGTCCTACACTCTCAGGGACACTCGGTGATTCCCTACTTAGACGATCTTCTGGTCAGGGCACCCTCTCAGTTGGCGTGTCAAAACAGCCTTTCCGTCGCTCTGGCGACTCTCCAGCAGTTCGGATGGATCATCAACTTTCCAAAATCCAAGTTGACACCGACCCAATCACTGACGTACCTTGGGATGGAGTTTCATACTCAGTCAGCGGTGGTCATGCTACCGCTGGACAAACAGCTTTCTCTGCAGGCAGGGGTGCAATCTCTTCTTCGGGGTCAGTCACACCCCTTGAGGCGCCTCATGCACTTCCTGGGGAAGATGGTGGCAGCGATGGAGGCAGTGCCCTTCGCACAATTCCATCTGTGGCCACTCCAGTGGGACATTCTCCGACAATGGGACAGGAGGTCGACCTCACTCGACAGGAACATCTCTTTCCCTTGCAACCAAGACGTCACTTCAGTGGTGGCTCCTTCCCAACTCTCTGTCGCAGGGGAAATCCTTCCTACCCCCCACCTGGGCTGTGGTCACGACGGACGCGAGCCTTTCAGGGTGGGGGGTGGTTTTTCTCCACCACAGGGCTCAGGGAACCTGGACTCCGGTAGAGTCCTCCCTTCAGATCAATGTTCTGGAGATAAGAGCAGTGTATCTAGCCCTATTGGCCTTTCATTGGTGGCTGGAGGGCAGGCAGATCCGAATCCAGTCGGACAACGCCACGGCCGTCGCGTACATCAACCACCAAGGCGGCACTCGCAGTCGTCAAGCCTTCCAGGAAGTCCGACAAATTCTGCAGTGGGTGGAAGCCACAGCTTCCACCATCTCCGCAGTTCACATCCCGGGCGTAGAAAACTGGGAAGCAGATTTTCTCAGCCGACAGGGCATGGACGCGGGGGAATGGTCTCTTCACCCAGACGTGTTTCGAGAGATCTGTCGCCGCTGGGGAACGCCGGACGTCGATCTCATGGCGTCACGGCACAACAACAAAGTCCCGGCATTCATGGCCCGGTCTCAAGATCACAGAGCTCTGGCGGCGGACGCATTAGTTCAGGATTGGTCGCAGTTTCGACTTCCCTATCTGTTTCCTCCTCTGGCGATGCTCCCCAGAGTGCTGCGCAAAATCAGGTCCGACTGTCGTCACGCCATTCTCGTCGCTCCAGATTGGCCGAGGCGGTCGTGGTACCCGGATCTGTGGCATCTCACGGTGGGTCAACCGTGGACGCTCCCAGACCACCCAGACTTGCTGTCTCAGGGCCGTTTTTCCATCTGAATTCTGCGGCCCTCAACCTGACTGTGTGGCCATTGAGTCCTGGCTCCTAGCGTCCTCAGGGTTATCTCAAGATGTCATTGCCACTATGAGACAGGCCAGGAAACCAACGTCCGCCAAGATCTATCACAGGTCTTGGAGGATCTTCTTATCCTGGTGCTCTGACAAGGGTTTTACTCCCTGGCCCTTTGCCTTACCCACTTTTCTTTCATTCCTTCAATCCGGAATGGACAAGGGTTTGTCTCTCGGCTCTCTCAAGGGACAAGTATCGGCGCTTTCCGTATTTTTTCAAAAGCGTCTAGCCAGGCTTCCGCAGGTCCGCACGTTCCTGCAGGGAGTTTGCCACATAGTCCCACCTTACAAGCGTCCGCTGGAACCCTGGGACCTCAACAGGGTGCTAACGGCTCTTCAGAAACCACCTTTCGAGCCGCTGCGGGAGGTCTCTTTATCACGTCTTTCGCAGAAGGTGGCTTTTCTAGTGGCAGTTACATCGCTCTGTAGAGTGTCGGAGCTGGCAGCGCTGTCATGCAAAGCCCCCTTCCTGGTTTTTCACCAGGATAAGGTGGTTCTGCGTCCTGTCCCGGAATTTCTCCCTAAGGTGGTATCCCCGTTTCATCTCAATCAGGATATCTCCTTACCTTCATTTTGCCCTAATCCAATTCACCAATGTGAAAAGGATTTGCACTCGTTAGATTTAGTGAGAGCACTCCGGCTCTACGTGTCTCGCAAGGCGCCCCTGCGCCATTCAGATGCGCTCTTTGTCCTTGTCGCTGGCCAGCGTAAGGGTTCGCAGGCTTCCAAGTCAACCTTGGCTCGATGGATCAAGGAACCGATTCTTGAATCCTACCGTTCTTCTGGGCTTCCACCTCCTTCAGGGTTGAAAGCCCATTCTACCAGAGCCGTGGGTGCGTCCTGGGCACTGCGGCACCGGGCTATGGCTCAGCAGGTGTGTCAGGAAGCTACCTGGTCTAGTCTGCACACTTTCACGAAACACTATCAGGTGCATACCTATGCTTCGGCAGACGCCAGTCTAGGTAGGCGAGTCCTTCAGGCGGCTGTTGCCCACCTGTAAGAGGGGGTCGTTTTTCGGCTCTTTTTATCGTGGTATTCTTTTACCCACCCAGGGACTGCTTTTGGACGTCCCAATTGTCTGGGTCTCCCAATGGAGCGACAAAGAAGAAGGGAATTTTGTTTACTTACCGTAAATTCCTTTTCTTCTAGCTCCTATTGGGAGACCCAGCACCCGCCCTTGTTCCCTTCGGGCTGTTGTTCTTTTGTGTACACATGTTGTTCATGTTGAATTGTTCTTTTGGTTCATGGTTTTCAGTTCTCCGAACATCCTTCGGATTGAATTTACCTTAGACCAATTTATAAGTTTCCTCCTTCCTGCTTTTGCACCAAAACTGAGGAGCCCGTGATGCACGGGAGGGTGTATAGGCAGAGGGGAGGGGTTACACTTTTTAAAGTGTAATACTTTGTGTGGCCTCCGGAGGCAGAAGTATACACCCAATTGTCTGGGTCTCCCAATAGGAGCTAGAAGAAAAGGAATTTACGGTAAGTAAACAAAATTCCCTTCTTTAGGGATGGTTCTATTTTAGGGATGGAAGATTCCTCACTGCGTGGCCCAAGATAGACAAAGGAAAATACGACACAGGTATCAGTGACAATATAATACAAAAGCAGCTAACTCCAGAAGTAATTGCAGATGTTACTGCTGAATTCGAGACCAAATTAACTGAGAGCCACCCCAGAGATGACTACAAGGAGCTGTTGCAGTTGGTTCTCCCATTTGTTGGATCGCTAGACGGCAATGTTGTGGGTTTTAGAACTCCAGGAGCCATTCATCACGCTAGGTGGATGGCAAAGGCTATTTACTGCTTAAAAATGTTCATTTTTCATCGTCAATTTAAGATGTCTAAAGAAGAAGAAAGTTCTGTGCGTGCCATTTCTGTTTTCATAGTTAAAATTTATTGTAAAGCTTGGTTCAATGCTCCAAAAGCTCATCTTGCGCCAAAGCAAGATTTAGGTATTTTGCATAGTCTGTTAGACTATAAAGAATGTGACAACAACATTGCAGAAATAGCCCTGACAAAATTTTCGAACCATTTGTGGTATTTGAATGCAGAGTTGGTGGGATTATCGTTTTTTGATACCACCATTACAGACGATGAAAAGTTGTTAATGGCTAATAAATTGCTCAGTAGCACAGATGAACCATCAGAGCACGCTAGGGTTGTAAATCCAAAAGTTAGGAAAGAAAAATTAAAAGAGGTAGTTGATTGAGGATTGGTAAATTTACTTACCCAAGAAACATTTACATTCTTTGACCGATTTAATATAAAAACAGATTTCCTAAGACAAAATCCAAACACCTGGCCTCAAAATAATGACTTCCAAGAAGGATTGAAAATTGTCAAAACATTAAAAGTAGTTAATGATATGGCTGAGCGAGGTGTTAAATTAATAACCAACTTTAACGACCTTCTGACAAAAGATGAAGAACAAAAGCAATATGTCCTGCAAGTTGTAGGCAAATGCCAAGCATTATATTCTGACGTTTCAAAAACTACTTTAACAAAAGCTCTAGAATAGATTAGATAACTATGTAAAATTAGCAACTCATGTAGGTACTACATCTGTATCTTTTCTGTGTCTGTTTTGTATGTATTATATACCTCATTTTTATATTTTAAAATAAAAAATGTCATTAGACTTATCAGTATTACTTGTTTTTTTGGTATATTTCTACTTTAAACTCAAAAATATACCAAAAAACCCCAAAATTTATCACTTAATAACAAAATATACGAAGTTTTCTCCTAGTGGTACCAGGTCACGTTCTTGGGGCTAAAAGCTGTTGTAACTCAGTTTGACTTAAAATAGCAACAATTATGTATAAAATATTAATTTTGAAGAACAACATTAGCTTTCTTTTGAGATATTAAGCGTGTTTTTATTATTTACCGTTCTGGAGTTATGGCTCCATATGTCAGCTTTTTGGCCAAAAATTTGGATTTTTTTCAAACTTTGAGCGACGAGCGGCACGGGTTAACGTCATTTGATCAAGCTCAAATTTTGGCTCTCTCAATATCGGAAAGGGGAATCGTTTTGTGGAGTCCAAACGGACAAAATTCTGACATCGATTTTTTGCGGTCACCCTAGTACACACTGTTAGGTTTCTCCGGTGTTGGCAATGGGAGTCAGTGCTTATGTGACTGCAATAAGTGATTTCAATACTTCCAGCTACATCCCGACTGTCCGGCCTCACTCAATACACGTCTAGTCGGAATGTGACTGCATGTATACAAATCACATTTTTGCAGTACCGCTCCAACCAGCTCCCAATTTTGGCACCAGAGCATCCTGACAGTGCGCATAGAGTGACTGTTGGCTTTAACTGACACCTGGACAGTTAGGCCTGGGAGATTTTTCCTTTTTTTCCTCCCATTCTTCCAAGAGCCATACATTTTTAATTTTCCGTCAATATAGCCATATGAAAGCTTGTTTTTTGCGGGACGAGTTGTACTTTTGAATGACACCATTCATTTTGCCCCATATTGTACTGGAAAACAGGAAAAAAATTCTGAGTGCGGTGAAACTGCCAAAACAAAATACAATTGTATGATTGTTATTGGGGTTTTTTATTTACTATGATCACTAGTTGGTAAAACTGACCAGGCATTATGATTCCCCAGGTCATTATGAGTTTTAGATACCAAACATGGATAGTTTTACTTTTATCTAAGTGGTAAAAAATTCTAAAGTTTGTCAAAAAAAGAATTGCGCTTTTGTTGCCATTTTCCAAGAACTGTATCGTTCTATTTTTTGGGGGATTGGGAACTCAGTGATGGCTTATTTTTTGCATCTTGAGCTGCCATTTTTATTCATTCCATTTTTTTGTAGATGTGATATTTTGATCGCCTGTGATTGCATTTTAAATCTGTGGTGACCAAAAAACGTAATTAAGCGTTTTGGATTTTTTTATTTCCACGCTGCGTACCGATCAGATTAATTCATTTTATATTTTGATACATCGGGCATTTCTGATTCAAATATGTATTTTCTATTATTTTTTTATTTTTAATGCGGCAAAAAGGGGGTGAATTGAATGTTTAGGTTGTTTTCTTATCAGATTTTTTTAAACTTTTTTTTTACTTTTTTTTTTATTGATTTTACTAGTCTTTTTAGGGGACTTTATGCCTGTACTATCCGATTGCTTCTGCTGTTCAGAGCAATGCCCTGGTTAGGAGAGATGCTGTATTACTGTGAATGCCAGCGCTCTGCTTGCATTCACAGGAAACACGTCATGGCAGTGACAGGGTTCAACACCTGACCTCATGCTACCTTGCAACCCAAAGGCAGCAGGGAAAATTGCAATCCCCACTTGAGCATGTTAGAACATGTTGTCAAAGTTTGACAGTGCCATCTAAGGGGTTAACAGGCACGAGTGGATCAGAGATCCATCCGTGCCTGTTACCTGCACGTCTGCTGATCAGAGTAGCAGACATGTGACGGGAACATTAAAGGGAGAGGTAAGTCCTTGGTCATGAAGTTGGTAATACTACAGCCCTATGGATGATAGTATAAGCAAGCAGTTATACAGAAAAAATGATCTACTATATAAAGCTGTGTGTGTGTGTGTGTGTGTGTGTGTGTGTGTGTGTGTGTGCGTCCGCTAAAGGAATCCGTACCATCATATTTACAATCACAAAATTTTGCACAGATGCCTCATTTGATTCAGAGAAGGTCATAGAGTATATTTGAGGGGAAAATATAACCCCGCGCTTTTGATTTTGATTGGTTGCTAAAGGCAACAAAGGACATTCTAAATATAAAGGCAGAGTCACTCTTGCGTAAGACTCACACAAGCATTGCACTCAGCCCCATTTAAGACAATGCTGCAGCTCAGATCTGCAAGTTTTTCTTCAGCCCTAAACGGATTGATTAAAAAAATCACAGCATGCTGTGATTGTCTGCGAGAACCATGTCACTCACACCCATACAAGTTTATGGGTGCGAGAAAAATATTAGGCTATGTGAACACACTGCGTTTTTAAAAAACGCATGAAAAAACGCATGGTTTTTACCGCGTTTTGGTGCGTTTTTGGCTGCGTTTTGCTGCGTTTTTGCTTACTGCGTTTTTCTGCTTTTTTTTGTCAGTGAACATTGCCATTAAAGATTGTTGAAAAAAAAAGGTCTGATGTCATTTCCTTTTTCCATATGTTCTTCATTCTCCACTAGTGTATGCAGGAGAGCAGACAGCTGCAGTACTACAAGTCTCAGCATGCTCCATCCAGGACTGTATGCTGGAGGGAGAGTCAGGGGGAGCAGACCTACAAGGCTCAGCATACTCCATCCACTAGTGAATGCAGGAGAGCAGACAGCAGCTGCAGAACTACAAGGCTCAGCATCCTCCATCCAATAGTGTATGCAGGAGAGCAGACAGCAGCTGTCGAACTACAAGGCTCAGCATCCTCCTTCCAGGACTGTATGCAGGATTTCTTTGCTCCCCAAACAAAAAAAATGATGTGGGCTTCGCCATATTTTTGTATGCTAGCCAGGTACAGCAGGCAGGTACGTGCTGCCCCCAACCCCAGCTGCCTATTTGTACCCGGCTGGAATCCAAAAATATAGGGAAGCCTTTTTTTTTTTTATTTCATGAATTTCATGAAATAATTAAAAACAAAAATGACGTGGGCTTCGCCCAATTTTTGAGTCCAGCCAGGTACAACTAGGCAGCTGGGGATTGGAATCCACAGTGCAGGGTGCCCATGCTTTCTGGGCACCCCCACTGTAAATTGCAGTCCGCAGCCACCCCAGAAAATGGCGCTTCCATAGAAGCACCATCTTCTGGCGCTGTATCCAACTCTTCCAGCTGCCCTGGTGACGGGTAGCTCGCTGGGTAATAATGGGTAATAATGGGGTTAGAGCTAGCTGTATATTATCAGCTGGCCCTAAGCCCGAAATTCATGGTGTCACGCCAATATTAGACATGGCCACCATGAATTTCTAGTAAAGATAAAAAAAACACAACACACAGAAAAATATTTTTATTAGAAATAAAACACAACACAATTAGTGACTCCATCTTTATTGAAATAAAGAACCCCCCTCCGCCGTCCAATCCGGATCCAAAATCATCTGATCGGTTTGCTGGAAGGCAAAGCAATCAGATGATGTGTCAGATTCTAGGATGTGAATCACATCACACATCAGCTTATTGTATAAAAGCCGTTTATACAATCAGATGATGCATCAGTGCAAAAAAAAAAAAATACTCACTTATGTGCTGATTACCGGCAGGTCCTGGAGCGGAGTTTGATCCCGTCCGATCACTGCAGGAGCTGCCGGTAATCAGGGATGAAGTCTCCTGACGGCATCTGCTGACAGGTTAAGCCGGCCTGGCGCCGGCGTCACCGCAAGACTTATGATCAGCTGATGCGTCAGGTGACCGCATCAGATGATCAGCGCCAGGTCTTGCAGCTATTGGAGGTGTCCCGGCCGTCTGCACACAGCCGGAGTGGCGGAGAGGAGCTGGGAGCGGACATGGCACCGGGAGTCTGCAGACAGGTGAGTATGACATTTTTTTTTCTACTCTTCACTTTTGTTTTTGCAGCTGCCGCCACCTCCCGTCCAGACATGGCGCCGCACGGGAGCTGACATGCACAGGACTGGAGGTGGATGCAGCGGTGATGGTACCGGGAGGATTCACGCTTCTGTGTTTACTGACAGAAGGAATCCTCTTCCTGTACATGTCACTTTACTGCCCACACCTTGCGTTTGTAGCTGGTTTTAGTCATAGAAATGCACTAAAACGCAGCTATATTTGCAATTTGCTGTTTTCATTGCGTTTTTGAACATCTCATTGAACTCAATGGGTGAAAAACACAGTGAAAAATGCAAAAATAATTGACTTGCTGCATTTTTTGGGCACCACAAAAACGCAGCTAAAAAAAACACTGTGTGCAGACAGCAAAAATGAAAACTCATAGACTTTGCTGGGGAGGCAAAGTCATGCAGTTTTCTGAGCAAAAACGCACCCGAAAAACATGCGAAAACGCTGCAAAAAATGCACTGTGTGAACTTACCCTAAGATTGCACTCGAATCTCATTGAAGTGCAGTGTGATATACGCACAGGCTGACAATGGAGGAGATAGGGAGATTAATCCTTCCCCCTCCTCCGCAGCTGTGATGCGATCTCACGATCGGATCACAGTTGCATGACACTCGGACTATGCTCATAGCAGAGCCTGTGTCGAGGGTCATTAGCATATTGCATCCGAAGCACTCACATCAGAAGCGATATGCAAGTGTGACTCTGCCCCAAGACAGTTTATGTGTCAGCTAATATGATTTTGGTTGAGAGCCAGTTAGAGAGACAGAGTCAGGGAGAGGCAGAGCCAGAGACAGTCAAAGTCAGAGACAGAGTCAGACAGAGAGACAGATGCAGAGAGACACAGACAGAGAGACACGGACAGACAGAGACAGATAGAGAGAGAGAAAGACGAACAGACAGAGAGAGATAGACAGAGAAGCAGACAGACAGTGACACAGACAGAGTCATGCAGACAGACACAGACAGACAGAGGGAGACAGGCAGAAAGACACAGACAGAGACAGACAGTGACAAACAGAGATAGACAGACGGAGAGAGACAGACATAGACATAAAGACAAACACAGAGAGACAGACAGATAGAGAGGGAGCCAGACAGAGAGACACAGACAGAGACAGACAAACACAGACATACAGAGACAGAAAGAGATAGACACAGAGAGAGACAGACAGAGACACAGACAGAGAGAAAGACAGTCATAGATAGAGGGGGAGACAGAGAGACACAGAGAGACAAAGAGACACAGACAAAAATAGACAGAGAGACACAAATATACAAAGAGGGAGACAGACAGAGAGACAGACAGAAAGAGAGACAGAGAGAGACAGACAGAGAGACTCAGGCAGACAAAAAGAAAGACGGACAAAGACACAGAGAGAAAGAGAGACAAACAGACACACAGACGGAGAGACAGACAGAAAGAGACATAGACAAAGAGAGACATACAGACAAAAAAAACCAGAAAGACAGTTAGAGAGACAGAGACGGACAGAGACGGAGTGAGAGACAGAAACACAGAGAGAGAAAGAGAGACAGAGAAAGAGACAGAGAGAGAAAGAGAGACAGAGAGAGACAGAAAGAGGTGAACAGACAGAGAGAGGTGGAGAGACAGAGAGGTGGACAGAGGAGAGACAGGGAGAGAGAGACAGAAAGACAGTCAGAGAGACAGAGACGGACAGACAGGCAGACAGGGAGCGAGAGACAGAAACACACAGAGAGAGAAAGAAAGAGACAGAGAGAGACAGAGAGAGAGAAAGAGAGAGACAGAGAGAGGTGGACAGACAGAGAGAGACGGACAGAGGAAAGACAGGGAGAGAGAGACAGAAAGGTAGAGACAGAGAGGGAGACAGACCGAGAGGGAGAGTGGACGAGAGACAGAGACACTTAGTTACTATCCCGGGCAACATCGGGAAGTACAGCAGCTAGTGCTTTTAATAACTTTAGTACTCAAAGCATTGAGAACAATATATATCAAGCAATAACCATTTTATAACACCATATTATATCAATATTAACCACAGATCACTACGACACTCTGGGCCAGCAAGGACACTATGGAAGTACTTTCACTAACCCCTTAGCTATTCTATGTAAACATTTGTAGTATATGTATAAACTGGAAACACATATATAACATAGGGTGGAAGGAAAGGAGGGGAATTCTGTTATCTTTGTATTGAGACAAGTTGAAAGTTTAGGTTTTGTCCCAATATTGTGATAATGTAAACTAATCTGAAATTAGATTTTCCAATCATTCTTATTTCACAATACACACTTAATATTATTGGCATTTTTTTTCCGCAGCACCTTGTGTTTGGAATAAAATCCTTTATTGCTTACCTCATCCCTGATATGCCAAAAGATCTGTGTGACCGAATGAGGCGAGAAAAGTATCTGGTCCAGGAGATGATGTACGAAGCTGAACTGGAGCATCTACAACGAGAACGAAAAAAGAACGGAAAACAATATAACCATGAATGGCCTTAAGTGACACTATAAGAATAAGAAAAAACACTTTGCACTTACAAAAAAGCAACCAAGATTTTTTAAAAAAAAAGGGGTATAATCTAAGAAATCTGCATTTTATTATTCACTTATATCATATACTGTATGTATACATATATATATATAATTTGTCTACCAGCCATATATGAAATGAAATATATATGGTGTTGGCGCACTGATGCAGTGAAACATTTCTAATTGATGCAGTGTTACGGGAACTAAAGTGTTTCCAGTGACCTCTGTCAGGTTTTTAACTGGAAACCAGTCTACCACATATTCTGAGTTTTTTATATGCCCACATCTGCTTTGTATGTGAGCGAAATGCCGCCTCGCTTTGTATCTACTAATATCTCACATGGCTGCTCTAAACTTGTAGATGTCATTGACCTTCATTGCCACCATGGCTGATCATGTAGGAGGTCAGCACTACAGCCAGTCTTTATAAAATGATATTTCCTACAAATAATAAAAAAAGAAATTAACCATTTTATAGATAGATGTATTTGTACAAAAACCCAACACTGAGGACTGCGGATGACATATCAAAGTTCTCCTTAAGACTTGCATGAGAAGTTGGGAACATCTCTTCAATGATTGAAACCTACAGCACATTTTTCCAAAGACATAATTAAATCTAGAAGCATGACTTGGACAAAGCGGAAGGCTTAGAGATTCTGTAGGGTGCTGGGCATCCACTTAAAGCAGCCGCAGCATCCAGGCGGCCTACCAGCTATCACCTCACCACCACCGGATGTGGAGAAATGGTCTTCATAATGATGGGCTTTTCCTACTTTACATATGAATTGCACATCAAACTCTATTAGGGCAGTTTGGTTTTAAAAGCTTTTAACATTCTCTTGCACAAATAGAGTAAATAAGTCTGAAATATTTATTACATTTATTGTGCAAGAAAAAAAACTATGCAGTTAGAAATCTCATTCCCATAAGATAGCAGAGGGGGAACTACTGACTCCCTATGCTTAAATAATCTGGTGTGGGAAGGGGACCTCATAATTTTTTAATGGATAAGGCTATGTGACCATGTTGCTTTTTTATGTGCTTCTTTTTTGCACATAGAAAAGCATGTTTTGGCGGGGGAAACAAAACAGAACAAACACATTTTTTTATTGCGCTTGCACATTTCTTGTGTGTGTTTTTTTCCTGCTTCTTTTTGTGCTTTTTTTAGTCATGGCGATAACAGGCACTGTACCCCCGCTATCACTGCTGGGTCTCCGACTGATGTTGTAGCCGGGACCTGTCTCTCAATGCCAGGAGTGGTGCCTGCACCTCTCCCAGCAGTTTAACCCCCCAAATGGAATCTGTGTGATTGCAGCATGCAGAAGGCAAGTAGAGGAATCACAGGGACCCGATTGCTGCCATAGTAACCCTGGGTCGTCACAATGATGACCCCGGGTATCTGAGCTGCAGAGAGCCTCACACACCATGCTTTACGCAGGGTGCGTGAGGCGAAGTGCTGTGCTATAATCCTCTGTAATGATAAACCATTGCAGGGGATTATAGAAACGCTTCTCTTTTCAGCAAGAAAATCTGCAAGGAAAAAAGAAGCAACATGTGTATACAAGTCAGGATTCTCATAGACTTTGCTGGGATGCTTTTTCCTTGCTTTTATTGATTAAAAGAAGTAAGGAAAAACGCATGAAAAAAAGCAAAAAAAAAATGCCACGTGGGCACATAGCCTAAAGGCCCCGTCACACACAGAGATAAATCTTTGGAAGATCTGTGGTTGCAGTGAAATCATGGACATATTGTTCCATTTGTACACAGCCACAAACCTGGCACTGATTGTCCACAATTTTACTGAAACCACAGATCTGCCAAAGATTTATCTCTGTGTGTGACAGGGCCTTAAGAGTTACATTATACTTCCATTTGAAGCACCACAAAAAAACAAATTCCAGGGTAAAAAAAATTTTACAAAAAGATGTGAAAAAATGTGTAAAAATTGATGAAATTTAAAAAAAAAAAACCTCCTTAATTTTCTATGAAATTTGAATTCTTCCAACATTGAACCTACCATAATCCTGAGCATATTTTTTGTACATGGGGGTTCTCTTCTCTACACTTCCATGTTAATTTTAAGCACTACTTTGTTTCGGTATCAGAACATCTGATAGTAACGCCCCTATCAGACCTCACTGATGTCAGATTACAGACGTTTTACTGTATATATTTGCATTATCAATATTTTATGCTTTTTGATGCGATTATATGAATGTAGCTAGCAGATTTGTTCTTTTTTATGAAAACATTGACTTATATGCACACCACTTCAGGACAGATAGTTATTTTTATGCTTCAGGATAGCATGCAGCTGTTTTTATATGCAGTATTTTGTTTGTCTATTTACGGATTCTATATGCGATGGACTTTGCTGTGCAAACCCTATAACACTTACCTAAAACAATTATGCAAACATCATTTTGTAAAAATGTTCTATAAATATATGTTGAAACACATAAAACATTTTTTCCATAAAATAAGTTTGCATGGTTCTCGTGTAGTTGGTGGCTCATCCTTTGGTTCATTTAATAAAATAGTGCATGAATAACCCAGATGATGTATGTAACTTACTCTAGCCAGTCTGATCGGCCATTATTGCTGAAACTGGTCTGATTGGTTCTTTGGTGTTACATTTGTTATCCTTTTATCATACCGTGTATGTTTTTTGTTCTTTTTTAATGGAAGTCAATGGGTGATGATGTAAGTATATGATTGAGATTTACATTGAACAAATACATTGGGTATGAACATGCGATGAACAGAGCCCAATCCCCAAAAAATGGAACAATAATTGGAAAGCATTATGCTGACATGATGAGGAATTGTGTGGGCAAAAAATCCTTTTCCGGGCAAAAAAATCCTTTACCGGTATTCTAACTGTCAAAAGTGGTTTGGGTTGCGATTTTATGCATTAATTTGTTACATTGACTCTCCTGACCTAATTTAATTTATATACCTAACCTGTATAATATTATAATGTAAAAACTCAAGATATCACTATAATAGCACAATGCACAATGCCCTCTATACTTTTTTCAATTTTTTCATTTGTATTCCCACTCTCTATGCACATAACATTCAGATGACATTCAGATCACAGCAGCTCTGTGTATGGTTAATATGGTTAATATATAAAACATAACCTTAGGAAATTATCGATATCTGTATGCAGAATAGGACACGTATAACTACAAAGATATCCTCATCCTTGAGTTCTCAATATCGATTCATGCCATCCAGCAATTATTGTCATGTTTCCATAGTAGATGCAGCAATACATTAAGAATTTGCCATTTGGCTCAATCTAAAATTTATATCTCATTTATATTTATATCTCACATGTTAATAATTCTAATCATCTTCCAGTCTCAGAAAATATCTTTGGATGTTTTGTATTATTGACTCCATTACCCATAATTTATTATCCGGTAGGAAAACTTTGAGTCTATTGCCCCTGTTACGGTCCCTTCACATGTCCGTGAAAAAACTAATGTTTTGCACAGTCCGTGGTGTAGGTATATACAGTGCCTACAAGTAGTATTCAACCCCCTGCAGATTTAGCAGGTTTACACATTCGGAATTAACTTGGCATTGTGACATTTGGACTGTAGATCAGCCTGGAAGTGTGAAATGCACTGCAGCAAAAAAGAATGTTATTTCTTTTTTATTTTTTTTTTAAATTGTGAATAGTTTATTCAGAGTGTCATTTATTATTCAACCCCTCAAACCACCAGAATTCTGTTTGGTTCCCCTAAAGTATTAAGAAGTATTTCAGGCACAAAGAACAATGAGCTTCACATGTTTGGATTAATTATCTCTTTTTCCAGCCTTTTCTGACTAATTAAGACCCTCCCCAAACTTGTGAACAGCACTCATACATGGTCAACATGGGAAAGACAAAGGAGCATTCCAAGGCCATCAGAGACAAGATCGTGGAGGGTCACAAGGCTGGCAAGGGGTACAAAACCCTTTCCAAGGAGTTGGGCCTACCTGTCTCCACTGTTGGGAGCATCATCCGGAAGTGGAAGGCTTATGGAACTACTGTTAGCCTTCCACGGCCTGGACAGCCTTTGAAAGTTTCCTCCCGTGCCGCGGCCAGGCTTATCCGAAGAGTCAAGGCTAACCCAAGGACAACAAGTAAGGAGCTCCGGGAAGATCTCATGGCAGTGGGGACATTGGTTTCAGTCAATACCATAAGTAACGTACTCCACTGCAATGGTCTCCGTTCCAGACGAACCCGTAAGGTACCTTTACTTTCAAAGCGTCATGTCAAGGCTCATCTACAGTTTGCTCATGATCACTTGGAGGACTCTGAGACAGACTGGTTCAAGGTTCTCTGGTCTGATGAGACCAAGATCGAGATCTTTGGTGCCAACCACACACGTGACGTTTGGAGACTGGATGGCACTGCATACAACCCCAAGAATACCATCCCTACAGTCAAGCATGGTGGTGGCAGCATCATGCTGTGGGGCTGTTTCTCAGCCAAGGGGCCTGACCATCTGGTCCGCATCCATGGGAAGATGGATAGCACAGCCTACCTGGAGATTTTGGCCAAGAACCTCCGCTCCTCCATCAAGGATCTTAAGATGGGTCGTCATTTCATCTTCCAACAAGACAACGATCCAAAGCACACTGCCAAGAAAACCAAGGCCTGGTTCAAGAGGGAAAAAATCAAGGTGTTGCAGTGGCCTAGTCAGTCTCCTGACCTTAACTCTATTGAAAACTTGTGGAAGGAGCTCAAGATTAAAGTCCACATGAGACTCCCAAAGAACCTAGATAACTTGGAGAAGATCTGCATGGTGGAGTGGGCCAAGATAACTCCAGAGACCTGTGCCGGCCTGATCAGGTCTTATAAAAGACGATTATTAGCTGTAATTGCAAACAAGGGTTATTCCACAAAATATTAAACCTAGGGGTTGAATAATAATTGACCCACACTTTTATGTTGAAAATTTATTAAAATTTAACTGAGCAACATAACTTGTTGGTTTGTAAGATTTATGCATCTGTTAATAAATCCTGCTCTTGTTTGAAGTTTGCAGGCTCTAACTTATTTGCATCTTATCAAACCTGCTAAATCTGCAGGGGGTTGAATACTACTTGTAGGCACTGTATGTCAGTCCATGTGTGTGTGTTCCAAGTGCTGTCCGTGTGACATCTGGATAACACATGGACAGCATGAACTTATATACTTACTTGTCTCCGGCGCTACTGTTGCTTCCAGGTCTGCAGTCAGTGCAGTGAATATTCATGAACATGATGAGTGGGCCCGGAAGCAAGTGTTACAGCAGAGACCGAGTCTCCGTAAGCATGAAACGCTCACTTAACTCTTTTTCTATTTATTTTTGCTTTAATTTTCCCAGTGCCGAATCTGGATCATACACCCGGAATCCTGGCCCGGGTCCGGCACCCGGGCATCTTTGAAAGTGCGCGGATCCGGACTATAGTCCGGGTCCGCTCAGTTTAGGATTCCTAATCTACACATTTTAGGATAAGCTCTCAGTAAAAGGGACAGGAAAAAGGAGCCATTATAGTAGTGCTAGCTGAACCGTGAATTTAAGAGATATACAGTGGCTTGAAAAAGTATTCATACCAGTGAACTTTCCACATATTCTCGCGTAACATCTACAACCTTAAATAGATTTTATTGTGATTTTATGGTACATATAAACATTAAAAGAATTTGTGAAGTGTAAAGGAAATGATACATGGTTTTTTAAATATTTTGTAGGACCACCTTTCACTGCAATTACTACAGCCAGTCTTTTGGGGTCTGTCTCTACCAGCTTTGCAAACCTAGATACTGACATTTTTGCCCATCTTTTGCAAAATAGCTCTAGCTCAATGAGATTGGATGGAGGCATCTGTGAACAGCAATTTTCAAGTCTTGACACATATTAACAGTGTGGTTTAGGTCTAGACTGTGACTGGGCCATTCACACACATGAAAGCTTTGATCTAATCCATTGTAGCTCTGGCAGGATGTTAGGGCTATTGTCCTACTAGAATGTGAAACTATGCCCCAGTCTTAATTAATTTTTTCAGCTTTCAACAGGTTTTCCTCTAGGATTGCCTTGTGTTTAGCTCCATCCATCTTACCATCAAATTGGATCCCCTTCTCTGGCCCTGATGAAGAAAAGCATCTATACAGCATAATGCTTCCACCACTATGTTTGACGGTGGGGATGGTGTTTTCAGGGTGATGTATAGTGTTAGTTTTCTGCCATGCATAGTGTTTTGCATTTTGCCTACAAAGTTCACTTTTGTTTCATCTGACTTAAACCCTTTCTTCCACATGTTCACTGTGTCCTCTTCATGGCTTTTGGCAAACTGCAAATGGACATTTTGTGGTTTGATTTAAAAAATGACTTTCTTCGTCCCACTTTTTCATAAACACCAGATTTGTGGAGTATACGACTAATAGTTATCATATGGACAGATTCTCTGACCTGAGCTGTGGATATCTGCAGTTCATCGAGAGTGACCATGGCCATCTTGACTGTTTCTTTAATTAGTGCTCTCCATGTGTAGGATGTCAGTTTAGGTGGACGGCCATGTCTTGGTAGCTTTGCAGTTATTCCTTCCCTTTTTGGATGATGGCTTGAATATTTTCAGAGCTTGGGCTATTGTTTTATAACCTAACCCTGCATTACTGTTCTTTACAACTTTATCCCTTACCTGTCTGGTGTTTTCCTTGGTGTTCATGATTCTGTTTGATCACTAATGTTCTCAAACAAACCTCTGAGGCCTTTACAGAACAGCTGTAATTATATTAAGAAGAAATTACACACTAGTAGACTCAATTTACCAATTAGATGACTTCTGGAGGCAATTAGTCTTTCAGGATTTAATTTATGGGTAGCAGACTACAGGGGCCTGAATCCAAATGCACCTCTCCAATTTTCAGATTTATATTTTTAAAATATTTGGAAAACCATATATAATTTCCTTTGCACTTTACAAATAGTTGCTACATAGTGTTGCTATATAACATAAAATCTCAATAAAATATATTTAAGTTTGTAAACAAATGTGGGTGTGGAAAAGTTCACAGGGTATGACTACTTTTCCAAAGCACTTTATAAAGTGCCTAATTGGTTGCTAGAGCTAATATGCAAATAAAATGTTATACTTTTGCTACTCAAATTCAAATCTAAGATGGTCAAGTAAATGGGTTTTAGATCATGGACCGAAACGACATTTTAAGATATAATGCAATTCAATCAGGGAGCCTCATTTTACAATGAGTCAAATAAGACTGCTACTAGTCATCACATATAAAATAATGTCTTCCCAATGAAAAGCTGCTTAATAGTAATCCAGAATACATTTAGCACTATATATTTCTAGCCAACTATTTTTAGTAAGTTCTATATTAATTCTTTTTTAAATATGTATTTAACATGTCTTGACAAAGCACAAAAAAATTAACATTTTCCTCTTGAGCCCATTGTTTTTATGTAAACTTTTGAGCATTTTAGGCCCCTTACTGTAAATGATATCATCCTCATAAATAATAGTTTTTACCTATAAGCCATTTATTGCCTATTAAAATGCATAATTGTACTGCAATTGTAAACAGATCTCCAAAAGTGGTGATATTTATTAAGCCAGGATTACAGCACATGTATGAATTAGTATTATTTACTGGTTAGAAGTCAGCTGCAAACAATATACTGAGGTTAACTCCATTCCTGAGGGTCAATATGTCGTACAGTTCTTCTATATGATGTCTGGCTTCTTTAACGAGCTATCCCTATCCTTAATATGTGAGCCACCAGAAAAATTGGCTGTTTGCCAGTTCAAATTCTAGACTTTCCTAGCAAAATCAGGAACTGAAAAATAAACCAGCAGCTATTCAGAGGGGATATATACTATTAATTACTGTCAACTGTCCATGTAAAATAAAGACTTAAAGGGGTTTTCCCATGAACAAAGTTCATTTTAATCAATAGATATTAAAATAATAATAAATTCCACAATTGGATGTGATTAAGAAAAATGTTCCTGTGCTGAGATAATCTTATATATGTGCCCCTGCTGTGTACTGTGTAAAGGCCGTGTCTGACCGTACAGGAACATGGTCTGATCATACCACATCTTCTGGAAAGGGGAGGACTCAAAAGAGAGTATATAGATAGACAGCATGGGTTCACAAATTATTATTTTTTTACTTAAACATTACTCCAAAACAGGCAGGAAAATGCTATACATTACAAAAATAATCCGCTATGATCTCATGCTGTATACTTTTTTACTTCTTCCTGTGGCCAGGTGGTATGATCAGATCATGTTATGTGCGGTCAGACACAGCCATTACACAGTACATAGCAGGGACGCATATATTACTGTGGATTATCTCAGCACAGGAACATTTTTTTTCAATCATATTCAACTGTCAAACAAATTTTTATTCCAAGATCAATTGATTAAAATGAACTTTGTTTGTAGGGCGGGTTCATTTTAATCAATTGATCTTGGAATAAAAATTAGTTTGACAGTTGAATATGATTGAAAAAAAATGTTCCTCTGCTGAGGTAATCTAATATATGCATAATATAAAAAGATATTTATAGGGAGCAATACTGATGAAACTTTAGCCAGAGTAGGGTATTGCAACTGTAATGTTTTATAAGCCAGTGAAAGGAGCCTAAAGACCACCCAATACTCTGCATTAAAATAGGCCAAACTTGCTGATTCAGATGTACCAGCAGACCACCTAATCTTTATGGGGGTTTCCTGACACAAAATATCAATAGAAAGAAGAATCAGGAATATTAACTCACTATACCCTATAATTTTGCTTTCATAGGAAATAAGACAACTATAGTAACAGTTTCCTCCATTCTCCAGATTACAAACACATAAATGCTTGGTGTTCAGTGTGCGTGTTTATGGGGAATTCAGAAGAGATAGCTGTTGGCCAATGAACTTTTCAGCCAACTACTATCTAACGTGTATGGATCCTTAAGACACTGTGTGCTCCTGATCGGCTGTATAGTGATAGGGACACTACTGTTTTTCTTTTCCATTAAATTGGGGAATTTTAAAGAGGTTGTTCACTACTATAACATTGATGGCCTATCCTTAGGTCATCAATGTCTGATTGGCCAGGGTCTGACATCTGATGTCCCCGCCAATCAGGTGCTCTCGGTGCAAGCGGCAGTAGCAGCCGGAACTGCTCAGTTCCAGAGCTGCTCTGTCTTCTGATAGATAGCAGCCATGGCCGAGTACTGTACATCCACCTCCTATTAATTTTAACGAGAGGCTGATATGCACAACCTGGCCTCAGCTGCTATCAGCTGAGGGGGCAGCTCCAGAACTGAGCATTTCCAGCCGGATGCTGCCTATGCTGGACTCAAGTACAGCTAATCGGTGGAGGTGTTGGTTGTTGGACCCCAGCCAATCCAACATTGATAACCTAACCTAGTGATAAGTCATTAATGTAAAAGTAGTGGATAACCTCTTTAAAAAATGATTCTGTGCTTATATTCCATTCCATCCATGTGGCTTAGGCAACCTAGTCGTTTTGGGATATTTCCGGCACAAAGAATATAGTAACAGTTTTCTGTATTCATCAGTATTCAGCAAAACATAAAATAAATAAAAAATCCTAATTGAAATTCCATCTGATGATAGTCTCAAATATTTTATGCGTTGAACTTTTAGTATGCCATAATCATCACATATTTCAGTATTTTAACTACAGCTTCAACTTTATATTCCTCTTACCAGACAACAAGATACTTTGCAACAAACGTTTCAAGTGCTAGAAAAGACCCAAAGTTTGTAAATGCGTACGTGGTTGCACAAAGTGATACAGTGTTGTATGACTTCTTCCTTATACCTTGTACATTTACATATATTAATTTGAATAAATTGTACGCAATGCATTGTTCGTATTGATGTAAAATTACACATAACATTACATTTATAATATTTTTAACTGTTGATGTTTACATATTTTATGCATTAAATTATAAAATGTTTTAAAAAAAACACTTGCTTAAATTATTTCTTGGATACAAAATATTTGCATTGTGTATATTTTAAATGGAAAATACAGATTACTAAATAAATATGACACTGGAAAGAATATTATTGTTGCCTGAAGTGTGGATTGTGTAAATTATTCTCTATTCTACATGATAACTACCGATCTGTCAGCTGCACTATATATGGAGAGCATATTAAATGGAACCTGACAAGTCCCCCGTGCACCCCACCGTGCAGCAATTGTGTATACCTATCTATATTCCTAGCCTAACTGTCCACTCTTTAATCCTCAAAGATATTCACTGCTTCCCTCTACCACTGGCAGTACTGGTGTCTCTGATTGGTTGCTGTCAGACCACGCCCCTAACCTGTGTGACAGTGTCTCTAATTGGTTGGATTCACACATGCTGTCTGGGTCCCCTAATTGAGTGTAAAAATAATAAAAAAATTTGGAGTAGCCTCTCCTGTATATAGATACCCAGTGCAGATAAAGCATGCTATAGGTGCTATAGGCTGCAACCCCCAGCTGTGTGGATATCTTGTCTGTGTATCAAAATAAGAGCAACCCCATGCAGTTTTTTAAAATCATTTAAAGACATAATTAAAAAACGGCATGCCGCTACCCCCCCCTTCCCGGAATTTTGACCCAGTCAAGATAAAGCCGACAGCTGGGACCTGGTATTCTCAGGCTGGGGAGGCCCATTGTTTTTAGCGACCCCCAGCTTAACAATAGCAGTCCACAGTCACCCATAATTGTCGCATCCATAACATGCGACAATCCCGTCACTGCACTCGGCTCATCCCAATTGCCCTGGTGCGGTGGCAAGTGGGGGTAATATAAGGGTTTTGATGACAGCTCACAGCTGCCACTAAGCTCTAGATTAGTAATAGGAGGCATCTATGAGACCCCTCAATTATTAATCTGTAAGTGAAAAGAAATAAACACAGGCACTAAAGAAATCCTTTATTTAAAATAAAATAGAAAAAAACACCTTCTTTCTCCAATTTATTAACCCCAAGCACCCAGTTCTCATGTAATTCACATGAGGTCCCACGACGATACTGGATTTGCTACATACTGAAGTGACAGTGCACGGGCACAGAACATGGCCACATGCTGTGGCTTCAGGCACAGACTAACTGAGCCGCAAATGTAAGCAGTGACGGCACTCAGATTATCTGCGGTCACAGTGGGTGTTCCCATGGTACTGTGGAATGGATGGTTTCTGCAGTAGTTTAAATGCGAACAGTTACCAAACAAAGCCAAATTTTGACGAGTTGTGAGAAAAGTGTTTATGAATCCGTTCCCAACCCGAACGAGCCAATTTGAGATTGGTGAACTTTTTTCAAACAAGTTCGCTCATCTTTAGTTATGGGAAACGGTTGATTGCAGTTGTTAATTCCAATGGTTGTGCAACTAAATATTAAGTTGAGGGTAGGTATGAGCAGACTTGTGGATGTTTGAGTTCAAACTTGACCCTGGACCTCGAATCCCATTAAGTCAATGGGGACCCAAACTTTGGTGCTGTAAAATGGCTGCAAAGTGGTCATAGTAAGGGCTAGGGAGCTGCAAGAGGAAGCAAAATGGGAATAAGAGAAGGACAATTACCCTGCAAAACAACATAGCTGGAGAATTAGACATTAACCACACATCCAAAAACCATCAGTTGATCTAATGTCGCTAGGCAAAAAATGTATATACCTGAACATGAGGTTCTTGGTTTAACATTCTTATAAGACTGTATGAAGGCCACTGCCATGTGACAGCGAACCTCTGAGTGTGTCTCTAGCTTATTTGAATAATAAAATAGATAAGTGGCACTCCCAGATTAGGTGAAAAAACTTGAATATTTTATTTCATATTCAGTGCAATGCGTCAGATGTTTCGGCCCAGAACATGACCTTTGTCAATGATTGAAATAAATATTACAAACGGTGCACTGTTATATAACGATAAATATAATGAATGGTCAGTACAGTATATATATATATATATATATAAATATATATAGATATATCGGATTAACGAATTAAAAATTGTGTACAATAGACAATACAAGAATAGACTAGCGTTGGAGAGAAGAATAGTGTGATGAATATATTAGTGTCTTAGGATATAGGTATATGGGAAATAAAGGAAAATGAGGATTGGTGTCTATTATAATAGTGAGGACTGAAACAGAGAGTAGAATATGAATAGAGAGTGGTAGGTTATCAGTTCCTGAGTCACTTCTTGGGCAGGGTTAATTTGTAAGGCGCTCTAATTGGTATAAAAAGGAAAAATTATCACCAACAAGATTAGTTCTACCGTGTTTCCCCGAAAGTAAGACAGTGTCTTACATTCTTTTTACCCCCAAAAGTGCCACTATGTCTTACTTTCGGGGTATGTCTTATATTGGAAAAAATCCCACAGCAATCGCAGCAAGTCTCCATGCAATGTACCGTATGGGGACTTGCCGCGATTGCGCCCTAAGTGTACCGCAAGTTAAGGAAACTTAACCACCAGCGGCTGCATATGAGGGCACTAAGGCTGCGTCATTTTGTATGTTGTCCATGGTCCTGATGGACCACGGACAACATTACTGCAACATTTCAACATTTCTCGGTAGCCGAGCGTTCAGCTGAGCGCCCGACCGCCGGCATGTGTCAGCTCTCAGCTGAGCACTCAGCCGCCGGCATGTCAGGGCGTTCAGCTGAGCGCCAGACCGCCGGCATGTGTCAGCTCTCAGCTGAGCGCTAAGTCGCCGGCATGTCAGGGCGCTCCGCTGAGCGCCTGACCGCCGGCATGTGTCAGCTCTCAGCTGAGCGCTAAGCCGCCGGCATGTTAGGGCGCTCAGCTGAGCGCTTTGCCGCCGGCATGTCAGGGCTCTCAGCTGAGAGCTGTCACATGCCGGCGGCATGTCATGGCGCTCAGCTGCGCGCTCGGCCGCCGGCATGTTAGGGCGCTCAGCTGAGCGCTTTGCCGCCGGCAAGTCAGGGCGCTCAGCTGAGCGCTTTGCCGCCGGCATGTCAGGGCTCTCAGCTGAGAGCTGTCACATGCCGGCGGCATGTCATGGCGCTCAGCTGAGCGCTCGGCCGCCGGCAAGTCAGGGTGCTCAGCTGAGCGCTTTGCCGCCGGCATGTCAGGGCTCTCAGCTGAGAGCTGTCACATGCCGGCGGCATGTCAGGGCGCTCAGCTGAGCGCTCAGCCGCTATAACTGTACTGTAAAGAAGAAAAAAAAAATAATAAATTTTTACTACGTCTTACTTTCGGGGTACGTCTTACATTAGCCGACCCCCCCAAAACCCCCACTACGTCTTACTATCGGGGGTGTCTTACTATCGGGGAAACACAATATGTAGAGGAACTGAAAAATTCGGCTGCCTGTGCTCACCTACTGAGTATGTGCAGTACAAGTGAGCTCTATTGGGAGCAGTATCCACTGCTGTGCCCTTGTAAAGCGTTAGAACTGTCATAAAAAAGAAAGCAATGTTCCCTATTGAAATTGGTATTATGTTATTAAACTGAAAAAATCATTTGTCCAGCTTACCTTGCAAAATTGCACCATATGTATGAGACGGTTTGCTGTGCTCACTGATTAAATATGCCCAGCATGATGGAGCTCTATTATGAGCAGTATCCACCGCTGTATATAATATACTAACTATATAACTGTGCTGAAACGTCTGACGCATTGCACTGAATATGAAATAAAATATTCAAGTTTTTTCACCTAATCTGGGAGTGCCTCTTATCTATTTTATACTACATGGTTTGGAAGCCTACGAGAGCACCCCAGTTACAGAACTGTTTTAGTGGAAGTGCCTTAATCTATTGATCTAACTTATTTGATGCTGCAAAGTTGCGGCAGTGTGTGCCACCCACCGCTGCAGTGACAGTGCACCAGCAGGGAAGGTGACCTGGTGCATCACAACACCCATGCTACAAGGCTGAGTCCCCATTACTCAAGGCCACACCACCACACTGATACAAAACCACCACAACAATGGCCACCACATAGCACAAACACCCAGTGAAAGAAGCTGGACAACTCACCTTCTACAAGCTCCAAGCATGTGAATGGAGAGCAAAAAAGGCAAAACCCCCTCTAGCAGTCTCCTGCTAATTAAAAATGCCTGTGCCAAATGGGAGGAGTGCTAGATCAAGTAAAAAATGAGGGGAACAGACCATGCAATGCAACATAGCTGGAGAATTAGATATGAACCGGACATCCAAAAATTATCAGCTGTTTTAATGCTGCTAGGCAAAAATGTATGTACCTGAAAATGAGGTTCTTCATTTAACATTCTGATCAGACTCTTTGAAGTCACGATGTCACGGCAAACCTCTGAATGGGTCCCTAATAGTGATGAGCGAGTACTAAAAAGCTCGGGTGCTTGAGGCTCATGCCGAGCATCCCAAGATACTCGTGTACTCGGCCCAAGCACCGAGCCCAATGTTATCCTATGAGAGACCCGAGTATTTTTATGAAATGACCCCCCCGGCAGCATGTAGAAACCCTAAAAATGTCACAAAAGTCTCAGAAGAGTGCTCAAATGACATGGCAACAGCATGGGGAAGACCCCTTGATGCATTTATCACTCAAAAGTCACAGCTGTGAACAATTTTATCCGAGTTTTATGCCATTTTTACAGACTCGCCAGAAAACCTTCCAAAATGACACCAAAATGAATTTTCATGGTGGAAATGTTAAGGGCACATACCCAATAGTGAGATAGAGCTGGTGTATGTTACTTTTTGAGATTACATTAAAGATTTTACGTGAAAACATTGTGTGGCACTCTGATGTCCCTGAGAAGAGACGTACATGAAGGCCTCTTGAGTCTAATGTGCCCATTTTGAGGAAGTGAGTCTTTGTAGTATTTTCCTTTGCCAGGGAAGTCCAAAATTGTGAGGTTCACCAATGCCCCTGCATACAGACGTGCATGATGGCCTGTAAACCTGAAGTGCCCATTGTAAGGAAGTGGGTCTATTGTAGTATAGCCCTTTGGCAGGGCAGCCAAAAATTGGGAGGCTCCACATTGTCCCTGGATAGAGACGTGCATGATGGCCTGTAAACCTGAAGTGCCCATTGTAAGGAAGTGGGTCTATTGTAGTAAAGCCCTTTGGCAGGGCAGCCAAAAATTGGGAGGCTCCACATTGTCCCTGGATAGAGACGTGCATGAGGGCCTGTAAACCTGAAGTGCCCATTGTAAGGAAGTGGGTCTATTGTAGTATAGCCCTTTGGCAGGGCAGCCAAAAATTGGGAGGCTCCACATTGTCCCTGCATAGAGACGTGCATGATGGCCTGTAAACCTGAAGTGCCCATTGTAAGGAAGTGAGTCTATTGTAGTATAGCCCTTTGGCAGGGCAGCCAAAAATTGGGAGGCTTCACATTGTCCCTGGATAGAGACGTGCATGAGGGCCTGTAAACCTGAAGTGCCCATTGTAAGGAAGTGAGTCTATTGTAGTATAGCCCTTTGGCAGGGCAGCCAAAAATTGGGAGGCTCCACATTGTCCCTGGATAGAGACGTGCATGAGGGCCTGTAAACCTGAAGTGCCCATTGTAAGGAAGTGGGTCTATTGTAGTATAGCCCTTTGGCAGGGCAGCCAAAAATTGGGAGGCTCCACATTGTCCCTGGATAGAGACGTGCATGAGGGCCTGTAAACCTGAAGTGCCCATTGTAAGGAAGTGGGTCTATTGTAGTAAAGCCTTTTGGCAGGGCAGCCAAAAATTGGGAGGCTCCACATTGTCCCTGGATAGAGACGTGCATGAGGGCATGTAAACCTGAAGTGCCCATTGTAAGGAAGTGGGTCTATTGTAGTATAGCCCTTTGGCAGGGCAGCCAAAAATTGGGAGGCTCTACATTGTCCCTGGATAGAGACGTGCATGAGGGCCTGTAAACCTGAAGTGCCCATTGTAAGGAAGTGGGTCTATTGTAGTATAGCCCTTTGGCAGGGCAGCCAAAAATTGGGAGGCTCCACATTGTCCCTGGATAGAGATGTGCATGACGGCCTCAAAACATTGTTCCCATTGCAAAGGAGCGGGTCTCCTGTCGTTGTAATGTCCATTCTGAAAGAATGGGCAAAAAAATTTACCACTGGGGGTATACCTGAAACAACGGCCTTCATGGTGGCGCATGAGGAGAAGGAGGAGCAGTCCAGCGATTATCCAAAGTCCAGAAGTGTGTACCCATAGGTGAGTGGAGGTACATGGCAAATTCCCGTTACAAACTTTAAATTCTGCTCTTATTTACTGGTGGTGTGGTGAAGTCTGGCCCAATCCAATCCTTGTTCATCTTGATCAGAGTCAGCATTTTCAGTTGACAGGCGGGTGCGTTTATCTGTAATGATTCCACCTGCGGCACTAAAAACACGCTCTGACAAAACGCTAGCGGCAGGGCAGGCCAGGACTTCCAAGGCGTAGAGAGCCAATTCATGCCACGTGTCCAGCTTGGATACCCAATAATTGTAAGGCAGAGAGGAATGTCGGAGTACAGTTGTTCGATCTGGAAGGTACTCCTTGAGCATCTGGGCAAACTTAGGATTTCTTGTGGCACTACTCCGCACCTCAGGGGCTGTGGTACGTGAGGGGCTGAGAAAACTGTCCCACATCTTAAAGACTGTTCCCCTACCTCTGGCGGATTGGACTTGTGACCCTCTCGGCTGTACGCCTTGGTTGTCCACTGATTCCTGACCTATGCCGCTAGCGTTTTGTGATGGGAATGCTTTGCCTACTTCCGCGACTATGACCTTCCGTAACTGCTGCATTTTGGCTGACCTCTCCGCCTCGGGAATAAGAGACATAAAGTTCTCCTTGTAGCGTGGGTCTAACAGTGTTACCAACCAGTAATGATTGTCAGCCAAGATGTTCTTAACGCGAGGGTCACGAGACAGGCAGCTTACCATAAAGTCAGCCATGTGCGCCAGACTCTTAACAGCCAGTACTTGAGTATCCTGACCAACACGATGACTGAACATGCTGTCCTCCTCCTCCTCCTCCTACTCTACCCTGTCCTCTGGCCAGCTACGCTGAACCGAGGATATGACTGGTGTGCATGTCATATCCTCAATTTGGCCGGAGAGTTGCTCCATGTCTTCATCCTCCTCCTCGTCATAGTCCTCCACTGCACGTTGTGATGAGACGAGGCTGGGCTGTGTGTTATCACCCACACCCACTACTGTTTCTTGCTCCAACTCATCGCGCTCCGCCTGCAATGCATCATGTTTGTTTTTGAGCAGAGACCATTTTAGAAGGCAGAGAAGCGGTATGGTGACGCTAATAATGGCGTCATCACCACTCACCATCTTGGTGGAGTCCTCAAAGTTTTGGAGGATGGTACATAGGTCGGACATCCATCTCCACTCCTCAGGTGTTATGTGTGGAGTTTGACCCATTTCCCGACGGCTTAGGTGATGCAGGTACTCAACAACTGCCCTCTTCTGCTCACATATCCTGACCAACATGTGCAGAGTTGAATTCCAACGCGTGGGGACATCACACACCAGTCTGTGAGCCGGAAGATGCAAACGGCGCTGAAAGCCGGCAAGGCCGGCTGAAGCAGTAGGTGACTTTTGAAAATGTGCAGACAGGCGGCGAACTTTTACCAGCAGATCAGACAGCTCTCGGTATGACTTTAGGAACCGCTGAACCACGAGGTTGAGCACATGGGCCACGCATGGAACATGTGTCAGCTGGCCTCGCCTCAAAGCCGCCACCAGGTTCCGGCCATTGTCACACACGACCTTTCCTGGCTTTAGGTTCAGAGGTGTGAGCCAGTGATCTGCCTGCTGTTTCAGAGCTGTCCACACCTCTTCTGCATTGTGGGGTTTGTCACCTATGCAGATTAGCTTCAGCACAGCCTGTTGCCGCTTCGCCGAGGCAGTGCTGCAGTGCTTCCAGCTTGGGACTGGTGTGGAGGGTAAAGTGGTTGAGGATGCGCAGGAGGAGAAGGAGGCTGAGGAGCATGACATTCCGGATCTGTAGAGTGTGGGTGAAACCCTGACTGAGGTAGGGCCTGCAAACCTTGGTGTGGGAAGGACGTGTCCCGTCCCTCACTCAGACTGGGTCCCAGCTTCCACAATATTAACCCAGTGTGCCGTCAACGAGATGTAGCGGCCTTGCCCACAAGCACTTGTCCACATGTCTGTGGTTAGGTGGACTTTGGGTGAAACAGCGTTGTTCAGGGCATGTGTGATGTTTTGTGACACGTGGTTATGCAATGCGGGGACGGCACACCGGGAGAAATAGTGGCGGCTGGGGACCGAGTAACGTGGGACAGCTGCCGCCATCAGGTCGCGGAATGCTTCTGTCTCCATCAGCCTAAAAGGCAACATTTCCAGCGCAAGCAGTCGCGAAATGTTAGCATTTAGAACTGTGGCATGTGGGGCGTTGGCAGTGAATTTGCACCTGCGTTCAAAGGTTTGCTGAATGGATAACTGAACGCTGCGCTGGGACAAGGACGTGCTTGTTGATGGTGTTATTTCTGCGTAGGCAACTGCAGGTGCAGGGCCGGAGGAGGCTTGTTTGCAGGCAGCATGGACAGGGGATTGGCTCGCATGCACAACAAGCGAAGACGTAGCAGTGACATCAGCAAGCACTGCTCCTCGACTCTGTTGTACATCCCACAAAGTCGGGTGCTTGGCTGACATGTGCCTGATCATGCTGGTGGTGGTCAGGCTGCTAGTTTTGGTACCCCTGCTGATGCTGGCATGGCAGGTGTTGCAAATGGCCTTTTTAGAATCATCTGGAGCTAACTTAAATAACTGCCAGACTCGGGAAGACCTAACATTTGTACAGGCACCTTGTGTCGTGTTGTTGTTCCGGGGAACGGTTGCCTGACTTCTGCCTGGGGCCACCACCTTGCTTCTTACTGCCTGTTGGGATGCTACGCCTCCCTCCCCCTGTGCACTGCTGTCCTCACTCTGCATATCCTCCTACCAGGTTGGGTCAGTTACTGGATCATCCACCATGTCGTCGTCTTCTTCTGCACCCTGCTCCTCCTCCTGACTTCCTGACAATTGTGTCTCATCATCGTCCACCCCTTGTTGAGACACGTTGCCAACTTCGTGAGAACGTGGCTGCTCAAATATTTGGGCATCTGTACATACGATCTCGTCATGGCCCACTTCAACAGGAGCTGGCAAGAGGCCAGAATGTGCGAATGGAAACGTGAACAGCTCTTCCAAGTGTCCAAGTGTGGGATCAGTAATGTCCGTGGACGTGTACTTAGCCTGGTGGTAGGAAGGAGGATCAGGTTCTGAAATGTGCGGTGCAGTATCACGGCTACTGACACTTGACCGTGTGGAAGACAGAGTGTTTGTGGTGGTGCCAATCTGACTGGAAGCATTATCCGCTATCCAACTAACAACCTGTTGACACTGGTCTTGGTTTAAGAGCGGTGTACTGCTGCGGTCCCCAAGAATTTGGGACAGGACGTGCGAGCAAGTAGATGTGGCCCTTTGTTGTGGCGAAATTAGAGCTTGCCCACAACCTCGGCCTCTGCCTGCACCACCATCACGTCCACTTCCTTGTTCGTTGCCAACGCCCTTGCGCATTTTGCAATGCTGTGCTGACGTGTATTCACTAGACTTGTGTGTTATATCCAAGTTTGTGCAAAACGCACACAAGTGCACCTGTACGCTGCCACCGACAGGCACACACGTGTGGTTTTTAAATGCAAGCACGGACGCACTAAGAACCTAACAGGTTTTTAGGAGCAACAATTACTGAGAAGTCTGACACTATCAGACACTGCTGACTGACGCATATTATTCCCTAGACTTGTGCGTTATATACTAGTTTGTGCAAAACGTGCACCTGTACGCTGCCACCGACAGGCACACACGTGCGGTTTTTAAATGCAAGCACGGACGCACTAAGAACCTAACAGGTTTTTAGGAGCAACAATTACTGAGAAGTTTGACACTATCAGACACTGCTGACTGACGTGTATTATTCACTAGACTTCTTGTGCGTTGTATACTAGTTTGTGCAAAACGTGCACCTGTATGCTGCCACCGACAGGCACACACGTGCGGTTTTTAAATGCAAGCACGGACGCACTAAGAACCTAACAGGTTTTTAGGAGCGACAATTACTGAGAAGTTTGACAGTATCAGACACTGATGACTGACGTGTATTATTCACTAGACTTGTGCGTTATATACTAGTTTGTGCAAAACGCACACAAGTGCACCTGTACGCTGCCACCGACAGGCACACACGTGCGGTTTTTAAATGCACGCACGGACGCACTAAGAACCTAACAGCTTTTTAGGAGCGACAATTACTGAGAAGTCTGACACTATCAGGACTGTTTTAGACTGTGTACACCAGCCCCAGATATGATGACGGCTGGTATACGGTCACCACTAGGAATGGCTATATACCCTGCCTGCCTGCCTGTATACAGCTACAATAGTCCTGAGAAGGACTCTTCTGGTCACTAGCCTGTATTCCGACCTGGCTATACCCTGCCTGCCCTGCCTGTATACAGCAACAATAGTCCTGAGAAGGACTCTGCTCCTGTACTCCGACCTGGCTATACCCTGCCTGCCTGTATACAACTACAATAGTCCTGAGAAGGACTTCTGGTCACACTGTTTGCAGCCCTGCTACGGAAATAACTATAAAGGGCCGCAAACCTTTCCCTGAAGCAGCAACACTCTCCCTGCACTGACTGTCTGGATGGCTGTGTGCAGAGCACAGTGCGCCCGCCGGTATAAAGGCTCGGTCACGCTGTGCAGGCCGGCCAATCACTGCAATTCCACAACTAACAGGGCTGTGGCATTGCAGTGGTCTGCCAGCCAATCCCTGCATGAGAGCTGGCTCTCAAAAGAGCGCCAACATGCAGGGATGAAGACCACGAGTACAGCACGAGTATCGCGAGATTACTCGGTCCCCGCCGAGTAGCCCGAGTACAGTGATACTCGTGCGAGTACCGAGTAGTGACAAGCATACTCGCTCAACACTAGTCCCTAAGTTAGTTGAAGCCTTAAAGGTGCGGCGCCGTGTGCCATCCACTGCCACAGCAACAGTGCACTAGCAGGACAGGTCAGGGGACCAGGTGGCTCACAACGCCCATGTTGCAAGGCTGACTCCCCATGACTCTAGGCCACATCACCCCACTGACACTAAAACCCCCATGGTATATGTGCAATAGAAGCACTTTCACATACACCAAAATGCTCAAATACCCTATAATAATGAAAATAAGTAAATAGTAGTAGAACTTTCAAAAAACATATGGTACTTGGTTAACACTGTTTGATTAAAAAGAGTAAAAACCAACCCACCGTGACATGATGTACCCAGTCAGGATGGTCCTATTTTAGTATTAAAACCTTACCCTACGTCAGTGACATCAATGTGAAGAAGGACATAGAAGAACAAGGCCCGAACTACAGCCAGCTATGGGAAGGTATATACTGTAGATGTATTGTCTTGCTCAGAGATGAGCTAGTTGAAGTTTTCAGGTTAAAGATTAAAATCAACTCCCAAACTTACTGCCAGTTTTTAAAAGACATCTTCTTCAAGCAGGTAACAGGAAAAAGTCTGCATCTTTCAAGAAAACAATGATTTTTAAGCTGGACTATGCTCCATCACCTGTATCATAATACTTCAATACTTGGCCATCTCTTTCTTGGCCAAGTTTTGACATTTCCTACTCTGCGTCTTGTCCAGTGGTGGTCAGTTTAGCCCCCTTTCCTCGTCCATGTGTCTGAGTACTGAAGACCCTGAACTCCTTGTACTCTGGGTCTCCAGGAAGGCTAAAGTTCTTAAATACAGTGACGAGCATAAGAGTAACAATGTTTTGAACTTTTGAGGCTCTATATCTCACCAACCACTACAGCTTTGAGAGACAGACTACATTCTTTATAGACCATCATTTTGTCTATCTCGTACATAAATTTGACTTGCAACTTTTTAGCTTATGAGTAGTTATGCAGAATCTTGTCATTATTACTGTTTTGCTCCTAAAAATCTAAATTTTTATTTTTTATATTTTGTTAATGTTTTGAAAATTCACCTTTTGGCTTTCACCACTGCCAGAATCCTTCTGGGCATGCTCTCTATCAGATTAAAGCTTGTCTCAACCAAAATATTATACCAGGTCTCTTCTACACGTTCCCAAAGTTGGTTTATACTGGTTGACTTACTTGGGTATGTATATAGCTTTTTTTTCAACTCTTCTCACAAGTGTTCGATTAGATTGAGGTCTGCGAACTGTGAGGGCCAATCCAGCACCTCTACTTCATTGTCAAAAAACAATTTTTTCGCCAATTTTGACATATGGCCTGATTGTCCTGCTGTAATACTATGTCGTATTTTTCATACCCATAGTACTCGATTGTACGAAGTAACTCATTTTGTAAGATACTCACATATAGCTCAACATTGAGACCACTATCAATCCTGGTTAAGTATCCAACAATTTTGGCTGTGAAAAAAACTCATATCATCAGGTTTCCTCCACTGAACTTGACAGTTTCTTCAGTTTCTCTATCAGTTAGCCCTTTTTTCCCTTGTTTCTTCCAGACCCTTTTGCACACATCAGAGGTAGATGGTGTAGCCACCCGTGAGTGGGGCTCGGGTGAGCAGGGTAGCCGGTCCCTAAATAATTCAGGCAGAGTCCAACAGTCTTTAAACTGGTTTTTACTCACTTCAGTTGTTATGGTGAGCTGACCCGGGCGATGCTTCAATAAACCAGGTGAAACCAGGTGTCCTTCGGGCCAGTTTGAGGGTGACACTTAGCTCGCCTTCCTAGCACTTCTGTTTTTGGATAACCCCCTGACCTGAAGTACCATAGGGATCTATCCAGGGAGTCGCAACTGCCTTTTCTCTCCTGTGTTCGGCCCGCTTGCCGGCAGCGTGGACCAAGTGAGATGGCTCCAGGCTCTGTCCCTTATGGGTCCCTGCGTTGCTGCTGAGGCTCGAACCTGTGAGGTTGGTGAGGTACCTGCAGTTCCCCTCACCGGCAGGTTTAGGAGGTAGATAAACTGGATTTTGCCCTAGGGACCTGTACCCCATACGTGCCTAGTCACCAGGAGCAACTTCTCTGTCCTCTCCCAGTGACCGTTCTCCCCTACTAAAAGCTACCACACCACGCAGGGTCTGACTAGTGGCAGCGCGCGCAACCTACTCGTGACCGCCGTGCGCCACTACCAGACTGGCTCTCCTCTCTTCCTGACAACCTCTGCACTCTAGCTCCCAGGCCCTCTACTACACCTCTTGATGAGATTTAAAAGCTAGCCCCCCTCTGGAGACTACCCAAGGGTCCCCTCTAAAGGTGTGGGAGACCTGATTGCTATGTGTCTGTGCATACACACCTCATTCTGGCCTTTAGGATTACCTGGAAGTACTGTCCCAGCATGGGTGCAGTACTCAGTGGTGCCTGACCAGGTCAGGGGCACCACATTCCCCCTTAGTTATCGACAGCATGTCCTCGGGCTGCAAAGACAAGAAAATAAAATACTTTTCCCACACAGGGGAGATATTTACATATAAACATACCAGGTACCATACCACCACCCAGGAGTCCTTAACCAAAACCCGGATACGAAGTGATCACCAGTCCTTTTTGGTGACCTGGTCTCGGCCGTAGACCATTCCGTCGACAGTCCTTTTTGTCCTGGTGGTGTAGGGTAGGCCCCATCAACAGGTGTACCTGCTTCGTTTCCCTGTGCTGGAGAGCAGGCCCCATAAACAGGTGTTCCCCCTTGGTGGTGCAGAGCCATGCCCCTCAACAGGCCGACTCTGTGGTTGGTACCACTGAGTTAACTATATACACTGCGAGAGTTTGGGGCTATAGCCAGTTCATAACCTATGGTCCATATAAAGTGCACATAACCTGGTGCTAAAAACGAAAACTTGAAAAGTTCATGCAAAAGTCCTTGCAGGCACAATTTTCTTAAATGTTACTTTTACCATTAAAAACATTTTAAACTATACTTTTTTTTTTCTTTTAACTAACTAAATAGACTTTTCGTGCCTGGTACCTTGGTGCACTGACCCAGGAGGTCATGTCATGGGCATCCTTTGGCAGTGGTGACACTGAAGACCTGGTTGAAGCGGTGGAGGTGGACCCTGGGCTCACTGAGGTTTCCTTTTGATGGGGCACCACATCCAAAGCGAACCAGCCTCTCTCCCCCATATGCCGCATGAACGCTACCACATCCCCCATGTATAGGTCACGACCAGGGTGACCCCGCTGCAAATGGGACTGTACATCCCGCCGAGATACAAAGATCCCCTCCTTTACTCCTGCTTCGATTATGAAGCCCCACCCCTTACTTCGATTGAACTCCTCCACTACTCCCAGGTGGAGGGGACCTCGAGACTGATATCTGGTCTGGCGCAGAGACTGCTTTTCCTGCAAGTCCCGGGCCTCCAACTGCTCATTCTCTAGGATGGGCTTCGCAAGGGGGCGTGGGTGACCAGCTCTCACCCATCATCGTTCTCAGCGGGCTTGCGATGCTGACAAGGCCCTGGGGTGGGCCTCCCTCTGCAGTGACATCACCTGGTCATTGGTGGCACACCAGGTGAGCAAAGCGCGTTGCATATCCTCCTCCCCGCTGAAGCTTGCTGTGTCCTGGTTAAATTGGGTTGTTGGTGGCATGGCGACAGTTGCCACTGGTGGCAGGACCTGTTCTCCCTCCCTGGCGGAGGGTGCTGCGACCTCTTCCAGTCGGTGGGGGGACAGCAGCGCGGCCTTGGCTTCAGATACACCAATATTACCTCCCTCTCTTACAGAGGATGCTGCAGCCTCCTCTGGTCGGGCAAGTGGCAGCTCTGGGGTCGAGTCTTCGGCAGCCGGGCAGGACGGTGGTGGGTCTTCCGGATCCCTCTCCAGCGGAGAGGGTGATGCGAACGCTTCAGTTCAGGTGAGAGGCAGCTCAAAGACCGGGCATCTAACTACCAGGTAGGCAGAGGGCAGGACACCTGGACCCCTCTCCAGCAGAGAGGGTGCTGCGACCGCTTCAGGTCGGGTGAGTGGCAGCGCGATGACCGGGCCTTTAACTATCAGGTGAGCCGAGGGCACGGCTCCTGGACCCCTCTCCAGCGGAGAGGGTGCTGCGACCACTTCAGGTTGAGTGAGCAGTGTGGGCGTCACACTGGCCTCAAATGGCAGCACCAGTGGGACCAGCACACCAGGTTGGGCAGAAGTAGCTTCAGACTCACCCGGAGTCGAGCTGGAGACATCCTGTGGTGAGGCCTCTGTCGCTGGCGGTGGTTTCGGCTGAGCATGGGCGGCGCCTCCAGGTGGGCCTTGCTGCACATACAACCGCAGGCATCTGATCACCCCCAGCACCCTGGTTCTCCAGGCGGCCACCTCTTGTTTCTGCTGCTCCTCCATGCGGTCAGCGATTCTGTTGACCTCTGCATCCAGCTCCTCCGCCGTCATGGACCTTGACCAGCCCGGCTCCCTTGGATCATCTCTTGCTGACGTCATCCTGCTCCTTCCCTCGCTCATAAGGTTCTGGCTCTAGCTCCGGTTCTCCTCCCACAGGGCTAGGGACGTCCCAACAGTCTGGGGACAGACCAGCCCCCTCATCTCCTCTCGCGGGGTCAGAGCGCTCCAGGGATTTCTGGGACGGTCACTCCTCTCCATGGGCGGTTATTTCTCCTGCGCGAGCTGCAGCTTTCTGATGATGTACTTTCAGTGGTGGCAAAAATGGCTGCGGTTCAAATTTTTCAATCAGACCGCCGAGGCACACTGTCACCTGTCTGAACGGGTCTAGTCCAGCGATCCTGTTCGTGACGCCAAAAAGAGATGTGACGCCCCACGGATGATGATCCTCTTCAGGGACGCCACAAGACTTGTACAGTTTGGAAGACAGGTAAGGTAAGTTATTTTATGTATCGTGTGACGTCACTCACGGCTTGCGGCTAGGGTTGTAATAACCGCCTCTGCAGGTTTTATGAGCTTCTGGGGCAGATGAGGTCTGCAGCTAGATGGTGTAGCCTCCCATGAATGAGGCATGCCCCAGGGGCTCGGGTGAGCAGGGTAGCCGGTCCCAAAATAATTCAGGCAGAGTCCAACAGTCTTTGAACTGGTTTTTACTCACTGCTGTTGTTATGGTGAGCCGACCCGGGCGATGCTTCAATAAACCAGGTGAAACCAGGTGTCCTTTGGGCCAGTTTGAGGGTGACACTTAGCTTGCTTTCCTAGGACTTCTGTTTTTGGATAACCCTCTGACCTGAAGTACCATGGGGATCTATCCAGGGAGTCGCAACTGCCTTTTCTCCCCTGTGTTCGGCCCGCTTGCCGGCAGCGTGGACCAAGTGATATGGCTCCAGGCTCTGTCCCCTTATGGGTCCCTGTGTTGCTGCTGAGGCTCGGACCTGTGAGGTTGGTGAGGTACCTGAAGTTCCCCTCACCGGCAGGTTTAGCAGTTAGATAAACTGGATTCTGCTCTAGGGACCTGTACCCCATATGTGCCTAGTCACCAGGAGCAACTTCTCTGTCTTCTCCCAGTGACCGTTCTCCCCCACTAACAGCTACCACACCACGCAGGGTCTGACTAGTGGCAGCGCGCACAACCTACTCGCGACCGCTGTGCGCCACTTCCAGAATGGTTCTCCTCTCTTCCTGACAACCTCTGCACTCTTGATGAGATTTGAAAGCTAGCCCCCCCTCTGTAGACTACCCAATGGTCCCCTCTAAAGGTGTGGGAGACCTGGTTGCTATGTGTCTGTGCGTACACACCTCATTCAGGCCTTTAGGATTACCTAGAAGTACTGTCCCAGCATGGGTGCAGTGCTCAGTGGTGCCTAACCAAGTCAGGGGCGCCACACATGCACATCTGTGATTTCACTATTAGGAAGCATTTGAGCCACTTCCACCAAAGTGTTTGTCGCGCCAGAACTGATAGACCTTGTAATGAAACACAAAAAAACTGAGCTGTAACAAATGTTCAATAAACATGCAACATTACAAGCATGTGAATTGCAGCCTCAAGACTAGAAAAAAACCAAGGAGAAAAATTGTAGGAAAAATACCCTGACTATAAATAAATAAATTGCAAGTGCTTAATAACAGGGTACTTAGTATATACATTTTTGCAAAAAGGTAAGAAGCTGTCTCACCTCGTCACGGTGTACCCATCTGAGACAGTCCCTAACCTACTAAAGTTAAAAACATATTCTGTACCTGACTTGTGTCATGTCCAAACTTCAATATGAATGGTAAAGTGGTCAGCTGGGTCCCAGATTAAATACACAGCAAAAAGTGAGACGCAGGTAATTGTTCAGCCTCAGTATCAGGAGGGCTGCACCCCCAACTTGCATTAAAGCAAGATAACAGACAAAAAACACAAAAAAACTGAGCTGTAACAAATGTTCAATAAACATGCAACATTACAAGCATGTGAATTGCAGCCTCAAGACTAGAAAAAAACCAAGGAGAAAAATTGTAGGAAAAATACCCTGACTATAAATAAATAAATTGCAAGTGCTTAATAACAGGTACTTAGTATATACATTTTTGCAAAAAGGTAAGAAGCTGTCTCACCTCGTCACAGTGTACCCATCTGAGACAGTCCCTAACCTACTAAAGTTAAAAACATATTCTGTACCTGACTTGTGTCATGTTCAAACTTCAATATGAATGGTAAAGTGGTCAGCTGGGTCCCAGATTAAATACACAGCAAAAAGTGAGACGCAGGTAATTGTTCAGCCTCAGTATCAGGAGGGCTGCACCCCCAACTTGCATTAAAGCAAGATAACAGACAAAAAACACAAAAAAACTGAGCTGTAACAAATGTTCAATAAACATGCAACATTACAAGCATGTGAATTGCAGCCTCAAGACTAGAAAAAAACCAAGGAGAAAAATTGTAGGAAAATTACCCTGACTATAAATAAATAAATTGCAAGTGCTTAATAACAGGGTACTTAGTATATACATTTTTGCAAAAAGGTAAGAAGCTGTCTCACCTCGTCACGGTGTACCCATCTGAGACAGTCCCTAACCTACTAAAGTTAAAAACATATTCTGTACCTGACTTGTGTCATGTCCAAACTTCAATATGAATGGTAAAGTGGTCAGCTGGGTCCCAGATTAAATACACAGCAAAAAGTGAGATGCAGGTAATTGTTCAGCCTCAGTATCAGGAGGGCTGCACCCCCAACAAAAAGAGCTATTAGGGAATTTGAGAACAGGTTTTAATTTGTAGTATACAGCAAGAAAAAGATTTTTTTAAACACCAGGAGCAAAATAGTAACAATACAGTGACATGACAAGAATCTGTATAACTAATCATAAGCTAAATAGTTGGAAGTCAAATTTATGTATTGGATAGCCAAGATGATTGCCCATAAAATGAATGTAGTCTCACGCTCAAAACTGGATTGGTAAGATATTGCGAGTAAAAGTCAAAAGTTCAAATCATTGTTACCCTTTTTCTCATCATTGGAGGATTATGTTATCTTTGTTGTTTCACCTTTGATTTTTCTCAAATCTTTGGCAGTTATTGTGTGACTTTTTATTTGCAATGCTGTTGACTATTTGCAGCAAAATGTTTGATTGTTCTATGATTGCACTCCAATATCTGGACCATTCCATGAGTGTTGCATCCCTCTGTAAGACTTTTACAATTTTTTTACTTTTTAAAGTCAGTTAAATGTCTTTTTTAGTGCCAATTTTGTCTGAAGGAAAACAAGCTGCCATAAAAATGATGATATGGTCAATATACTCACCTAATAATTCTGCACAAAGTGTATGTAAGGCCCCCTTTACATGTCCATGATTCCGGTACGTATAACGTCCATTTTAAAATGTACAAGAGACACCGACATACGCAGACCCATTAAAATTAATGGGTCTGTGCACACATCCATGTTTTCTCACTTACATGTGTCCATGTGCCGCACTCTCGTATCTGGATTCTGCATGGAAACATGTCCGATTTTCTTCGGCTAGCACTGATATGGACATATAGATCACACACTGATGTGAAACGTGTGACATCTAGCGGAAAAAACACATGTCGTTGAAATAAAATGATTTTCTATACTCAGCTGTCTCTAGCGCTGCTGTCTTCGGCACTGCTGTCAATTGCTACTGGGCCCGCTCATTATGCTCATGAATATTCCCTGCACCTTGGACTCGGAAGCAGCAGCAACAGAGACACGCAAAGAGTAGGGGAGCCAGCACTGCTTATGAATGGCATGCAACAATGAGAAAATAAAAAGTGTAATATTCACAAATTCATTACTACTGTAACAATTCAATGAGATTTTTGGCAAATGATTGATCAATGATTTGAGCCCCCCTGCCCCGTCACGGCAAATCTCTATAGGGGGGTCCCTACACTATGTTATAAATTATTATTGTACCATAGTGTAGGTGTACCACTTTGCGCTCGGCTGCAGCCGAGCCCAGGGGTGGGATTCAAATTTTTAACAACAGGTTCTCTGTAAACCCCGCCCATTTTAAAACCACACCCATTCTGTAACTACACCCATTTTGTTAGCCACACCCATTTTCATGCACTTTCCTCAACCAAAAAATACAGGCAATTTAAAGTATAATCTCTTTCCCCTTCTTCCCCTCCTATACCGTCACTCTCCTGTCCAGCACCAGTTGTTCCAGTCACTGTCACTCTTATTGTATTAAACGCTTTTTCTACAGTTTTTAAAAATTATTACTAAAGGAGCCCTGCTAAAATTGGAACGGACGACCTTCCCCATACAGATCTCATCCCATGTGGCTCCTTTCCCCCTGCAGATCCCATCCCATTATGGCATCTTTCCCCTGCAGATCCCATCCCATATGGTTTCTTGCCCCCTGCAGATCCCATCCCATTATGGCCTCTTTCACCCTGCAGATCCCATCCCATTATGGCCCCTTTCCCCCTGCAGATCCCATCCCATTATGGCCCCTTTCCTCCTGCAGATCCCATCCCATTATAGCCCCTTTTCCCCTGCAAATCCCATCCCATTATGGCGCCTTTCTCCATGCAAATACTATCCATTTATGGCCTCCTCTCCCCATATAGCCACATATAGCTCTCCTCTTATGTGGCCTCCTCTCCCCATATAGCCACATATAACTCCCCTCTTATGTGGCAACTCTCCTCATATAGCCACATAAAGCTCTCCTCTTATGTAGCCACTCTCCCCATATAGCCACATATAACTCCCCTCTTATGCGGCCCCTCTCCCCATATAGCGCTCCCCTCTTATGCGGCCCCTCCCCCCATATAGCGCTCCCCTCTTATGCGGCCCCGCTCCCTATATAGCGCTCCCCTCTTATGCAGCCCCTCTCCCCATACAGCACTCCCCTCTTATGCGGCCCCTCTCCCCATATAGCGCTCCCCTCTTATGCAGCCCCTCTCCCTGCATCTTCTGCTGACTGAGCGCTTACCTGCAGTGGCGGCCTCTCCTGTGTTTCCCGTCCTCCTCCGCGGCTCTCTGTATGCTGACAGATGGCAGGAGGAGGAGCTCCCTCTTCTCACTGCCGTGACCTCTGCAGCGTCATTGCGTCGCTGCATGCCGGGTCAGGGAGCGGACAGGCTCCACTGAACCAGGAAGTTCGGCGCGGAGGTGCGGGCATTCATTTGTGCTAGTGTCTTAAAGAGACACTAACACAAGTGAATACAGGGAACCGGATTGCCAGAGCTGTTTCTTGCCGGTTCTGGGAACCGGCTGCTATTTTAACAACCGGTTCTCCAGAACCGGACAGAACCGGCTGAATTCCACCCCTGGCCGAGCCGCTCGGGTCCGGGCTCGTCTGGTGGGTGGCTCGAGCGCCTCTAGACCCGGGGGTCACGTCGCTCTGAAGGGAGGCTGGCACTACGTGAAGGGTTTCGGTGGGGAGGTTCGCGGCCGGGGCCGTGGTATTTAGGAATTTAAGTTCGTGACACCACCCACGGGTTGTGGTGAGTGTGGACACCACCGCTGCCATTAACTAGGCTCCCGGGGACGGTGTTGTACAGCCTTGTGTTGACCCCTCCGTGGGCAGGAGGTGATGGTCCTGGGGCCAGGTGGTTGCGAGGTGCGGGTGCGTTAGTGCAGTGCGGTGCGGTGCGTGGCCCGAGGGCACTGTTGTACTCACTATGACAAATACACCGGAGTCTCTGGTAAACCAAAAGGATGGTGGTCGGTGCCCGCAGCCGGCTGCTTCTGGTCCACCACCCGGTTCGGTGGTTACCGCCTTTCTCCTGCACCTCGTTTTGTGGATTTGACTGCCTATGCCTCAGCGACAGTAGTCCACTCCCTGGCTTTGTGTGTGCCGGGAGAGCCCGTTTGCCCACAGACGCTGGCGTGTGGGATCTCTCTGCCTGAGCGGTGGCTTTCTATCCCCCTCGCTGGGCGGTTGTCTTCAGTTGGGACTTGGGTGGGAAAGAACCTAAGGTCCAGACCCCAATCAGTGAAATCGACTTGGTCCAGTGGCTTCTGGGCCTCGTTCTGGGTCTGAGTACCCCTCCTGGTGCTCCGGTTTCCAGTTGGTTCCCCGGTTCGGTATCGGTGGGCCACTACCCTCTTCCGGACCAGCTGTCTTCCCGGCTCCTGCAGGCGGCAACCTCCATCTGCCTCCTGGCCACAGGGTATTCGGGCTACTACCCAGATCCCTGACAGACGTTTACGACGTTCCAACTACTCCTCTCTCCTCCCTAACAGATCTGTTTTCTTTTTCCCGCCTCAGGCTATCCGAACTCCTCGGTGAGCGTGGCCAACCACCTGGCTCTGCCACCTGGTGTGAACGTCAAGACCTGAGAGGGGTGACTCAGGGTTTTTAGGTTCGCTGCTGTTAGGGGACTGGTGTTTGTGCAAGGGCCTGTCTGTGACTACCTGGCTAGTCCAGGGAGTCACATAGGTACCCCCCTATAGAGATTTGCCGTGACGGGGCAGGGGGGCTCAAATCATTGAACAATCATTTGCAAAAAATCTCATTGAATTGTTACAGTAGGAATGAATTTGTGAATATTACACTTTTTATTTCTTCATTGTTGCATGCCATTCATAAGCAGTGCTGGCTCCCCTCCTTTTTGCGTTTAACTAGTCGGTGGTTGACCGCCACCTTGCCATGCACGCCCAGTGTGGTTTGCAATTTCCTTCTGTTGCCATCAAAATTCATGTTGGTGCTTGTTCACACACAGCCACCACCCTCTGTTCCACAGGCATCATTATTTAAGCACCACCTGCCTGAGCCTGTTACTCCCTCATCCATGTTTGCTGGTCTGGCACTGTGAGGGTCAGTTCTGACATTGTGCTGGTGTGTTTGGTTCTGCCACACACACTGGCACCTGGGCTGCCTTTATCCGCAGTTGTCAGTCCTTGCAGCATGGGAGCGGTTCAGATATGCCTCGGGTAAGTGGTGTTCTTATATAGTCCTGCTCATTATATAAGACCTTATGGTATGATAATAATTTATAACATAGTGTAGGGACCCCCCTATAGAGATTTGCCGTGACGGGGCAGGGGGGCTCAAATCATTGATCAATCATTAGCAAAAAATCTCATTGAATTGTGACAGTAGGAATGAATTTGTGAATATTACACTTTTTATTTCTTCATTGTTGCATGCCATTCATAAGCAGTACTGGCTCCCCTCCTTTTAGCGACAGAGAAAGCAGCATCAAGAACAGGTGAGTAAAAAGTTCCTACTTTCCTATCAAGGATAGCACACGGAGAACACACATGTGCCAAAATCACGGCACACGGATAGTCACAGGTACAGTCAACACGTCAGTGTTTTACATGAATGTGTGAAAGAGGCCTAAGGTTCACCATGGCATCAATTATATGTGATGCACTAGGAGGAGCACTGTGTTTGTGCCACACAGCAGGAAGAGGAGCTTTAGGCTATGTGCCCATGGGACTCTGCATCTGCGGATTTTTCTGCATCAAAATCTGCAGCTTTCCCCCAGAATCTGCACCTTTTCATAGGTGCGGATTTGATGCGGATTTGACGCGGATTTGACGCGGATTTTGTTGCGGATTTTGCGTTTTTTTTAAATTCAATTGAATAGGCAAAATCCGCACGAAAATCCGCAACAATAATTGACATGCTGCAGATTTTTCCGCACGAAAATCCGCACGATTTCCAATGTGGAAAAATCCGCAGCGTGGGCACAGCATTTCCCAAATGCCATAGAAATGGCTGGGGAGTAGCTGTGCTGCAGATTTCTGGAAAATCCGCGTCTTTTCCGTGAGAAATCCGCGGCAAAATCCGCGCATTTTCCGCAGCGTGGGCACATAGCCTAACAGCACTGCATCTCGGAGTAAGCAGTGATGGGTGAGTATATTCATCCATTTACACTACTCAACAAACACATATACACAAAGTTAATAATAAAACCATATTAATGGGAGGGCTTCTTTATTAGCATATCACCACATCGTTAATAAAATGGTTTGTCACCTTCCACCACACAAATAAAACCAACCATGTACATGGCCACTTTAGTGACTCATTTTGAAGCAGTCAGAAGCTTTAATTTCTTCTCTTGTTCTGACCAATACAGAACAATCCATATGATACTTGGACCAAGGATTACTTTTCCCGAGATAATGTATATAATTTTTCATTTGGAAACATTGAGCTGCAATTTCTATTTTTTTTCCGAATTTTCCAGAAACATAGAATCATAAAATCATCCATTGGTCACATGGATCGTTGTAAAGCAGACAACGTGATACTTATTTTTATTTCATAACAACTTTAAGAAGAAAAACATGTGTATAACCACAAGCAAAATACAAATCTCATCTATCAGCTGTCATCTAGCAGGACGTTCTCCCACAATTAGTATTATGAAATAATCTAAACTGGATACTGGCATGGTAAATACAAAGACATTAACAGCGGCTGAAGAAGTTTACAGAATTATGATTACTTTTCTGTTAAAGAAATCACCATCACAAACATGGCAGCAGGTCAACATAAACCAATGCTGAGCGTAATTTTGTGGGGTCAATAGTTTAAAGGGGTGGGTTATAATGTTAAGGGGGTGGGTAGAAGGGGTGGGAATACTGTATATATATATATATGGGTTCAGTGGAAGAAGGGAGCCACCTTAATGACGCGTTGGCACCAAAAGAGAAGGTCCTGCCCTCCTGCCGTATGGTTAATCTCTTGGGGGAATAGCAAGGGTAGTGGTTTCTATAATTGTTTTGATTGGGTCATTTCGGTGAGCAGTGGTGAGGGGGGTTCTTGGAGTTAGTGGAAAAGTTGAGCTTGGGTGGTGGTATGTCGGGTGGATAATGACCACCCTCCCCCAGTTATTTTGGAATGGTAATTGACTGCGGACTTTGGTGCTCTCCAGAGTGGGGTGCCCTGAGAGTCGGTGTTAGAGATAAGGTTTTCCAGCAACAGATGTGTCTCTGAGCTTGTGGTTGCATCTGGGAGGCAAAAGGCTGGATAGTTGTTAATTAATATTTGGTTGTCCGTCAGGCGTTTGGGGCTCCAAGAACCTCCCTATGTATTATTAATGTCATGTTTGTTAATAAAAGGGTTGATCTAGTCAATTTATCCCAAAAAGTGATGCTGTGTGTTTATGTAAGGAAATTAGGAACAAGGGTTGAATGGAAGTTAGAGTGGATATTTAAGAGGGTAAGAAAGCATCTGTAATATGGCAGTCATGTACATAGCCTTACAAAGGTAGATATTTTTTGATAAATCTGCCATGTTGGGTTTGAAAAGTCAATTTTATCAAACAGAAAAGTTCAGTATCCCTTTATTTTTCTAAGCCAATGTCGCGGGCGGAGGAGGGGACGCTGCGCTCTCCCACTGCTCGAGTCTGGCTGCTGCTGCTCGGTGGTGGCTCGAGCGGTGGGCCGGATCCCAGGGACTCGAGCGGCGCTCCTCGCCCGTGAGTGAAAAGGGGTTTGGTTTTGGGGATTTATTGTCCGTGACGCCACCCACGGTTGTGGTGAGATTGGTGACACCACCGCTGCTCTGGACGGGGATCCCGGGAGCGCTGACAGGGAGCAGCTTGGATGTTGGTTCTTCCCTCCGCGGGTAGGGGGTTGGTTGTCCCGGGGCCCGGTGATGGGGTAGGGATGGATGGCAGGCGGGTTACGGGGCCTGGCGAGGTGCAGGTTCGCAGGGGCAGCACTGTGCCGCACGGCACAGTGGTACTCACTCAGCCAATGATGTACACACAGTCTCCGGTAAAACAAACGGCTGTATGGACGGGTCCCACAGACGGCTGCGGTGTTTCTCTTCCCGGCAGGTTGATGGTGACTGCCTTTCCCTGCACCTATGTAGTGTAAACGGTTCCAATGGGTTCCCACTGGTAACCCGCTCCCCAGCTTGAAGGTTGCTGAAGGAGCCCCTTTTGCCCGCAAGCTCTGGCCCTGGGAACTTTAGCCTTGGCGGTGACTGTGTTTCCCTCTAATGGTTGGACTGTTGCCTTCTGTTGGGACTTGGCTGCTGGGAAACACAGGAGGTTTCCTTCGCTAACGGATTTGACAAATTGCACGGCTACTCCTAGCCTTGTCGGGGCCTGTAAGCCCTTGCCGGATGGTGCTGACTTCTCTTTGCGTACCAGTCCGGTACCGCCGGGCCACCGCCCGTCCACGGTCCTAAAGGCTAGCTCCAATAGGCCTCTCCTGCAGACGGTCACCACTGTCTGCCAACCTTGCTGTACCGTCCGAGCCACACACCCGGACCACTTTCTGTCTGCTCCTTTACCACTTCACTCCTCTAACTCCTCAACTGTTCTGAAACTCTTCCCGCCTCCAGGACTGTGAAATCCTCGGTGGGTGGGACCAACCGCCTGACCCACCCCCTGGTGTGAACATCAGCCCCTGGAGGAAGGCAACAAGGATTTTGTGTTTTGGCTTTGGTGTGCCTGACCGGGGTGTAGGGTGTGTTGGTGGTGTTCTGTGATGACCTGGCTTGTCCAGGGCGCCACACCAATACCAAACCACAGGTAAAGCAAAGGCTGTCAAGCAATTTGATGTGTTTCCTGCTGCTGCAGTATTCTTGTCCAATGAACTGTGTTGTTGCAGCATATGCTAAAGTATGGCTGACCTGCAATACCAGACACAGCCCAGGACATGAGTGGTGCTGTATGTTGAAAGAGCTAAAATGTTGTTACCAGAATGAATGCTAAATATAGCATAAGCATGGGCAGTGTACACAACACTATAAAACCAAAATTCATAAAAATCATAAGCTGTAGTTTTTTACCATGGCCTTTACTATTTAAAAACAGCATGTAAAACAGCAGAAAGATTATTTTTTAAGACTAAAATCTGTAGTTTATTAAAACTGGAAATAAGAAGGTTGGGGGTGATGCTAGGTCTTAGAAGATCAGGGCCCCGAACCCCAAAGTACATGCCTCCCATACGAACTCCCAGCCACTTAAAAGTAAATCTATACATATGTAATTACAGTATACCATTGTTGCTAACACTAAGGGGTACTTTGCACGCTGCGACATCGCTAGCATCGGCTAGCGATGCCGAGCGCGATAGTACCCGCCCCCGTCGCATATGCAATATCTTGTGATAGCTGCCGTAGCAAACACTATCCTTCCTAAGGGGGCGGGTCGTGCGGCGTCAGGCGGCCAATAGAAATGGAGGGGTGGAGATGAGCAGGAAGTAAAAATCCCGCCCACCTCCTTCCTTCCGCATTGCCGATGTAGGCAGGTAAGGAGATGTTCCTCGTTCCTGCGGCTTCACAAACAGCGATGTGTGCTGCCGCAGGAATGAGGAACAATATCGTATCTCCTAGTGGTGCGACATTATGAAAATGACCGATGCTACACAGATCACCGATTTTCGACGCTTTTGCGATCGTTTATCGGCGCATCTAGGCTTCACACTTTGCGACGTCATTACTGGCGCCGGATGTGGGTCACTTTCGTTTTGACCCCAACAATATCGCAGTAGCGATGTCGCAGTGTGCAAAGTACCCTTAAAACACACAAAGACCAATATTGCCACACTTACTACTATAGAATGCCACAATAATGCTGCTATACAATGTCCAGTACCATTATCACTATAAATATATATATATATATATATATATATATATATATATATATATATATATTAGCACTATATATAATAATATAATATGTTCATTTTGTCTACAAAACATCAAACATTATACAAAGACCAACAATACCACCATACACCCACCACTATATATTGACTGAAAAGCATAAAGCAGTTACGAAACTCAAAAAAAAAGAAAAATTGGTTTAACAAGACTGATATTACTACAAGAGATGAGCGAACCTGAATAAAGAAGTCCGGGTTTTGTACCGGATAATGGGTGTGCGGGGCTTGGACTCGAACACAGACTTTTAGAAAATATAAACTGGAGAAACAAGGAGTTTGAAGGTCAACTAGAAGTACAATGTTTATTGGAACAATGATAAAATTGAATAGTGACATTACAAAAAACAAGACATAAAAACACAATACATAAAGGTATATGGTGGGCAAGAGCTCCCAGGTAACAGACCATAAAGAGACAGATTACAAAAGGAAGGATCTGAATCCATTATAGATAGTCATGTCTTTACAAAAGAAATTGTACATATACAGAGAAGAAAATTCAGAATTAGATACCAAATTGCTAAGTGCTTAATGGTATAAAAAGTTAGTCTCAAGGTGGAACCAAAAGTGCTCTGAGAATTCTCAAAGTATAACCCTGAGACCACGACGTACATTTCGCGTTTAGTCATTTGCTTAATCATGAGGAAAGGTCTTGTATACAGCTGGTAGTGTTGGAGAATTCTGGAAATTTTGTGTTTAAGACTTTTACAAAAGATCAGTGTCCATGATCGGGCACAGTTCTTATGCTAATAAAGCTTGTTTCAAGACTGCTGTACAGACAATCAACAAACTTTGTTGCATGCGAAAGATGACTGTACACTGCTGTGAATAATAAAGATTTACTTAAAAAATTACTTGGGTTCCGGCCTATTTTTGATAACCAGCACAGACAGCTGCAGGCTGCAGCTCTCAGATGTCTGCTTTACCTTGGCTGCTTATAAAAATAGACTGGATCTCCCACTATTTTTTAAATTATTTATTTAAACAATGAAAAAAAAGAACGTTCTCAGAACGAGATTCTAGAGGTCACTCCTGGTCAGCAGTATGTATGAAAGTTCTCCCGCTCATGAGAAATTCCGGGCCTGCCACTGATCAGTGTACTCTTGTTCTGAGAAAGTTCTCTTAACAAAGCTCCATAGAAATCGATGGATTTTGTGGGACATTACACTTTGGAATACGTCAGCATTTCCAAGATTTATTTTGAAATAAGAAATTGATGAATGAGGGGGTGTGTGAGTGTCTTCATTTAAATAAACTTTGTTTTCCCATTGTTTGTATAGTTTTTAACTTTACACTTGCCGAGTTAATACTAGAGCTGTTTAATCAAGTCCTAGCCATTATAAACCCCTTGGGTTGATGTCAGATGTCAATTTGTCAATTTACAGCTGACATCAACCCTACAAGTATTACCCTGATTGCCAATGTAACAGTACAATCAACAAGAAGAGCAGAGTAAAGCACCATCTAATGGATGCACCACTTCTGGGGAGGCTGCGGTCTGCTATTTTTAGGCTGGGAAGGACCCACTATCCATGGGCCTTCCAAGCCTGATAATACTAGCCCTCAGCTGTCTGCTTTACCTTGGCTGGTTATTAAAAATAATACCAGCCCTCAGCAGTCTGCTTTACCTTGGCTGGTGACCCCAAGTGCTTTTTTAAATTATTTAAATAAATAATTTAAAAAAATGGCGTAGTAGTCCCTCTATTGATAATCAGCCAAGGTAAAGCAGGTAGCTGAGGGTTGCAGCCCACAGGTATCTGCTATACCGGCGCTTGTTATCAAAAATAGGTGGGAGCCCACACCACTTATTTTTTAAAAACTATTACATATCCATATGTTTGCAGAGCAATTGCCACTTTTGTCTTCATTTTGCAGCCCCCTAACTCTTACTACGACAATTTTACAGAAATTATACAGTTCTAAAGTTTGGTTGTCATAGACATAAATAGGGTTTAGGGGTTCAGGTCAAGTTTGGATCCTGAACCAAACTTCTAACTATCCAAAGTAAAGTAAAGAAAAAGTCCAGCTCACCCATCCATCATGGAAACGTGCAACGGAAGCAGCTGTGTAAACTGAGGATAAATAGAACAAGGGAGGATCCCCCACAAGTCTCCATAAAATCTTTCTTTATTTAGAAAAATATAAAAATAGCACTTTCATTCCATAAAAACAGGAAAACACAATAAAAGGAGGAAAATCCATCACCTACAAATGTGTTTCGGATTTTCAAATCCTTATTCATTGTACTGTATATCCCAATGGATATACATTGAATAAGGAATTGACTACCAGGCCAAGTTTAATCCCCTTCATATAAACAACATCCTGATGCGTTTCCCCCCTCCTTTGGGGTTCATCAGGGGTAGGGGAACTAATATAGTCCTAAGGAGTGTCCACCTGTTTGAGCCTTCCTTCACACATAGAGCATGCCTGGGATATCAGTATAAGTGATCCACGTTGAGCATGAAGCAGAGTCTTGTCTGATCTCCTTGGCTGCAGTGAGTCATTCCTGTTTTGGACATCTATGGAGCTACCAATTGTCTAAGTATGCTGTAATAAGGGCCATTTTTCTTACCTATTATTCATGTCTGTCTGGGCATTGCCCTAGTCTCTGGCTTTTTGGTGAGGATATTTAACCTTCCTTATTATTGAGGGGTGGACTCATATTTATATGCCTCTACTTGTGAATGTGAAACATGGTTTTTGTTAGCACTTGCACTTTAATAGGGTTTTTGGTGGAGGGTACATATCTAGTGGCAGAGTAGGGAATAACAGGGATAGCCACCGAGGAACGGGGGCGTAGTGTAAATTAGGGTGGTATTACCTCCGTTGTTAGGTAGTGTTGAATGTAGAGTAAGGCCCATATTCTGAATAACACTATTGGAATACCTATACCCTGACCAATTGAGGTCATCACTTCCTTTTACCCCTGCTGTTTTTCTGCCAATAGGTTACCCTGGTGTAGATTGTTCATACCACTTGTGTTGTTTTCCTGGTATGTTTGCCTGGGATTTTATATAATTACTAGCTGTACTACCCGGCTTCGCCCGGGTTAATAACTGTTGTTAACAAAATAGAATGTATTAAGAAAAATTTATTGTGCACACAACAACAAATATATAGAAATGTAATTATAGAAAAAGCCAAAAACTAAGCTAATAGAAGCATTTCACAACACATATTTCAACACCACAGATATTCCAGACAGAATTAACTAAATTGGCCAAGTAATGTGCTCCGTCTGTCTCTTTCCCAGGTCTGTCTCTTTCCCAGGTCTGTCTCTTTCCCAGGTCTGTCTCCCCGTCTCTTTGTCTGAGTCTTTTCCTGTCTGTCTCTTTCCCTGTCTGCCGGTCTCTGTCTGTCTGTTTCCTTGTCTGTCTCTATTTCTCTGTCTCTTTCCCCGTCTGTCGCTATCAAGGTCTGTGTCTTTCCCCATCTATCTTTGTCTGCATGTCTGTCTGTCTCTTTCCCAGTCTGTCTCTTTCCAGGTCAGTCTCTTTCCAGGTCTGTCTCTTTCCAGGTCTGTCTCTTTCCAGGTCTGTCTCTTTCCAGGTTAGTATCTTTCCAGGTTAGTATCTTTCCAGGTCTGTCTCTTTCCAGGTCTGTCTCTTTCCAGGTCTGTCTCTTTCCAGGTCTGTCTCTTTCCAGGTCTGTCTCTTTCCAGGTCTGTCTCTTTCCAGGTCAGTCTCTTTACAGGTCAGTCTCTTTACAGGTCTGTCTCAGTCAGTCTCTTTCCAGGTCAGTCTCTTTCCAGGTCAGTCTCTTTCCAGGTCTACCTCTTTCCCTGTCTGTCTCTTTCCAGGTCTGTCTCTTTCCCTGTCTGTCTCTTTCCAGGTCTGTCTCTTTCCCTGTCTGTCTCTTTCCCTGTCTGTCTCTTTCCCTGTCTGTCTCTTTCCCTGTCTGTCTCTTTCCCTGTCTGTCTCTTTCCCTGTCAGTCTCTTTCCAGGTCTACCTCTTTCCCCGTCTGTCTCTGTCTGTCTCTTTCCCCATCTGTCTCTGTCTGTCTCTTTCCCGGTCTGTCTCTGTCTGTCTCTTTCCCCGTCTGTCTGTCTGTCTCTTTCCCCATCTGTCTCTGTCTGTCTCTTTCACCGTTTGTCTCTATCGCTCTGTCTCTCTCCCTGTCTGTCTCTCTCCCTGTCTCTCTGTCTGTCTCTCTCTGTCTCTCTGTCTGTGTCTCTCTGTCTGTGTCTCTCTGTCTGTGTCTCTCTGTCTGTGTCTCTCTGTCTGTGTCTCTCTGTCTGTGTGTGTCTCTCTGTCTGTGTGTCTCTCTGTCTGTGTCTCTCTCTGTGTCTCTCTGTCTGTGTCTCTCTATCCGTCTCCGCACCGACATCTTATTACCTCACATATAAGCTTCTTATACTATGAATGTCTTTTGTTCCTATAGCAACCAATCACAGCTCCTACTAATAACCTTTAGTTCCAGGCTCCATTTACTTTAATGGAGGAATGTTTTTTGTAGAGGAACTGTAAAGCGCAGGGTTAAATTTTCCTGTCAAAACATAGTCTACGATGTTACCTGGGTCACATGAGGTGTCTGTGCAAAATGTCGTGATTGTAAATGCGACGGTGCGGCTACACTTTTTGTTTCACTTTTTCCCCATTATGTAGATAGGGGCAAAATTGATTGGTAAATTGGAACGTGCGGGGTTAAAATTTCACCTCACAACATAGCCTATGACACTCTCGGGGTCCAGACGTGTGAGTGTGCAAAATTTTGTGGCTGTAGCTGCGACGGTGCAGATGCCAATCCCGGACATACACACACACACTCACACACACACACATACATACACACATTCAGCTTTATATCTAATATATAAAGCTGAGTGTGTGTGTGTGTGTGTCCGTGTGTGTGTGTGTGTGTGTGTGTGTGTCCGGGATTGGCATCTACACCGTCGCAGCTACAGCCACAAAATATTGCACCATCACGTCTGGACCCCGAGAGCGTCATAGGGTATGTTTTGACGGGAAATTTTAACCCCCTTGCTTTACAGTTATTCACTAAAAAAACTGCCTCCATTAAAGCGAATAGAGCTGGGAGCCACAGTGTAGCCAGAACTTCAGAAGAATGCACAGCCACGCCCTTAAATGGAATGTTGTCGTGTCACAATGCAGCCAGGGAAAGAGACAGACACAGACAGGGAAAGAGGCAGACACAGACAGGGTAAGAGACAGACATAGACAAGGTAAGAGACAGACACAAAGAGACAGACACAGACAAAGAGACAGACTGACAGGGTAAGAGACAGACAGGGAAAGAGAGGAAGAGAGACAGGTTAAGAGACAGACACAGACAGGTAAAGAGACAGACACAGCCAAAGAGACAGAGACAGACACAGGGAAACAGACAGACAGGGAAAGAGAGGGAAAGAGACAGACAGGGTAAGAGACAGACAAAGACAGATAAAGAGACAGACAAAGAGACAGACACAGGGAAAGTGGCAGAGGGAAAGAGGGAAAGAGACAGACAGGGGAAGAGAGGGAAAGAGACAGACAGGGAAAGAGAGGGAAAGAGACAGACAGGGAAAGTGACAGAGAGACAGAGACAGACAGGGAAAGAGATTGAGACAGACAGAGAAAGAGACAGACAGTCAGAGACACAGGGAAAGAGACAGACAGACAAAGAGATAGAGAGAGAGAGATATACAGAGGGGGAGACAGACAGAGAATGGGAGAGAAACAGAGAGACAGCTACTATCCCGGATAGCGTTGGGTGCTGGACCCCGAGAGCGTCATAGGCTATGTTGTGAGGCGAAATTTTAACCCCGCGCGTTCCAATTTACCAATCAATTTTGCCCCTATCTACATAATGGGGAAAAAGTGAAACGAAAAGTGTATTCGCACCGTCGCATTTACAATCACAAAATTTTGCATAGACACCTCATGTGACCCAGGGAACGTCATAGACTATGTTTTGACAGGAAAATGTAACCCCGCGCTTTACAGTTACTCTCCAAAAAACATGCCTCCATTAAAGTAAATGGAGCCTGGAACTACAGGTTATTAGTAGGAGCTGTGATTGGTTGCTATAGGAACAAAATACATTCATAGTGTAAGAAGCTTATATGTGAGGTAATAAGATGTCGGTGTGGAGACAGATAGAGAGAGACAGAGAGAGACAGACAGAGAGACAGACAGAGACAAATGGTGAAAGAGAGACAGAAAAAGACCTGAAAAGAGACAGACGGAGAAAGAGACAGACGGGGAAAGAGACAGACCTGGAAAGAGGTAGACAGAGCACATTGTTTGGCCAATTTAATTAAATCTGTGTGGAATATCTGTGGTGTTGGAATATATGTTGTGAAATGCTTCTTTTAGCTTAGTTTTTGCCTGTTAATAATTCAATTTCTATTTGTTTTGTGTTTTTTGTGTGCAGAATACATTTTTGCTAATACATTCTATTTTGTTAACAGCAGTTATTAACCCGGGCGAAGCCGAGTAGTACAGCTAGTATTAGATAAATAAAGATTATTGTTTTTAGAGGTTTTTTGTTTATATTGGTTCATATACATGCAATTCATGCATGAATGTAGTAGGTGTTTTTAAAATGGCAGTTAGCCCCATAGAAAATGTGGACACTCCCAGCATCTACCTAGCTAAGCTAATCCCCTCTTAATAGCTCTTTATTTCCAGCTAAATCCCACCCTTATAAAGATTTTTTGGCAGACTTGAAAATATTAACTCTTTACTTACTTTAACCACTAAAACTTTAAAAAGTATGTTCACTTAATCAGACATCCAAGAAATGCAGATCAGATATAAATATACTGGTGTAGACCTTGAGAAATTGGTAAACGCAAAAGAGAATGATGTACCTGTACATATTAATAATTAGTAGATGTGAGACTGAATATTTGTAGATTTCAGAGTCAGGGATAAGTATTTTAAAGTCCTGCAGCCTTAAATCTGACAGAATAGGGTGAACAATCCAAAAATCTTAAATGACTTTCCCCAGAGAGATGAGATGATAGAAGAGAAGATATTTTATCCACTTGTAAAGAATTGAATTGATCTAATAGAGATGTAACAGCTTTTATGAATAGAAAAAAGGGGGGAGAGGAGCGGGAGTTGTTTCAAACAAAGAGAGATAAGTTTTACTTTACTATAAAGAGAAAGGAGGAGGGGTGAGAAGGAAAAACAACCCCTTCCAACTCACAGGAAAGGGTGTTATTGCTTGTTCAACTCCGTAACTTAAGATATTGGCAAAAATAATTTGGCTTATTTTCAAGGGAGCATGGCAGTCCCTCCTTCTAAGTTTTGGCATCACTTGCACTTAACTTAGAACTTTTATGAGTGTTGCAGTCCCACTACCTAACAATTTTAACAGAATGTGTATGAGGACCTCCTTTATAATACAGAAAGTATCGGAGTCACTCTTCCCTCTAACTATTGTCAGTTCTTGCATTGTCCGCATAGACTTTGTGAGTTTCAGAATCCCTCCTCATCAATTAAACAGGACGTGTCTGACAATGTCACACACACCATATGCCCAGATAAGGTGGTAAAATGTTAAAATTATATTTTTTGGTCACTACCGGCGGGTATAGTTTTATTTAACCCTTTAGTATGTCATCAATGTCATGCCCTGACCTGCGGGACCGACCCTTACTGAGCAGGGGGGGGTCGATATCCAGCATGCGGCTCCTTACAGTCTGCCTATCCCGCTGTTCTTCCTTCCATACAGGGTAGTCACTCACATCTCAGTCCTGGATCCTCCTCCAGCTCTGTTGTGCCACCCCCGTGCCAGCAGCCGGCGCTGCTCAGATCCGGGCCTTCAGGGTTGGTGGCTCGAGGGTCTCCAGACCCGGGGGTCTCGCGGACATGCCGAATAAATGGGGGGACGTATATGTACAAGCTGGGCCGTATAAAGTTTGTGACACCAACCACGGTGTTTGGTGAGGTGGGACACCACCGCTGCTGTTACGGGGCACCAGGGGGAGATGTCATGCAGCAAGTTGTTAACCCCTCCGTGGGCAGGGATGGTGGCCCCGGGACCCTTGTTGGTGCGTACAGGGGATGGGGACCGCAGAGGGTGCTGTTGTACTCACAATTATTAAAACACACAAGTCTCTGGTAAACCAAGGTGCTGGTGGCCGGTGCCGTGGCCGGTTGCGTTCTGGTCCCCCACCCGGCTGGTGGTCTCTATCCTTTTCCTTCACTGCTGTATGTAAGATGGACTTTCCTAGTGTGAAACTCAGGAGTCTGCTCCTGGCTGAATGTGGCCCAAGGAGCCGTGTCCACAGACGCCGGCCCGTGGGATCTTTGGGCCCTGGCGGTGACCTCTTATCCCTAACCGGTGAGCTGTTGTCTTCTATGAGGGACTTTGGGTGGGACAGGACCTCTAGTCCTGGCCTCAGTCGATTAGTTAACCAGCTCCAGTTGTTTCTGGTCCTGGGTTCAGGGTTCGAGTACCCCCCCTTTGTGCTACGGTTTCCGGGTCGGTTCCCCGTGTCGGTACCGGTGGGCTACAATCCTGTCCCGGTCTACCTCAGTTCCACCGAGCCATCTTCCTGTCTCCTGCTGACGTCTGCCTCCTAGCCAGTGGCACCAGGGCTCCTACCCTGGTACCATTCAACTTGGACTTCACTGCTAGAGCTACCCCTAGCTCGAGCCCACACTCCTCTCCAAACTGAACTCCAAACTGATGTGCTTGCGTTCCCACCCCGGGCTGTCTGGAATCCTGGGTGGGCATGTTCTAACTGCCTGGTCACGCCCACTGGTGTGTCTATCTTTCCCTAAGGGGGGTGACAAGGGTTTCTGGTTGGCTGTATGTTGCCTAATGAGGGAAGGTGTTATGCAGGGGCTTAACTGTGACTACCTGGTTTTGCCAGGGCGTCACACTCCCCCTTGGTTAAACACAGACCGTCCATGGGCTGTTCGGCCACCACTGTTTATTTAACTAGAAAAAGGGGATAAAACGGGTAAACATTTTACAATTATAATAACATATTTACATTAAGCAGTTTTGTTTTCTTCCCTTACTGGAGGCATATTAAAACATTTCTTTAATATGTTCCTGAAGTTGTTCTCCGCTTTCTTTAATATGTTCCTGAAGTTGTTGGCTTTTACCTTTTCTAAGTCTGTTGCGACTGTCTTGGTTGTTGTTAACTTACTGGAGGCATGTTCCTTAAACGTTGCACATATATAACAACCAGGACAGGACGGACCAGGTCCTTTTCACTTCACCCACCCAAAACAACTTATCCCTGATGTCACCACTAAAACACAGATTGGCACCCTTTGACCAAGTCCAGGATAGGTCCGGGTGTTGCCCTAACGGGCCGGGTAAAAAGTTCCTTACCCGGCAGTCCTTTTTCAAGGGCCCCACGTCTAGGGGACCCCTGACCCAGAGGGTAGTCACCGGTTTTGTTGGTGACAGGGCCTCGGCCGATTCTACCGCAGGCCCGTCCTCCAATCAGCCTCTCCAGAGACTGCGGCTTGGTGAAAAGGTTGGTCTGGGGCTATTTACATGGCCCAAAAGTTTATGGGCTGGCTCGAAAGTTCTAAGCCATTGTCTTTTTGAACTTTTTAAACGGGAATCACAGACAGTCCCAACGGGGAACTTTAACTTTTTGGTAGCCGGGAACGACTACTTTAATTTCTTAATCTGCATCAGGTGACGTTGGTGGGGAGAGGTGGGCGTGGTGCTGGGCCCCGATTTTTGCCCACATCTTCCCGCAGTGCCAGGTGTAGACCACCAGCTCCCTGGGCTCCAGGTCTCGGTCAGGATGGCCGACGTGCAGATGCGGGTATACATCCGTCTGGGACACAAATATCTCGGCCTCCATGCCTGGCTCGAATATAAAACCCCATCCTCTATGGGGGTCAAGGTGCCGGACTTGGCCCTGGGAGATCGGGCCCCGTACCCGGAAAGTAGCATTCCGTAGATTGTCTTTCTCAGTGTAGGTCCTGGACAGGACCTCCTCCTTCCTCTTCTTCCGGGTGGCGATCTCCTTTCCCAGCTGGCGCCGCTGCCACTCTCAGTATGGAGCATCGGCTGCCTGCTCCGGCTCATCCTGGGCGGGGTCTGGGCCCAGCCGGAGTCCCTCTGTGCCGGCTACGACCAGCACCTTTGGCAACGGGGGACCCCGCTGTGACGTGGCCTGCTCTGCTGCCTTGCAGCGGCAACCCCGTGGCACCTCAGCCGAGGCCAGGAGTCTTGGAGGTGAAAACGTTGCTCGCTGTGCCGGCTTCCGGTTGGGAACCGCCTCCGCTGTGGCCGGGCGGACTGCCGGGGCCGTTGTCATCTTAGGCGCGGCCTCTCCCGGGATAGCTGTCAGGTCCAAGGCTGGACAGGGCACCTTCCAGGTGCTGGTCAGGCGTGGAGCCGGTACGGGTGCCGGGGCGGTGACTGACTGGCTGCTGGCGGCTTCCTCGGGCTGGTCCTCGTGGGCCGGTGAAACGGACACCACTGCCGGTGCTGGTGGCAGCAGACCGAGCGGCGTGTCAGCAACAGGTGTTGGCAGTGAAAAAGGCAGCATGGCGGGCAGTGGTAGGCCGGGCCCCCCAGCTTGGTCGGCCGGTCCCTGAGGGACATAGGGGCGTGTATCGCTTACCCGCTCCTCCGAGGTTGCCTCCACTTCACGAGCCCACACGGCTGCAGCCAGCTTCACCATCTTGGCCGTTCATCTCTCCAAGATGTAGCGTGCCTGCCCCTGGATCCGGCAGCACATGCGTTCTGTCTGGGCTTCTACCCAGGCCCCTGTTCTGGGCACGGGCTCCTGCCCTCCAGGCTTGCCAGTCAGGTCGGCCATGTTGCTCTGATGGCATTCAGGAACAAGAAGGGTGGCAGGGTCCTGGAGTCCCTGCCCTTTATCTGCTTGGTCACATGTTGCAGAATCTTCACCCGCCCCTACTTGGTCTTTTGCCGGCACTTCTTTTTCAAGCCTGCTAGTTTTGTTTTGCGACTTCCGGCTCGCTTTCTGTCCGCTTTCCCAGGGGGTGGGGCTTTGGCTTTCACACCCTTTTCTCGGGGAAGAAGACGCTGGGCTGTGGTTTTCGCACCCAAAATGGCGGCAAGATAGCGACTTCTTAAAATTTGGCAACAGATCACCGCTGACTGTCCAATAAAAAGTGCACTACCATATGGTAAGTGGATAGGTAAGTATACTGTTCGTGACACCAAGTTTCGGGGTGTGCTGCCCCCGTGCCAGCAGCCGGCGCTGCTCGGATCCGGGCCTTCAGGGGTGGTGGCTCGAGGGTCTCCGGACCCAGGGGTTTCGCGGACACACCGAACAAATGGGGGGACATATATGTACGGGCTGGGCTGTATGAAGTTCATGACGCCAACCATGGTGTGTGGTGAGGTGGGACACTACCGCTGCTGTTACGAGGCACCCATGGGAGATGTTGTGCAGAAAGTTGTAAACCCCTCCGTGGGCAGGGATGGTGGCCCCGGGACCCGGTTGGTGCGTGCAGGGGATTGCGATCGCAGAGGGTGCTGGAGTACTTACAGTTAGTAAAACACACAAGTCTCTGGTAAACCAAGGTGCTGGTGGCTGGTGCCGCCGCGGTTGCGTTCTGGTCCCCCACCCGGCTGGTGGTCTCTATCCTTTTCTTTCACTGCTGTATGTAAGATGGACTTTCTTAGTGTGAAACTCAGGAGTCCGCTCCTGGCTGGATGTGGCCTAAGGAGCCATGCCCGCAGACACTGGCCCGTGGGAACTATGGGCCCTGACAGTGTCTCTTATCCCTAATCGGTGTGCTGTTGTCTTCTATGAGGGACTTTGGGTGGGAAAGGACCTCTAGTCATGGCCTCAATCGGTTAATTAACCAGCTTCAGTTGGTTCTGGTCCTGGCTTCAGGGTCCAACTCCCCCCCTTTGTGCTACGGTTTCCGGGTCGGTTCCCCGTGTCGGTACCGGTGGGCTACAACCCTGTCCCGGTCTACCTCGGTTCCACCGAGCCATCTTCCTGTCTCCTGCTGACGGAGACCACCGTCTGCCTCCTAGCCAGTGGCACCAGGGCTCCTACCCTGGTACCGTTCAACTTGAACTTCACTGCTGGAGCTACCCCTAGCTTCAGCCCACACTCCTCTCCAAACTGAAATCCAAACTGATCTGCTTGCTTTCCCGCCCCGGGTTCTCTTGACCCCCGGGTGGGCGTGTTCCAACCGCCTGGTCACGCCGACTGGTGTGTCTATCTTTCCCTAAGGGGGGGTAACAAGGGTTTTTGGTTGGCTGTTTGTTGCCTAATGAGAGAAGGTGTTATGCAGGGGACTAACTGTGACTACCTAGTTTTGCCAGGGCGTCACACTCTGCCTGTGGCCTGCTTGTCCAGAAACATGCATTCACTGAGCATGTTTTCCAGGACCTTCCTTAGGCGACACCCGCTGCATCCTGTTGTGATTTAAAGGGCAAGTTCTCCTTTACCTGGAAGTGCTTCTCAGCCTATTTCAGAGAGGCACTGGATATACAAGGCAGCCTCCCCCTCTTGGAGGTGTCTGAGTAACGTCTTCCTGTCCCTTAGTGTGGTGTTACTTCACCTTAGGTTCCTGTCCCATGCCTTGTTGTTTAACCTTGCTCCTGTTCCTAATCTCTGTACCTTGCCTCCACTCAGAGCCGGCTGTGCCCATCTGCTGCTCCAGCCCATATCTGGTTTACTGCACTCCAGAGTCCATACCTGTCCAGCAGTAACCACTCCACTACAGCCCGCTGGATCGGATTTAGCACCACCAGAGGAGATTCTTATTGAGTCGCCTGTGTTAACATCTTTCCTAGTACTGGATCAAGGCCTGGCTCAGTGTTACCATCTACCTCCACTTTGGAAAAGACTTCACTGGTGCTCAGGTCATACCTGCTGTGCATTACCACTCGGCCATACCTAGGGGTATTTGGACTATTCCTGTGCAGACTGTACCTGCACAATGGACTCTACCATAGAACCCTGTGTTGTTTGGCACTGGTCGCGCTCTAATCATTAAAGTCCTTTCATTTCCTCAAGCTTTGTCCGAGTCCATCTCTGGGGTCAGTTACCACAGTTCTCTGTGGTCCTGTGGGTTCACTACCGCGCTCCCCTGTTGGTAGTGCAACAATCTACTGTAGTCACAGGTAACGCAGAAATACAGTGAGAAATGGACCAGCTATTAAGGCTATGTTCACCTGTTAAGAACATCCAGGAAACTGGAATATAATGTTCTACCACTATGGCATGAATAATCCAAGTGATTTATTTCTAGCTTCAATATAGGAATTTTATTTACAACACAATAGTGTAATAACATAGCAATTTAAAATACAACGCGTTTTGGCTGTAATATAAGCCTTCCTCAAGTTTACAAGGCTATGCTCACATGTTGCATTTTTGCCGTGTTTTTTAGGAGCATTTTTAATGAGTTTTATGCTAATTAAAAGCTGATTTTTACAATAACAGCAAAAACGATCAGATCTTTTTAAATCTAATGAACACGATTGTTCGTGTTCATGACTGAAACAGGAAACCTGCTGCGTTTTTGAAAAAAGCAACATGTCAATTTTTACAACACTTTTTCAGCTTTTTTCAATATTGAAAGCAATTAGGATGAGAGTGCAAAAACACAGCAAAAATGCTACATGTGAAGATAGCTTAATAAGTGGAGGAGTTTTTTTTAAATCTTTTTTATTTTGCCTTATATACAAGTCATTATGCAGGAAATAATGTTTATTTACATTTTTTCCAGTGACATCCATTCTAGCTTCGGTTTTGTATGTTTTATTATCAATCAGTAAAAGTGGCGTAATGCTCTGACAACATTGTTCCCAGCAGACACCTTCCCTTCTAGGCACCTTCCCCATACTGTTTCCATTCAATTTAAGAACTGCTTCTATCCATTTCAGTAATTTTCCTGTGCCCCAGACCTCCTGCGGGGGAGGAAGATATAAAGATAATAATGTGGTTCAACCGTTATGAATGGTGCTCTGAAGTTAAAAAGATCAGAAAAATAATCAAAAAACGTCGGCACTCAGAGGAAATGATTTTTACAATGAAAATGTTTTATTAGAACTAGTCCTTCGTGTTGAAAAATGAAAAAGTTGAACAATAATTTGACAGTAGTATTAACAGTTGTTAAACAGTTGTTAGATGTTTTGGCTAACGCAGTAGCCTTTCTCAGACAACTGTCTATAATACAAACAGAAACAAAAATTTACACAAGGTAAAAAACAACAATCATGATATTACATAAAAAGTGTGGACCAAAAAAAATTTCTTTACCTATGTATAGAAAATATAGCGATTGAAAACTCATCACCGAATGGATGTGAATAATGGCTTGTAGCCTATGACAAAATTGCATGTGATATGTACATAATAATGACTGGGTAAAAAGGAAAGAAAAAAGAAAAGAAAAAAGATAAGTAGAATATTCTTTAATTCTATTTTTTTGTTGTTAGAAAGTTCTAGTCATTTTTTCGACACACACTTTTTGGCATATTTAGATTCTTATTTACCTTAGTGTTCTGTTCACTTTAATTTTTTTAAAAAAAAGCACGTTGGTTTCACTTTTTCCTTCTTCTCTTTATCTTCCTTTCTCCTTCTTTTCTCTTTGTTCTCTTTACTTTTTTTTTCTTCTTTCCCCTCTTTCTCTTTTCTTTTTTCTTTTCTCTTTTTTCTTTCCTTTTTCCTAATCATTATTATGTACATACCACATGCAATTTTATCATAGGCTAGAAGCCATTATTCACATCCTTTGGGTGATGAGTTTTCCATCGCTATATTTTCTATACATAGGTAAAGAAATTTTTTTTGTTCCCCTCTTTATGTGATATCACGATTGTTGTCTTTTACCTTGTGTAAATTTTTGTTTCTGTTTGTATTATAGACAGGTTTCTGAGAAAGGCTACTGCGTTAGCCGAAATGTCTAATAACTGTTAAAACTACTGTCAAATTATTGTTCAACGTTTTCATTTTTAAACATGAAGGAATAGTTATAATTAAAAAAAATTCATTGTAAAAATCATTTCCTCTCAGTGCCGAAGTTTTTTAATTATTTTATTTTCCTGCAGGGGAGGGGTCTGCCAGAAAAATGCTTCAGTTTTCCATTGACTTCCATTGTGCTCTTTACTCGAGAAGAGCACTCAAATTGCTCAACTCGAGTAACAAGCACTCAAATATTTTAGTGCTCGCCCATCACTAGTTGAAGTAAAAAGAGGCCAAAAAGTAAAGGTGACAATGTGAATGTAAGCTCAGTTAAGAATAAAAAGTCTGATATTGACTTTTATGCGTCTTCTTAACCTTCGTCAGGCTGCATAATTTTACAACGTTAACAGGCTGCAGAGGTACAATTGTACCTTCATATATACCTCCACTGTGGGAAGACTTTCTCCTTTACTTGGTTTCAGAAACTAAAGTTCATTCAGCTACAAATGTTATGCTGATATCTATTGGCCAGTGCTGTTACTGCTCACTTATGTTGCTGTCAATTAAGTTGATTCAAACTGGGAGTAGCTTCTACTTCTCTTCCTGCCTCCCTCCTCTCAGTAGCCATTTTGCTGTTCATCTCATTGCTGTGAGCACAAACATTTCTAGGCTTGTGAAGTCTTCAATTTCTTGGATACGAAGGTGGGAAAGTCTCACAGCATCTAACAGCCAGTTATACCTTCATTCGCCTTATGTGGGGACAGAACAGTCAGAAATTGTCTTTGAGCCTGAACTTGGCTTACATATATTTTGTATGAAACTTATCACTATAGGTATTATTTTTATACGAAAAATGGATAATTAGTATCTACATATTGTTTTACGATGTTTTACTTCTATTCAGCACAAAATAAAGATGTTGGCTCTGTTACAATTTTCCTATTGGTCGAAAAAACAGTCGAAGATGGAATGAAAATTCTGAAACCGTATACGGTTTACATAATATATAAATGACATTTATAAATAATTATCACTAGAAATAATTTACTTTTTTATATGCACTTTAAAATCGAATTTCATTCTACTTGCCACGTGTTACTGAACTAAATTGCGAAGCCAAAATTCATCTACCAAGTCATCATGAGTGATAGTGATGCTGGATCTAGTTTCCGCCATAATCCAAGAAAACGTGTTTGCAGGTTAGTATCATTTTGTGAAAAGCCAATAATGTAGTATTGTGTAGTATTTCGGAAAATTATTTATTTTTCATTTTTTCATATTTACAGATTTACGTCTGACGAAATAATGCGAATGCTAGAAGAATCTGATTCTGAGCATGAGGAAGAACCATATGTTGCATCTGATGATGAAAACTATGTACCACAAGTGGATGTTACTGAAGAAGATTCAGACATTGAACAAGAAATGGTCATAGAGCAGGAAAAAGAATACGACTCAGACGAAAGTGTTGAGGATGAGTCTGTGCCTCACAGTGCAGGCGACATTTGGACTGCTAAGGATAAAACTCAATGGTGTAGTAATCCACTGCCAAATGCACAAACAAAATCTCGTAATGTCCTACGACAAAGAGGTGGCCCTGCAGTAATCAGCAACCTGTATACAGCAAAAGAGCTATTCAAGTCAATCATGACTCCCGAGATGTGTGACATCATATTACGAGAAACGAATCGAAAGGCCAAGAGAGTTTGTGATGCTTACAACAACGAACTGGGACAACGTTTTCCTGATTCTTCTGAACGGCCACCACAAAAAATATTCAAGCAATTTACTGAAACTGAACTCCATGCATTTTTGGGCATACTGATTGCTGCTGGTGTGCACAGAGACAACAAAGAGAATCTGGAGGAAATGTGGAATGTTGCTGCTCTGCCTCTTATACGTGCAGCTATGTCTCGTGACCGCTTCAAGATGATACTCAGATTTATCAGATTTGACAACGAAAATACACGTGAAGAACGTGTGCAAACAGATAAAGCTGCACCAATACGGGACATCTGGACAATGCTGAACAGAAATCTGAAGAGAGCCTACAAGCCATATAATTGTATCACCGTTGACGAGTAATTATTTCCATTTAGAGGCAATACTAAATTTACCCAGTATATACCTTCAAAACCAGCTAAATATGGCATAATGATTTTCTGGGCTTGTGACTCGTCAAACGCCTACCCATTACAAGGTCAGCTCTACACTGGGAAACCAACTGATGGTCCTCGACAAGTAAACATTGGTGAACGAACAGTATTGGACCTAGTGAGCTCGTATAAAGGCTCTGGAAGAAATGTCACCACCGATAACTTCTTTACAACCATGGAACTAGCTAAGGTATTGAACTCCTGGAACATGACACTAGTTAATACAGTGAGAAAAAACAAAAGATTCCTACCTAGCAACATGCAGCCTGCCAAAGAAAGGCCTGTAACCTCGACAAATGTTGCCTACAATCATGTTGCAACAGTCTGTTCATATGTACCAAAGAAGAACAAATCAGTCGTGCTTCTATCATCTATGCACATGACGGGAAAAGTTGAAGAGACACTAGCAGCCAAGCAAGAGATAATAAAATACTACAACAAAACAAAAGGCGGAGTTGATGCTATGGATAAAATGTTGGGAGAGTACACTGAAACGACGAACATTATGTTGGCCTCTGGCATTTTTCTACAATATGATTGACGTCACTGGTTTAGCATCCTACATCATCTACAGAGAACACAATCCAAGCTTCAGGACAAAGGATCAACGAAGAAAGTTCCGGAAAGATCTCGCAAATCAGCTGTGTATGCCTGCAATTGAAGATCGTAGTACAAACCGAATGATGATGAGAAACCATTTTCTTCGAGGTGCAGTAGAAATGGTGCTTGGACGATGCATTCTGGCAGCATCACAAGCAGCAGCTGGCCCTCAAATACCTCATGGTAGTCGTGGACCCTCCCCTGTTGTTGGTAGTTGCTATGTCTGCCGAGACCTGAGGCGAAAACAACGTAAGACTAGAAAGTCTTGTGTGGTTTGTGTGAAACCCATTTGCGATGAACACTCGGTAGCAAAGACAACATGCATTACTTGCGAAGAAAATCAATAAAAAAAAGTTTCTTACATTTTCTTTTATAATGTAAATGAACAGTTGTTTTACTTGTTTATGATAATAAAACAGCATTATCATTAAAAAAAATATTATTCTTTTTTCCTTGCATTATCTTCATTCAAAATATATGAGGGTACATTTGTACCTATGCAGCTTGTTATGGATGCAAAAATATATCGACCCCTTATCTCGGAAGGGGGTGGAGATATTTTTTTGAAATTTGACCAATATATTCTGGACCAAAACTGCAGAGATGTCACGAAATTTCAGCCCTCTACGGCTTTTCGAAAAAAGTTATTGCAATTTTAAAACGGAATAGTTACCATTGTACCTACTCAGCCGGACGAAGGTTAAAAGAATACAGTAATATGAAAAAGTTTGGGCACCCCTATTAATGTTAACCTTTTTTCTTTATAATAATTTGGGGTTTTGAAACAGCTATTTCAGTTTCATATATCTAGTAACTGATGGACTGAGTAATATTTCTGGATTGAAATGAGGTTTATTGTATTAACAGAAAATGTGCAATCCGCATTTAAACAAGATTTGACCGGTGCAAAAGTATGGGCACTCTTATCAATTTCTTGATTTGAACACTCCTAACTACTTTTTACTGACTTACTAAAGCACTAAATTGGTTTTGTAACCTCATTGAGCTTTGAACCTCATAGGCAGGTGTATCCAATCATGAGAAAAGGTATTTAAGGTGGCCACTTGAAAGTTGTTCTCCTATTTGAATCTCCTATGAAGAGTGGCATCATGGGCTCCTCAAAACAACTCTCAAATGATCTGAAAACAAAGATTATTCAACATAGTTGTTCAGGGGAAGGATACAAAAAGTTGTCTCAGAGATTTAAACTGTCAGTTTCCACTGTGAGGAACATAGTAAGGAAATGGAAGAACACAGGTACAGTTATTGTTAAGCCCAGAAGTGTCAGGCCAAGAAAAATATCAGAAAGGCAGAGAAGAAGAATGGTGAGAACAGTCAAGGACAATCCACAGACCACCTCCAAAGACCTGCAGCTTCATCTTGCTGCAGATGGTGTCACTGTGCATCGGTCAACAATACAGCGCACGTTGCACAAGGAGAAGCTGTATGGGAGAGTGATGCAAAAGAAGCCGTTTCTACAAGCACGTCACAAACAGAGTCACCTGAGGTATGCAAAAGCACATTTGGTCAAGCCAGTTACACTTTTGAAGAAGGTCCTGTGGACTGATGAAACAAAGATTGAGTTGTTTGGTCATACAAAAAGGCACGGCATTCCAAGAAAAGCACTTGCTACTCACAGTAAAATTTGGTGCAGGTTTCATCATGCTTTGGGGCTGTGTGGCCAATGCCGGCACCGGGAATCTTGTTACAGTTGAGGGTCGCATGGATTCCACTCAGTATCAGCAGATTCTTAACAATAATGTGCAAGAATCAGTGACAAAGTTGAAGTTACGCAGGGGATGGATATTTCAGCAAGACAATGATCCAAAACACCGCTCCAAATCTACTCAGGCCTTCATGCAGAGGAACAATTACAATGTTCTGGAATAGCCATCCCAGTCCCCAGACCTGAATATCATTGAACATCTGTGGGATGATTTGAAGCGTGCTGTCCATGCTCGGCGACCATCAAACTTAACTGAACTGGAATTATTTTATAAACAGGAATGGTCAAATATACCTTCATCCAGGATCCAGGAACTCATTAAAAGCTACAGGAAGCGAATAGAGGCTGTGATTTTTGCAAAAGGAGGATCTACAAAATATTAAGGTCACTTTTATGTTGAGGTGCCCATACTTTTGCACCGGTCAAATTTTGTTTAAATGCGGATTGCACATTTTCTGTTAGTACAATAAACCTCATTTCAATCCAGAAATATTACTCAGTCCATCAGTTATTAGATATATGAAACTGAAATAGCTGTTGCAAAAACCCAAATTGTTATAAAGAAAAAAGGTTAACATTAATAGGGGTGCCCAAACTTTTTCATATGACTGTAACTTTTAATTGCAAAATGTGACTTTGACTTCCCTCTAAATCATAGTATGCGGCTTTTGTTTGATCTTCCGCACTTGTCTGCATATTTTTTTAGTGGCCAGGGATTGTTTGCTTCATACTTCCATAGTTTGAATATAATGAGACCAAAAGGGAAGTGTCATAATGTAATGCTATAGGAGGATGAGTCTATTAAAACATTGCTTCATCACAATTTGGAATTGAACCAAAAGCTTGCAATCAAACAATTCAGCCTTCATTGAAGTAGGACCCCCTGGTGTAGACAGGCAATTGAATTAGTACATTTGCTATAAGACAGAAGAAAAGCCTGAATTTTGAGCTTTAGAAATGACACTTCTGTCAGCTCAATAGAAAACTTGTCGTAATTTCAAAAGATAACAGTGAACGGACTGAATCCATAGTAAAGTTTTGAATATTTGGATTCTTATGGCAGGCATAGTTGTGTAGACACATTTTTAACATCATGATCCTGAGAGGAAAAACAAGCATATTTTTACGTAGTTGTGAAGTGTAAGCATTAGTGTGGCGCCCCTGAGGCTTCAGTTGCCACAGTGTACTGCATCTCACTTAAGGTGCAGTACTCATCCCAGGTAAGGAGAGGTTAATCGCTGGTGTTTCTCACATTCACACACCAAACACAGTTAGGTGCTTTCCCACTGGGGACTGGACTAGGGTAGGCAGGAGGGATGGCCATCACGAGGCATGGGACTTTCCTCATCACTAGGAGAAGCACCTGGGGGGGTGAGCACCACTTGGAGAAAAGGGAAGGAGCATCGTCACATTTAGGCAGTCAACTCCGAGAACAGCTTGGGGTGAGGGACACAGTTTGGACCTCAGTCCAATCTTCTTTTACCTCATACTTCTGGGAGCGCCACAGGACCCGTGGCTTGGAGCAGGTAGCTCAGCCCGGGTCCTCTACAACTACATGGGATTCCAGAGTCTGTGGAGAGTGCAGGAAATACCCACAGCCCATTCCACATACACTGGGATTGGAGGGACCCCGACCAGAAAGAACTCATAGTGGGAACCCGGTGGTGACCTCGAATTTCTCAGGATCGACTGGGGCCCATCATGGCGGAGACCGGTACTCCGGGAGTGGCAACTTGGACTGTGAGTAAAGAAACCTTGAAACCAGAGAGACTATGTCCGCCTGTCCTTGCTGGTGCCATCGCCCCGCGCTTCGGCGCCAATGGCCACTACTACCCTCATCATCCTCCCCGGGGCCCGCTCCACCTGTGGGAAGCAGAACCATCTTTGCTGCTATAACCATCCACCCCGGAGGACAGTGACAGCAGCGGCAGCTAATCCCTGGCCGAATATCGCAGGTGGCGTCACGAGACAAACAATCGCCATCATTTCCTCCACCATCATCCCATCAGCATCCTCCATTCATTATCCCCCCTTTATTGAATGCCTCGTGTCCCCGAAGCCACACAGGGCCACCTGTGACATCCCCAGACCCGACATCACCGGCTTGTCGACGAGTAATAGTTAACTCTTTGCTCCGTGGGTGCTACATTAGCCCCAAAGTTATATTGGTTATACGGATGATGCTATCCATGCCATGTTTCATCTTCATATAAAACGAAAATTGCCGTAGGTAATATAACCAGAATATATTCTGCCTGGTACATCCATGGGTAAAGATATCCTGAAATTTGGGGATCTCATAATTTTCAAGAGACCGGAGTGACATCCCATGGCCAACCCAATCTGAGGTCACCAAGGGAAGGTATGTGGGAGTGATGGTTCTTTAATATATTCAGAAGTTGATGCCTTGTTCAGTGCAGGAAAAGACAGGTCTCTGGGGGATTATTCCTTATTTTCTAAAAGGAGTTCTTCCCTCTTATAATCTCTGAGCCATTTCCATGAAACAGGTTTAGTACTTTTCTTTGTTATCCCATTTTATTTTATGTAATTGTATACACTGTAGTGTTTTGTCCCCTTTGTAAAATCTCTTGCATATGTTTAAAAACACTGCCTACTTTTCGGATTGAATAGCTGTGTTCCTCTTAAGGCTACTTTACACGCTGCAATATCGGTCCTGATATCGCTAGCGTGGGTACCCGCCCCCATCTGTTGTGCGACATGGGCAAATCGCTGCCCGGGTGCGCACAACATCGCGCAGACCCGTCACATGTACTTACCTGCCCGGCGACGTCGCTGTGACCGGCGAACCGCCTCCTTTCTAAGGGGGCGGTCCGTGCGGCGTCACAGCGACGTCACTGAGCGGCCGCCCAATTGAAGCGGAGGGGCGGAGATGAGTGGCCGGAACAACCCGCCAACCTCCTTCCTTCCTCATAGCGGCCGGGAGGCAGGTAAGGAGAGGTTCCTCGTTCCTGCGGCGTCACACATAGCGATGTGTGCTGCCGCAGGAGCGACGAACTACATCGTTACTGCTGCAGTAACGATAATCGAGAATGGACCCCCATGTCACCGATGAGCGATTTTGCATGTTTTTGCAACGATGCAAAATCGCTTATCGGTGTCACATGCAGCAACATCGCTAATGCGGCCGGATGTGCGTCACAAATTTCGTGACCCCAACGACTCCGCATTAGCGATGTCGCAGCATCTAAAGCCCCCTTTACTCTATAAATCACATTCCCTGAAGCCATATGCTACTTGTAATGGATGTCCAATCAGCCTCCATAAACGATTTGTGTTGGCAGCTAGTAGTCCTTTTGTTATTGTGGAGTTGGCAGTGACAGTACCGGAGTGTATATAAATATATAGTGGGGAAAAAGAGTATTTCATCAGCCACCAATGGTGCAAGTTGTCCCACTTAAAAGGATGAGAGAGGCCTGTAATTGACATCATAGGTAGACCACAACTATGAGAGACAAAATGACAAAATAAATCCTGAAAATGACCTTGTCTGATTTGGCAAGATTTTATTTTGCAAATTATGGTGGAAAATAAGTATTTGCTTAATAACAAAAGTTTGTCTCAATATTTTGTTATATATCCTTTGTTGGCAATGACAGAGGTCAAACGTTTTCTGTAAGTCTTCATAAGGTTGCCACACGCTATTGTTGGTATGTTGGCCCATTCCTCCATGCTGATCTCCTCTAGAGCAGTGATGTTTTGGACCTGTCGCTAGACAACATGGACTTTCAACTCCCTCCAAAGGTTTTCTATGGGTTAAGATCTGGAGACTGGCTAGGCCACTCAAGGACCTTCATATGCTTTTTTCAAACCACTCCTTTGTTGCCCTAGTAGTGTGCTTGGGATCATTATTAAGCTGAAAGACCCGGCCATGTTTCATCTTTAATGCACTTGCTGATGGAGGAAGGAGGTTTGCACTCAAAATCTCACAACACATGTCCCGATTCATGCTTTCATTTACACGGATCAGTCGTCCTGGTTTCTTTGCAGAAAAACACCTCCAAAGCATGATGTTGCCACCCCCAGGCTTCACAGTAGGCATGGTGTTCTTTGGCTGCAACTCAGCATTCTGTATCCTCCAAATACGACAAGCTGTGTTTCTACCCAACAGTTCTACTTTGGTTTTCATCAAACCATATGACATTCTTCCAATACTCTTCTGGATAATCGAAATGTTCTCTAGCAAACTTCAGATGGGCCCAGACATATACTGGCTTAAGCAGAGGAACACGTCTTGCACTGCAGGATCTGAGTCACTGGCGACGTAGTGTGTTACTGATGGTAGCTTTTGTTACGGTGATCCCAGCTATATGCAGATCATTCACTAGGTCCCCCCTGTGGTTCTGGGATTTTTTCTCACTGTTATTGTGATCATTTTGACCCCACGGGGTGAGATCTTGCGTGGAGCCCCAAATCAAGGGAGATTATCAGTGACCTTGTATGACTTTCATTTTCTTATTTTTGCTCCCAGAGTTGATTTCATCACACCAAGCTGCTTGCCTATTGCAGATTCAGTCTTCCCAGCCTGGTGCAGGGCTACAATTTTTTTTCTGGTGACCTTTGACAGCTCTTTGGTCTTCACAATAGTGGAGTTTGGAGTCTGACTGTTTGAGGTTGTAAACTTTTATACTGATAATAAGTTGAAAGAGGTGCTATTACTACAGATAATGAGTGGAGGACAGAGGAACCTCTTAAAGAAGAAGTTACAGGTCTGTGAGAGCCACAAATCTTGCATGTTTTTAGGTGACTATATACTTATTTTCCACCATAATTTGCAAAAAAAAATAATCTTGCCAAATCAGAGAAGGGGATTTGTTTTCTCATCTTGTCTCTTATAGTTGTGGTCTACCTATGATATAATTTACAGGCCTCTCTCATCTTTTTAAGTGGGAGATCTTGCATAATTTTCATAATTGGCGGCTGACTAAATATTTTTTCCCCCACGGTATTTATATAAATACTGTGTCTGTGTGACGCCCTAGACCCCAGGGGTCACAGGTAATAACACCTACCATATACACACATACTCCCCACCCCCTGTGAGGTCACACACACATCATCCGAAAGGGAGACCTGATGCCTCCCTCAGGGCCAGTAGAGCACACCAGGTGGGCGGAGTCAGGCAGAAAGACACGCCCACTGAGGAGACTACTGTCCTGAGGCAGGAAGTTCAAGGAGATTAGTTTGTACAGTGACAGTGAGAGGGAGTGGAGCAGCTGTCAGGGACCCAGGTAGGAGCCTGGGACCCTTGAAACGTCAGGCAGGCAGACGGTGGTGGCCGCCTGCAGGAGTACCGGTACAGCAACCGGCGGAACCGTAGGCACCAGGCCAGGGTTGGAGCCCGCCGGTCCTGAACCGAGGAGTCAACCGTGTACCGGAGCACCAGAAACCGGGTACTCAGACCCCGTCCTAGCTTAAAAGCCACTGAGTATAGGCAAATTGACTGATTGCTGGCTGGACCTCACGGGTTCATCCACACCCAAAGTCCAGAAAGAAGGCAAAAGCCCACCGAGATCGGGTGAGCGCTACCGCCAAGGGCCAAACACCCGACGGGCCAGCGCCTGCGGGCAACCGAGGGCTCCTCCGGCAGCTCAATGCCGGGGAGCGGGCTACCACTGCCCAGGCAGGTTAGCCGAAACACAACTACCAGAGATGCACGGGAAAGGGGCCACCATCAACCCCACAGGTGACATCAGCAGCCGGCCGCGGGAACCGACCACATCCGTACTTTGGTTTACCAGTGACTCTGAGTGTGAATTAATCGTGAGTACACCAGTGCCATCCGGGCACGACACTACACCGCGGCACGGCACCCTGCACCCCGACAACAACATCAGCGCTTGCAGTTCCCCAAGCCGGGCCCCGGGACACACCGCCCCTACCTACAGAGGGGGCTACCATCTCGATGCGGCCGCAAGACCGATCCCGGACGAGCCCGCCATCGCCTCAGCCCCAGCTGTGGTGCATCCTGTCACCGCGACCCGTGGGTGGTGTCACAACCCGTGAGACGATGGTGTGGCACTCCCCGGCTGCGCGCCCCGTCCCACCACCACCACCCCGCTACCTCTCCCCTCTAACAGAGCGACGTGGCCCCCGGTCCGGAGGCGCTCGTGCCACCGACAACCCAAGCCCGGACCTCGAGCGTCTCGGCCCGAGCAAGCGAAAGAAGCGGCCGGGCCCCTCGCAGGCGGTACATATATATATATATATATATATATATATATATATATATACTGTATTTATATATACTACATATATACAGTATATATGTATTTATATTTATACAGGTACATCTCAATAAAAAAGAATATCATCAAAAAGTTGATTTATTTCAGTAATTCAATACTAGAAAGGGAAATACATATATTATATAGAGTCATTACACACAGAGGGATCTACAGTATTTCAAGTGTTTATTTCTATTAATGTTGATGATTATGGCTTAAAGCCAATGAAAACTCAAAAGTCATTAGCTCAGAAAATTAGAACATTATATCAAACCAACTGAAAAAAATGATTTTACACTCAGAAATGTTGACAACTGCTGAAAAGTCTGTACAGTAAAGGCACTCAATACTTGGTCAGGGCTCCTGTTGCATGAATTGCTGCATCATTTTGGTGTGGCATGGAAGCGATCAGCCTTTGGTACTGCTGACATGTTATGGAAGTCCAGGTTGCTTTGATAGCAGCCTTCAACTAATCTGCATTGTTGGGTCTGGTGTCTCTCATCTTTCTCTAGACAATACCTCATAGATTCTCTCTGGGGTTTAGGTCAGGCGAGTTTGCTGGCCAATCAAGTATTGTGATACTGTGGTTATGAAACCAGGTATTGGTACTTTTAGCAGTGTGTACAGGTGTCAAGTCCTGCTGGAAATTGAAATTCCCATCTCCAAAAAGCTTGTCGGCAGAGGGAAGCATGCAGTGCTCTAAAATTTTCTGGTAGACGGCTGTGCTGACTTTGGTCTTAATAAAACACAGTGGACCTACACCAGCAGATGACATGGCTACCCAAACCATCACTGATTGTGGAAACTTCACACCAGACCTCAAGCAGCTTGGATTGTGGCCTCTCCACTCTTCCTCCAGACATTGGGACTGCGATTTCCAAAGGAAATGCAAAATTTACTTTCATCTGAAAACAACACCTTGGACCTGTGAGCAAAAGTCCAATTCTTTTTCTCCTTAGCCAAGGTAAGGTGCTTCTGGCATTGTCTATTAGTCATGAGTGGCTTGACACAAGGAATGCGACAGTTGTAGCTCATGTACTGGATTTGTCTGTGTGTGGTGGCTCTTGAAGCACTGACTCCAGCAGCAGTCCACTCTGTGTGAATCTCCTAAACATTTTTGAATGGCCTTTTCTTAACAATCTTATCAAGGCTGCGGTTATCCCAGTTGCTTGTACACCCTTTTCTACCACACATTTTCCTTCCACTCAACTTTCTGCTTGGATACAGCACTCTGTTAACAGTCAGCTTCTTTAGCAATGACCTTTTGTGGTTTACCCTCCTTGTGGAGTGTGTCAATGACTGCCTTCTGGACATCTGTCAAGTCAGCAGTCTTCCCCAAGATTGTGTAGCTTACTGAACCAGACGAAGGGACCATTTTAAATGCTTAGGAAGACTTTGCGGGTGTTTTGTGGTAATGATTCTAATTTACTGAAATAATGACTTTTGGGTTTTCATTGGCTGTAAGCCATAATCCTGAACATTAACAGAAATAAACACTTGAAATAGATCCCTCTGTGTGTAATGACACCATATAATATATGGGTTTTCCTTTTTGTATTGAATTACTGAATACGCTCGCTGTACGTTTCCCACTAACTGGGTCCTTCTAGTTTCAATTATGTAGGATCCTCTTGATCTTCCCATTATGAAGAGTGAGTAGTGGTTGGTGCAATTGGACTGCTAAAATTTCCTATAAGGCCTAATATTCCCACATAGCAGTGCGCATCTCAGCATTGAATGCATCATCCAGCAGAGATGTGCGAGAACGAACTAGTAGCTGTGTGCCCGTGCACACTATTGCACTCCAGGCTGGAGAGCATAAACCTGCTGCCTCTGGGCTGGGATGTGTGATGCCCTGGACTAGTCAGGTCGTCCCAGGTAGTCACACACAACACTACACCCCCTACCGATTAGGTGACATCAGTCAAACTAGAAAACCTTGTCACCACCCTCTAGGTTTGATGTCCACACCAGGGGGGCGGAGCCAGGTGGTTGGCTCCACCCACCGAGGAGTTCAGAGGCCTGGAGGCAGGAAAACACAACACACAAGTTGAAGTGCAGAGTAGAGAGCAGTCAAGTTCACAGGCAGTCCTGTGTCCAGGCCGGCCAAGAGACTACTGGGTGGCTGGTCGGAGCCCAGTCACCATTGGCAAGGAGGCAGACGGTGGTGGCCGCCTGCAGGAGCTGGGATTAGAGCCGGTGGAACCGTAGGGACCAAGGTTGGGCGGTGGCCCGCCGGTACCGAACCAGGAAACAGTTTGGAAACCGGAGCACCAGGAGGGGTACTCAGACCCAGTACAAAGCCCTGAACCAACAGGGCCAAGTCAAATCAACTGATTGCGGACTGGACTTTAGGACCTATCCCACACAAGTCCCGTTAGAAGACAACAGCCCAACCATACAGGGTAAAGCTACCGCCAAGGCACAGAGACCCAAAGGGCCTGCGGGCAAACGGGCTCCTACGGCATATACAAGTCGGGGAGCGGACTACCGGTGTCTAGGCATAGGAGTCAAACATTTACACACAGAGGTGCAGGAGAAAGGCGGAAACCGCCAAGCTATTCTGGGAGAAGCTGCAGCCGGCTGCTGGTGTGACGCCCTGGCACAGCCAGGTTGTCACAGAAAGAGTTAATCCTCCTTGGTAATCTGATCCCACACCGATGCAGCAAGACAGACCACATCCCCCAGGGTAGGAGAAAAGCAGAGCAGAGGGGAGGGGCTAGAGCAGAGTGTTGGAGAAGCAGACAGAAGTGGAGCCTGGAGCTGTAGCTCCCAGGCTGAAAGCAAAGCGTGCTCCGAGAGGGCCGGGACAGGCTGTAGTGAGGAAGGGGCCAGAGGTAGCCGGAGCAGGGCGGTGGCCCCTCGGTACCTGGGTACCCGGATCACTACAGGGGAGTGGATTCCCCGTTCCCGGCTGAGGAGAAAGAGGAAGAGAGTGGAGAGAAAGGCACCTGGCTGCAGGGAAAGAACAACAAGGGCTGCTGCACCGTGTGTGGGACACTAACACCCCCGTACCGAAGGCTGCGGACACCAGCAATTCCTAGTTTACCAGTGACTCTGTGTGACTTACTTGTGAGTACACCCGTGCCCTCGGGCACCGCACTGCAGCACTGCGCCCTGCTCCCTGCTTACCCCATCACCGGGCCCCGGGACAACCAACCCCCTACCCACGGAGGGGAGAAATAACATCTAGCTGCTCCATACCATCGCTCCCGGGATCCCCGTCCAAAGCAGCGGTGGTGTTCCAACCTCACCACAACCGTGGGTGGCGTCACGGACAATTTCCCTTACCAAATCCCCTTTTACTGTGGAGCCTGGGATCACAGACCGGGTCACGCCACCGTGATACCCACAGAAGTGACCTCGTGGCCTGGATCTGAGTACTCCTGGTCCCCGGGCGACACACTGGCCCCATTCATCACTCTGTTTGGTTTACCAGAGACTCCAGTGTGTTGTGTCAGAGTGAGTACACCAGTGCCTTCGGGCCGCGAACCGCGCCACACCGCAATACTTCACCCTGCACCCCGGCCCTCGTCAACCGGGCCCCGGGACCAACATCCCCTACCCATGGAGGGGTCAACACCTAGCCGCGCCATTACACCGCTCCCGGGAGCCCCCATACCTTCACCACAGCGGTGGTGTTTACAATCACCACAACTTGTCATGACCCCCGGGTCCTTGAGAGGCTCGAGCAACCACCCACAGTATGAGGAGGGGGGCTACAATATATACATTACAGGAGGGGCAGGGGGCATAGACGTTACTGGAGTGGCAATCAGCTCTGTTGGTGTACTCATTGGGATTGGTGACATAGCGCTCAGGGGGACCCATATAGTTCTGGGGGGGCCACACAGACTGCTCTAATTCATATACACACACACACACACACACACACATACACACACACATACACACACAGTACTGCTTCTTACACACACAGCTCTGACACACACACAGAGCTCTGACACACACACAAATACAATGCACCCCCCATCACCCCCTACACACACACACACACACACACACACACACACCCATCACCCCCTACACACACACACACACACACACAATGCACCCCCCATTACCCCTCCCCTCCACACACACACAATGCACCCCCCATTACCCCTCCCCACACACACACATTGCACCCCCCATTACCCCTCCACCCACACACACACACACACACACACACACAATACAATGTACCCCCATTACCCCTCCCCCCACACAATACAATGTACCCCCATTACCCCTCCCCCCCACACACATACACAATACAATGTACCCCCCAATACCCCCCCCCACACACACACAAAATACAATGCACCTTCCCATCACTCCTCCCCCATACACAATACAATGCACCCCCCATTACCCCTCCCTCCACACACACAATACAATCCACCCCCTATTACCCCTCCCCCCACACACACACAATACAATGCACCCCCCATTACCCCTCCCCCCTACACACACAATACAATGCACCCCCCATTACCCCCTCCCCCCCACACACACACACACATGCACACACAATACAATGCACCCCCATTACCCCTCCCCCCATACACACAATACAATGCACCCCCATCACCCCTCCCCACACACACACACACACACACACACAATACAATGCTCCCCCCATTACCCCTTCCCCCCACACACACAAAATACAATGCACCCCCCATTACCCCCCCACACACACAATACAATGCACCCCCCATTACCCCTCCCCCCACACACAATACAATTCTCCCCCCATTACCCCTCCCCACACACACACACACTACAATGCACCCCCTTTACCCCTCCCCCCACACACAATACAATGCACCTTCCATTACCTCTCCCCCCACACAATACAATGCACCCTCCATTACCCCTCCCCCACACACAATACAATGCACCCCCCATTACCCCCTCCTCTCTCACACACACACACACAAATACAATGCACCCCCATTACCCCTCCCCCCATACACACAATACAATGCACCCCCCATTACCCCTCCCCACAAACACACACAATACAATGCTCCCCCCATTACCCCTTCCCCCCCACACACAAAAAATACAATGCACCCCCCATTACCACCCCACACACACAATGCAATGCACCCCCCATTACCCCTCCCCCCCACACACACACACAATACAATGCACTCCCCATTACTCCTCCCCCCACACACAATACAATTCTCCCCCCATTACCCCTTCCCCCCACACACACACTACAATGCACCCCCATTACCCCTCCCCCCACACACAATACAATGCACCTTCCATTACCCCTCCCCCCACACAATACAATGCACCCCCCATTACCCCTCCCCCCACACACAATATAATGCACCCCCCATTACTCCTCCCCACACACACACAATACAACCCTCATCACCCCCTACACACACAAATTACACTGCTCCATCCCTACACACTCCTCCCCCCCTCCCTCGGAATACAGTGCTGCTCCATTGCCTGTCACAAAGCTGTCTTCCCTCACAAATGTTCCCCGTTATGTGTCCTCCGCCCCTCCCCACTCATCCCCATTAATTAAACCTGTCTCTTCAGCTCCTTCATGGAGCGCTCGCTTCCTGATGTCTCCTGTGTGGCGCCCGCAGCACTGTGATGACGTCAGCAAGGTGCTGATCTCATCACGTTGCTGCACGTCGGGGGCGGGGCCCAGTCCCGATGCACTGTTCAAATGTATTTACATCTGAAAGACGCAAATACATTTGAATAGGAAGAACAAACCTGCGGTCACCGGCACAGGCTCTGCTGCGCTCCTCTGCACTGCGTGCATGCCGGGCACACAGTACACAGCAGAGCGGGCACAGCACAGCGCGCTGCCTCCTGCTGCAGGTAGTGTGCCTGGCATGCACACACTGATGAGGAGCGCGGCGGGGACAGCAGATGCAGCGGCCCACTACACCGTGCCCCCCCTTCCCCTAGCTGGGTACGGCAGCAGCATATAGCAGGGAGCTCATTGGCAGTGCACACCTCTGACCCCGGAAGTGCAAGCGCTGGTACTTCCGGGGTCAATCAGCGTCCTGTGCCCGCAGTTTGTTTTTGCGTCTTAAAGACGCAGATACAAATAAATGGCGATGCAAAAACACCTTGCCCCCGAAAACACAGCTCATTTATTAGGGCTGCTTCTCACTTGCGAGTTTCTTGCAGTAGAGCAATGAGAGAAAATCTCGCATTGGAATCGGACACATGTTAGTGAATGATTCAGCTCGCATTTGCGATTTTTTTTTTTTTTCTCAGTCCAAATCGGAGTGAGAAAAAAATTGCAGCATGCTGCTTTTTTGCGAGTTTCTACTGCGAGTCTCTCCAATGCAAGTCTATGGGAGCGTGTAAAAAATCGGATGTCACGGGACGGCACTCACACCATCCTAGTGACATCCGATTTTCTAAATACATTTCTCGCATGTTTCCTAAAACACTGGAAACGAGTGATGTCTCACAATGTCTGTCAATCTCTATTCTCTGTCAGTCGGTCTCTCCCTCTCGGTCTCTATTCTCTCTCTGTCGGTCGGTCACTATCTCTGTCCCTCTCTCTCTGTCCATGTCGGTCTATTTCTCTCCCCCCCTCTCTCATACTCACCAATCCCCGATCACCAGCGCGGCGCTGCACGGCGTTCACACTGCTCCGGCAGCTTCTCCTCTTTTGAAAAAGACGTCCGCTCATTATTCAATCTCGTATTCACTGCTTTACCCGCCTACCGGCACCTATGATTGGTTGCAGTCAGACACACCCCCACGCTGAGTGACAGCTGTCTCACTGCAACCAATCACAGCAGCCGGTGGGCGTGTCTATGCTGTGCATTAAAATAAATAATAAATAATTTAAAAAAACGGCGTGCGGTCCCCCACAATTTTAATAAGAGCCACATAAAGCCATACGGCTGAAGGCTGGTATTCTCAGGATGGGGAGCTCCTTGTTATGGGGAGCCCCCCAGCCTAACAATATCAGCCAGCAGCCGCCCAGAATGGCCACATACATTACATGCGACTGTTCTGGGACTGTACCCGGCTCTTCCCGATTTGCCCTGGTGCGTTGGCAATCGGGGTAATAAGGAGTTAATGGCAGCCCATAGCCGCCACTAAATCCTAGATTAATCATTGCAGGCGTCTATGAGACACCCCCAATGATTAACCTGTAAATTAAAGTTAATATACACACAGTGAAAAAATCCTTTATTTGAAATAATAAACAATAATAAAGACCCTTGTTCACCACTTTATTAAGTCCCCAAAAAACCCATCCATGTCCGACGAAATCCACGGAGGTCAAGTGTCCTTCCAGCTCTGCTACATGAAGGTGACAGGAGCTGCAGAAGACACCGCCGCTCCTGTCAGCTCCACGCAGCAACTGAGGTGGGTAGCGCGATCAGCTGATGATGTCACTCAGGTTATTCGCGGCCACCGCTGGATCCTCCAACAGTGACAGCAAGTCGCCCGAGTGACAGCGATGAAGTCACAGGTGAGTTGCGGTCACGGGGTGAGGATCCAGCTAGCCGCGGGTAACCTGAGTGACGGCAGCGCTAATCACGCTGCTCACTGCAGTCAATCAGGGGATTAGCGGTCACCGGTGAGTCCTTCACGGGTTACCGCTAATCAGGATGCGACACAGACAGAGCCGCGGCATGACAATGAAGTCGGGTGAAGTTCACCCGAGTTCATTCTGATTGTGCGGCTCTGTCTGTGTCTGCTGTCATCTGCCATTCAGCTCTGCTACATGGCTGTCTGTGGCTGCTGTGAGCGGCCATGTAGCAGAGCTGAATGGCAGATGACAGCTGCTGAGAAAAAAAAGGATCACACACGGATCACACACGCATTGCACACGCACTGAAATCATGAGAAAAATCTCAGGATCGAAGTGCAGTTGCATTGCACTCTGACCTAACGTGAATTAAAATCAGCCGAGTTTTTTTCAGCCAACTTGGACCGATTTTACTCGCATAGATGTGTTTCCAGCCTCAGGGCTCTTCTCCACTAGCGTTTTTTTAATCACAGCGATACTCGGCTCAAAATGTGAGTCAAGTATCCTGCGTGTAATATGCGTACAGTGTGTGTTTTTTTTCCTCACATAGCATCCGTATGACATGTGAGCGTCATGCGAGTGCTATGTGAGTTTTTAGGCAAGCAGTGTCAAACTGGCTACAGGAGAAATCTCCTGTAAAACCAGGCCTGGCCGCGGTTACCTGCACTCAGCTCCAGAGCTGTAACCTGAGCTCCAGCGTTCAGCCTGATCTGTTTGCAGCTGTGATGACCAGACCAGCAATCGCCGGGGAATCCATCACTCGGCGCTCGCTGTTCAGGCTGCACTCTGGAACTCAAGTGACAGCTCCGGGGTTCAGTGCATGTAACCGCGGCCAGGACTGGTTTTGCAGGAGATTCCTCCCGTAGCCAGTCTGACGTGGTATGCAAGTGTCAGGATCCATGTGACATGTGCATGCCACCCGGATTCTGACTTGCATGAGGGTGAGAGAGCTGAGAATCGCATCAAATCGCAGCATGCTGCGATATCAAGGAGAGCCCGTGTATCGTCAAAGAAAAACAGGGAAATGGAGACAGCATCATTAGAAACCATTTGCAAGATTGCAAACCGTTTCTCAATGCGATGGAATTTGGAGAAAAAAAACGCTAGTGGAGAAGAGGCCTTAAGGCCAGAATCACATTTGCTAGTGCCTCGCGTGTAACTCGCGCGAGTCTCTCATAGTAGAACCCGGCTTGGCCGCACACTATCCATACAGGAGCGTCTGAGCTGCATAGAGATACATGCAACCGACCCGCTTCTGTCAGGGAAGTGTGCGGCCAAGCCGGGTTCTGCCATGAGAGACTCGCGCGAGTTACACGCGAGGCACTAGCAAGTGTGATTCTGGCCTAAGGGAACTTTACATGCTGCGACATCGCTAGCGATGTGAAATTCTAGAGCGCAAGTGCGATCTTTCGAGAACACACATGCGTAAAATGACCTATGTGCGATCTAGAATTTCACATCGCTAACGAGATCGCTAGCGATGTTGCAGCATGTAAAGTACCCTTTAGTCTGTTTTTACAGGGGGAGGTGTGAAGAGAAAGAAAAAAAAATGCTGACAGGTGCCTAGTGGCAAGTATGGCCCTGGTGGTGGGGGCCCCCTTGGAAGCTCTTTTGGTGGGGGCCCCGGGGCTGAAGCCCCGCCTGCCCCGCCTATAGTCCGTCCCTGCCAGTCACACACAACGACTTACCAGCGATCCCGAAAATGATGCGACCTGATAGGGATCGCAGGTAAGTCGCTGGGAGGTCACACGTGAGATGTCACACAGTCAGATCTTACCAGCAATGCAGGAACAATACAGGTCACAGTAGCAACCTGTATAACGATCTCAGCAGTCACTGTGACCCTGTCACACAGTGTCAAACACAGCGATGTGTCCTGCCCAGTAGGACATCACCTTTGAAGAAAATGGCCTGGACCATTCTGCAACGACTAGAGATCTCACAGCAGGGGCCTGATCGCTGGTAGGTGTCACACATAACAAGATCGCTAACGGGATCGCTACTGCGTCACAGAAACCGTGACTCAGCTGCGATCTCGCTAGCGATCTCGTTATGTGTGATGGTACCTTTAAGGCTGCTTTACACCAGAAGATCTATCATGCGATAGATCGTCGGGGTCACGGTTTTTGTGACGCACATCCGGCATCGCTTGCGATGCCGGCCTGTGTGACACCTCCTAGCGACGCAGTATCGCTCACAAATCATGAGTCATGTACTGGTCGCTAGCTTTCATAATATCGTTTAATTTAATTGTTCATCGTTCCCGGGGTAGCACACGCCGCTCCGTGTGACACCCCGGAAACGATGAACATCGCTTACCTGCAACCTGTGGCTCTCGCCGGCTATGTGGAAGGAAGGAGGTGGGCGGGATGTTTACATCCTGCTCATCTCCGCCCCTTCGCTTCTATTGGCCGGCGGCCGTGTGACGTCGCTGTGACGCCGAATGTCCCTCCCACTCCAGGATGTGGACGTTCGACGCCCACAGCGAGGTTGGACGGGAGGTAAGTACGTGTGAAGGGGGGTTACCAACCTTGTGCGCCACGGCCAGTGATTTGCCCGTGACGCAAAAAGGACGGGGGCGGGTACGATCGATTGTGAAATTGCACAATCGGTTGTACCGTGTAAAGCAGCCTTTAGTCTACAGAAAGGTGGCTACATACCGGTGGCTGGATTGCTACACAGACCGCAGTGTCTGTTGCCCAAGTACTTTTCAATCTGCTTATCAACTATTAATATTTTGATGACTGATGCTAAATAATTCAATAAGAATGTGAACAGGTGCTATGGTTCCCCTAAAATTTTATATATATAGGGACTGATGAGTCTGTTTTGTAATAACTGTGCACACTTTAATAGTCACTTTGACACTTTATGTTACCTTAGTTTGTGGCTCTTATTTTAATTGATATGTATATTAAAAGTTATGTTTTAAATACTTTTTCCCCTAATGTGCTGTGCAAATCTCTTCTGTAAATGTGACACCCCACGGAGCTCAAGATAGGAGCTTACCTCCGTACCTTGTTTACCCGTCGCCGGGCCAGTGGTTTGTAGTAGTCGTGGCCTGACCCGGTCCCGTGGCCCCGTGGTGCACAGCAAAAGGGGGGGCTTGCAAGGATTGTCCTGGAGAGGTAGTCACCGGTTACGGTGGTGACTGGGGTCCCAGCCTCCTCTGCTGCAGACCCTTCCTCAGACCTTTCCTCCTCCAGGAGTGGAACAGATGATGTCGACTACGCCCCCTGTGGAGTGCAGCCAGGGATAAGGCCGCCGCTGCAGGGTACCTCGCCGGGGGAGATGTTGGGGTGCAGCCAGGATGATATCGCTCCCCACAGGTGGAGCAGCCCACGTGAGGGAGAACGGGGAACTGGGAATCGCCAGATCACAAGGCGACGAAAAACAGAGTCAGAGTCACTGGGTTGCGGGTTTCAGATCTTGTTTACTCACAGTTCTTTCATATTCTGCAATGACTCCGTTCGTTCCCAGGCAGGGCAGAGGTTAAGTCCTGCAGAGCAGCCTGTGGGCCTTCTCCCCCTGTCTACTCGTGTGGTTGTCCTCTCCTCTGACTGGAACTCTTGGGACCCATTACTCTGCCACCCGAAGTTACAGGGCTCTGTACTTCATCCCGGCTAGCCACCTCTCCCATTCCAGGGCTCTGCCGGCTAATGGACCTGGAGCCTCCCAACTGATGCTGTCCGCTCTCTCAGCTTAGGGGTCCTCAGCGATCCACTCGCCCAGACCCAGGTAAGGAAAGTGTGTATGAACCGGTCTGGACTTGGTGGTTCTTCTGTCTGCCTCCCTGAGAGGGAGAGCCCTCATGGGGAGCTGCAAAAGTGTGCTTCACTGCTTCCACTCTCTCTGCTGTCCCAAGGCGTTCTGACTAAAACTCAGTCTTCTCTGCACTTCACATTCAGGTCCCCCCTCCTCTCAAGTTGTCATGGGAACTGGCCTGTGTGAACCACCTGCTCATTAAGGCTACTTTCACACATCCGGCTTGAGCTCTGCGGCTCAATCCGGCTGTGCAAGCTATGCAACGGATGCGGTGAAAACACCGCATCCTTTGCATAAGTTTTTCCTTTGCGGCCAGTCCGGTTTTTGCCGCTTGCGGCATGCTACGAGCATGCGCAGTGGCAAAAACCGCATGCGGCGGCCGGATGCGGTTATTGCCGCATCGCGCCGCATCCGGCCGCCATAGGCATGCATTGAAAAATGCACCGCATCGGCCGAATGCGGCGCAATGCGGGTTTTTTTGCCGCACGAAAAAATGTGCCAGGCAACGTTCCATCCGGCCGCCGCATCGGCTAAATCTGCCGCATGCGGCAAAAACCGGACGGAACGCAAGGCCATGCGGCACAATGCGGCACTAATTAAAGTCTATGCAGGAAAATCGCAACCGGCAGGAAAAAAAAACGGTTGCGATTTTCCTGCAAAGTGCCGGATTGTGCCGCACAGGAAAAACCGGAGGTGTGAAAGCAGCCTAAGAGATGAGACATGCAGGCTCAACTACGTGCTGAAAAGCTTTTTAACTCCTTCCTGCCAGTGTGTGTGAGGCTGTTTGAGCAAAAACAAAACTTACGAAGTTAACCTCTGCCTGTCTGGATGGCTATTATAAGATACATAAGAATAAATATATAAAATACAATACCCTGTAGCACCCAGTCTCACGGGCGCTACATAAAGCCCGCTTTACACACTACAATATATCTTACAATGTGTCGGCAGAGTCAAAAGTGACGCACATCCGGCATCGTAAGGTACATTGTAGTGTGTAACAGCTACGTGCGATTGCGATTGAACAGTAAAACGTTCATCGCACGCACGTTGTTCATTCCTCATGAATTGAACGTCAGGTTGTTCATCGTACCAGGGGCAGCACACATCGCAGTGTGTGACACCCCGGGAACGATGAACAGATCTTACCTGCGTCCTGCGGCTCCCGGCCAGCAATGCGGAAGGAAGGAGGTGGGCGGAATGTTTACGTCCCGCTCATCTCCGCCCCTCCGCTTCTATTGGCCGACTCCCGCGTGACGTCGATGTGACGCCGAACGTCCCTCCCACTCCAGGAAGTGGACGTTCGCCGCCCACAGCGAGGTCGTATGGACGGGTAATTACGTGTGACGGGGGTTAATCGTTTGTGCGGCACATTCAATAAAATTGAATGTGCCGCACATACGATGGGGGCGGTTAAGATAGCAGATATCGATATCGTATGCAGATTCGTAACGTGTAAACCAGGCTTTAGGTGTAGAAATTGTGAAGATTTCCATATGTAACATCACATCTATTTTGGAGCTGTACAGAATTTTCAAATTGAATGGTCACCATGTAATATTACATTTCATTGTCAGAGGCCATGGCAAGAGAAATGTCAGCTGGGATAAGACAATCCCTTTTAGTAACCTGTAGACTTAAAAGATTTATTTAAATGTATTTTTTTCTTTTTGCAAGAATTTTTAATTATTTTTCATACTCATAGGTTTTACTTGCACTACCATAAAGTACCTCACAATATATCATTGTAAAATTATAACATGAATAACCTTGTGAAAAAAACCCAACAATTTTAACTGGACACGTCTATAATAATAATTCAAAACACACTTATTGGTAGAAGAGCAAAATAAAGTGATAAATATTTTTGGGCTTTTAAATTATTTATAATATGCTTCATGTAATCTTCCCAGTGTTTAAATATCATGCATCTTAAAAAGTGGCCAATAATATAACATTGATGTCCTATCCTTAGGATAAGTCATTAATGTTTGATCAGACAAGGTCCGATACCCTGCACCACCATTGAACAGCTGTTCTTGGTCCAGACGGTAGCAGTGTGACGCCCTGGCCAGGCCAGGTAGTCACAAATAGGCCCCTACACAACACCTTCTCTCTCAGGTGACATCAGCCGACCTTTAAAACCCTAGTTACCCCCCTAAGGGCTAGATGGACACACCAGGGGGCAGAACCAGGCGGTTGGAAGATGCCCACCGAGGAGTCTCGACAGCCCGGGGCTGGGAAAGTAAACAGTTTAGTCTGACAGTTCAAGTTAGAGAGGAGTGTGGGCTGGAGCTGTGTCCAGCTCCAGCAGAGGCGAATACCCCAAATTGAACGGCGCCAGGGTAGGAGCCCTGGTGCCACTGGCTAGGAGGCAGATGGCGGTCTCCGTCTGCAGGAGATGGGAAAACGGCTCGGTGGAACTGAGGTGGACCGGGACAGGGTTGTAGCCCGCCGGTACCGACCCGGGGAACCGACTAAGAAACCGGAGCACACAGGGGGGTACTCGGACCCTGAAGCCGGGACCAGAAGCGACTGGAACCAGCTAATTAACCGATTGAGGCCAGGACTAGAGGTCCTGTCCCATCCAAAGTCCCTATGAGAAGGCAACAGCCCACCGAGGGGGATAAAAGGCCACCGCCAAGGCTCAGAGATCCCACGGGCCAGCATCTGCGGGCAAGGGCTCCTTAGGCAACAACCAGCCAGGAGCGAACTTCCTGAAGTTGCAAGCACAGGCAGTCCACCATTATAAAAAGTGCAGGAGAAAGACAGAGACCACCAGCAAGGGGGTGACCAGAACGCAGCCGGCTGCGGGCACCGACCACCATCACCTTGATTTACCAGAGACTCGTGTGTTTCCTTCAATAGGAAGTACACCAGCACCCTGTGGTTGCCCATCTCCCTGCACCAACAAACCCCCAACGGGTCCCGGGGCCACCATCCCTGCCCACAGAGGGGTTAACAACTTGCTGCACAACATCTCCCCCGGGTGCCCCGTAACTGCAGCGGTGGTGTCCAAACTCACCACAAACCGTGGGTGGCGTCACGAACATAGTACGTCCCAGCCTGTACATATACGTCCTACATCCACCAAACCCCAACTCTATTCATTCAGAGTGTCCGCGGGATCCCCCGGGTCCGGGGACATTGAGCCACCCACCGGAAGGCCCAGACCCGAGCAGCGGCAGGCTGCCGGCACGGGGGGCGGCACAGCAGCAGGCAGCCAGAAATGCTCAGCTCCTGAGCTGCCTCTTCAACTCAGTGTGATGCCCCAGGAGTGCTGATCCTGTTCGGGGCTGCCACAGGGCTTGATCATTATGGCGAACAGGTAATGTCAGTTTTATTATATGTTGTGACGCCGATTGTGGTCAGGGATGTGGATGACCACCGCTGCAGGTTTTACGAGCATCTGGGGCTGATGTGGTTTGCAGCCAGGGGATGTAGCCTCCCTCACGTGAGTGAGGCAGGCCCCAGGGGCTCGGGTGAGCAGGGTAGCGGGTCCCGGAATAACACAGGCTGAGTCCAAAAGTCTTTCAACTGGTTTTTATTCACTTCAGATGTTATTGTGAGCTGACCCGGGCGTTGCTGTAATTAACAAGGTAATACCAGGGTTCCTTTGGGCCAGTCTGAGGGTATCCTGTTAGCTCGCCTTCCTAGCACTCTGTGTTCGGATAACCCCCTGACGTGAAGTACCATGGGGGTCTATCCAGGGAGTCGCTTCTGCCTTTTCTCTCCTGTGTTTGGCCCGTTTGTCGGCAGTGTGGACCAAGTGAAATGGCTCCAGGCTCTGTCCCCTTATGAGTCCTTGCGTTGCTGCTGAGGCTCGGCCTCTGTGAGGTTGGTGAGGTACTTGTAGTTCCCCTCATTGGAAGGTTTAGCAGATCGTTAAACTGGAGTCTGCTCTAGAGACCTGTACCCCGTACATGCCTAGTCAACAAAAGCACCGTACTCTTACTACCAGGTGACCGTTCTCCCCCACTAACCGTTACTACCCCGTGCAGGGTCTGACTAGTGGGAGCGCGCGTATCTACCTCGCGACCGCCACTCACCACCACCAGACTGGCTCTCTCCCTTTTTTCCTGACAACCTCTGCACTCTAGCCCTCAGACCCTCTGCTTCACCCCTTGACAAGATTTGAAAGCCAGCCCCCTCTGGAGACTGACCAAGGGTCCCATCTAATGATGTGGGAGAACTGGTTGCTATGTGTCTGTGCGTACACACCTCGTTCTGGCTCTTAGGATTACCTGTAAGTACTGTCCCAGCATGGGTACAGTACTCAGTGGTGCCTGACCGGGTCAGGGGCGCCACATTCCCCTTTGGTTATCAAAAGCAAGTTCTCGGGCTGCAAAGATAAGAAAAACATAACACACGTTTTTCCCACACAGGGGAGATATTTACATGTAAACATACCAGGTACCATACCACCACCACCCACGACCCAGGAGTCTTTAACCCAAGACGCGAATACGGAGTAATCACCAGTCCTTGTTGGTGACCTGGTCTCGGCCTGATCTACCGTAAACCATTCTGGCGACAGTCCTGCTTGTCCTGGTGGTGTAGGGTAGGCCCCATGAACAGGCCTACCTGTTTCGTTTCTTTGTGCTGGAAAGCAGGCCCCATAAATAGGCGTGCTCCCTTGGTGGTGCAGAGCTATGCCCCATCATTAGGCAGACTCTGGGGTTGGTACCATTTGGGTAACTATGTACACTGTGAGAGTTTGTGGTTATAGCCAGTTCATAACCTATGGTCCATGTAAAGTGCACATAACTTGGTGCTAAGTATATTTGAAAAGTTCACACAAAAGTCCTTGCGGGCACATTTTACTTAAACGTTACTTTAACATTTATAAACCATTTTAAACTATACTTTTTTTTATATTGACTAAACTAAATTGACTATATTGACTTCCGCCTTCCAAGGTCAGTGCTTGATACCTCAGTGCACTGTCCCTTGGAGGTCGGGTCATGGGCGTCCCCTAGCAGTAGTGACAATGGGGACCTGGTCGAAGCGGTGGGGGTGGAGCCTGGGCTCACTGAGGTCCCCCTTGGACATGGCACCACATCCAAAGCAAACCAGCCTCTCTCCCCCATATGCCGTGTAAATTCCACCACGTCCCCCATGTACAGGTCACGGCCAGGGTGACCCCGCTGCAAATGGGATTGCACGTCCTGCTGGGAGACAAAAATACCCTCTTTTACTCCTGCTTCCATAATAAAAGCCCACCCCTTACGGCAATTAAACTCTCCCACTACTCCCAGGTGGAGAGGACCTCGAGACCGGGATCCGGCCCTCTGCAGGGACTGCTTTTCTTGCAGGTCCCGGGCCTCCAACTGCTCACTTCCCGGGATGGGCTCTACAAGGGGGCATGGGCGACCGGCTTTCACCCGTCGTCGCTCTCTGCTTGGTTGCGACGTTGAGATGGCCCTAGCGTGGGCCTTCCTTTGCAGCAACATCACCTGGTCATCAGCGGGCCACCAGGTGAGTGATGCGCTCTGCATCTCTTCCTCCCTGCTGAGGTTTACTGCAACATGGTTAAGTCGGGTAGGTGATGGAGTGGCGGTTGCCACTGGTTGTAGGACCTGTTCTCCCTCCCTGCCGGAGGGTGCTGCGACCTCTTCCGGTCGGTGGGGGGACAGCAGCGCGGCCTTGGCTTTAGGTAAACCAACATGGTCTCCCTCTCTTACAGAGGGTGCTGCGACCTCCTCCGGTCGGGTACGTGGCAGCTCTGGAGTCGAGCTTTTGGCAGCCGGGCAGGACGGTGTTAGGACTTCAGGATCCCTCTCTAGCGGAGAGGGTGCTGCAACCGCTTCAGGTCGGGTAAGTGGCAGCTCGATGACCGGATCTTTAGCAACCAGGTGAGCTGAGAACAGGGCACCCAGACCCCTCTCCAGCGGAGAGGGTGCTGCAACCGTTTCAGGTCGTGACGGCGTGGCCGTTGTACCGGCTTCCAATGGTAGCGCAGGCGGGATTAGCACACTAGGTAAGGAAGGGGTTGCATCGGACTCACCAGGAGTTGGGCCAGAGACATCCAGTGGCGGGATCTCGGTCGCTGGCGGTGGTTTGGGCTGAGCATGGGCGGCACCTCCTGGTGGGCCTCGCTGCACGGACAGCCGCAGATTTTGGATCGCCATCAGCATTCTGTTTCACCAGGCGGCTACTTCCCGTTTCCACTGCTCCTCCATGTGGTCAGCAATCCTCTTAACCTCCGCTTCCAGCTCCTCTGCCGTCATGGGCCTTGACCAGCCCTGCTCCTTCTGATCACCCTCTGTCGACGCCATCTTGCTCCTTCTCTCGTTCATCAGCTTCTCCTCAGGTGTTGGCCTTAGTCTCGTTTCTCCTCCCAGAGCACTGGGATGTCCCAGCAGTCCGGGGACAGATTAGCCCCCATCTCCTCCTCTCGCGGGGTCAAAGTGCTCTGGTGATTTTGGGACGGTCACTCCTCTCCATGGGCGGTTACTTCATCTGTGCGAACTACAGTCTTTTGGATGACGTGCTTTCAACGGTGTCAAAAAATGGCGGCAGTTAAAATTTTCCAATCGGACCGCCGAGACACACTGTCACCTGTCTGAATGGGTCTAGTCCAGGATCCTGTTGGTGACGCCAAAAAGAGATGTGATGCCCCAGGAGCGCTGATCCTGTTCGGGGACGCCACAGGGCTTGATCAATATGGCGAACAGGTAATGTCAGTTTTATTATATGTCGTGACGCCACTCACGGCTTGCGGTCAGAGATGTGGATGACTGCTGCTGCAGGTTTTAGAGTGTCTAGGCTGATGGGGTCTGCAGCCAGGTGATGTAGCCTCCCGTGAGTGATTAAGGCCCCAGGGGCTCGGGTGAGCAGGTTAGCGGGTCCCGGAATAACACAGGCTGAGTCCAAAAGTCTTTCAACTGGTTTTTACTCACTTCAGATGTTATTGTGAGCTGACCCGGGCGTTGCTGTAATTAACCAGGGAAGACCAGGGCTCCTTAGGGCCAGTCTGAGGGTAACCTGTTAGCTCGCCTTCCTAGCACTCTGTGTTCGGATAACCCCCTGATGTGAAGTACCATGGGGGTCTATCCAGGGAGTCGCTTCTGCCTTTTCTCCCCTGTGTTTGGTCCATTTGTCGGAAGCATGGGCCAAGAGAAATGGCTCCAGGCTCTGTCCCCTTATGGCTCCCTGCGTTGCTGCTGAGGCTCAAACTCTGTGAGGTTGATGAGGTACTTGTAGTTCCCCTCACCGGCAGGTTTAGCAGATTGTTAAACTGGAGTCTGCTCTAGGGACCTGTACCCCGTATGTGCCTAGTCACCAGGAGCACCGTACTCTTACTGCCAGGTGACCGTTCTCCCCTGCTAACCGTTACTACCCCTTGCAGCGTCTGACTAGTGTTAGCGCGCGTATCTACCTTGCGACCGCCACTCACCACTACCAGACTGGCTCTCTCCCTCCTTTCCTGACAACCTCTGCACTCTAGCCCCCAGCCCCTCCGCTTCACCCCTTAACAAGATTTGAAAGCCAGCCCCCTCCGCAGACTGCCCAAGGGTCCCATCAAATGGTGTGGGAGAACTGGTTCCTATATGTCTGTGGGTACACACCTCGTTCTGGCCCTTAGGATTACCTGGAAGTACTGTCCTAGCATGGGTGCAGTACTCAGTGGTGCCTGACTGGGTCAGCGGCGCTACATTAGCAGCTGTTGCTGGGTGCTGCACATTCGCCTCCTATGCAAATCAATAGGATGCGGATGCACAGTACCCGGCTGCCACCACTATCAGAACATGGGGCAATTCTGTCTGCTTGCTACCACTACCAGCATTGCGAATGGCTGATTGACAGAGTTGTGGGGTGTCAGATCCAAACCATTCAGACATTGATGACCTCTCCTAAGGATAGGTCATCAATGTTAAAGTAGTGACCAATTTCTTTAAATTATCGTAATTCTAAATTTATTTGTGTAAGGAGCACTTTGCACAGTACGACATCGCAGGTGCGATGTCGGTGGGGTCAAATTGAAAGTGACGCACATCCAGCGTCGCAGGCGATATCCTAGTGTGTAAAGCCTTTTTGATACGATTAACGAGCGCAAAATTGTCGTAATCGTCATAATCGTATCATCGGTGTAGCGTCGGTCATTTCCATAATTTGGAAATGACCGATGTTACGATGTTGTTCCTCGTTCCAGTGGCATCACACATCGCTGTGTGTGAAGCCGCAGGAGCGAGGAACATCTCCTACCTGCGTCCTGCGGCTTACGCTGGCTATGCGGAAGGAAGGAGGTGGGCGGGATGTTTACGTCCCGCTCATCTCCGCCCCTCCGATTCTATTGGCTGCCTGCCATGTGACGTCGCTATGACACAGCACGACCAGCCCCCTTAATAAGGAGGCGGATCGCCAGCCAGATCGACGTCGCAGGGCAGGTGAGTGCATGTGAAACTGGCGTAGTGATAATGTTCGCTATGGCAGCTATCACCATGATATCGCAGCTGCGACGGGGGCGGGGACTATCGCGCTCATCATCGCAAGCTTGCGATGTCGTAGTGTGCAAAGTGCCCCTAAGTTCTCATATAGCATAGCTATTCCTATGCAGCCTACACCTCTATGCTTCTACATCCTGAACCTAAACTTTGGTACCTTGGACCCATACTTTGGACGTCACAGTAAAGTTCCTCAAGAATACCCCCATAATACTTAGTCACATCTATTTTTTTAAATTCTATATATGTATCCATGAGAACAAAATAAATACATTTAAAGAAATATGTAGTTTTCTTTGATCTATATTTATCTGGTTTATATAAAATAAATTAATAAGTTACATATTTATCTGCAAAAAGCTTCTTGAGTTTCCAAATGACAAGAAGTTTCTAAATGTCAAAAGTATCACATACTGTAACTCTCAAGGGCTTTTACTATAACAAGTATTTCCTTTTACACTTCACTATTAAAGGGGTTATCCGGCTTCTTTGACTTTTTTTATTTCACTATTGGGCTACATTGGGGCAGGTAAGTAGATAGAGACCACTTACCTGCCCTGCTGTCAGCCCCTCTCCCCCCGGCTCAGAGCGGTCATGTGACCGCTCCTGCCGCGATTTTGCTGCTTCCGGTCATTTCATGTCAACATGGGCAGGGCAGCATGTCGCCTCCCTGCTGGGCTGTACAGTGCGTGAGTCCCCGCCCCCTTCCCTGCACCCTCCCACACATTCCCCCGCACCTCTTTTACTCTCCAGTAACCTCCCCCTGCACTGCTGTGGGGTCCGTGACCTGGGAGCGGGGCCTGGCGGCGGCTGACGTGGTGTCAGCGCCAGCACCGGGCCCCCTGCTCAGGATCACACATTCAAATGTACCGGCATCACAGATGCCAGTACATATGAAAGTGCTGATGAGAAGCAGCGCAGCGCTGTTTCTCATCACAGTCCCTCCCGCAGTCTGTGCTCTCTTCAGCACAGCGGTGACGTCACTACTGTGCTGATATGGCCAGAGCACAGACAGCGCGCGAACGTGCAGGAGCGGCGGGGACCGAGGACGGGTGAGTATGTATTCCCTACATGTGTTCCCTATGGGGGGGTGGGGGTGGTGCAGAGCCATATGTGTGCGTGTGCAGAGCCATATGTGTGCGTGTGCAGAGCCATATGTGTGCGTGTGCGGTACAGAGCCATATGTGTGCGTGTATGGTACAGAGCCATATGTGTGCGTGTGTGGTGCAGAGCCATATGTGTGCGGTGCAGAGCCATATGTGTGCGTGTGCGGTGCAGAGCCATATGTGTGCGTGAGCGGTACACAGCCATATGTGTGCGGTGCAGAACCATATGTGTGCGTGTGCAGAGCCATATGTGTGTGTGTGTGCGGTACAGAGCCATATGTGTGCGTGTGCGGTACAGAGCCATATGTGTGCGGTGCAGAGCCATATGTGTGCGGTGCAGAGCCATATGTGTGCGTGTGCGGTACACAGCCATATGTGTGCGGTACAGAGCCATATGTGTGCGGTGAAGAGCATACGTGTGCGGTGCAGAGCCATATGTGTGCGTGTGCGGTGCAGAGCCCGATGTGTGGCTGTTATTTGCAATGCTGTAGTGATACCAGGTCAGGTGCTGGGGAAGAATACTGACAGGGAATGTGTGTGCAGGGGGCGGGCAGAGGGCGAGGCTGGACACTGAGGGCGGGCGGTGCCAGCTGTGACTGAGGTTTTGCACAGGAAGTGGTCATGTTTGCTGGATCTGAATGTAAACAAGAAGCTGCAGAGAATAAAGGGATAATTCAAGAGGAACAAAAGTTAGAAAACAAAAAATAACAATGTAGGTGTGATTTATATGACAATACAGCACAGATTAGCTTAACAAAAAATTTTTGAGTTTATGTCGGACAACTCCTTTAACTAAATTGAGAGTTGAAGATCTCCGCTTTCATAATTTCCACTTTTTTGATCTGCTTGTCCAAAAAATGTGTAAGAGAAGGTGCAGAGGACCGTATTTTCTGCCTGAGTGCGATCTAAAAAACCATCAGATCACACTCGGATTAATGTTATTCTATGGGGCCGACAACAAGTCCAAATTTTATATTACACTGAGTCTGTCCAAAAAAAAAATCTGTGTGTGTGCAAGTTGCCTCTGTAAATCGTATCGCACCTGGCTATGCAAGTCAATGAGTCCATGGAAAAAAATTAGACCTCACTCGGATGACATCTTTTTAGATTTAGATTTTTTAGAAGGATTGAATGAAAAGTAATGCCTCCATCTACCTAACCTTCATAACTTGGCTTTCTATGAGAATATTTTAATACATTTAACACAGAAATAATGCATAGAATGTGTACTTTAATTACCTATGTTCACTTTTCCACATAATCACCACACGATTGGATACACTTCTGCTAATGTGGCGCCCCTGACCTGGTCAGGCACCACTGAGTACTGCACCCATGCTGGGGACAGTACAATACAGGTAATCCAGAAGGCTGACCGAGGTGTGACTACACAGGCGCATAGTGATCAGGTCTCACACATGTACCTTTGAGAGGACCCCTGGGGATCCCAGGAGGGGGAAAAGCCTTCACCTCCACTGGAATAGTGGAGGGGGCCAAAAGCCTCCATCTCCTCTCAAGGGGTGTGGTAAGAGAGCCTGGTTGCTAGGTGGCGTAGGCAAGAACAGGAGAGGAGGAGCAGTGAGCCGGTTCAGTGCAGAGTCCAGGGAGCTCGAGTGAGGAGCAGATCCCGTGGGCTGCTGTAGTCTGACAGCGTCCGCGCAGTGGCTACCGACGGGGGAGAACGGTCACCTAGGAGGGCTACCCGAAACCCATCTCCAGCTAGAGAGAGAGCACAGAGTGGGAAGTAAGGAGACTGCTAGGGAGAACCAGGCCCAAACGGGCGGCAGATCCCGGAGCGGGGATAGATCCACCTTTCCCTGCTAAACCTGCCGGTGTGGGGCCCTCAAAGCCCACACCACAACACCTAAAAGCCGCAGCCACGTAGCCACAGTTAGGGCCCACAGTTCACAGGAGGCAAGCAGCTGGAGTGATCTGGCCCAGGCAACAAGCAAACGGCAAACGAAGGGGAGTGAGGCTTCAGCAACTTCCCTGGGTGACCCCCATAGGGACTAAAAGTCGGGGTTACCCCAAACCACCAAGGGCTAAGGAAGGCGAGTTGGTAGTCACCATCAGAAATCAGCCTGAAGGATACCTGGTTCCCGCCTGGTTCATCCCAGCTACGCCCGGGTTACTCACCCTGCCACCTGAAGTGAGTAAAACCCCTGAAAGACATCCTGCGTGTGTGGAGTTATTCTGCGCCTTGTGGTACTACGCACCTACACAGGGCCCTGGGGCTTGCCTCACTCTCAGGAGGCTATTCCAACTAACTGCACTCACCATCAGCCCCAGGCGTCCCTTAACCTGCAGTGGCGGTCCCCACTGACCGCAATACTGAGAGTGGCGTCACGACAAACAGAAGATTCCCTACCTGTGACGAGATCCAGCCGAGTGGAGTCCCTGAAGGTAATGCACCGACACTACACCTGTGGGGCTTCACATCTGGCGTCACGAACAGGATAAGGACTAGACCTGTTCAGACAGGTGACCATGTGCCTAGGCGGTCCGCTTGAAAAATTGGAAGCGCCGTCATATTGCCACCATGAAAAGCGCGCTGAAAAACAACAGCAGCCCGCGCTGGGAGAAGTTACCGCCCACGAAGAGGTGTGGCTACCCAGAGATCCCCTGCTGAGTTCTGACCTCGCTTGTGAAGAGAGCGGAAGCGTCCAGAGACGGCGGAACGGAAAAGAAGCCAGCAGCTTGTGGCTAGAGAAAATGGCGTCTGAATGCAGAGACCCAGAGCCAGGCTCCGCTGCCTGGTGGTGTCGGGAGCTTGCTGAGTTCTGCGACCAACTGGAAGCCAGGGTCGGAAGGCTGATTAGAGAGGGACGGACGGAGTTTCTGTGGATGACCGCGGCGGTTCAGGCCTATGAGGGGAGAGCCGCGCGCCGAGTGCCAGACCGGACGGCGACGACTCAGACCCCGATGATGCCACCGATGGGTGAGTCCAGTGTTGCCCCTGCCAGCGCGAGTGCCCCGACCCCTGCAGCCACGCCAGGTGCGGCCCGCCAAGCCCAGGCCGCCGCAGCGATGCCCTGCCTGGCCCGCAAAGATCCGGCTGCCACCGCAACCCTCCTCCACGCCGCAGGTGCGACGCTGACCCAGGCCGCCGCCATACTAGGCCTGGCCCGCCAAGACCAGGCCGCCGCCATGCCAGGCGCGGCCCGCCAAGATAAGATTGCCTCACCATTTACCCCGGCCTGCAAGGCCAGAGCAGACACCGCTCCCCAGTCCAAGGAGGTCTCTGCTAGGAAGCCCACGCTGGGGGAGGACCCTGCATACTGGCAGCTGAAGGCTGACATGGAGGCCAAGTTCCCACAGGAGATGGTGGATCAGTACATGCTCCCTCCGCACACCCCCAAGAGGATTCCGACAACTCCTGCAGCAACCACGCCAAAGAGTCCCCCGCCTGGGCCTGCTGAAGAAAGTCCATCCCCAGCACTGCCACCGAAGGAGTGCTCAGAAGAACTAAGGGGGAGAGGAGGCCAGGAGGCTGAGGAGCTGACCCCGGAGACACCAGCAGTGGATCCATACCCAGAGCCGGAGATGTTGCCATATTCCCGCTGGGATGAGGAAGACCTAACACCGTCTGCTGAAGAAGATTTGCCTAAAAGCCTCACCTGGGAGCTTGTAAGCTGTACTTCGCAGAATCCAGTCCGCAAGACACGGCGCCGAAGCAGAACCCAGTTTTCCCCTGCACCGCCATCCACAGAGCAGAGAGAAGTCACGGCCAGAGACCTAGAAGAAAAACGGTTCCTGAGAAGAGCCAAAGCACAGGTCAGAGGACCCCTTTGTAGAGGAATTGTGGAAGACTTTAGCCTGAAGTCAGGATACGGATTCATCGTTGCACCTGGTATAAAGGAAGGTATCTTCGTCAATAGAAGAGATGTGAGAGCTCATTTGCCCAGAGGACACCCTGGCAGAAACTTAAAGATGGGAGACTCCGTACAATTTACCATGCATCAAGGAGAAAGAGGGTGGTACGCGCTAGATGTAACACCATGTCCTAAAGAAAAAGAAACAGACACAGACGAAGAAAGAGATCAAGAAACCAACAGGTGCCGCAGCCCTACAGGCCCAAGCCCTGGTATGGAGGAGGAGTCTGCATAAGTTCATGTAAAGTAAAGCAAGTTACCAGTTTGAAAAGTTTGTTTTGCAACGTTTTACAAGTTTAAGAATGTGCCCACATAAACTGATGTGAGAAATAAACCTTAAGGCTATGAACTGGCTATAGCCACAAACTCTCGCAGTGTAAATAGTTACACCAGAGGGCACCACCACCACCAGAGTCAGCCTGTTTAGGGGCTTGGCTCGTCTGCAACCAGGGAGCACGTCCGTATATAGGGCCTTGGCTTACCTGCAACCAGAGAGCATGCCTGTTTATGGGGCCTGGCTCTCCACCACAAAGAGGGTACCTGGTCAGCACCAACTGTGGAGGCCGCCTCTACATCCTGCCAGAAGAGGCTGAAGGCGCGGATCCACCAGGCCAGGTATACCCTGAAGACCACCAGACCATGAAAGCCGCCTCTACATCCTGCCAGAAGTGGCTGAAGGCGCGGCCAACGTGAAAGGGTTTGGGTGGGTTAACGGACTTGTGGGTGGAGGGTGGTGATGTATGGTACCTGGTGCTTTTAAAAATGTTTTACATGTTTTAATGTTTTATGCATTTTAAAATGTTGTCTTGCAGCCCGAGGACGTGCTGGTGATAACTAAGGGGGAATGTGGCGCCCCTGACCTGGTCAGGCACCACTGAGTACTGCACCCATGCTGGGGACAGTACAATACAGGTAATCCAGAAGGCTGACCGAGGTGTGACTACACAGGCGCATAGTGATCAGGTCTCACACATGTACCTTTGAGAGGACCCCTGGGGATCCCAGGAGGGGGAAAAGCCTTCACCTCCACTGGAATAGTGGAGGGGGCCAAAAGCCTCCATCTCCTCTCAAGGGGTGTGGTAAGAGAGCCTGGTTGCTAGGTGGCGTAGGCAAGAACAGGAGAGGAGGAGCAGTGAGCCGGTTCAGTGCAGAGTCCAGGGAGCTCGAGTGAGGAGCAGATCCCGTGGGCTGCTGTAGTCTGACAGCGTCCGCGCAGTGGCTACCGACGGGGGAGAACGGTCACCTAGGAGGGCTACCCGAAACCCATCTCCAGCTAGAGAGAGAGCACAGAGTGGGAAGTAAGGAGACTGCTAGGGAGAACCAGGCCCAAACGGGCGGCAGATCCCGGAGCGGGGATAGATCCACCTTTCCCTGCTAAACCTGCCGGTGTGGGGCCCTCAAAGCCCACACCACAACACCTAAAAGCCGCAGCCACGTAGCCACAGTTAGGGCCCACAGTTCACAGGAGGCAAGCAGCTGGAGTGATCTGGCCCAGGCAACAAGCAAACGGCAAACGAAGGGGAGTGAGGCTTCAGCAACTTCCCTGGGTGACCCCCATAGGGACTAAAAGTCGGGGTTACCCCAAACCACCAAGGGCTAAGGAAGGCGAGTTGGTAGTCACCATCAGAAATCAGCCTGAAGGATACCTGGTTCCCGCCTGGTTCATCCCAGCTACGCCCGGGTTACTCACCCTGCCACCTGAAGTGAGTAAAACCCCTGAAAGACATCCTGCGTGTGTGGAGTTATTCTGCGCCTTGTGGTACTACGCACCTACACAGGGCCCTGGGGCTTGCCTCACTCTCAGGAGGCTATTCCAACTAACTGCACTCACCATCAGCCCCAGGCGTCCCTTAACCTGCAGTGGCGGTCCCCACTGACCGCAATACTGAGAGTGGCGTCACGACAAACAGAAGATTCCCTACCTGTGACGAGATCCAGCCGAGTGGAGTCCCTGAAGGTAATGCACCGACACTACACCTGTGGGGCTTCACACTAATGATGAACAAGTTTTCTGAAACCATCACAGAAGAAGTTGACACTGTTTTTGCAACCAGCCTCACAACTTCTTTATCAAATGCATAGTGATGTCCCCGCTGATTTACTTTCATTATCAGGAACAGATGGAAGACAGACAGCACCAAATCTGGACTGTATGGAGGACGCCGTATGGTGGTGAGCATCAGTCTCTGAAGTTCTGGCCCAGTGACTCAAAGTGCTCACATCAACACAATCACCTAAACAGCTTGCATTCTCTGATGAATGCCACACCAGATACTGACTATTTTTCTCACCCCCCGGATCTCTCTGTGCCGCCTCCGTGCCAGCAGCCGGCTCTGGGGCCTTCTGGGGTGGTGGCTCGAGGGTCTCCGGACCCGGGGGTCTCGCGGACATGCCAAATAAAATGGGGGGGGGAGTAGATGTACGGGCTAGGCCGTAGCAAGTTTGTGACGCCACCCACGGTGTGTGGTGAAGTGGGACACCACCGCTGCTGTTATGGGGCACCCGGGGGAGATGTTGTGCAGCAAGTTGTTAACCCCTCCATGGGAAGGGATGGTGGCCCCGGTACCCTGTGGCTCAGTGCAGGGGATGGTGACCGCAGGGGGTGCTGGAGTACTCACAATTAGTAACACACACAAGTCTCTGGTAAACCAAGATGGTGGCGGCCGGTGCCACGGCCGGTTGTGTTCGGGGTCCCCCACCTGGCTGGTGGTCTCTATCCTTTTCCTGCACTGTTTTGTGTAAAGTTGGACGTTCCCCGGTATGAAACTCGGGAGTCCACTCCCAGCTGGATGGGGCCTAAGGAGCCGTGCCCGCAGACGCTGGCCCGTGGGATCTCTGGGCCTTGGCGGTGACCTCTTATCCCTATTCGGTGGGCTGTTGTCTTCTATGAGGGACTTTGGGTGGGACAGGACCTCTAGTCCTGGCCTCAAACTTTTAATTAACCAGTTCCAGTAGGTTCTGGTCCTGGCTTCAGGGTCCGAGTACCCCCTTTGTGCGCGGTTTCCGGTCGGGTCCCTGGTGTAGGCACCGGTGGGCTACACCCCTGTCCCGGTCCACCTCGGTTCTGCCGAGCCGTCTTCCAGTCTCCTGCTGACAGACACCACCGTCTGCCTCCTAGCCAGTGGCACCAGGACTCCTACCCTGGTACCGTTCAACTTGAACTTCACTGCTTGAGATACACTTAGCTCCAGCCCACACTCCTCTCCAAACTGAACTACAAACTAGACTGCTTGCTTTCCTGTCCTGGGCTGTCTAGACCCCTGGGTGGGTGTGTTCCAACCACCTGGTCATGCCTACTGGTGTGTCTATCTGTCCCTAAGGGGGTGTGACCAGGGTTTCTGGTTGGCTGTGTGTTTCCTTGTGAGGGAAGGTGTTATGCAGGGGCCTACCTGTGACTACCTGGCCCTGCCAGGGCATCACATCTACACACTTTAAAACTGCACATTTTAGAGTGGCATTTTAATGTGGCCAGCCTAAGGCACGCCTGTGTAATGATCATGCTGTCTAATCAGCATCTTGATATGCCACACCTGTGAGGTGGATGGATTTTCTTGGCAAAGGAGAAATGTTCACTAACTTATATTTAGACAAATTAGTGAACAATATTTCATAGATATAGACCTTTTGTGTTTATAGAAATGTGACACCCCTGGACTATCAGGTCGTCACAGGGTACTGCACAAGCTGCCCTTCCCTGCAGTATTCCACCTCCCTTTTGCTTCTGGGTCCCTACTTAAGTGGTGTTGCCTCCAACAGCAAATCAAACCCTAGAGACACTCTGCACCACACCCACCTGACACACCAGAAGACGGCATGAGAGGAATAAAGCCGTCCACCTGGGGGAACAGGGAGGGGAGGTGAGGAGTGTAGTGAGTCTAGTTCGTCATTGAGAGAGTGAGTTGAGAAGTGGAAGGAGAGAGAGTTTAGTAGCCCTCGAGCTGAGAGGAGCTCAGAGGAAGTCGGGAGTGGTGACTCCTGAAGTAACTGCCCAGGTTCAGACTGTGGTCTGGGCCTAGACGAGTCAGACTCCCGGTCGCAGGGGATTGTGGCGAGGTGCTCGGACCTGTCGATGAGGACAGCCGGCAGCCTAGCACTATCACTGATCCAGGACCAAAGGCACAACGGGGTACACGGACCATAGGTCGGGGAGTAGCTGCAGGCAACCCGACAATTCATCTGAGGAGAACCGAGCCTTCAGGATCCGTTCCCACCCACTCCAGAATCGGGGCATTAGCGCAACGAAGGGGATAGGACTTTCCAACCGAACGGTCCAGAAAATCCCAAGTGTGAGTGTAACGCCCCTGTAAACGGGTCGTTACAGGGTATTAAATGTTACCCCATTTTTCCCGGGCAGGAGGAAGAAGAGTCCCCACAACACACACTCACATCACACTGGCAGGAAGGAGTTAATAGCTTTTGCAGCATGAAGTTTTGAGTCCAGGACTCATCCTGTCTGTTTAATGAGCTGGTGGCTGGATACAGGCAGGTCCCCATGACAACCAAGGGGACGGGGGCCTGAATAGGAGTGAGTTTAGTGCAGAACACACAGAAAGTTTGTCAGAACGTCAGAGGCTGCAGCAGAGTGCGGACTTACACAGGACAGCCCCTGCTGAGGAGATGCCACGAGACCAGGGCTGATAACACCTAGAGGAAGGGAATGGAGCTGAGGACTGGGGATCCCTGGAGAAAGCTGTACCCGGTGGCGGTTGGTGTGTGTCCGCTACTGGACGAGAGACAGACAGAATGGCGGTGGGTCCCCAAGATGCTCCATGCCACGGGGATAGCATTATCGCACCGAAAGAGAGAGGGACCCCCAGATCACTCCACTGGCCCCTTCCTCCTTCCTGACCGGGACCGACCAAAGGCTACAATCAGCGAGGACCAGCACCCGGGTGCGATGTGGAACGGACTTTAAATAAAGAACAACTGGAACCACACTCCGTGACTGCTGTGAGTAATGCCGCCGCCCTGTGCCCCCTGTGTCCCTGAGGACTGTTGCCCTGGGTTTCATAAACCTCCCGCGGCCACCCCGCTCCACCCGTAGGGAGTGATTTCATCCAGCTGCCCGTAACACCTGCCCCGGAGAGAGACTGCGCAGCGGCGGCTGAACACCTGGCCGCAAACCACGAGTGGCGCTGCAAGCATCCCCCGTCCCGTACCGTTTCCTGGGGGGAGACTGATGGCAAGCTTTCCAGGAACCCCGTTACCCTCCTTCCATCCCCCTTGTAACACCGGACTGACGGTCAGACTTTCCTTTTATTGAAACCCACCGGGGGTCACGGAAGCCGGGTCGGGCCACTCACAGCCTGACCTCGAATACCACCGGCCCGGTAACCATGCGAGCCCTGCAAGCCCCGGCGCGGGCGTTTCATGAGCCCTGAGAGCAAGCTCCCATACTTAGCCATAGTAGGGAGCGGGGCCCAGCTAGTTCTATGCTACCGGGCTATCAATTTGAAGTTAAACTAAGTGACAGGTGGCAGGTCACGGATCACCAGGCAGCACCACTTGGGGACAGGACCCGGACGAGTTCCCCTCAGCGGCAGCGGTACCCAGAGACATGGTTTACCCAGTTGTCGGTGTCTGCTTATGAACTGAGTACGAGAGTGACCCCTGCACCCCATGGCTCCCCTCACCGAGTTCCGGGGCAACCCCTACCTGTGGAGGGTTACAACACCTTGCTGCCCCCGCTTTATCATCCCCGGTTACTCCCAACGGCAGCGGTGGTACTCCCAATTACCACACACCACGGGTGGCGTCACGAACTATAAGTCCCCTGTAAATACCCCACTTTTCACTCGAGTGGCCGCATGACCCCCGGGTCTGGAGACCCTCGAGCCACAGCGAACCAGGATCAAGCAGCTCAGCTGCTTCCAAGGGGGCGGTACAGAAAGTCTTAGATCTTTTAGTTCAGCTCAAGAAAAATTGGGAGCAAAAGTGTTGCATTTATATATTTGTCAAGTGTGTATGTATAATCATATAATGTAGCATCTGTTAGTAGTGCAGAGGCTTATCAAGGGGAAGGAAAAGGCCAGAGTGGGGAAGAGAAGTGCCGTTTTGCACTGGATGTGGTCATCTGAGGTATCAGATGCTTTCATCTGAACTGGGATTCAGCCATTCTGTGAGTTGTCTGTCAAGCTGAGAGAGAGTGTAGCATGCCTGCTCCCAGCAATTGATTATACTTTCGTCTTTTAAACGCAAACACAATTGAAGCTCTGACCATTGACACTTCCGAGTCAGGGTGATCTTAGCAGCCTAATCAGGTCATCTTATCACACTGCTGACATCACTGTCCTACTTCCTTCTCCCAGTGCACTCACCCTCCTAGCTGCTCAACAGTGGTGTCTGCTCTTGCCCCTGCCCCTGCCCCTGCTCCCAGGTCCTGAGGCCTTCACATGCCACACAGGTATCCCAGGAGCATGCATAGGATACTCACACATGAGCCTCCCTGCTCATAAAGGGCAAGCATGTCCTAACCTGGAAGTGCATCTCAGACTATGGCTGAGAGGCATTAGGTACTTAAGCCACCCTTCCCCTATTGAAGTGCCTGAGCAACAGGGTCTTACTGCTCCTGCCATTCCTGCTGTACCTGTCCTACCTGATGTACCTGCAAGTACATGCTGTACCTGCCTGATCCAACCTTTCATTCTTTTCCAGTCATCCTGCCTGCACCTGAGACCATTCCTGCATTCTTGATCCCTGGGGTTAACTGACACTGTGCCAAGATATTCCACCTGGTGGTTAACTTCCAGTAGAAGCCTATTCGCATCATCAAAGGCTCTAGTGAAGATGAGGTAGTTACTCAGTTACGCCCCTCTAGGGTAAGCCAGTGCTGTGGCATTATGGGTCCACACCCACCAGCGTAACTGTTTGCTCAGTCCATGGACTCCGCTTTCTCCAGTACCAATCAGCTATCAGGACTGAAACAAGAGCTGATCCATCAACAGAAACAACAATACTGAATCCTGACCTACTTGTGATCAGTGCACACCCATCTGCACGCTGATCCCATCTTGGCTGCAGTGTCTACTCAGACAGTAAATTCTAGCAATCCAATCAAATCCAAGCAATGCAAAAGATTTATAAATTAGTGTACGCTGCACTTTGAAGTTTTGACTCACCAGTTAGCTTCAGATCAAGCCAAAGTCGCCTTTTTGATGTCCTATCTGACCAGTGAAGCCCCCACCTCGACCAAACCACAATGGAAAAGAAACAATCCTGTTATCTTGTCCTCCTTCTTCCTCCTGGAAGCGATGTTGGCATACTCACCCTCCCGGCTGCTCAGCAGTAGCTCCTGTCCCTGCTGCTGGCTCCCGGGGCCTGCGCATGCTGCACATGTCACCAGGAGTATGCTTAGGGCACGTATACCTCCCTGCTCTTAAGGGCCAGCATGTCCTAATGTGACGCCCTGGCCTATCAGGTCATCACAGGGTATTGTGCAATCTGCCCTTCTGTGCAATAGCCACCTCCTCCTTGGTTATGGGTCCCTAACCAATGGTGTTGCCAAAACCAGCTAATCAAAATCCTAGGAACATTCTGCACCACACCCACCAGACATACCAGTGGACAGCCTGAGTGGAATAGGGTCGCCCACTTGGGGGGTTGGTTAAGGGGAGGTCAGGAGTGTCAGGAGTAGGCCAGTGTAGTGTTTGAAGGGAAGGAGAGAGGAGGTCAGGAGCTGGGCTCCTTGGAAGTACTAGGTAGCAGACGTTGGTCTGGGCCTGGTAGGAGCTGAACCCCCGGTTGCAGGGTATCGTGACAAGGGGCACAGCATTGTTCTGGAGGACAGCCGGTGGCCTTGTACCATAACCGGGTTGGGACCAGGGCACGATGGGGTACCTGGACCCTAGGTCAGGGAGTAGCTTCAGGCAACCTGACAATTCACCCGACGAGAACAGAGCCTTCAAGATCCGCTCTCCACCCGCTCCAAAATCAGGGTACTAGCGCAACGAGAGGGATAGGACTTTCCACTTAAATGGTCCAAGAAATCCCAAGTGTGAACCCTGAGAGCAAGCTCCCTCAGTTAGCCACACTGGGGAGTGGGACCCGATTAGTTTCAAGCTAAGGGGCCAACTTAGAAGAGAACAAGGTGCCAAGGGAAAGGTCACAGATCATCAGGCAACACCAGCAGAAGAGGGACCCAAATGTGCTCCCCCTCAGTGGCAGCGGTGTCCAGAACTTTGGTTTACTAAGTTGTCGGTGTCAGCATTATTGGACTGAGTGAGTACGCAAGTGACCCTTACCTCCCCAACGGCATATCCCTGTTACCATCACCGAGTCCCGGGGCATTCCCCCCTACCTGTGGAGGGGTTAAACACCTATCTGCCCACTCCATCGCCACCGGGTACTCCCCAGCTGCAGCGGTGGTACTCCACCTTACCACACACCACGGGTGGCATCACGAACTGTAAATAAACCATCCCCTGTAAATATCCCCTTAATTCGAATGGCTGCATGACCCCCGGGTCCAGACGCCCCTCGAGCCACCGCGGATCCGGATTCGAGCAGCCCAGCTGCTGACGTGGGGGCGGCGCACTAACCCATAAGTGCCTTTCAGACAAACACTGAGAGGCACTAGGTAATTAATGCATCCTCCCTCTATGGGAGGTGCCTGAGCAATGTGATCTTACTGTTAGAGACACGTTTGCTAACTGTTGGGGTCCCATTCCCCTTTTCCTCTATCCTTGTGTCCTGTGTCTGTTACCTGCACCTGCTGTCCCATACCTGTGTTCTTGTACCTGCTGTACCTGCCAGAACCTGCTGTACCTGCCAGAACCTACTGTACCTATCGTACCTGCTACAACTGCTGTACCTTCCAGTACCTGCTGTATCAGTCTGAACCAGCCATCTAGTCTGTTTCAGTCATCTTGCCTACACCTGAGTCCATTCATGCATCATTGACCCCTGAGGTCAGATCCTACAGTGCCAACATGTGTCCTGGAGTGGCACCTGACAGTTACCTTACAGCACAAGCCTATACTCACAATTAGTGGCTCTCATGAAGCTGAGATAGTTGTCTAGTTACTCCCCTCCAGTGTGAGGCAGTGCTGTAGCATAAATGGTCCACACCCACCAGCGTAACATCGGCTTTGGTGGTAAGTTCTCCAATAGAACTGAAGACAATTAAGGTTTATTGTAGTTGGCGGAGGAGTCATTTGAGAACACAGTTTGGGGAATAAGGTTGGTTGGGGCCAACACAAAAAGAGGAGTGAGAGGAAGTTGCTTGCTGACTTGGCGTGATGAGTCAAACATCATTATCTGTGAATAAAGAAATGTGCTGGCTCAACAGCATAATATAGATGTTCCTGGCTGTGTCCATATGCAGTAATTCTGCAAAAAGAAAAAAATCCAGAATACCTGTTCCCTGAGTGCTGCAGATAAATAGGTTTCAACAATATAGAAAAAAATCCAAGGAAATCTGGCACTTCAAAAAAGGTGAGAAGAAGTGAAGAGTGGACCCAGCACAAGTCCTTAGTTATAGGCTATGATTAAGGACTTCTTTTTACTTATTGTCCGAAACGCATAAGTGCCCTTATGCGTGTTCTCTCAAGTTTTGGATCCGTTGGACTTTTTCATACCTAATACATTTTTGATAATTTAATATACTGATTGTGGTGCTGGGTCCACTCTTCACTTCTTCTCAGCTACTGTATATACCAGCCTGGCCGGCCTTGAGGACCACGAGCACCTGCAAGTCCTGGAGTACAGTTGCCTATGGTAAGCTGAAGTTTCATTACCTTTTTCCTTCAAAAAGGGATAGGCTTTATTGTTTTAAAAACATTTTCTACAAAAGTGGAAAACAGATGGATAATGATAGATGTACCCCAAAGCGATTTACGAGTTTCAAGGTTACATGCCTCTTAGTCAGATAGGTTATGCCTAAGAGGCATGTAACCTTGAAACAAGTAAACCGCATTGGGGTAAATCTACCATTATCCATCCCTTTTCCACTTTTGTAAAAAATGTTTTACAAAATAGCTGGTATACAGAGGAAGAGCAGATGTTTATAGCAGAGAGGAGTGGCTGCAGCTGAGGTTAACACTACCTGTTAGATCACTGCAGGATAGAAATGAACCTTAACCTCTTTATTACTAGGGGGAATTAAATGCCCTCTAACTCAGGGTAAATGAAGAGCGGGCACTAAAGCGGTTCTGTGATGAACAATACGCTGTGACCTTCTGATCACATCAGGCCGTGACACACTCATGACAGTCCTGGCCACTAGAGTCCTGTCCTCCCGGCTTCTATTGTTTTGCTCCATTTGAGGGTTTGACTGTAGCTTTCACCCCTATCACATGTAAAGTGCCATGGAATTGGTGGCGCTATAATAATAAATAATAATAATAATAATAATAGCTTCACCATTGTTTCCACTCCATGTTCCATCCAAAATCTGAGAATTATGCTATCTCTGTTCTGGTCTTCATCCTGCTTCCACAAGTCACCAACTGCATATGGCCTCAACAACTTGAAGACTACGCGTCTCTTTTACACACTAAAGCGGGCTTTACACGTTGCGACATCGCTAGCAATATATCGTCAGGGTCACGTCATTAGTGACGCACATCCAGCGCCAGTAGCGACATCGCAATGTGTAAAGCCTGGGTGCAACAATGAACGAGCGCAAAAGCGACAAAAAACGCTGATTTGTGTTACGTCGTTCATTTTCACAATGTCGCTCCTGCTGCAGATACGATGTTATTTGTCGTTCCTGCAGCACCACACATCACTGTGTGTGAAGCCGCAGGATCAACAAACATCTCCTTACCTGCGTTCACCAGCTATGCGGAAGGAAGGAGGTGGGTGGGTTGTTACGTCCCGCTCATCTCCGCCCCTCCGCTCCTATTGGCCGGCCGTTTGGTGATGTCACAGCAACATCGCCAACCAGGTATGTGCGTGTGAAGCTGCCGTAGCGTTAATGTTCGCTACGGCAGCAAACACCATATATCGCATGTACGATGGGTGCTTGTGCTATCGCGGTCGACATCGCTAGCCAATGCTAGCGATGTCGCAGCGTGTAAAGCCCGCCTTAGTCTTCACTAACATTCTAGAAGGAACTGTCTCTTTCCCTATCAACTAGCTCCTCCCATTGTGGGCTAGTCACAATATATAACTACTTACCCCACAGTCTTGCAATCACATATGAATATGCCATGCATTCTACGTTACATATCAAACTTTCAACACTTCATATTACATGTTACAATATGTACTACACAAGAACACATTGCAGTAAATCACATTACAATCCACATGACGTATTATTTACAAAACACACGACATTATTCACACTACACTACAAAACTACAAAAGTCCCCAATCTTACACATGCTTCATCACTTTATCATAAAGTCAACTTGTACTCATTTTTGGCCCTCCTCTAAGGACATTTGGAAGTGTGGCGCCCTGGCCTAGCCAGGTTGTCACAGATAACACACAAACACCCCACCCCCACTAGACAGTAACATTAGCCAAACCCAAAATCCTTGTTGCCTCCCTCCAGGGTCTGATGTCCACACCCGGTGGGGCGGAGCCAAGCGGTTGGCCCCCGCTCACCAAGGAGTTCACAGGCCTGGAGGCGGGAAAAGTGACAGTTTAGTCTTGGAGGTTGAAGTGTGAGGAGTAAACACTTGGGTGTTTGGGTTTGTGGCCCAGGCACTGACAGCAAGGTTGGGAGACGGTGGTGGCCGTCAGCAGTGGTGAATCGACGTGGAACCGTAGGACCGGGGAAGGGCGACGGGCCGCCGGTACCGACCGGGGAGCAAAGTGAAGCCAGCACACACGGACAGGGCCATCGGACCCCGACCAGGCTTGGAGCCACCAACAATAGTCAAATCCGAGTGTGACCGGAACCCTAGGGGTTTCCTAACAGAAAAAGTCCCGATAGAAGGCAACCGCCCATACCGTGAGGGTAACAGCTACTGCCTAAGGCTAGAGACCCAAGGGCCAGCGCCTGCGGGAAAACAGGCTCCTCCGGCATCCATACACCGGGGAGCGGACTACCGTTGGGAATCCATCATAGTCAAACAAGTACACTAAGGTGCAGGGAAAGACAGCTGCCAACACCTGTCCGGGGAGAGACACTGCAGCCGGCTGCGGGACCCGTCCATCCAGCCGTTTGGTTTACCGAGGACTTTGTGCATCTCTTACTGAGTGTGTACACCCGTGCCATCCGGCACCGCGCCGCACTGTCCCTGCAGCCCTGCACCTCACCAACCCTGCCTCCCCGTCTCACCACCGGGCCCCGGGACCACCGACCCCTCCCCACGGAGGGGGAAAACAACATCCCAGCTGCTCCCTACCATCACTCCCGGGATCCCCGTCACCAGCAGCGGTGGTGCCCATCTTCACCACAACCATCCCTCAAACCAACCACCCCTTTCATGGGTGGCGTCACGGACTAAATCCCTCAAACCAACCACCCCTTTCACTCACGGGCGAGGAGCACCGCTCGAGTCCCCGGATCCGGCCCAACGCTCGAGCCACCGAGCAGCAGCCGCAGCAGCGCCGGACCCGAGTGTTAGCGAGCGCAGAGCAGTGGCGTCCTCCCCGCCCGTGACAGAAGGGCAGACAAATCTCCTGGAGAGAAGGAAGACTGTTACTCTTTTGCAGAGAGGCACTGGCAGTTCTACCAAGCAGAGCACTTAAACTACAGTATCTTTGAAAACTTTAATGTTTTAAATGAATTTGTAATAAACTGCCTCTGTCTTCTCTTCAAGGCCCCAGCTGTGTCTGATAGCCAGAGACCCAACCTGCTCCTTTGCTATTTCAGCAACTGGAGCTTTAACCAAGTGTTGTAAATTTACAATGGGGTTGAAAGCGCAGGACCAAGAACCATATATTTGCATCATTTGGTTGTTACCTGGCTAAAATTCCAACTAATATTTACAATGCTCATTGGCTACAAACTAGACTTTCCCAGCCGGGAGGATGTTCAATTGCGACAAGGTATGGTATGGATGATGAATTGATGATGAATTTTGAAGTGCTAGGCTCAAACCCTAATAATGAAAGGACACTGCTGTTTTTTGGGGTTACAAACTTGATGACCAATCCTTAGGATGCTATCGTGATAGATGGGGTTATGTAGTTATCCAATTGAAGTAAATGATTTAATGGCACTTACTGCAGTTCTAAGTAAACATTCAGTGGATTGATGCAACGATATTAATCTAATATTGATGACCTACCTTATCCTCCTTTCATATAGTGGCCAAATGGACCAATGTGGCACCATTTACTTAGAAAAGCTGAGAAATCTGGAATTTGAAGACAAATGGATTATATTTATCTATCAATAGCCTTTCCCACTTGCACAACTTTAATGTATTTCCCTCCCTTTGGTTCCTACTGTTATAATAAAACTCATGGTTTTATTTTCTCATGCTGTAGTGGTGAGATTTCTGTGTAATTGAAATGACCACAGCTTCCAAGACCTATTATCTTAAGGAAAAGACTTAGTGAAACTGTAAAATCGATATAAATGTGTTGCTCACGGCCTTTTGTTTTTTCTTATATAAAGTGGACTCTTATTATTTTTCAAATGCCCCATAAGAATAATTTAATATTTTCTGGAGGTAAAAAATACTTATTGTTAGTGCTTTTCAGCAAGAATTGCCAAAATCAATTCCACATGGGACTCCAAAGCGGGCTTTACACGCTGCGACATCGCTAGCCGATGCTAGCAATGGCGAGCGTGATAGCACCCGCCCCTATCGTTATGGCGATATGTGAAGATCGCTGCCGTAGCGAACATTATCGCTACGGCAGCATCACACGTACTTACCTGTTCGGCGACGTCGCTTTGACCGGCGAACCGCCTCCTTTCTAAGGGGGCGGTTCGCTCGGCGTCACAGCAACGTCCCTAAGCGGCCGCCCAATCAAAGCGGAGGGGCAGAGATGAGCGGGACGAACATCCCGCCCACTGTCTTCCTTCCTCATTGCTGGCGTGTGGCAGGTAAGGAGAGGTTCCTCGTTCCTGCGGCGTCACACATAGCGATGTGTGCTGCCGCAGGGACGAGGATCAACTTCGCCCAAGCGACAGCAGCGATAATTGGGACAGGACCCCCATGTCAACGAGGAGCGATTTTGGACGTTTTTCAACGATCCAAAATCGCTCCTAGGAGTCACACACAACGAGATCGCTACAGCGGCCGGATGTGCGTCACAAAATCCGTGACCCCAACGAGATCGCTGTAGCGATCTCGTAGCATGTAAAGCCACCCTTAGTAGAAGGCAAAAAAGGGGCAAGAGACTTGTATACACCCAGCAGCCTGCTCCGAAAGTGGCATCTGAGAAAAGGTTGATTCCAGTTGTTAAACCTTTCAGATTCAAGCCATTTAAATCCTAATGCCATGCACCTAACACCTAAACCATGGCCTGATAAAAAAAAACCTGTCTGTGTAAGATTGATATTGTGGCACAATAGAAAGGACAATGTAATATCATATCCAAACAATCACTAAATTACATGATCAATTCCCTTACTATGAAAAAAGTTAAATACTTTTCATTGAAAAAAAGTATTTAAAAAAATTCATGCAGACATATTCAATGTAACTTAGAGGCGTACAAACAAATCACAGGGCTCCTGAAGAGAAATTCCAATTATATACTGTATAAAATATGTACTACAATAAATGAAAAAACTATATACACCTTTGGAGAGGTAGGACAATAGTGTTTAGGGTCTTTGATCAAAAATTGCTTAGTACCTTACTTTTTTAAAGTTTACAGCAATACTGGTATGCATTATTTGCAGTGTGCTGCCGAACCATGTATGTATATGACTCTAAAGGCCGCTTTACACGCAGCGACATCGCTAACGAGATATAGTTGGGGTCACGGAATTCGTGACGCACATCCGGCCTTGTTAGCGACGTTGTTGCATATGACACTTACCAGCGACCGATAACGATCCGAAAATTGCCAAAAATCATTGGTTGTTGACACGCCGTTCGTTTCCCAAAAATCGTTGCTTGTTTGGTACGCAGGTTGTTTGTCGTTCCTGAGGCAGCACACATCGCTATGTGTGACATCCCGGGAATGACGAACAACAGCGTACCTGTGTCCTCAGGCAACGAGGTGGGAGTGACGTTAATGCGGCTGCTCTCCGCCCCTCTGCTTCTATTAGTGGCCTGCTGTGTGACGCCGCACCAACATCCCCCTTAAAAAAGAGGTTGTTCACCGGCCACAGCGACGTCGTTAGGAAGGTAAGTTCGTGTGACGCGTACCAGCGATATTGTTCGCCACGGGCAGCGATTTGCCCATGACGCACAAACGACGGGGGCGGGGGCGATCGCTAGCGATGTCGCAGTATGTAGAGCGGCCTTTAGTGGCACGGGACAGCAAGTATGCAAAGCTCAAACTCGTGGTTATGTGATAATTGCTGGAACCAACAGAGCCCAACCTTATATACTATTAAATTATGTGTCTGTAGACACAAATCTGGTAGTATTTTACAAATAAACTGAAAAATAAGGAGCACTGATAGTGTAATACAAACAGATCAGTGAGGTAGATCAGGAAAAATACACTCACCTCAAAAGGTTGTGATAGTCACAACCACTGATAGAGCATAGGATGAAGGCGTCTGCTGCAGCCCCACAAGGATGTGCATACAAATCAGAGTGAAGAGGGGGTTAATGCCGCGCATCAGCCAAAATGAAGATGTAGCACGTTGATGTTATAAACGTATTCTTTTATTCCATCGGTCTACGCGTTTCGAGGATATACTACTATGTTGATGCACTGGTCCTGAAGAAGAGGTATATCCTCGAAACGCATAGACCGATGGAATAAAAGAATACGTTTATAACATCAACGTGCTACATCTTCATTTTGGCTGATGCGCGGCATTAACCCCCTCTTCACACTGATTTGTATGCAGTATTTTACAAATAAAAGTATGGAAAAGAATATTAGATTGCTTAATTCCATACAATGATATCCTGTACAAGACATGCGTAAAATATTTACTTTTTTTTTCCACAGTAGATGGTGGAAACTACTGTATGGCATCCATAAGAGGCAATTGTTTAAAATACGCATCCTGGTGTATATGCTACACAGAGGAAATTTAGTTTTAAAGGGTTATTAAAATAATAAACGTACTCCAGATTCTGATGATAGGTGATAACTTACTAATTGTTGGAGGTCTGACCACTGGGACCCTTAGGCGGGCTTTGCACGTTGCAACATCGGTAACAATGTGTTACCGATGCTGCAGCGATAGTCCCGCCCCCGTCGCACGTTCGATATCTAGTGAAAGCTGCTGTAGCGATTATTATCGCTACGGCAGCTTCACACGCACATACCTGCCGTGCGACGACCCTCTGGCCAGCGACCCGCCTCCTTCCTTAGGGGGCGGGTCGTGCGGCGTCACAGTGACGTCACACGGCAGGCGGCCAATTGAAGCGGAGGGGCGGAGATGAGCAGGATGTAAACATCCCGCCCACCTCCGTCCTTCTCATTGCAGCCGGCGGCAGGTAAGGTGAAGTTCCTCGCTCCTGCGGCTTCACACACAGCGATGTGTGCTGCCGCAGGAGCGAGGAACAACATCGCACCTGTCGCTGCACCGGCATTATGGAAATGTCGGAGGCTGCAGCGATGATACGATAACGACGCTTTTGCGCTCGTTCATCGTATCATCTAGGATTTACACACTACGACATCGCAAGTGACGCCGGATGTGCGTCACTTTCGATTTGACCCCACCGACATCGCACCTGCGATGTCGTAGTGTGCAAAGCCGCCCTTAGTCTTCCTGAGAATGGAACTCTGCAGCTCCGACATGAATGGATTAGAGGTACGCATGTGTAAGGAGATGGATACAACAACCTGCTCATTCAATCAGATCTAAAAGGGCAGGTAGGAGAACACTGCCCTCTGCTGGTCAAAGAAACCACACGGAACTGATAAGCAGCAAAAACTTTTTCCTCAGGGGAAGAGATTCAGAAAGGAACTTGGTCAGGTGATGGCAGCAGTGTAGTAGCAAAATATAAAAGCTTGGGATGTCAGAAAAGGGGCATAGTTTATGCCAAACAGAAGAACAGAGTGGACATGTATTCAGGAAGCAACTGAAAGCAACTGGACCTATTGACACCCTGCTGACACTGCCTGTCAAGATCCCCCAGCTCCAGACTGCATGTGTAGTGCCCTATGGGGCAGGTGGTTAACCTACTCGTTGCCGGGCCGTTTCGGGTCGGGTCAGGCGTCGTCACGGGGTGGCATTGCCCAATTCCGTTCCCCTGAGACGTAGAGTAAATGGTGGGGGATGCGGGGTATTTGGAGAGAGTTTGTCATGGCGCCACCTGTGGGGTGTGGCCAGGAGTAGCCGCCACTGCAGAATTCCTCGCCAGGGCACCCTGGGCCATCCCACCCTGTGTGAAGGCTTCTAAGCTGTATGTAGTGTGTGAATGTGGAACACCGGTGATTACCCTCCCCCTACCTGAGATAGATACTGCACCTTAATAGAGGTGCAGTACCCTGTGACGACCAGAGCCTCAGGGGTGACACATTCCCTCACGGCAAATGGCAGCACTCCCGTGCTGCAACTAAACATAATTAACACCGCAATTTTTATATGCATGTAACAGCTTAACAAGAAAACATCTTTCCCCTTTTTGGGAGGCAGCATTGACTTCAAACATTTCAAACATTTTCAACAATACCGGTCACAGGTCATCAAAACATTTCAAGTCAGAAAATATTAACAGTGAGAAAACATTCTGCATATGAAAAACATTAACAATTATTCTTGCTTGCTTGATGATGTTTGTTCCAGAGGGCCGATCATGACCTCCTGGTTTGGCACAAACACTGGACATCCTCTGGCATAATGTCCTGATTTGCTGCAACTGCGACAGATGGGCTGCCCGTCAGCATCATAACGGTCAGTCACTGGGGGCGGCGGATTCTTTCCATGTCACTACCAAGGGTGGTCATCAGCACTGGAAGCCAATTCAATGGTCACCAGTTGCTGAGTCCCTGTCTTGGTCTGCATTACCTTGATCAGAGTAGTCATTCCCTTGCTCAGTTCCAGGATCTGGAGTTGCAGTTCAAATAAGCTGTACAGTCTATCCTGGAAAATAGTTCACGCTCTTGGCTGGAGACACAGGGTTTCCTGGTAATTTTTGGCTGTGGAGCTCTTCTTCGTGCGCTTATCTGGGCTCCGCCCATGAAGACACGCCTCCTCTTTTCCGCTCTTTGCCAATAATGGCGACCATTATTTTTCGTCAATGCCAAATTAACGGTTTAACACAGTTCTGCAGGCGCACAGTTCCCGGTTGAATGGGCACGATATCTTGTTTACAGCGCCAAATATAGTGCCCCATGGGGCAGGTGGTTAACCTACTCGTTGCCAGGCCATTTTGGGTTGGGTCAGGCGTCGCCACGGGGTGGCCTTGCCCGGTTCCATTAGCCCTGAGGCATACAGTAAGTGCTGGGGGATGCGGCGTATTTGGAGAGAGTTTATCGTGACGCCACCTGTGGTGTGCGGCCAGGAGTAGCCGCTGCTGCAGAAATCCTCACCAGGGCAGGTGTTAAGGCAGCTGGGAGGGTGTCGCTCCCCATAGGTGGAGCGGGCACCGGGTGGATAAAGAGGGGTTTAACGGCCGTTGGCTCGTTCAGGGGATAGTTTACTCACAACTTCAGCTGTCAGCCCGGTTACACTGGTCACCGCCGTGATGGGCTCAGGTCAATCCCAGATCCAGTAAGGGGTCACCACCGGTATGTTGAGAGAGAAGGAGAGAGAGTCCTATTTTTAGGGTGTCCCCCCTCAGCAGTTAGGTACCCTGGCTAAGCTCCCACTCCAAGCCCTGGACCTAGCAATGTCCATGTTCTTCCAGAGATGTCTTTCCCGAACTATGGTCCCGACGGGTCTGCTCATGATGTGAGTGTGTTGCGCCTAATTCTACCCAAGGGTCATTCCATGGTAACTTACGTTACATTCACAAGCCAAAAACTGAGTTAATAATGGCTACAGACTGTTCTCTTAAGGCAGGCACAAAAATGAATGAATGTATATTGTATATTGCACTATGAAAATGAAATATGTTATTACTTGGTAACTTACGTTACACAAAAAGAAACGTAAGTTACCAAGTAATAACATTGTATTTTGTATTTAATTTGTATTGTTGAGAAATAAAACTGTGTTGAAATCTATTGCGAATAGTTCAATGTACAATATACATTCATTCATTTTTGTGCCTGCCTTCAGAGAACAGTCTGTAGCCATTATTAACTCAGTTTTTGGCTTGTGAATGTAACGTAAGCTACCATGGAATGACCCCCAAGTGGAACTCGCCCCCCAGGTGGCTGGCTTCAGTGACTGGGGAAGTCCCATGATCATTATGGCCAGCCCCCTTCCTACTCTGAGCCATCCCACACTGTGTGAAGGCTCATAAGCTGTATGTAGTGTGTGAATGTGGAACACCGGTGATTAACCCCCCCCTTACCTGAGGTAGATACCGCACCTTAATTGAGGTGCAGTACCCTGTGGCGACCAGAGCCTCAGGGGCGTCACACATGGACAAGCTGAGAAGACCAAATGTCACCTGTAAAGACCCCCGTTTCAAATTGCATGGTCAAGCCGGGAAGACCAGATGTCACCTGTCAAGAAACCCCAATTCCAGATTGTGTGGGTAAGCAGAGAAGAACAACTCCCTTTGGCAATCTGAATGGGCCAGGCAATTCTTCCTGCTTAGCTGTGCAGTTGTTAGTGATGTCAAATATTTCCTACATTACACTGTATTAATACTGGGCTAGTCTACAAATCTTCTGCTGCTATTTTTGAAGTATAAGGGGTACTTTGCACAGTACGACATTGCAGGTGCGATGTCGGTGAGGTCATGTCGAAAGTGACGCACTTCCTGCGTCGCTCTCAACATCGTAGTGTGTAAATCCTAGATGATACGATTTAACGAGGGCAAAAGCGTCGTAATCGCATCATCGGTGTAGCGTTGGCGAATTCCATAAAAACGCTGACGCGACGGTCCGATGTTGTTCGCTGTGTGTGAACTCGCAGGAGCGAGGAACATCTCCTACCTGCGTCACAGTGGCTCCCGTCGGCTATGCGGAAGGAAGGAGGTGGGCGGGATGTTTACATCCCGCTCATCTCCTCCCCTCCGCTCCTATTGGCCGCCTGCCGTGTGACGTCGCAGTGACGCTGCACGACCCGCCCCCTTAATAAGGAGGCGGTTCGCCGGCCAGAGCGACGTCGCACGGCAGGTGAGTGCATGTGAAGCAGCCGTAGCGATAATATTCGCTACGGCAGCTATCACAATGATATCGCAGCTGCGACGGGGGTGGGGACTATCGCGCTCAGCATCGCAGCATCGGCTTGCGATGTCGTAGTGTGCAAAGTACCCCTAAGTGTATCACTCAATTAGATTCTCTGTAATTCAAACATAGAAGCCTGACAGTCTGACAGTAGTTTAATCTGGGATTATTGATAGTGCATTAGGAAAGTGTATACCATCAGGTTAGCTATATTGGAAGGGTTTAAATAAGTCTTTTTGTATATATTACATGCAAGCTGATTCTTCTGTGACCAATCATATTACTTATTGATTCTTTAGTATTAAATCATATCCAAGGTTGTATAATAATAAATATAATTGTAAGCCCCCACTGCATTGTGCTTATCTGTGTGTTGCATTACTGGACCTCTTTCTTCACATGCCCGACTTCAACTTCATTCTGTGTTTATGGAACTGATGAAAATAGCCGAGCACAACACTCAGCAGTTCTATAGTTAATGAATTGAACAGAGGCCAAGCATGACAACTCTGCTCCATAAAGGACTGCAGATCTTTTTCTTGGAATCTCTGGAGAGGGTGTGGGTCGGTAGAATCCCCAGTGATCTATATGTTATCTCTTATCCTATGGATTGGGGGTAATTTGATATGTTTTGCTAAATAATAACATGGCTATGACATTACAGTGTATGGCATGCAATCCCCACAAATTTATTACCTGTCTACCAGCCTCAAAACATGTTGGGCAAGGACTCGATTGAGTAACAAGTGTACCCAAACACCACTATGTTTGATAGAGCAAAGAGCAGTGGTGAGCACACGCACTCATCAATAGTTTTAATAGCAGCTCCTATGCCAAAATTTAAAAAAGGGCTGGAAGCTTTTCTTGCTGCCGTCACACTGATTCCTGGTCCGAGCATTAAAGTTCATGAATATTCACTGCTTCCCCAGCCCACCCTCTGTACCGGCGTCTGTCATTGCAGTCACACTACCTGTCTGGGTCCCCGGAGTGGAGTATAAAAATAAATAAATAATTGAAAAAAATGACGCCGTCTCCCCTGTATTTTGATATCCAACACAGATCAAGCAGACAGCTAAAGGCTGCAGCCCCCAGCTGTGTGCATTATCTTGCCTGTGTATCAAGGCCCCCATGAGTTTTTTTAAAGTATTTAAATAAAAAATGAAAAAAATGATGCAAGGTCAAACCCACCCCAATTTCGATACCAAGACAAGATAAAGCGGACAGCTGGAGACTGGTATTCTCAGGGTGGTGAGGACCAAGGTTATTGGAACCACCTCAGCCCAAAAATTACAGCTTGAAGCCTCACCAGAATTGGCGCATCCATTAGATGGCCAGTTCCGGTGCTTTACTCAGCTCATCCTGATTGCCCTGGTGCAGTGGTAATCGGGATAATATAAAGGGTGAATAACAACTATATTATGTCACAAAATCACAAGGTTTGTAATGGGGAGAGGTTTATGAGATCCCTCCATTACTAACCCTGTAAGTCAAAAGAAATAAACGCTAAACATGAAGAAATATCTTTTATTTAAAAAAAACAAAAAAAAAACACCCTCTTTTTTCCAATTTATTAACCCCCAAAACACCCCTAGAGGTCCAAAGTAACGCACACAAGGTCCCACAATGATCCCGGCTCTGATACATCCTGAGGTTGCTGTGCGAGGTCACGTGACTGATCATCGCAGCATCAGGGACAACCTGATGGACCTACAGCTGTGAGCAGTGATGTCATTGGTTTCACCTGACATCACAGCTGGGGTTCCCATGGTACTCCAGCTGTGACCTCAGGTGAAATGACCTGAGGTAAACTCACTTAACTCAATGACCTCACCTCAGGTGAAGTCACTGAATTCAATACTGGATTATCGGATGAGGTGATGTGCGCACATTGAATATTTGGTTGCAGACACATCTGCACCAAATCTGCAGCTCCTGCCGAAAATACGCACTAAAACCGCATAAAAACACATCCGGTATCAGAGAATTTTTTTATGCCAGTAAATGCAGATTTGATGCAGAAGTGTCTGCAAGCAAATACTGAACATGTGCTTTATCGGCATTGAGTTCAATTACTTCACCTGAGGTAACAGCTGGTGTTCCTATGGTACCACAGCTGAGACCTTAGGTGTACTGACCTGAGGTGAATTTATTGAACTCACTGACTTAATCTCAGATGAAGTCCTTGAATTTATTGCCGGATTACTGGATTAGGCGATGTGTACACATTGAGTATTTGGTTGCACTAAAGCTGGTGTCACACACAGCGACAACGACGTCGCTGCTACGTCACCATTTTCTGTGTCGTTGCAGCGACGTCCCATCGCTGTCGCTGTGTGTGACATCCAGCAACGACCTGGCCCCTGCTGTGAGGTCGCCGGTCGTTGCTGAATGTCCAGCTTCATTTTTTCGTCGTCGCTCTCCCGCTGTGACGCACACATCGCTGTGTGTGACAGCGAGAGAGCGACGAAATGAAGCAAGCAGGGAGCAGGAGCCGGCGTCTGGCAGCTGCGGTAAGCTGTAACCAGCGTAAACATCGGGTAACCAAGGGAAGACCTTTCCCTGGTTACCCGATATTTACCTTCGTTACCAGCCTCCGCCCTTGCTGCCAGAGCCGGCTCCTGCTCTGTGCACATGTGGCTGCAGTACACATCGGGTAATTAACCCGATGTATACTGTAGCAAGGAGAGCAAGGAGCCAGCGCTAAGCAGTGTGCGCGGCTCCCTGCTCTCTGCAGTGTGAAATGTAGCTGCAGTACACATCGGGTTAATTAACCCGATGTGTACTGTACCTAGGAGAGCAAGAAGCCAGCGCTAAGCGCGGCTCCCTGCTCTCTGCACATGTAGCACAGCGACGTTATGATCGCTGCTGCGTCGCTGTGTTTGACAGCTAAGCAGCGATCATAACAGCGACTTACAAGGTCGCTGTTACGTCACAGAAAATGGTGACCTAACAGCAACGTCGCTGTCGCTTAGTGTGAACCCAGCTTAAGGCTATGTGCACACACTGCACTTTTTTGACGCTGCGTTTTTGTGCTTTAAAAAAACGCATGGAAAAACGCATGCGTTTTTACCGCCTTTTAGTGCGTTTTTGGCTGTGTTTTGCTGCGTTTTTGCTCACTGCGTTTTTCTTATCAGTGAACATTGCCATTAAAGATTGTTGAAAAAAAAAGATCTGATGTCATTTCCTTCTTCCATATGTTCTTCATTCTCCACTAGTGTATGCAGGAGAGCAGACAGCTGCAGAAATACAAGGCTCAGCATGCTCTATCCGGGACTGTATGCTGGAGGGAGAGTCAGGGAGAGCAGACCTACAAGGCTCAGCATACTCCATCCACTAGTGGATGCAGGAAGAGCAGACAGCAGCTGTCGAACTACAAGGCTCAGCATGTATATCGTGGGCTTTACCATATTTTTGTATGCTAGCCAGGTACAGCAGGCAGGTACGTGCTGCCCCCAACCCCCAGCTGCCTATTTGTACCCGGCTGGGAACCAAAAATATAGGGAAGCCTTTTTTTTTATTTCATGAATTTCATGAAATAATTAAAAAAAAATGACGTGGGCTTTGCCCAATTATTGAGTCCAGCCAGGTACAACTAGGCAGCTGGGGATTGGAATCCACAGTGCAGGGTGCCCATGCTTTCTGGGCACCCCCGCTGAGAATTGCAGTCCGCAGCCACCACAGAAAATGGCGCTTTCATAGAAGCGCCATCTTCTGGCGCTGTGTCCAACTCTTCCAGCTGCCCTGGTGACGGGTGGCTCGCTGGGTAATAATGGGGTTAGGGCTAGCTGTATGTTATCAGCTGGCCCTAAGCCCGAAATTCATGGTGTCACGCCAATATTAGACATGGCCACCATGAATTTCTAGTAAAGATAAAAAAAAACACAGCACATAGAAAAATATTTTTATTAGAAATAAAACACAACACAATTAGTGACTCCATCTTTATTGAAATAAAGAACCCCCCTCCGCAGTAATCCTGTGTCAAGGGTCCCGCGCCGTCCAATCCAGATCCAATATCATCTGATCGGTTTGCTGGATGTGTCAGGTTCTAGGATGTGAATCACATCACACATCAGCTGATTGTAAAAAAGCCGTTTATACAATCAGATGATGCATCAGTGCAAAAAAAAAAAAATACTTACTTATGTGCTTTTTACCGGGAGGTCCTGGAGCGGACTTTGATCCCGTCCGATCGCTGCAGGAGCTGCCGGTAATCAGGGATGAAGTCTCCTGACGGCATCCGCTGACAGGTTAAGCCGGCCGGGCACCGACGTCACCGCGAGACTTACGATCAGCTGATGCGTCATACGATCAGCTGATGCATCAGGTGACCGCATCAGGTGATCAGCGCCAGGTCCTGCAGCTATCGGAGGTGTCCCGGCCGTCTGCACACAGCCGGAACGGCGGTACAGGGAGAGGAGCTGGGAGCGGACATGGCACCGGGAGTCTGCAGACAGGTGAGTATGACTTTTATTTTTCTACTGTTCACTTTTGTTTTCGCAGCTGCCTCCACCTCCCGTCCAGACATGGCGCCACACGGGAGCTGACATGCACAGGACTGGAGGTGGACGCAGCGGTGACGGTACCAGGAGGATTCACGCTTCTGTGTTTACTGACAGAAGGAATCCTCTTCCTGTACATGTCACTTTACTGCCCACCCCTTGCGTTTATAGCTGCGTTTTTTGTCATCGAAATGCACTAAAACGCAGCTATATTTGCAATTTGCTGTTTTCATTGCGTTTTTGAACATCTAATTGAACTCAATGGGTGGAAAACGCAGTGAAAAACGCAAAAATAATTGACGTGCTGCGCTTTTGAGGGCACTACAAAAACGCAGCTAAAAAAACACTGTGTGCAGACAGCAAAAATTAAAAGTCATAGACTTTGCTGGGGAAGCAAAGTCATGTAGTTTTCTGAGCAAAAACGCACCCGAAAAACGCGCAAAAACGCCACAAAAAACGCACTGTGTGAACTTACCCTAAATCTGCATCTCCTGATAAAAAAAAACACACCGATACCACATGCATTTTGATGAGGTTCTAGTGCAGATTTTTTGCCATGATAAATGATGCTTTCCTCCTAAACTTATATTTATATGCAGATGCATCACAATATACAACATGATAGAGAGAACCCAGGGAAAAAGGAAAGGAATTTGTATCCTTTTAAAGTATAATTCTTTCAGTGGAATTAATAATTTTGGACCACCACTGAAAAACCGCTGAGTCGTCTGTACCTTCTTACTGCACACCGTATGTAACACAAGGACCATGTGTAACACAAGGACCGTGCGTAACTGAGTTTCAATAACTTAAAGGGTTATCCCATAACGAGAACTTAAATCCAGTGAAGGATAACCGGGATTCAATCAAAGATATGCCCCACTGTTCATAATAGGAGTATGATTTTCCCTATTTGAATGGAGCAGTAGTTGGCCATTCTCACTGTTCTGTTTGTTATCTTTGGTACTCACAAGGATAATACAGCACTCACATATTTACAGACCCAGACAAAATAAATGTGCACAATTCAAAAAAGGAATATAGGACCCCCGTACCAATTAATAGAGGGGACCCCAAGCAGCAGGCAATCAATCCCTGGTCATCTATCCTCTGCATAAGTGATACATTTTAATTATATAACCACACCTTTAATATCATTAACAGAAACTAGCCTTGGGATATTTTTGTCTTAATGTTGCATGCCTCCTGTATCTTATAAATCGGTGTTGTAATATTATCAATCTTTTTGGTTTATGTGACTTCTAGATCCATCCTGGTTAAAATCACTAAAATGATTTGTACTTTGTTGTTAATCTCGGAGTCTGGAATTTGTGCATTTTGTCTCCAGAGATTGATCATAGTGTGTGATGGACGCCTCCAATTGTCATAAATCACAACAGTGGGATTTCAGCAAAGAACATTCTTGGATAACGAATTGTTGAGTGTTAAAGTGTTTTACAAGAGAAAAAGTTCTAAGGTTGAGGAACAAAAATGTTGTTTACCTTCTACTATGTCTTAAAACTTGAATTTCATTACAAAATATTAGCATCTAACCCCCATCATCCCCAGGTGATTTTCCATTTTAATTTTTTCTTCCCCTTCTTCCAAGAGTTATAATGTTTATTATATTTTTTCAATATTGCCATATGAAGGCTTGTTTTTTTGCGGGATGAAATGTACTTTTAAATGACACCATTCATTCTACATTCTTAGGCCTGTTTCACACATCAGTGAAAAACACGGACGTTTTCACTGACGTGTTAAAAATGCATGTCCCTCCGTGTGCCATGATTCATAAGTGAGTTGTCCATGTGCAATCGTGATACGTGATAGCACATGGACGTATACTCATCTGTCTGTCTCCGCTCCTGCTGTCCATGGTGCTGAACTCTTTAGCTCTGCTGTGTTTCTGCCCCCGCTGTAGCTACTTCTGGGTCGGTTGTGCCTGCATACATGAATATGCATGTCAGTAATTATCCGGTAATGGAGCTCTGTTTTTCTGGTACGTGTTTCAGAGATCACACCATAGTGTGGTCCATGGGACATCCGTGATGCCAAAAAAAACGGACATGTCTCCGTGCGGAGCACACTGACACGGTTGTACACCACACGGAGACACGGTCAGTGAAAAATCACTGGTGTGTGTGCAGACCCATTGATTATAATGGGTTTGCGTATGTCCGTGATTCTGGTACGTGTAAAAACTAGCACATATATGATGCCCTGGACTAGCCAGGTAGTCACAAACATAACATCACACGCACCCCCTCCCCTGGATAGTCAACATCAGTCAAACAAAATCCTTGTTGCCTCCTCCAGAGTCTGATGTCCACACCAGGTGGGGCGGAGCCAGGTGGTTGGCCCCACCCACCGAAGAGTTCACAGGCCTGGAGGTGGGAAAAAGCAGAGATTCAGTTTGGAGTTGAAAGTGAGAGGACAGAAACTGCTAGTGTCTGGGTCGGAGCCCAGGTACCGTCAGCAAGGTCGGCAGACGGTGGTGGCCGTCTGCAGGAGGTGGTGCAAATCAGCGGAACCGTAGGACCGGGCACGGGCGGTGGCCCGCCGGTACTGAGCCGGGGAGCAGATTTGTACCAAGCACAAAGGCAGGGCCATCAGACCCCGACCAGGCTAGGAGCCGCTGACAACGGTCAAATCCGAGAGTGCCTGGAACCCCAGGGGTTCTCTAACACCCAAGACCCCTCAGAAGGCAACCGTCCACACAGTGAGGATAAAAAGCCACCGCCATAGGCTAGAGATCCAAGGGTCAACGCCTGCGGGCAAAATGGGCTCCTTCGGTACATACACGCCGGGAAGCGGACTACCGTTGGGAAACCATCGGAGTCAATACTTTTTACAAAGGTGCAGGGAAAGACAGCCACCATCAACCTGTCCGGGGAGAGCAAAAGCACTGCAGCCGGCTGCAGGACCCGTCCATCCAGCCATTTGGTTTACCAGAGACTCTGTGAATCTGTGCCTGAGTGAGTACAACAGTGCCATCCGGCACCGCGCCGCACTGCCTCCGCAACCCTGCACCCCAGATACCCTGCCTCCCCGTATCACAACCGGGCCCCGGGATCACCAACCCCTACCCACGGAGGGGGAACCAACATCCTAGCTGCTCCCTGCCATCGCTCCCGGGATCCACGTCATCAGCAGTGGTGGTGCCCATTATCACCACGACCCGTGGGTGGCGTCACGGACTATCTCCCCAAACAAACCACCCCCTTTTCAGTCGTGGGCAAGGAACGCTGCTCGAGTCCCCCGGGTCCGGCCCAGCGCTTGAGCCATCGAGCAGCAGCAGCCCCGGACCCGAGCGTAGCGAGCGCGGCGCCTCCGCCCACGACACATACATACCAGAATCACTGACGTGTGAAAGAGGCCTAAAGTGGTGAAAAAAAAATCAGAAATTTGTCAAAAATACAACTTTCACTTTTGTTGCCATTTTACAAGATCCATAACCTTTTAGTTTTTCAAGATCTGGGGCTGTATTTGGACTTACTTTTTGTGCCCTGAACTGACATTTTTACCAATAACAATGTGGACTATGTATAATATTTTGATCACATTTTATTGCATTTTATTACTATGTTGTGGTGACCAAAAAAACATTCTTCTGACATTTAGAATTGTTCCTCTTTTGACTGTTTACTGTTCAGAATAATTTATTTTATATTCTGGTATATCAGACATTTCTCAAAGCGGCGTCACTAAATATGTGTATTTGTTTAATTGTTTTATTTTTAAAGGGGGAAAAAGGGGTGATTTCAACTTTTTTTTTAGATTTTTTAAAACTTTATTTTTACTCTCCGATCCACTCACAGCTGTTAGAGGCACTTGATGGCTGATCAAATCAATTGTCTAGTGCAGTTCACTACCATGGTTCTCACACAGCACAGTGTGAGAGTTGGCAGTGGCTGCTGTTTCACCCTATGAGGAAAATGTTGCTCTTCATAGGCTGGGACAGTGAGTCTGGGACAATGTGGGACCTCCTGTGGATTATAACAGACTGGGATTACGGTTTTCATGGGTAATAAATTGGTGAATGAGGATGTCTGTTGTCTTTTATATTTTATAATTCTCTTTTTATGTTTTTCAGGTTCACTTTGGAGAAATGTCATTGGACCTTCTTGTGGATTATAGTTGAACTTAAAGGATTTTTTTTAATAAATTGGTGAATGAGGTCTGATATTAACGGGATTTTATTAGAAATTAAATATTTTTGGTTATTTTGTGACCATTTACAACTACTAGAAGAGTAATGGTAGTGTCTGATAAACGCCCACCCATTACTAATACCAGGGCTTGATGCCAGCTGGCAAGTCACAGCTGGCATCGACCTCTTATATTACCCCATTTACTACGATACAAGGGCAACGAGAAGAACCAAGGCGAAGCGCCAGGATTGGTACATCTAATGGATTTGCTACTTCTGGGGTGGCTGCGTCCTGCTATTTTTAGGCTGGGGAGGGCTCCATAGCCATGGACCTTCCCAGCCTAAGAATACCAGACCCCAGCTGTCAGCTTCACCTTGGCTGGTGATCCAATTGGGGGGCACCACATTTTTTATGTATTAATTTAAATAATTTACAAAAACAGCGTTTGGGTGACCTCTGTTTTGGATTACTAGCCAAGGTAAAACTGCCAGCTAGGGCATGCAGCTGTCTGCTTCACCTTGCCAAAAATAGAGAGGACCCCCAGTTGTATTTTTTTTTAATTATTTACACTGTGTGTAAAATTATTAGGCAAATGAGTATTTTGATCACATGATACTTTTATACATGTTGTCCTACTCTAAGCTGTATAGGTTTGAGAGCCAACTACCAATTAAGTAAATCAGGTAATGTGCATCTCTGTAATAAGGAGGGGTGTGATGTAATGACATCAACACCCTATATAAGGTGTGCTTAATAATTAGGCAACTTCCCTTCCTTTGGCAAAATGGGTCAGAAGAGAGATTTGACGGGCTCTGAAAAGTCCAAAATTGTGAGATGTCTTGCAGAGAGATGCAGCAGTCTTGAAATTGCCAAACTTTTGAAGAGTGATAACGGAACAATCAAGTGTTTCATGGCAAATAGCCAACAGGGTCGCAAGAAGCGTGTTGGGCAAAAAAGGCGCAAAATAACTGCCCACGAATTGAGGAAAGTCAAGCATGAAGCTGCCAAGATGCCATTTGCCACCAGTTTATTCATATTTCAGAGCTGCAACATTACTGGAGTATCAAAAAGGAGAAGGTGTGCCATACTCAGGGACATGGCCAAGGTAAGGAAGACTGGAAAGCGACCACCAAGAAATATATTAAGACTTTTTATTAAGTTGCCTAATAATTCTGCACAGTAATAGTTACCTGCACAAACAGATATCCTTCTAAGATAGGCAAATCTAAAAAAAAAAACACTCCGACTTCCAGAAATCCTAAGCTTTGATATTTATGAGTCTTTTGGGTTGATTGAAAACATACCGTATTTTTCACTTTATAAGACGCACCGGATTATAAGACGCACCCCAAACTTAGACATAAAAAAAGGTAAAAAAAAAGAAAAATGGGGTCCGTCTTATAATCCGGTGTTCTCTTACCGGAGGGGGGCAGCAGTGGTGGTGAAGCGGGGGTCACAGGAGGCAGCGGATTTGCTGGAAGCCACGGCGGGTCAGTGGCAGCGGGGTCCGGGGTGGCAGGTGGCATCCGGGGTGGCAGGAGCCGGGAGGCCCGTGGTGGTGGTGGCGGCAGCAGTGGCGACGGCGGGTGAGTCATGCAGCAGGCCGCTGCAGTGAGTGTCCCAGTGTCCGCGGTCCCGGTTCAAATAATGGCGCCTGCGCAGATGGAGCACTCATCCAAGGGCTCCATCTGCGCACGCACCCGCTGCCATCATTTGAAACTGGGACCGCGGACAAACTGGGTAAGTTGCTGCACAGCCGCCCGCCCCGCAAATACAGAGTGGCAGCCAGCAGGCTGCCCGCCCACCCTGCGTGCAAGCGGCCAGGTACCTGTGCTTGCGTGCGGGCGGCAGCACCCGGCCGCTGCCCGCACACAGCCGCCGACCTCCGCCCGCACACAGCCGCCGACCTCCGCCCGCACACAGCCGCCGACCGCCGCCCGCACACAGCCGCCGCCCGCCGCCCGCACACAGCCGCCGACCGCCGCCCGCACACAGCTGCCGACCGCCGCCCGCACATAGCACCTGGCCGCACACAGCCACCGGCCGCTGCCCGCACACAGCCGCCGCTCGCACACAGCACCCGGCCGCCGCTCGCACACAGCACCCGGCCGCCGCTCGCACACAGCACCCGGCCGCCGCTCGCACACCGCACCCGGCCGCCGCTCGCACACAGCACCCGGCCGCCGCTCGCACACAGCACCCGGCCGCCGCCAGCACACAGCACCCGGCCGCCGCTCGCACACAGCACCCGGCCGCCGCTCGCACACAGCACCCGGCCGCCGCTCGCACACAGCACCCGGCCGCCAGACACAGCACCCGGCCGCCGCCCGCACACAGCACCCGACTGCCGCCCGCACACAGCCACGGGTACCCGGCTGCCACCGCACGCAAGCACAGGTACCCGGCCGCTTGCACGCAGCCACAGGCACCTGGCCGCCCGATCACCGCACAGACAGGACCCCCAGATAGCACTATATTCGCTTTATAAGACGCACCCCCCATTTTCCTCTCAAATTTTTGGGAGGAAAAGTGCGTCTTATAAAGCGAAAAATACGGTAGTTGTTGATCAATAATAAAAAAAACCCCTCTAAAGTACAACTTGCCTAATAATTCTGCACACGGTATATTTTGTGACTAAAGACTAGGTTAAAAACCCTTTAGTGCCCCATGAAAGGCACTCAAGGGTGCAAACTTTCAATATGCTGGGGGATGGGACATTATGTGTGTTGCACACCTATCTATCTATCTATCTATCTATCTATCTTATATGCAGATGTGAGTGAACCCTAGACCAGAGAGTTATGACATGTAATAGTTAATAAAATTATATTTCCCATATGTCTACTTTACATCAGCACCATTTTTTAAACATAATTTTTTTTCTTAGGAAGTTCGAAGGGTTCAAAGTTCATCAGCAATTTCTCAGTTTTCCAACAAAATTTACAAAACCATTTTTTTACGGACCATAACCCATTTGAAATGACGTTGAGGGGCCTAGGTGACAGAAAATACCCAAAATAGACAGTATTCTAAAAACTGTGCATGTAAAAGTGCTCCAAACCCTCACCTAAGACGTTTATTAACCCTTCAGGTGCTTCACAGGAATTACTGGAGAGTGGAATGAAAAAACAAATACATTTTACCTAAAAATGTTGAGGTAGCCCCAATTTATTTGCTTTTGCAAGAAAAAGCATGACAAAATAAACCTCAGAATTTGTTATCCAGTTTCTTCTGAGCGTGCTGATACATGTGGTAAGAAAATTCTGTTTGGACAAACGGCCAGGCACTATTACAAGAGGTACCAAAAAAAAGTGGAACCCACAATTTAATCACTTTTTTATTAGCACACCGATACCCCACATGTAGCCAAAAACGTCTGTTTGGACAAACAGGAGGGCACAGAACGGAAGGGGCACCATTTGATTTTTTGGAACATAAATTTGGCACATATGGCACTTGCAGGTCTCTTAAGATACCTAAACAGCAGAAACCTCCCACAAGTTATCTATATTTTAATGTATACACCTCAAGGATTTTATCCAGGGATATGGTGAGCATTATGAACCCAGAGATGCTTCACATAATTTGATAACATTAGGTCGTCATATTGAAAAATATTCATTTTGTTCACAAAAATGTGGCTTTAGCACCAATTTATTAACTTGTAGAAGTGGTAGCACCAAAAAAATGGATGTCACGGATTTGTAATCTCTTATCAGCACAGGGATACCCTATATGACATAAAAAAGTGCTATTTAGACAAAAGGGAGGAAACATAACAGAAGGAGCAATATTGGAATTTTGGTGAGCAAATTTAAATTAAATAAATTATGGACACCATGTCGCATTTGAAAAGCCTCTAAGATAAAAGAAACCCCCACAAGTGACCCCATTTTGAAAATTATACCCATCAAGGACTTTATGTAGGGGTGTGTTGAGCATTTTGAACCCATAGGTGCTTCACAGAACTTTTAAAAATGTGTATGTGAAAATGATAGTTATGTTTTTTATATATATATACGTCCAAGGTCGTCTTCCCCTGGTTACCATAGACTCCAGTGGCGAACCTGCGGTAATACCCACACAAGTCTGCCGATCTGATCCGAACAGCAGACATGTGCGGCTAACAGGTACTAGTGGATCAGAAATCCACTCGCACCTGCTAACCACTTAGATCGCTCTGTCAAAATCTGACAGCATGATTTAAATGGCCAAGGCAGGGATCGAACCATTCCCCTTCACCATTGGCGACCATATGACGTGATCTCAAGGTGCCATTTTGTTGCCATGGTAGCGCGAGGTCAGCTGATGACCCATGTCACTACCATGACTCTCTTCCTGTGAGAGGCGACAGAGCGCCGGCGCTGACAAGAACACAGGAACAGTGCATTTTTGCTGATTAGAGGGGGGGGGGGGGGGATAAATTTAAAACGCCAAAATTATGTTTTTGTGGTCGTTCCAACATAACATTAAAATGCAATAACAGGCAATCAAAACATCACAGCTACTCACAAATGGTAGAATTAAAAACGTCAGCTCAAGACGCAAAAAATAAACCACAGTGAGCCCCATATCCCGAAAAATGAGAACGCTATGGGTCTTAGAAAATGGCAACAAAAGAGCAATTGTTTTTTTGGACAAACTTCTGAGATTTTTCACCATTTAGACTAAAGTAAAAGTTATACATGTTTGGTAACTATGAACTCGTACTGATGTGAGGTGTGGTGAAAAAAACAATTGTTTGATTGCACTTTTTTTGCAATTTCACCACACTTGGAAGTCTTTTCTGTTCTTATCATTACATTATATGGTAAAACTGATGGTTTCATCCAAAGCTACAAGTCGTCGCACAATAAACAAGCCCTCCTATGGCAATATTGACGGAAAAATTAAGTTATGGCTCTTGGAAGAAGAGGCGTAAAAAGGAAAATGGGGTGAAGGGGTTAAGGCAATGAATAAAATAAGATTAGCTCACAGATAATGTTGCAATGACCCCAGAGAGGTTTGAGAAGGATAATAATAATAATTTTATTCATTTATATAGCGCTATTAATTCCACAGCGCTTTACATACATTGGCAACACTGTCCCCATTGGAGCTCACAATCTAGAGTCCCTATCTGTATGTCTTTGGAGTGTGGGAGGAAACCCACGCAAACACGGGGAGAACATACAAACTCCTTGCAGATGTTGTCTTTGGTGGGATTTGAACCCAGGACCCCAGCGCTGCAAGGCTGCAGTGCTAACCAGGATTAAACTTTTACTGCTTTTCTAATTTTGGATTAAAACAAAGAAGATTCCATTCACTGACAGCAAGCAGAAATCTTAAACTGGTGTGAAGGGAAAAACATGGAAAGTTACAATTATTAAAATTTATGCGTAGAGAATAGATAACCTCTTTAACTCTCAAACAACAATTTAAATGATATTTACATGAAAGCATTTGGCAGCAAATTATAATGCTATTTTCCTGTTCTAGTTTTATAGCATAAGAACGAGTAATGCTATCAGAATGTGACATCAATAATGCAAGTCGGCTTCTGAAATATTGGGTTGTTTACTCCTGTCATGTATATTGTAAATTGTTACAGGATGGTTAAGAATTTAGAAATCGGCTCAATTGCTCCATCTTGTGGTGTATCATATGTATAGCACGTTGACAGAATTTATATTCATTGGTGTCAAATTGTCTCTCCAGTAAAGGAGACAAACTCTAGCACAGCGCCACCTATTGGAAGTAGCGATCCTAAAAGTCACAAGTGGATTTTCGACAATCCTTTGCAATATGACTCAGGATATATAAGCCAGATCAGAATCCCAATTTGCAGACACGGTGTTTCGGGGTGCTTGCCCCTCGTCAGTGCAAAGTATGGGGGTGTCTGATCTGGCTCATGAGAAAGCTATGTGGGGACCACGGGGGAACACTATTCTCCTTAAGGAGACTTTGCAAGCCAGTCTGGCTGCCAGGTAAGGGGACTTATAGCTGCAATGCCCCTAAAATTCCACGGGGGAACACTATTCTCCTTAAGGAGACTTTGCAAGCCAGTCTGGCTGCCAGGTAAGGGGACTTATAGCTGCAATGCCCCTCTGGGAAATATTCAAATTGTCTCTCCAGTAAAGGAGACAAACTCTAGCACAGCGCCACCTATTGGAAGTAGCGATCCTAAAAGTCACAAGTGGATTTTCGACAATCCTTTGCAATATGACTCAGGATATATAAGCCAGATCAGAATCCCAATTTGCAGACACGGTGTTTCGGGGTGCTTGCCCCTCGTCAGTGCAAAGTATGGGGGTGTCTGATCTGGCTCATGAGAAAGCTATGTGGGGACCACGGGGGAACACTATTCTCCTTAAGGAGACTTTGCAAGCCAGTCTGGCTGCCAGGTAAGGGGACTTATAGCTGCAATGCCCCTAAAATTCCACGGGGGAACACTATTCTCCTTAAGGAGACTTTGCAAGCCAGTCTGGCTGCCAGGTAAGGGGACTTATAGCTGCAATGCCCCTCTGGGAAATATTCAAATTGTCTCTCCAGTAAAGGAGACAAACTCTAGCACAGCGCCACCTATTGGAAGTAGCGATCCTAAAAGTCACAAGTGGATTTTCGACAATCCTTTGCAATATGACTCAGGATATATAAGCCAGATCAGAATCCCAATTTGCAGACACGGTGTTTCGGGGTGCTTGCCCCTCGTCAGTGCAAAGTATGGGGGTGTCTGATCTGGCTCATGAGAAAGCTATGTGGGGACCACGGGGGAACACTATTCTCCTTAAGGAGACTTTGCAAGCCAGTCTGGCTGCCAGGTAAGGGGACTTATAGCTGCAATGCCCCTAAAATTCCACGGGGGAACACTATTCTCCTTAAGGAGACTTTGCAAGCCAGTCTGGCTGCCAGGTAAGGGGACTTATAGCTGCAATGCCCCTCTGGGAAATATTCAAATTGTCTCTCCAGTAAAGGAGACAAACTCTAGCACAGCGCCACCTATTGGAAGTAGCGATCCTAAAAGTCACAAGTGGATTTTCGACAATCCTTTGCAATATGACTCAGGATATATAAGCCAGATCAGAATCCCAATTTGCAGACACGGTGTTTCGGGGTGCTTGCCCCTCGTCAGTGCAAAGTATGGGGGTGTCTGATCTGGCTCATGAGAAAGCTATGTGGGGACCACGGGGGAACACTATTCTCCTTAAGGAGACTTTGCAAGCCAGTCTGGCTGCCAGGTAAGGGGACTTATAGCTGCAATGCCCCTAAAATTCCACGGGGGAACACTATTCTCCTTAAGGAGACTTTGCAAGCCAGTCTGGCTGCCAGGTAAGGGGACTTATAGCTGCAATGCCCCTCTGGGAAATATTCAAATTGTCTCTCCAGTAAAGGAGACAAACTCTAGCACAGCGCCACCTATTGGAAGTAGCGATCCTAAAAGTCACAAGTGGATTTTCGACAATCCTTTGCAATATGACTCAGGATATATAAGCCAGATCAGAATCCCAATTTGCAGACACGGTGTTTCGGGGTGCTTGCCCCTCGTCAGTGCAAAGTATGGGGGTGTCTGATCTGGCTCATGAGAAAGCTATGTGGGGACCACGGGGGAACACTATTCTCCTTAAGGAGACTTTGCAAGCCAGTCTGGCTGCCAGGTAAGGGGACTTATAGCTGCAATGCCCCTAAAATTCCACGGGGGAACACTATTCTCCTTAAGGAGACTTTGCAAGCCAGTCTGGCTGCCAGGTAAGGGGACTTATAGCTGCAATGCCCCTCTGGGAAATATTCAAATTGTCTCTCCAGTAAAGGAGACAAACTCTAGCACAGCGCCACCTATTGGAAGTAGCGATCCTAAAAGTCACAAGTGGATTTTCGACAATCCTTTGCAATATGACTCAGGATATATAAGCCAGATCAGAATCCCAATTTGCAGACACGGTGTTTCGGGGTGCTTGCCCCTCGTCAGTGCAAAGTATGGGGGTGTCTGATCTGGCTCATGAGAAAGCTATGTGGGGACCACGGGGGAACACTATTCTCCTTAAGGAGACTTTGCAAGCCAGTCTGGCTGCCAGGTAAGGGGACTTATAGCTGCAATGCCCCTAAAATTCCACGGGGGAACACTATTCTCCTTAAGGAGACTTTGCAAGCCAGTCTGGCTGCCAGGTAAGGGGACTTATAGCTGCAATGCCCCTCTGGGAAATATTCAAATTGTCTCTCCAGTAAAGGAGACAAACTCTAGCACAGCGCCACCTATTGGAAGTAGCGATCCTAAAAGTCACAAGTGGATTTTCGACAATCCTTTGCAATATGACTCAGGATATATAAGCCAGATCAGAATCCCAATTTGCAGACACGGTGTTTCGGGGTGCTTGCCCCTCGTCAGTGCAAAGTATGGGGGTGTCTGATCTGGCTCATGAGAAAGCTATGTGGGGACCACGGGGGAACACTATTCTCCTTAAGGAGACTTTGCAAGCCAGTCTGGCTGCCAGGTAAGGGGACTTATAGCTGCAATGCCCCTAAAATTCCACGGGGGAACACTATTCTCCTTAAGGAGACTTTGCAAGCCAGTCTGGCTGCCAGGTAAGGGGACTTATAGCTGCAATGCCCCTCTGGGAAATATTCAAATTGTCTCTCCAGTAAAGGAGACAAACTCTAGCACAGCGCCACCTATTGGAAGTAGCGATCCTAAAAGTCACAAGTGGATTTTCGACAATCCTTTGCAATATGACTCAGGATATATAAGCCAGATCAGAATCCCAATTTGCAGACACGGTGTTTCGGGGTGCTTGCCCCTCGTCAGTGCAAAGTATGGGGGTGTCTGATCTGGCTCATGAGAAAGCTATGTGGGGACCACGGGGGAACACTATTCTCCTTAAGGAGACTTTGCAAGCCAGTCTGGCTGCCAGGTAAGGGGACTTATAGCTGCAATGCCCCTAAAATTCCACGGGGGAACACTATTCTCCTTAAGGAGACTTTGCAAGCCAGTCTGGCTGCCAGGTAAGGGGACTTATAGCTGCAATGCCCCTCTGGGAAATATTCAAATTGTCTCTCCAGTAAAGGAGACAAACTCTAGCACAGCGCCACCTATTGGAAGTAGCGATCCTAAAAGTCACAAGTGGATTTTCGACAATCCTTTGCAATATGACTCAGGATATATAAGCCAGATCAGAATCCCAATTTGCAGACACGGTGTTTCGGGGTGCTTGCCCCTCGTCAGTGCAAAGTATGGGGGTGTCTGATCTGGCTCATGAGAAAGCTATGTGGGGACCACGGGGGAACACTATTCTCCTTAAGGAGACTTTGCAAGCCAGTCTGGCTGCCAGGTAAGGGGACTTATAGCTGCAATGCCCCTAAAATTCCACGGGGGAACACTATTCTCCTTAAGGAGACTTTGCAAGCCAGTCTGGCTGCCAGGTAAGGGGACTTATAGCTGCAATGCCCCTCTGGGAAATATTCAAATTGTCTCTCCAGTAAAGGAGACAAACTCTAGCACAGCGCCACCTATTGGAAGTAGCGATCCTAAAAGTCACAAGTGGATTTTCGACAATCCTTTGCAATATGACTCAGGATATATAAGCCAGATCAGAATCCCAATTTGCAGACACGGTGTTTCGGGGTGCTTGCCCCTCGTCAGTGCAAAGTATGGGGGTGTCTGATCTGGCTCATGAGAAAGCTATGTGGGGACCACGGGGGAACACTATTCTCCTTAAGGAGACTTTGCAAGCCAGTCTGGCTGCCAGGTAAGGGGACTTATAGCTGCAATGCCCCTAAAATTCCACGGGGGAACACTATTCTCCTTAAGGAGACTTTGCAAGCCAGTCTGGCTGCCAGGTAAGGGGACTTATAGCTGCAATGCCCCTCTGGGAAATATTCAAATTGTCTCTCCAGTAAAGGAGACAAACTCTAGCACAGCGCCACCTATTGGAAGTAGCGATCCTAAAAGTCACAAGTGGATTTTCGACAATCCTTTGCAATATGACTCAGGATATATAAGCCAGATCAGAATCCCAATTTGCAGACACGGTGTTTCGGGGTGCTTGCCCCTCGTCAGTGCAAAGTATGGGGGTGTCTGATCTGGCTCATGAGAAAGCTATGTGGGGACCACGGGGGAACACTATTCTCCTTAAGGAGACTTTGCAAGCCAGTCTGGCTGCCAGGTAAGGGGACTTATAGCTGCAATGCCCCTAAAATTCCACGGGGGAACACTATTCTCCTTAAGGAGACTTTGCAAGCCAGTCTGGCTGCCAGGTAAGGGGACTTATAGCTGCAATGCCCCTCTGGGAAATATTCAAATTGTCTCTCCAGTAAAGGAGACAAACTCTAGCACAGCGCCACCTATTGGAAGTAGCGATCCTAAAAGTCACAAGTGGATTTTCGACAATCCTTTGCAATATGACTCAGGATATATAAGCCAGATCAGAATCCCAATTTGCAGACACGGTGTTTCGGGGTGCTTGCCCCTCGTCAGTGCAAAGTATGGGGGTGTCTGATCTGGCTCATGAGAAAGCTATGTGGGGACCACGGGGGAACACTATTCTCCTTAAGGAGACTTTGCAAGCCAGTCTGGCTGCCAGGTAAGGGGACTTATAGCTGCAATGCCCCTAAAATTCCACGGGGGAACACTATTCTCCTTAAGGAGACTTTGCAAGCCAGTCTGGCTGCCAGGTAAGGGGACTTATAGCTGCAATGCCCCTCTGGGAAATATTCAAATTGTCTCTCCAGTAAAGGAGACAAACTCTAGCACAGCGCCACCTATTGGAAGTAGCGATCCTAAAAGTCACAAGTGGATTTTCGACAATCCTTTGCAATATGACTCAGGATATATAAGCCAGATCAGAATCCCAATTTGCAGACACGGTGTTTCGGGGTGCTTGCCCCTCGTCAGTGCAAAGTATGGGGGTGTCTGATCTGGCTCATGAGAAAGCTATGTGGGGACCACGGGGGAACACTATTCTCCTTAAGGAGACTTTGCAAGCCAGTCTGGCTGCCAGGTAAGGGGACTTATAGCTGCAATGCCCCTAAAATTCCACGGGGGAACACTATTCTCCTTAAGGAGACTTTGCAAGCCAGTCTGGCTGCCAGGTAAGGGGACTTATAGCTGCAATGCCCCTCTGGGAAATATTCAAATTGTCTCTCCAGTAAAGGAGACAAACTCTAGCACAGCGCCACCTATTGGAAGTAGCGATCCTAAAAGTCACAAGTGGATTTTCGACAATCCTTTGCAATATGACTCAGGATATATAAGCCAGATCAGAATCCCAATTTGCAGACACGGTGTTTCGGGGTGCTTGCCCCTCGTCAGTGCAAAGTATGGGGGTGTCTGATCTGGCTCATGAGAAAGCTATGTGGGGACCACGGGGGAACACTATTCTCCTTAAGGAGACTTTGCAAGCCAGTCTGGCTGCCAGGTAAGGGGACTTATAGCTGCAATGCCCCTAAAATTCCACGGGGGAACACTATTCTCCTTAAGGAGACTTTGCAAGCCAGTCTGGCTGCCAGGTAAGGGGACTTATAGCTGCAATGCCCCTCTGGGAAATATTCAAATTGTCTCTCCAGTAAAGGAGACAAACTCTAGCACAGCGCCACCTATTGGAAGTAGCGATCCTAAAAGTCACAAGTGGATTTTCAACAATCCTTTGCAATATGACTCAGGATATATAAGCCAGATCAGAATCCCAATTTGCAGACACGGTGTTTCGGGGTGCTTGCCCCTCGTCAGTGCAAAGTATGGGGGTGTCTGATCTGGCTCATGAGAAAGCTATGTGGGGACCACGGGGGAACACTATTCTCCTTAAGGAGACTTTGCAAGCCAGTCTGGCTGCCAGGTAAGGGGACTTATAGCTGCAATGCCCCTAAAATTCCACGGGGGAACACTATTCTCCTTAAGGAGACTTTGCAAGCCAGTCTGGCTGCCAGGTAAGGGGACTTATAGCTGCAATGCCCCTCTGGGAAATATTCAAATTGTCTCTCCAGTAAAGGAGACAAACTCTAGCACAGCGCCACCTATTGGAAGTAGCGATCCTAAAAGTCACAAGTGGATTTTCGACAATCCTTTGCAATATGACTCAGGATATATAAGCCAGATCAGAATCCCAATTTGCAGACACGGTGTTTCGGGGTGCTTGCCCCTCGTCAGTGCAAAGTATGGGGGTGTCTGATCTGGCTCATGAGAAAGCTATGTGGGGACCACGGGGGAACACTATTCTCCTTAAGGAGACTTTGCAAGCCAGTCTGGCTGCCAGGTAAGGGGACTTATAGCTGCAATGCCCCTAAAATTCCACGGGGGAACACTATTCTCCTTAAGGAGACTTTGCAAGCCAGTCTGGCTGCCAGGTAAGGGGACTTATAGCTGCAATGCCCCTCTGGGAAATATTCAAATTGTCTCTCCAGTAAAGGAGACAAACTCTAGCACAGCGCCACCTATTGGAAGTAGCGATCCTAAAAGTCACAAGTGGATTTTCGACAATCCTTTGCAATATGACTCAGGATATATAAGCCAGATCAGAATCCCAATTTGCAGACACGGTGTTTCGGGGTGCTTGCCCCTCGTCAGTGCAAAGTATGGGGGTGTCTGATCTGGCTCATGAGAAAGCTATGTGGGGACCACGGGGGAACACTATTCTCCTTAAGGAGACTTTGCAAGCCAGTCTGGCTGCCAGGTAAGGGGACTTATAGCTGCAATGCCCCTAAAATTCCACGGGGGAACACTATTCTCCTTAAGGAGACTTTGCAAGCCAGTCTGGCTGCCAGGTAAGGGGACTTATAGCTGCAATGCCCCTCTGGGAAATATTCAAATTGCCAATTCACATCGTATATATAGCCTGGGTCTCAGCTTCCCATACACGGTAAGTTTTTTAACTGCATGAGAGGACACACACAAGCTAGGGACCCCAACGTAGAGAAATACTTAGGCGTAGTGTTGGGGCTCTATTGCATTGATCAATTCAGTAGCTAAATTTCTCTTTATTCATATGTTCATGGCAGTAATGCAGATTCCATTTTTCACATTTCATTCTTACATAAAGCTATTGAATTTTTCATGTCAGTATTCACACAGCAGTTTCTGCTATTACATGTATTCCCCTCGCATAGTCACTGGTGTGCATACCTTATCTCCCCATAGTGATGTTTTTTAGGTTTTTGCACCCAGTTCAGACATAGAATGGAGTTCCAAACGTTATTTCTTATTTGCTAGTTTGCCTGCTGACTGATATAATCAATCACTGCTTTATGCTGCTTGAACAGATTCTCCAACATACATTGCAATGTTACAAATCATGAGGTGCTCTGACAGACTGTTCTGGTTTCTTCAGTCTGGAGTCTTATTATCCATATAAGAGCAGTTAAAATACCCAAACACTCACCTGACCATAGGCACCATCTTCAGCAAGTGGGTATATATCTATACAACAATTTTCACCATCAAATTTAGCATTTGCGTTCTGCATGGAAATTTGTTATTTGCTCAAATATAATATAGCCAAAATGTTCCAGCTATTGTTACTTACTGTATTTCAATGCCCTCTTGATGCGGACTCATTGATGCTCATTGATGATGTGGTACCCCTGAGGCTTCAGTCGCCACAGAGTACTGCACCTCATTTAAGGTGTAGTGCTTAACCCAGATCCAGAGGAGGTTAGTACCGGTTTCACCACTTGCACACTCAAATACACAACGAGGTTGCCCTCCCCGATGGGGACCGGGCTAGGGCAGGGTCTTAAGGTTGCCTTCAAACATGGGTGTCACCACCCACTAGTGACACGGAGCCAGGGGAGGAGCAGCCTACACAACACTTACAGAGAGTTCTCCGGCAGGATAGGAATGGAGCAGATGTGATGCCCTGGACTAGTCAGGGGTCACAGGTAGTTCCTCGCACCGCACCCCACCCTAATAAGGTAATAGCAGCCACACATTAAAACCCTGAGTCGCCCCTCCCAGGTCCTGACGTTCACACTCGGTAGGGCGGAGTCAGGTGGTTGGACACGCCCACCGAGGAGTTTGGATGGCCTGGGGCGGGAACACAAAACAGAACAGTGTTGACAGTTGACAGAGGAGGAGAGGAGTAAAGAAACTAGGAACTGTCAGGGGCCTGGGAAGGAGCCTAGGTACCCTTTTCGGCCAGGAGGCAGACGGTAGTGGCCGCCTGCAGGAGACCGGGAAGATGACCGGTGTATCCGTAAGGGACCGGGACCGAACCGGGGAGCCAACTGGATACAGGAGCACCAGGCAGGGTACTCAGACCCCGAACTAGTCCAGAAGCCACTGGATCTTAATCAAATTAACTGATTGCGGTCTGGACCTCAGGGTCCTTTCCCACCTAAGTCCCGATTGAAGGCAACAGCCCAACCATTACGGAAAAGTGCCACCGCCAAGGGCCAGAGATCCAAAGGGCCAGCGTCTGCGGGCAAACAGGCTCCTCCGGTGTACACAAGTCAGGGAGTGGACTACCGTTACTTAGACATAGGAGTCAAAAGTCACTACACAGAGGTGCAGGAGAAAGGCGGACATTACCAACCTTACTAGGAGAACACGCAGCCGGCTGCGGGCACCGATCATCACCGAACTTGGTTTACCAGTGACTCTTTGTGTGGTTATAATCGTGAGTACAACAGTGCCATCAGGCACCGCACTGCACCGCAACACTCCGCCCTGTACCCCGGCCCTCGCCAACCAGGCCCCAGGACCAACATCCCTTACCCACAGAGGGGTCAACACCTAGCTGCGCCATTACACCGTTCCCGGGAGCCCCAATACCTTCACCGCAGCGGTGGTGTCTACAATCACCACAACCAGTGGGTGGCGTCACGAACTTTACCAATACCGCGGCTTCGGCCGTGAACCGTCCGCCACATTACCCCCAGCAAGGTAACCCCCCTTTTCAGAGCGACGTGACCCCCGGTCCGGAGGCGCTCGAGCCACCGACAACCCGAGCCCGGATCTGAGCAGCTCGGCAGGCAGCCGAGCCCCCAGGGCAGTACACAGACATCACTCACCGGTGCTCTGGTGGGACACAGGAGTTCACGCGGTTGCCGAGGGGAGGGCTTCATTGCTCCCTTGGAAACGGCGCCACACACAGGGTGCAGGATCCTAAGGAAGATCATTCTCCAAGTTGGTTTTCCATAATCTGCCAGAACAGGGAGGTTTCAAGCTTTCCTGGCCACACAGAGCCGAAAGCACAGTGCCAGATTGGATCCGAGGCCTTGGAGAGCACCAGGCCCCATTGCGGAGCCATGACACCTGCAAATAGGGACAAGAGTACTACTTGAGACGGACTGGGGTCCCCAAGTAGCTTTAAGCCACGGGGATTTAACACATACGGAGCTATGAGGAAGGAGCTCACTGAGTACTACACCGGACTGACCTTTGAAGAAATTCGGGTTCAACGGGGCCCATCACAGCGGGTGACCAGTATTACTTGTGCAAGCGACACAAAGAGTGAGTAAAGACACCTTGAACGCAGCCACTGACTCAGACTCCTATTACCGGCGGCGCCGCCCTGCGCCTCGGCACCAAAAGCGATCGCCATCCCTACTCCCCTCATCCTCCTTCCCGGGGCCAGCTCCACCTGTGGGGAGCGACACCATCTCTGCTGCTATTACCATCCGCCACGGAGGACAGCGACAATCAACGTCGGCTAATCCCTGGCCGTGCACCACAGGTGGCATCACGACAATTTATCCAACTACTACCCCCATTATCTTCCCTCCTTATTGGTGTACACCTTGGGGCATGAAGCTGGGCAGGCCACCGCGACATCCCAGACCATCACACCGGCCTGGTGACGGGTAACTCAGGTATGAGAACCCCGTGCCTGACACCCCCTGCCCCCTGGTTGCTGCAATGACATCACTCATGATGTGCTGAGGTAGTCACCTAACTCTGGCAGCCGATCATAGGCCACAGCGGTCCAGAGAACAGTGACATCTCCCTTCCAGTGTCAACACAGGTAAGGAACGACCTGCCCTGGATCCAGGTAAGGGCAAGGAGGTGAATATTCTTTATTTGTTATTTTTTAAAATACCAAGCCACTGGGAAAATGTTGTTTTTGTCAAAACAAATCCTTTAACATTATTTTTAACCACAATTCCCCAATTCTCAAAAATATCTGACCAATAAATGTTAGTTACATGCCTAAAATGCAACAGCAGCAATAGGGCACAGCATTTGTGAGTCACATATGGGTGTTAAATTTGGCTAATAAAAGGGTGTGCAAAAAACTAGTAGCTTATGACACAAATTCTTTGAGGTAGACAATAAGACAATGAGATGCCTATGGTTTATTATGTTTTTTTTTATATTCTACACAATTTCCCTATGGAAAAGGACTGAATAATGTCCTAAAAAAACAACACTGGCAATAGGCATCAGTACTAGAGTGGTGAGGATGTATGTACAATTAGACTAAATTAATAGGTGAGCAAAAAAATCTATAGTTTTTGGCATGCACTCTTTATGAGGCATATAGAGTTACAATTTTGTTTTACCAATATCGGTGGCCTACATCTGCATAAAGAATGAAAAAACACATGTGTAATGGAAATGCAACAGCACATTAACTACTGTGGTCAATCACTACCAGCTTTTATACCACTCCCTATCAATTGAATCTCTATAATATTCTCTTTTCTAATCTTTTCACTGTTGTGATATTCTACACTAGCTGTAGAATTTGTTGACAGTTTTATGTCTTCCTCTCCCTAACGCTATTGCTAAGCTGTGAGCTGTGTCATCCTTTCACTATCCAGATTTAGGCTAAAATGGCTGCTGAATTCCCTGTCTGTGCTTTTATATAGGCTATGATAGTGCTTCCTGATTCGCTTATAAAGGGATGGAGTCGTGACCAATAGTCATCGAATGGCTATCGAGAAGAACCAAATAATTGGTGCTTCTATCTTGGTAGCAAAATTAGGCACAATAATTTGAGGCCATTTTATTTTGCTAAGGCTGCTTTCACACATCCGGTTTTTGCAGAGCAGCACAATATGGCGCTTTGCAGAAAAAACTCAACCGTCTTTTTTTGCCACTGGTTGCGTTTTTTCCCGCATAGACTTGCATTAGCACCGTATTGTGCCACATGGGCTTGCGTTGTGTCCGTTTTTTGCCGGATGCGGCATATTTAGCCCATGGAAGGTTGCCTGGCACGTTTTTATGTGCGGCGAAAAAACCGCATCACGCCAGCGCAATGCGAAAAAAAAGGCATCACATCGGATCTGGCGGGATGCGGCGCAATTTACAATGCAATCCTATGGAATTCAGATGCGGCGTTCTGAGGCAAAAACCGCATCCGGCCGCCGGATGCGGTTTTTTGAACTGCGCATGCTCAGTATCAAATCGAAAGCAGCATCCATCAAAAAACGTATGGGCCGCATGGAAAAACTTATGCAACGGATCCGTTTTTTTTTTGCTGCATCCGTTGCATAGGTTTTTGAGCCGGATTGTGCCGCTCAGCAAAAAACGGATGTGTGAAAGCAGCCTAAGTGGTCATTTTTCATCTTAGCAAATGTCTACTGATGTCTAAACATGTGACAGTAATGATTCTTCTCTAGTTAAGGTATTTTCAAAAGACAGAAATCATATTGGTTTGTCAACGATGCTTTAAAACAGGGATCTGCAACTTGTGGATTGGTAGGTGTTAGTGATGAGCGAGTACTAAAAAGCTCGGGTGCTCGAGGCTCGGGCCGAGCATCCCAAGATACTCGTGTACTCGGCCCGAGCAACGAGCCCAATGTTATCCTATGGGAGACCCGAGTATTTTTGTGAAATGACCCCCGGCAGCATGTAGAAACCCTAAAAATGGCACAAAAGTCTCAGAAGAGTGCTCAAATGACATGGCAACAGCATGGGGAAGACCCCTTGAAGCATTTATCACTCAAAAGTCACAGCTGTGAGCAATTTTGTCCGCGTTTTATGCCATTTTTACGGACTCACCAGAAAACCTTCCAAAATGACACCAAAATGAATTTTCATGGCGGAAATGTTAAGGGCACATACCCAATAGTGATATAGAGCTAATGTATGTTACTTTTTGAGATCAATACATGAAAGATTTTACATAAAACATTGTGTGGCACTCCGATGTCCCTGAGAAGAGACGTACATAAAGGCCTCTGAGTCTAATGTGCCCATTTTGAGGAACTGAGTCTTTGTAGTATTTTCCTTTGCCAGGGCAGTCCAAAATTGTGAGGTTCACCAATGACCCTGCATACAGACGTGCATGAGGGCCTGTAAACCTGAAGTGCATATTGGAAGGAAGTGGGTCTATTGTAGTATAGCCCTTTGGCAGGGCAGCCAAAAATTGGGAGGCTCCACGTTGTCCCTGGATAGAGACGTGCATGAGGGCCTGTAAACCTGAAGTGCCCATTGGAAGGAAGTGGGTCTATTATAGTATAGCCCTTAGGCAGGGCAGCCAAAAATTGGGAGGCTCCACGTTGTCCCTGGATAGAGACCTGTTAGGTTCTTAGTGCCTCCGTGCTTGCATTTAAAAACCGCACGTGTGTGCCTGTTGGTGGCAGCTTTCCGCTGCACTTGTGTGCGTTTTGCAAAAACTTGGATATAACGCACAAGTCTAGTGAATACACATCAGCACAGCATTGCAAAATGCGCAAGGGCGTTGTCAACGAACAAGGAAGTGGACGTGATGGTGGTGCAGGCAGAGACCGAGGTCGTGTGCAAGCTCTAATTTCGCCACAACAAAGGGCCACATCTACTCACTAGCACGTCCTGTCCCAAATTCTTGGGGACCGCAGCAGTACACCGCTCTTGAACCAAGACCAGTGTCAACAGGTTGTTAGTTGGATAGCGGATAATGCTTCCAGTCAGATTGGCACCACCACAAACACTCTGTCTTCCACACGGTCAAGTGTCAGTAGCCGTGATACTGCACCGCACATTTCAGAACCTGATCCTCCTTCCTACCACCAGGCCGAGTACACGTCCACGGACATTACTGATCCCACACTTGGACACTCGGAAGAGCTGTTCGTTCACGTTTCCATTCACACATTCTGGCCTCTCGCCAGCTCCTGTTGAAGTGGGCCATGACGAGATTGTATGTACAGATGCCCAAATATTTGAGCAGCCACGTTCTCACGAAGTTGGCAACGTGTCTCAACAAGGGGTGGACGATGATGAGACACAATTGTCAGTAAGTCAGGAGGAGGAGCAGGGTGCGGAAGAGGAAGACGACGTGGTGGATGATCCAGTAACTGACCCAACCTGGCAGGAGGATATGCAGAGCGAGGACAGCAGTGCACAGGGGGAGGGAGGTGTAGCATCCCAACAGGCAGTAAGAAGCAGAGTGGTGGCCCCAGGCAGACGTCAGGCAACTGTTCCCCGGAACAACACGACACAAGGTGCCTGTACAAATGTTAGGTCTTCCCGAGTCTTACAACCAAAAACAATTGTATACAAGGAGTGTTCATGAAGAAAAACCAAAAAGAAAAAATACTCCTAAAAACAATATTTATTAGGGTAAAATATTAAAAAATGCTCAGAAATACAGAGCATAATAACTCTTATATTATAGAAAGTCTTTAATTAGTCACGTGAAGTGAGTGGGAGGACAAGAAGTGTACAAACCAGCTAGTGAGGGAAGGGGCTATTATAATCTCAGCGTTTTATAGGTGAGCCCTAGGTAACATGGCTCCAAATCTTTGTAAAAATAAGTTGATAGCCTATTGTCCTTAGGGATATATCGAATTGGTCTCTCCCTCCCTTATAGCTACCTACCAGCGGAGGTGCACCTTAAAGTATTGGGTACCCCCCGCTCCTCGTCGGCTTTCCCTAAGCTGTCCCTTTGACCCGCAAGTCGCATAAGACCCACCACCAAGAATATAAGTGCACAGTAGTCAATAGGTCATTGTCAAAAATTGGTCACCAAGAGGAATTGGCAACTGTTCCCCGGAACAACACGACACAAGGTGCCTGTACAAATGTTAGGTCTTCCCGAGTCTGGCAGTTTTTTAAGTTGGCTCCAGATGATTCTAAAAAGGCCATTTGCAACACCTGCCATGCCAGCATCAGCAGGGGTACCAAAACTAGCAGCCTGACCACCACCAGCATGATCAGACACATGTCAGCCAAGCACCCGACTTTGTGGGAAGTACAACAGAGTCTAGGAGCAGTGCTTGCTGATGTCACTGCTACGTCTTCGCTGGTTGTGCATGCGAGCCAATCCCCTGTCCATGCTGCCTGCGAACAAGCCTCCTCCGGCCCTGCACCTGCAGTTGCCTACGCAGAAATAACACCATCATCAAGCACGTCCTTGTCCCAGCACAGCGTTCAGTTATCCATTCAGCAAACCTTTGAACGCAGGTGCAAATACACTGCCAACGCCCCACATGCCACACTTCTAAATGCTAACTTTTCGCGACTGCTTGCGCTGGAAATGTTGCCTTTTAGGCTGGTTGAGACAGAAGCATTCCGCGACCTGATGGTGGCAGCTGTCCCACGTTACTCGGTCCCCAGCCGCCACTATTTCTCCCGGTGTGCCGTCCCCGCATTGCATAACCACGTGTCACAAAACATCACACGTGCCCTGAACAACGCTGTTTCAGCCAAAGTCCACCTAACCACAGACACGTGGACAAGTGCATGTAGGCAAGGCCGCTACATCTCGTTGACGTCACACTGGGTTAATATTGTGGAAGCTGGGACCCAGTCTGAGCGAGGGACGGAACACGTCCTTCACACACCAAGTTTTGCAGGCCCTACCTCAGTCATGGTTTCACCCACACTCTACAGCTCCGGAATGTCATGCTCCTTAGCCTCCTCCTCCTCCTGCGCATCCTCATCCACTTTACCCTCCACACCAGTCCCAAGCTGGAAGTGTCGCGGGCGGAGGAGGGGACGGTGCGCTCTCCCACTGCTCGGGTCCGGCTGCCGCTGCTCTACGGCTGCTGCTGCTCGTTGGCTCGAGCGATGGCTGGATCCCGGGGACTCGAGCGGCGCTACTCGCCCGTGAGTGAAAAGGGGTGGTTTGGGTTTTGGGGATATTGTCCGTGATGCCACCCACGGTTGTGGTGATTGTGTGGACACCACCGCTGCTCTGGACGGGGATCCCGGGAGCCTGTGACAGGGAGCAGCTTTGTTGTTATTTCTCCCCTCCGTGGGTAGGGGGGTTGGTTGTCCCGGGGCCCGGTGATGGTGTAGAGATGGATGACAGGCGGGTTGCGGGGCCTGATGAGGTGCAGGGTCGCAGGGGCAGCGCTGTGCCGCACGGCACGGAGGTACTCACTCAGCCCAATGATGATGACACAGTTCACGGTAAAACAAGTGGCTGGATGGACGGGTCCCTCGGACGGCTGCGGTTGTTCCTCCCTGCAGGTTAGTGATGACTGTCTCTCCCTGCACCTAAGTTAAGTGTTGGTAGTGATGGTTTCCCACCGGTAACCCGCTCCCCGACCTGGATATGGGCCGGAGGAGCCCCTTTTGCCCACAGGCGCTGGCCCTGGGAGACGGTTGCCCTTGGCGGTGGCGGTGTCTGCCCTTCACGGTTGGACGGTTGCCTTCTATCGGGACTTGGCTGTTTGGAAACCCTGAGGTCCCCTTCACTAACGGATTTGGCAAATTCACGGCGACACCAAGCCTTGCCGGGATCCGAAAGTCCTCTGCCAATGGTGCTGGCTTCTCTTTGTATACCGGTCCGGTACGGCCGGGTCACCACCCGTCCACGGTCCTTACGGCAGACTCCAATCGGCCTCCACTGCAGACGGTCACCAGATCCTGCCAACCTTGCTGTCCTGTCCGGGCCACACACCCGGACCAACTTCAGGCTCTTTGCTGTCACTTTTCTCCTCTCTACTACTTTCCTCCTTCCACTTCCTTAGCTTAACTCTCACTGCCTGTGTTTTCCCTCCTCCTTGGTGGGTGGAGACCAACCACCTGGCTCCACACCCTGGTGTGGACAACAGCCCCTGGGGAAGGCAACAAGGATTTTGTGTTTTGACTATGATATGCCTGCAGGGAGTGTGGGGTGTTTAAGTGTTGTGCTCTGTGGCCCCTGGCTTGTCCAGGGCGACACAGAAGCACTGCAGCACTGCCTCGGCGAAGCGGCAACAGGCAGTGCTGAAGCTAATCTGCATAGGTGACAAACCCCACAATGCAGAAGAGGTGTGGACAGCTCTGAAACAGCAGGCAGATCACTGGCTCACAACTCTGAACCTAAAGCCAGGAAAGGTCGTGTGTAACAATGGCCGTAACCTGGTGGCGGCTTTGAGGCGAGGCCAGCTGACACATGTTCTATGCGTGGCCCATGTGCTCAACCTCGTGGTTCAGCGGTTTCTAAAGTCATACCCAGAGCTGTCTGATCTGCTGGTAAAAGTTCGCCGCCTGTCTGCACATTTTCGAAAGTCACCTACTGCTTCAGCCGGCCTTGCCGGCTTTCAACGCCGTTTGCATCTTCCGGCTCTAAGACTGGTGTGTGATGTCCCCACGCGTTGGAATTCAACTCTGCACATGTTGGTCAGGTTATGTGAGGAGAAGAGGGCAGTTGTTGAGTACCTGCATCACCTAAGCCGTCGGGAAATGGGTCAAACTCCACACAACACCTGAGGAGTGGAGATGGATGTCCGACCTATGTACCATCCGCCAAAACTTTGAGGACTCCACCAAGATGGTGAGCGGCGATGACGACATTATTAGCGTCACCATACCGCTTCTCTGCCTTCTAAAATGGTCTCTGCTCAAAAAACAACCATGATGCATTGCAGGCGGAGCGCGATGAGTTTGAGCAAGAAACAGTAGTGGGTGTGGGTGATAACACACAGCCCAGCCTCGTCTCATCACAACGTGCAGTGGAGGACTATGACGAGGAGGAGGATGAAGACATCGAGCAACTCTCTGGCCAAATTGAGGATATGACATGCAGTCATATCCTCGGTTCAGCGTGGCTGGCCAGAGGACAGGGTAGATGATGAGGAGGAGGAGGAGGAGGACAGCATGTTCAGTCATCGTGTTGGTCAGGATACTGAAGTGATGGCTGTTAAGAGTCTGGCACACATGGCTGACTTTATGGTAAGCTGCCTGTCTCGTGACCCTCGCGTTAAGAACATCTTGGCCGACAATCATTACTGGTTGGTAACACTGTTAGACCCACGCTACAAGGAGAACTTTATGTCTCTTATTCCCGAGGCGGAGAGGTCAGGCAAAATGCAGCAGTTCCAGAAGTCCATAGTCACGGAAGTAGGCAAAGCATTCCCCTCACAAAACGCTAGCGGCATAGCTCAGGAATCAGTGGACAACCAAGGCGTACAGCCGAGAGGGGCACAAGTCCAATCCGCCAGAGGTAGGGGAACAGTCTTTAAGATGTGGGACAGTTTTCTCAGCCCCTCACATACCACAGCCCCTGAGGTGAGGGGTAGTGCCACAAGAAATCCTAAGTTTGCCCAGATGCTCAAGGAGTACCTTGCAGATCAAACAACTGTACTCCGACATTCCTCTGTGCCTTACAATTAATGGGTATCCAAGCTGGACAGACACGTGGCATGAATTGGCTCTCTACGCCTTGGAAGTCCAGGCCTGCCCTGCCGCTAGCGTTTTGTCAGAGCGTGTTTTTAGTGCCGCAGGTGGAATCATTACAGATAAACGCACCCGCCTGTCAACTGTAAATGCTGACAGGCTGACTCTGATCAAGATGAACAAGGGTTGGATTGGGCCAGACTTCACCACACCACCAGCAAATGACAGCGGAATTTAAAGTTTGTAACGGGAATTTGCCATGTACCTCCACTCAACCATGGTAACACACTTCTGGACTTTGGCTAATCGCTGGACTGCTCCTCCTTCTCCTCATGCGCCATCATGATGACCGTTACAATAGTTAGGCCGTTGTTTCAGGTATACCCCCAGTGGTAAATTTTTTCGCCCATTCTTTCAGAATGGGCATTACAACGACGGGAGACCCGCTCCTTTGCAATGGTAACAATGTTTTGAGGCCCTCATGCACATCTCTATCCAGGGACAATGTGGAGCCTCCAAATTTTTGGCTGCCCTGCCTAAGGGCTATACTACAATAGACCCACTGCCTTACAATGGGCACTTCAGGTTTACAGGCCATCATGCACGTCTCTATCCAGGGACAATATGGAGCCTGACGCTGCCACCGACAGGCACACACGTGCGGTTTTTAAATGCAAGCACGGACGCACTAAGAACCTAACAGCTTTTTAGGAGCGACAATTACTGAGAAGTCTGACACTATCAGCCACTGCTGACTGACGTGTATTATTCACTAGACTTGTGCGTTATATAATAGTTTGTGAAAAACGCACACAAGTGCACCTGTACGCTGCCACCGACAGGCACACATGTGCGGTTTTTAAATGCAAGCACGGACGCACTAAGAACCTAACAGCTTTTTAGGAGCGACAATTACTGAGAAGTCTGACACTATCAGCCACTGCTGACTGACGTGTATTATACACTAGGCTTGTGCGTTATATAATAGTTTGTGAAAAACGCACACAAGTGCACCTGTACGCTGCCACCGACAGGCACACACGTGCGGTTTTTAAATGCAAGCACGGACGCAATAAGAACCTAACAGGTTTTTAGGAGCGACAATTACTGAGAAGTCTGACACTATCAGGACTGTTTTAGACTGTGTACACCAGCCCCAGATATGATGAAGGCTGGTATACGGTCACCACTAGGAATGGCTATATACCCTGCCTGCCTGCCTGCCTGCCTGTATACTGCTACAATAGTCCTGACAAGGACTCTTCTGGTCACTAGCCTGTATTCCGACCTGGCTATACCCTGCCTGTATATAGCAACAATAGTCCTGAGAAGGACTCTGCTACTGTACTCCGACCTGGCTATACCCTGCCTGCCTGTATACAACTTATTGTATGATCTGAGAAGGACTTCTGGTCACACTGTTTGCAGCCCTGCTCCGGAACTAACTATAAAGGGCCGCAAACCTTTCCCTGAAGCAGCATCACTCTCCCTGCACTGACTGTCTGGATGGCTGTGAGCAGAGCACAGCGCGCCCGCCGGTATAAAGGCTCGGTCACGCTGTGCAGGCCGGCCAATCACTGCAATTCCACAACTAACAGGGCTGTGGCATTGCAGTGGTCTGCCAGCCAATCCCTGCATGAGGGCTGGCTCTCAAAAGAGCGCCAACATGCAGAAATGAAGACCACGAGTACAGCACGAGTATCACGAGATTACTCGGTCCCCGCCGAGTAGCCCGAGTACAGTGATACTCGTGCGAGTACCGAGTAGTAACAAGCATACTCGCTCATCACTAGTAGGTTTATATGGTCCATGGCCCTGTGACATGTGGCTTGTGGCTGTCAGCCATCAAGCCACCCAGAGGAACACATTTAGAAGTTCATATATTGAATGGGTGGGAGGGAGATAAAGATGGTAAGCTGGAGATAGAATGATTCTTTTGGTTAAAGGGCTGCTTTACACTTGATGCGATATTGTGGTCGAAGTGCTTGATGCAACAAAACGTAGTCAGAGTAATATGGGAATCCCTGGCTATAAGTAGACTGCCGAAAGGATGGAGCACAAGGTTTCAATTTGTTTTCCATGCAACTGTTTTTATCCTCCGCTCTGTGTGTCTTGGATGCAGTGAGTGTCAGTTTTGCTGCTCTATGGAATCAGGGCCGTGCTGAGCTGTCAGTTTGGTGAGTGACAGCTCAATCATCTAATCGAGTGCAGGAGCGTGCTGAGTTGTCAGCATGTTGATGGACAGCTCAGCCGTCCAGTCTGAGGCCTCCAACACACATCCGTGAAAAGCACGCAAGTGTCATACGGTCCGTTTTTCAGGCCGTGATCCATTTTTATGTCCATTTTTATGGTACGTGTGGCATCCGTGTGAACGGCGTATGCTAGCCGTGCGCGCGTGTGGAATGTCCGTGTGCACGTGAGATACGTAAGGGACATGTCAGTGTGTTGCCCGTGTGGAATGTTCATGTGTAATGCACAGTGACGTTGATACATGCCGGCTGACAGCAGACAGCGACGCGCGATGAAAATTAACTCGGGTGAACTTCACCCCACTTCATTGTCATACCGCGGCTCTGTCTGTCTCGCATACTGATTATTGGTAACCCGCGAAGGACTCACCGGTGACCGCTAATCCCCTGAGTGACTGAAGTGAGCAGCGCGATTAGCGCTGCCGTCACTCAGGTTACCCATGGCTAGCTGGATCCTGCACCCGTGTCCGCAACTCACCTGTGACTTCATCGCTGTCACTCGGGCGACTTGCAGTCACTTTTGGAGGATCCAGCGGTGGCCGCGAGTAACCTGAATGACAGCACAGCTGATCGCGCTTCTCACCTCAGTTGCTGCGTGGAGCTGACAGGAGCGGCGGTGTTCTTCTGCAGCTCTTGTCACCTTCATGTTGCAGAGCTGGAAGTGACGCGGGACCTCCGTGGATTATGCCGGACATGGATGGCTTTTTCGGGTTTAATAAAGTGGTGTACGAGGGTATTTGTTAGTGTTTATTATTTCAAATAAAGAATTTTTCGTTGTGTGTGTTTATTTACTGTAACTTACAGATTAATCATGGAAGGTATCTCGGGGAGACGCCTGACATGATTAATCTTGGACTTAGTGGCAGCTATGGGCTGCTGCCATTAACCCTATTGTCAACGCACCAGGACAAATCGGGAAGAGCCGCGTAGAGTCCCAGAACTGTTGCATCTAATGGATGCGGCTATTCTGGGTGGATGCTGGCTGATATTGTTAGGCTGGGGGGCTCCCCATAATGTGGAGATCCCCATCTTGAGAATACCAACCTTCAGCCATTTGACTTTACCCTGGCTGGTATCAAAATGTGGGGAACCGCACGTCGTTTTTTTTAAATTAATTATTTATTTATTTTACTGCTCGATATTGACACGCCCAACGCCGGCTGTGATTGGTTGCAGTGAGACAGCTGTCACTCAGCGTGGGGGCATGTCTCACTGCAACCAATCATAGGCGCCGGTGGGTGGGGAAAGCAGGGAATACGAGATTGAATAATGAGCGGCCGGCTTTTTCAAAATAGTAAAAGCCACCAGAGTTTTTTTAACAGCTGTGCAGCGCCACGCCGGTGATCGGGGCATAGTGAGTATGAGAGAGGGGGGTGACTGACCGACATGGACAGAGAGAGAGGGACAGAAAAGACAGAGAGACCGACCGACGGACTGAGGGAGATTGACCGACATACACAGAAAAAGAAAGAATGACTGACATCGCTGGAAAAAAGCACAAAACATACACAGAGCATATGGAGATACATCCGTGTCAAGTACGTGTGCTCACGGACCCATAGACTTCCATTTGGTCCGTGTGTGCATGTTCCGTGCAGAAAACGGACATGCTTCCGTACAAAACGGATACACATACGTATCACGGACACACGGATCTTATGGAATAATGCACGTGTGACCACAAACATAGCATAACATTGGTGCACGTTTGTTCGTGTCTCCGGTATATACGGAAACGAACCAAACACGCATGTGTTTCACGGATGTGTGTTGGAGGCCTGAGACTGGGAAGTGTTGGTTTTCTTCAGGTGTTCCCTGTTCTGAGTGATTGCCCAGCTATTTAGCTGAGCAGTCAGTCACAGATCCCTGCCAGTTGTAGCATTTGCTCATCTGTCCATGTTGACCTTGTTTGTCTGTGCTCTGTGTTTTGATCTATTGCTGTCAGACCTTGGACCTCCTCCTACCCTCCGTTTTCCCAGTCCCTTTGCGCTTCTCCGTTATCCTCCTGGTATTCTGACCTCGGACCGTGATCTGACTATGCCTTTGTTTTTCCCACTAGTTCACGACGTGCTGTCTTGGTACCCTCCCTCACGGTTTATCCATGGTAGTTATTAGTATCACAATTTGGATGTCAATGGAGAGCTCTGGATGTCACTAATGTAGAGGGATGGGGGGGGGGGTTACTGGATGAGCCTCATGACCATTTTTCAGAGCGGAATGTGGCACTCAAGTTAAGAAAGACTGGAGACTGCTGCTTTAGAAGATAATCAATAGCAGTATGAAGAAATACTATGTATTCTTCCTTAAAACAGAGTTAAAGGAAACCTGTCTGGTTCCCCATGCCCTCCTACCCACCAGCTTTGCTATATTTATTACTATCCACCCTGCCTAACTAATGCTTTATACAGCCTAACACCTAAACATATATTGAAAAAGGTCTTTACAAAGTACTTTTTTCATATGTAAATTAGTCTTTTGACTAGTCTATGAGGAGTTAGTTCCCCAGACTAGTGGGCCATATCCGGATGTTAGCACACCCTTGTGGACATGATAATATGATTTACAGAGAGTCAATGTAGTGCCCCTGAAGCCTTCAGGTTGCTACAAGGTTCTGCATCCCCACCAGGATGCAGGGCCTACCCCCTTAAGTACCCAGTACCTCAGTGCCGGTACCACCAAAAACCCAGGTAATGCCAGTTTTCCTCAACAAATCCCCCATACAAAGGTACCCAGCTAGGGTGGGACCATGGATGGCCGCTTAGAGGTGGAGCCACTCCAGTCCACTTGTTGACCAGGTGAGAGGGGCAGACTGTGGATAGAAGGAGAACTGAAGTGACAGTGAAGGTGAAGGAAGTGACTCCCTGACTCGGGTTGACTGTGACCTGGTACCCAGGAGAGGTAGTTGCCGGTGGAGTACTCCCAGAACTATGCACCGACGGGGTACAGGACCCTAGGACAGGAAAGAGCTTCAAGCCGACCTGTTAACACCTGCACAGCAAAGGGGACCATCAAGGACCTTGCTGACCCTAAAGAATCTGAAGACTCAGTAGCAAAGAGAGAGTCGGGGACAGGACCAGAGACTCCATCCCCACAGGGTTCATGCTACCGTCAGGCGGACAGAGGTGTACAAACCACAAACCTGGCACCCCCAGTGTTCCATACGACGGGGACCCATTTATCAGAGACAGGTGCTGAGGAAGAAGGTACCAGAGAACCAGACTGGCACTGGGATGAAGGGGACCTGGAGGGGAAACCAGGTGGCCTCAGGGAACCAGTTAACACCCGAAAAGTGAGTAAACCAGTTGCACTGAATACCTGTCTGGACTCCTTCTTCCGACGTCTACTGCACCATACACCTGCTGGGGTAGTACCCTACTTGTGGAGGGCCCAAGTCATTAGATCTGCACATTTCATCAGCCCTAGAAAAATCTGCAGCGGCGGCTCCCTACACTTAGCTGCATCACAGCAAGTGGCGCCACAAATAACTTTGTTCACAAATCCCCTGTAAATATCTCCAATTACAAAAAGGGCCCAGGGCATGGAACCGGGAACGGCCACCACTCCCAATAGAGACACTGCTCGGAACAGAGTACCACATATCCCTGGGTGCTACATCAATATCATTGTCAGCTCTCATCAACTCCCACGCATGAGCATGTGCGGCTCTCTTCACTAACATCATTGCTCCTATGAAGCCAGGTGTATGCTTCTTGGCTTCAGAGAAGCACTGCACATGAGTAGAATTGAAGATGGCGGATTCACTTCTAGGCATGTAGAGTGTGTGACACCCTGGACTATCCAGGTCATCCCAGGTAGACACAACAACACTATACCCCCCCTTCCAAGTTAGGTAACAGCAGTCAAACTAAAAGCCTTGTCACCACCCTCCAGGTTTGATGTCCACACCAGGGGGGGTGGAGCCAGGCGGTTGGCTCCACCCACCGAGGAGTTCACAGGCCTGGAGGCGGGAGAAACAGAGTAGTTGTGAGGAGAGAGAGTTGGAGTCGGAGTCAAGTTCAAGTCCAGAAGCAGATCTGTGCTCAGGCCTGCCAAAGACTACTCCGGGGGCTGGGTTGGAGCCCAGTCACCATTGGCAAGGAGGCAGACGGTAGTGGCCGCCTGCAGGAGACCGGGAATACAACCGGTGGAACCGTAAGGGACCAGGGAGCCAACTGGATACCGGAGCACCAGGCAGGGTACTCAGACCCCCGAACTAGGCTAGAAGCCACCACCATAGTCAAATGAACTGATTGCGGTCTGGACCTCAGGGGTTCATTCCCACCTAAGTCTCGATTGAAGGCAACAGCCCAACCATTCCGGATAAGTGCCACCGCCAAGAGCCAGAGATACAAAGGTTCAGCGTCTGCGAGCAAACGGGCTCCTACGACAGATACATGCCGGGGAGCGGACTACCGGTGCCTAGGCACAGGAGTCAAGATTTTCATATAAAGGGGCAGGAGAAAGGCGGACATTACCAACCTAACCTGGGAAAAGCTGCAGCCGGCTGCGGGCCCCGTTCATTACTCCGTTTGGTTTACCAGCGACTCCAGTGTCCTGTATCAGAGTGAGTACACCAGTGCCATCAGGCACCGCACCGCGCTGCACTGCAACACTACACCCTGCACCTGGGCCTCGGCCCACTGGACCCCGGGACTAACAACCCCTACCCACGGAGGGGTCAACACCTAGCAGCGCCATTACACCGCTCCCGGGATCCCCGTACCTTCACCGCAGCGGTGGTGTGCACAATCACCACATCCCGTGGGGGGCGTCACGAACTATCACCTCAAATCCAAACACCCCGAATCCTTGCGTGTAGCGCCAACTCCCTTGCAGAGCGACGTGACCCCCGGGTCCGTGAGAGGCTCGAGCCACCACCCGCAGTGCGAGCACGGATCCGAGCGGCTCAGCGGTCGCAGCCGAGCCCGCGGGGCGGTAAAAGTGCATTTCTCTGAAACTGTGGCACAAACACCTGGCTTCTGAGGCACAATGATGTTAGTGAAGAAAGCTGCACACATGTGCAGGATTTGCAGTGAGACAATGAAGCTAGCGCTCTGAAAATCATGTTATAACGACCCACAAAGGCATAATAACACACCCAAAAAATTCCAAAACAATGGCATTTTCCAAACATATAAGCACAAAAATGCCATGACTTCAATATATATATATATATATATATATATATATACACACACACACACATATGATGCAGTACAGACCAAAGGTTTGGACACACCTCATCTCCAGAACAAATGTTAAGAGGAGACTTTGTGCAGCAGGCCTTCATGGTAAAAAAGTTGCTAGGAAACCACTGCTAAGGAAAGGCAACAAGCAGAAGAGACTTGTTTGAGCTATAGAATATAAGGAATGGACATTGGACCAGTGGAAATCTGTGCTTTTGTCTGATAAGTCCATATTTGAGATCTTTGGATCCAACCACCGTGTCTTTGTAGAAAAGGTGAATGGATGGACTCTACATGCCTGGTTCCCACCATGAAGCATGGAGGAGGAGGGAGTTATTCAAAATTGAAGGCATACAGAACAAGCATGCCTACCACAGCATCTTGCAGTGGCATGCTATTCCATCCGGTTTGCATTTAGTTGGACAATCATTTATTCTTCAACGGGACAATGATCCCAAACACACCTCCAGGCTGTGTAAGGGCTATTTGACTAAGAAGAAGGGTGATGGTGTGCTACGCCAGATGACCTGGTCTCCACAGTCACCAGATCTGAATTCAATCGAGATGGTTTGCGGGGAGCTAGATCGCAGAGTGAAGGCAAAAGGGCCAACAAGTGCTAAGCATCTCTGGGAACTACTTCACGACTGTTGGAAGACCATTTCCGATGACTACCTCTTGAAGCTCATCAAAAGAATGCCAAGAGTGTGCAAAGCAGTAATCAAAGCAAAAAGGGGCTACTCTGAAGAACCTAGAATATAAGACATATTTTCAGTTGTTTCACACTTTTTCAAGTTTTTCATTCCACATGTTGTAATTCATAGTTTTGATGCCTTCAATGTGAATCTACAATTTTCAGAGTCCTGAAAATAAAGAAAACTCTTTGAATGAGGTGTGTCCAAACTTTTGGTCTGTACTGTAATATATATATATATATATATATATATATATATATATATATATATATATATTAATATTAATTATATATATCTATATATATATATATATATATATATATATATATTAATCATATATATAAACTGGATGACTATGAGTCATTTTCACTTCATATTAAAGAACTGTCATGATCCAAGACTGGTATTCTCTGCTCCAGAGTTTCCCAGACCTGGCCTTGTCATGTCAGGGGTTAACTCCCATCAGCCTCTGGTTTCAGGAGACACTGTATCTGGGCGCTGCACCAGCATTCCAGTGGTGGTTATAGTTTTGCTCTACAGCCTGTCACTTGCTCTATAGTGAGATTTCCTGGTTGATCTGGCTCCTTGTTACTGTGCCCTGACCTGTACCCTCCCCAGTTCATCCATCTGTCCCAGTCATTGACTTCCCGCTCTTGTCTGTTTGTGTTTCTCTCTGCATACCTGCATACCCGGCATCTGACTCAATTCTGTTTTCTGACTTGATTTTGATCCTACCTTTGCAGTGACTTGACTTCCCTGGCTAGATCCTGACTGCTTGACTACTCTATTGCTCCCTGGTGGTTTTCCTGTTAACTGATTGCTGAAGTTACTCTGATGTACTTCAGCTGCCTGTCTGTTACAGTGTTAGTTTGACTCTCCTTCACTACTCTGCTGCCACCTAGTGGGGAATACGCTGTACTATGTGTTACTAGTGTGACGCCCTGGACCCCAGGGGTCACAGGTAATAACATTTACCACATTTCACACACACCCCCATCCCCTGTGAGGACACACCCGTCACCCGAAAGGGAGACCTGATGCCTCCCTCAGGGCCAGTAGGGCACACCAGGTGGGCGGAGTCAGACAGAAAGACACGCCCACCGAGAAGACTACTGGCCTGAGGCAGGAAATACAAGGAGAACAGTGTAGAGTGTGACAGTAAGAGGAGGTGAAAAAGAGAGAAACTGTCGGGGACCCGGGTTGGAGCCTGGGACCCTTGAAACGTCAGGCAGGCAGACGGTGTTGGCCGTCTGCAGGAGTACCGGTACAGCAACCGGCGGAACCGTAGGGACCGGGCCAGGGTTGGAGCCCGCCGGCCCTTAACCCGGGGAGTCAACCGTGTACCGGAGCACCAAGAACCGGGTACTCAGACCCTGTCCTAGCTTAGAAGCCACTGAGTTTAGGCAAATTGACTGATTGCTGGCTGGACCTCACGGGTTCATCCACATCCAATGTCCCGAAAGAAGGCAAAAGCCCACCGATTCCGGGTGAGTGCCACCGCCAAGGGCCAAACACCCGATGGGCCAGCGCCTGCGGGCAACCGAGGGCTCCTCCGGCAGCTAAACACCGGGGAGCGGGCTACCACTGCCCAGGCATGGGAGCCGAAAAACCACACAAGAGGTGCAAGGGAAAAGGGCCACCATCAACCTCACAGGGGACACCAGCAGCCGGCTGCGGGACCCGACCATACCCGAACTTTGGTTTACCAGTGACTCTGAGTGTGAATTAATCGTGAGTACACCAGTGCTATCCGGGCAAGACACTGCACCGCATCACGGCACCCTGCACCCCGACAACAACACCGTCGCCATCGGTCCCCTCACCACCGGGCCTCGGGACACACCACCCCTACCCACGGAGGGGCTAACATCTAGGCTGCGGCCACAACACCGATCCCGGACGAGCCCACCCTTCATTCCAGCCGCAGCGGTGGTGCATCCCATCACCACGATCTGTGGGTGGCGTCACAACCCATAGGACGACAAAGCGGCCCGCCCGGCTGCGCGCCTCGTCCCGCACCACCACCACCCTACTGCCTCCCCCCACCCTTTAACAGAGCGACGTGGCCCCCGGTCCGGAGGCGCTCATGCCACCGACAACCCGAGTCCGGACCTCAAGCGGCTTGGCCCGAGCAAGCGGAGAAGTGGCCGGGCCCCTCTCAGGGTGGTACACTAGCTCTTTGTACAGTTTGACAAGAACCTTATAAAAATTCGACAAAAAGTGGTAATTATAATAACAAAAATTATCCCAATGTTACAGAAAATTGCATATATATTGATTTTACACACATGCTATAACATCAATACATAGTCCATCATAGCTATATAACACCACAGAAACCACCATTTTCACCTTTAGAAAAATAATCAATCCAATAATCCTATATCTATATGATTGACATGGATAAAAAAAGCATATAGTTCTTTCCACTCCCCTTAAAAAAGCAGTCATGAGTGAAACGCGTGTTGGGGAGGCAGCTGGAAGACCAGATAACGCACTGCGAGTAAATAAACTTACTATTACAGTGCTGGCCAAAAGTATTGGTACCCCTGCAATTCTGTCAGATAATACTCAGTTTCTTTTTGAAAATGATTGCAATCACAAATTCTTTGGTATTATTATCTTCATTTAATTTGTCTTCAATGAAAAAAAAAAAATTGTCATAAAGCCAAATTGGATATAATTCCACACCAAACATAAAAAATGGGGTGGACAAAAGTATTGGCACTGTTTGAAAAATCATGTGATGCTTCTCTAATTTCTGTAAATAACAGTACCTGTAACTTACCTGTGGCACCTAACAGGTGTTGGCAATAGCTAAATCACACTTGCAGCCAGTTGACATGGATTAAAGTTGACTCAACCTCTGTCCTGTGTCCTTGTGTGTACCACATTGAGCATAGAGAAAAGAAAGAAGACCAAAGAACTGCCTTAGGACTTGAGAAATTGTGAGGAAACATGAGCAATCTCAAGGCTACAAGTCCATCTCCAAAGACCTGAAAGTTCCTGTGTCTACGGTGCCCAGTGTCATCAAGAAGTTTAAAGCCCATGGCACTGTGGCTAACCTCCCAAGATGTGAAAGGAAAAGAAAAATTGACGAGAGATTTCAAAGCAAGATTGTGCGGATGGTGGATAAAGAACCTCGACTAACATCCAAACAAGTTCAAGCTGCCCTGCAGTCCGAGGGTACAACAGTGTCAACCCGTACTATCCGTCGGCGTCTGAATGAAAAGGGACTGTATGGTAGGATACCCAGGAAGAACCAACGTCTTACCCCGAGACATAAAAAGCCAGGCTGGAGTTTGCCAAAACTTACCTGAGAAAGCCTAAAACGTTTTGGAAGAATGTTCTCTGGTCAGATGAGACAAAAGTAGAGATTTTTGGGAAAAGCCATCATCATAGAGTTTACAGGAAAAAAAAAGAGGCATTCAAAGAAAAGAACACGGTCCCTACAATCAAACATGGCGGAGGCTCCCTGATGTTTTGGAGTTGCTTTCCTTCCTCTGGCACTGGACTGCTTGACCGTTTGCATGGCATTATGAAGTCTGAAAACTACCAACAAATTTTGCAGCATAATGTAGGGCCCAGTGTGAGAAAGCTGGGTCTCCCTCAGAGGCAGGGCCGGCGTCAACACGCGGCACACCAGGGCAAATGCCAGGGCCCTGGAGAGCTGGGGGGGGCCCACTCGGCCTCGTCAGTTCTGCTGCCCCTTGGCCGGGGCCCACTCGCTGTCAGTTCTGCTGCCCCTGGGCCAAGTTCCATAGACCGTAGTACATGGCAGTAATCTGCAGTGCCGTCCCTTTAAGGCGCGCAGACCTCCTGGTTTAAACTTCATCTGTGGGCGGAGCTACCGCCCGGCGTCCTGCTCAGTCCCACAGATGAAGGAGCTAGGAGGCGCTTTGCCAGCCAGCGACCGCCAGCACAGCGCTTCTCTCCAGCGCTGTGTGACTGTGGGCCCCTTCTCCTCCGTGACCTGAGCAGTATGTGCCCTCCCCGCCCCCCGATTTATGGACCCTATGAGCTGTATGGGCTTCTCCCCCCCTCCCGAGATGTATGCCCTGGCCCCGCAGAGCCGTGTGTGTGGGCCCCGCAGAGCCGCGTGTGTGGGCCTTGCAGAGCCGCGTGTGTGAGCCCCACAGAGCTGTGTGTGTGGGCCCCCCAGAGCCGCGTGTGTTGGCCCCCCAGAGCTGCATGTGTGGGCCCCCCAGAGCCGCATGTGTGGGCCCTGCAGAGCCGCGTGTGTGGGCCCCGCAGAGCCACATGTGTGGGCCCCCCAGAGCCACGTGTGTGGGCCCCCCAGAGCCGCGTGTGTGGGCCCCCCAGAGCCATGTGTGTCTGTCTGTAGCAGAGCCGAGTGTGTGTGTGTCTGTCTTTATGTATGTATCAGAGCTGTGTGTATCTGTCTGTCTGTATGCAGCAGAGCTCTGTCTGTCTGTCTGTCTGTATGCAGCAGAGCTCTGTCTGTCTGTCTGTATGCAGCAGAGCTCTGTCTGTCTGTATGTATGTATGCAGCAGAGCTCTGTCTGTCTGTATTTATGCAGCAGAGCTGTGTCTGTATGTATGTATGCAGCAGAGCTGTGTCTGTCTGTATGCAGCAGAGCTGTCTGTCTGTATGCAGCAGAGCTGTCTGTCTGTATGCAGCAGAGCTATGTCTGTCTGTCTGTATGCAGAAGAGCTGTCTGTATGCAGCAGAGCTGTGTCTGTCTGTCTGTATGCAGCAGAGCTGTGTCTGTTTGTATGCAGCAGAGTTGTGTGTGTCTGTCTGTCTGTATGCAGCAGAGCTGTGTCTGTATATATGTATGCAGCAGAGCTGTGTGTGTCTGTATGTATGCAGCAGAGCTGTGTCTGTATGTATGTATGCAGCAGAGCTGTGTGTGTCTGTATGTATGCAGCAGAGCTGTGTGTGTCTGTCTGTATACAGCAGAGCTGTGTGTGTCTGTCTGTGAGCAGCAGAGCTGTGTTTGTCTGTATGTATGCAGCAGAGCTGTGTCTGTATGTATGTATGCAGCATAGCTGTGTGTCTGTCTGTATGCAGCAGAGCTGTGTGTGTCTGTCTGTATGCAGCAGAGCTGTGTGTGTCTGTCTGTATGCAGCAGAGCTGTGTGTGTCTGTCTGTATGCAGCAGAGCTGTGTGTGTCTGTCTGTATGCAGCAGAGCTGTATGTGTGTGTGTATGCAGCAGAGCTGTGTGTGTGTGTATGCAGCAGAGCTATGTGTGTATTCAGCAGAACTGTGTGTGTCTGTGTCTATGCAGCAGAGCTGTGTGTGTCTGTGTGTATGCAGCAGAGTGGTGTGTGTCTGTATGTATGCAGCAGAGCTGTGTGTGTCTGTCTGTATGCAGCAGAGCTGTATGTGTGTGTGTATGCAGCAGAGCTGTGTGTGTGTGTATGCAGTAGAGCTGTGTGTGTGTATTCAGCAGAACTGTGTGTGTCTGTCTGTATGCAGAAGAGCTGTGTGTCTGTCTGTATGCAGCAGAGCTGTGTGTGTCTGTCTGTATGCAGCAAAGCTGTGTGTGTCTGTCTGTATGCAGCAGAGCTGTGTGTGTCTGTCTGTATGCAGCAGAGCTGTATGTGTGTGTGTATGCAGCAGAGCTGTGTGTGTGTATGCAGCAGAGCTGTGTGTGTATTCAGCAGAACTGTGTGTGTCTGTGTGTATGCAGCAGAGCTGTGTGTGTCTGTGTGTATGCAGCAGAGCGGTGTGTGTCTGTATGTATGCAGCAGAGCTGTGTGTGTCTGTCTGTATGCAGCAGAGCTGTATGTGTGTGTGTGTATGCAGCAGAGCTGTGTGTGTGTGTATTCAGCAAAACTGTGTGTGTCTGTCTGTATGCAGCAGAGCTGTGTGTGTCTGTCTGTATGCAGCAGAGCTGTGTGTGTCTGTATGTATGCAGCAGAGCTGTATGTGTGTGTGTGTATGCAGCAGAGCTGTGTGTGTGTATGCAGTAGAGCTGTGTGTGTATTCAGCAGAACTGTGTGTGTCTGTGTGTATGCAGCAGAGCTGTGTGTGTCTGTGTGTATGCAGCAGAGCTGTGTGTGTGTATGCAGCAGAGCTGTGTGTGTGTTTGCAGCAGAACTGTGTGTGTCTGTGTGTATGCAGCAGAGCTGTGTGTGTCTGTGTGTATGCAGCAGAGCGGTGTGTGTCTGTCTGTATGCAGCAGAGCTGTGTGTGTCTGTCTGTATGCAGCAGAGCTGTGTGTGTGTCTGTGTGTATGCAGCAGAGCTGTATGTGTGTGTGTGTATGCAGCAGAGCTGTGTGTGTGTATGCAGTAGAGCTGTGTGTGTATTCAGCAGAGCTGTGTGTGTCTGTGTGTATGCAGCAGAGCTGTGTGTGTCTGTTTGTATGCAGCAGAGCTGTGTGTGTGTATGCAGCAGAGCTGTGTGTGTGTTTGCAGCAGAACTGTGTGTGTCTGTGTGTATGCAGCAGAGCTGTGTGTGTCTGTGTGTATGCAGCAGAGCGGTGTGTGTCTGTCTGTATGCAGCAGAGCTGTGTGTGTGTCTGTGTGTATGCAGCAGAGCTGTATGTGTGTTTGCAGCAGAGCTGTGTGTGTCTGTGTGTATGCAGCAGAGCTGTGTGTGTGTCTGTATGTATGTATTTTTGTGAGTTTGTCTTTAAATATGTATATGTACGTATGTATGTGTCTGCGTGTGGATGGGGCCCACTGGGACTCTTCCGTCCGGGGCCCAGAAAAACCTGGAGCCGGCCCTGCTCAGAGGTCATAGGTCTTACAGCTGGACAATGACCCAAAACACACTTCAAAAAGCACTAGAAAATGGTTTGATAGAAAGCACTGGAGACTACTAAAGTGGCCAGCAATGAGTCCAGACCTGAATCCCATAGCACACCTGCGGAGAGATCTCAAAATGGCAGTTTGGAGAAGGCACCCTTCAAATCTCAGGGACCTGGAGCAGTTTACCAAAGAAGAATGGTCTAAAATTCAGGAGAGCATTGTAAGAAACTCATTGATGGTTAGCGGAAGCGGTTGTTCGCAGTTATTTTGGCTAAAGGTTGTACAACCAAGTATTAGGTAAAGGGTGCCAATACTTTTGTCTGGCCCATTTTTGGAGTTTTTTGTGAAATGATCAATGATTTGATTTTTATTTCATTCTCATTTGTGTTTTTTCATTGCAAGCAAAATAAATGAAGATAATAATATGAAAGAATTTGTGATTGCAATCACTTTCAAGAAGAAACTGAGTATTATCTAACAGAATTGCAGGGGTGCCAATACTTTTGGCCAGCACTGTATGTCTTCTGTCTATTTTGTATACCTTAAGCTATTAGCATGTATTTATTGTTGGACATATCTAAATTTAATGGTACTAAGTACATGTGTGCATTGATGTCCTGCTGTGAGAGGCTAAGTAAACATATCTGGTGATCTGGTGCCCTCCTGTGGTCTTATATGATTACTACATGTCTGTGAAAGCTTTATGATCAAACTGACACTTTGCCACTTGTAGAAAATACTATATTACCTTTTTAGATCCTTGTCAATCATCTAGATATAGGATTATTGGATTGAATATTTTTCTAAAGGTCAAAATGGTGCTTTTTGTGGTATTTTATGACAATGGTGGATTATGTACTGATATTACGGCGTGAGTATAAAATCAATATTTCCAATATTCTGTAACATTGCCAACTATACTGAGAGATGGCTATTAGATTGAATATCTACTTAATTGATATACAGGTTTAAACAGCTGATGTCACTGATTTGGGATCATTACTGTTCTTTTAATTACCACTTATTGTAAAAATTAAGAAAGTTCTTTTATATGAAGTTAAAATGAACCATAGTCCTATTTTTATATAGGCATAATAACACGAAGAGAGGGCCTACTAGTCTGGGGAACTGACGACCCCATCGACTAATAAAAAGTCTAATTTACATATAAAAAAATAACTTTCTAAAGACCTTTTTTGAATATGTGTCTAAGTGTCAGGCAGTATAAAGGGCTTGTTAGGCAGGGTATTTAGTAATAAATATATAAATGCTGGTGGGTAGGAGGGCAGGGGCGCCCTGTCAGGTTCCTGTAAAGTAAATGGCTCCTGGTTTGTAGCATTATCTGCCTGTAAAGGGTAATATACCTGTATCTAGGAATAGTTTCTTTTTTCTAAATGGTCTGGGAAAGGATTTTTTTAATTTATTAATTACATTTTTTCCATCCATTGTCAAATGAGCTTATCATAAATGGCACGAGTTGTATCCATTCTTTTAATATTTTGCCCAATGTCCTGTATATTACATTATCAAACACATGATGAATAAAAAATGATAAATACTATACAGCAAATCTCCACAATATCACTGGCGTATGGACAAATTAGACGTCATAGCAAAGGCAAATACTATAATAATAATTTGCAAGGACTGCGCAGTATGTCCATCATATCATGCTGTAGTATACTAAATAGGTAAAATAAGTTATCTACATCTGACATTCCTTATCGAGGTCTGGGTTTGTGTAGGACTTCTCCTCGGCATTATAAATAGCTGTTGATTTATCGCTGTAGTCGTTTTCATATGCGTTTTCTATTTGTTTTTCTTGGACTGGAATCATCATAACATCTTTCTTGAAAACGGCATCATCCTTTAAAAGAAGGAAAATATGTTAAAATTCAAAATTTTCTAAAAAAAAAAAAACACCAATCAGGACTGGACAGGTGCAGGGCTAAGAAGCAGACTCAGTCCTCTCCACCATCAGGGGTATCCCTGAGTTTAGGGACTGATTAGGGTCTCCTAGCTTGAGGGACAGCTTAGGAGCTCCGGTTTGCTGCTATCCCAAAGTCATTGTGACAGAAGAATGAACTAAACAAGTTTGGTAGCCAAGTAAGCTCTGTTGTTGCATAAATTACTACTTTGTCTACTTTGAGGACCAACAGCAGGGTAATGGACACCAGCCTGAAAAAACCTGTAAGTGTTGCGCACCCCAACTGAAGTCACATCCGGAGTCTCCTTGGCGAAGCAGCACGACACTCGTATGGCCCTGTGTTTGTACCACCCTTCAAATGTGCCTTAAAATCTGCAATATTTACTACTATTGGTGTTTACTGTGATTTCACTGCGGATTTCACCAAAAATCCAGTGTGAATCCACAAAAAATTCCATATATTTTTCCAATATAGTTATCTCACCCTGTCAGTGTAATCTCATGACATTCTTCATTTCTGGTCTAAAATTTAAGGGGTTGTTTTTCATGAAAGTCTACAGTCACTTTACACCTGCAAATAACTACTTACCAGTTCTTCTTCATCTTCTTCATCATGTCGGACACCACACCAACACTTTTTCTTGTGTTTATCTGACCAGAAACAGATAAGATTGCAGACTGGTCTAATGAATAGTGGTTTAATGTTCTTCCCGTGTTCATGTCCTGAGAAATAAATGTGTTACATGTTATATAAGTATATGGCTTTAATATAGCATTGGCACATTAGATGTTGGGAGGGGCTTTATCTACATTTTAGCTGCACCATACAGGAAGGGAAAAGACCAGGTATTCATGTTTATTCAATGGTGAGGGAGGAATAAGCCACTTTCTGACCTTTGTTAATAAAAAAAAAAAACACATTCCACTTAAATATTAGAAAAAATAGATAGACTTTACCAACCTGTTATAAAACTGATCAAAAGCCCAGCGATTATACAACCAAGGCAGCCCACAGCACTGTAGTAAAGGTAGGATAAACTGTACCAGTTGTCTGCCAGCACTGACCTTAAGGCAAAAAAAAAAAACATTTTAAAAGTAATTGGAGAGTGGAAACTCATAAAATATGTATTTTTTAAATCTTGTGTTTTATCGTTAATGCTTAATAAGTGTTGCACGCAGCTTTCGTCAATATATGATCTGCATTAAAAATGTTAAATGATAATTTCAACAAACTTTGAATAAATAAATAGTACGATCAAATATAACAAGATTTCTGATATATAATTTCATACAATCTTCTTTGTCCTCCTATGAGCCACTTCTCTTCCTTCTTCCTCTTAAATTACTAAGTCATTTACCTTGAAAAACAACTCAAATCAGTGTTGTTCAAGGAACAGACTGCCAGCTCAGTAAGGAATCAGGCTGTGAAGAATGTGCACAAGCTCTGACAGCTGGTGCTGCAGCTCCAAGCAAATCTTACTTCAGTGCTGGATTCACAATTACACTGCTCAGTATTGCTGTATTATATGATTCTTGTTTCGTCTGCTTTTTGTAACCCCCCACCTCCTCCCTTTTCACAAATTATTGGGGATTATTGTGGGTGCCGTGTTCCGCTCCCCCCAGTACTTTAACAGGGACAGGGATCTGAGTGACGTCACTGCTGCCAGTTGGGTCCTTCTTGTCAGTGTATCCCGGAGCCTGGAGAGATCAGACATGTTTTCGGTCTCTCCAGGCTTGGATGTAGCAGAGCCAGGACCATCGTGGCACCTCGAGTGGATTACGTCGGACCTGGGTATTTTGGGGTTAATAAAGTGGTGAAAGAGGGTGTTTTTGTATTTTATTCCAAACAAAGGATTTTTCTCTGTGTATGTGTACTTCGTTTACTTATAGGATTAGTGATGGGGGGGAGGGTCTCATAGAAGACCCCTTCCCATCACTAATTCTGGGCTTGATGACTGTTGTACACTGTTATTAACCCTCATTAACCAGATTGCCACCACATCAGGACAATCAGGATGAGCCAGGTAAAGTGCTGGGACTGTCGCATCTAATGGATTCAGCAATTCCAGGCAGTTGCTGACTGATATTTTTAGACTGATGGGCTCCCAATAACGTGGGTCTCCCCAGCCTGAGAATACCAGCCCCCAGCTTTGAGGCTTTATCTTGACTGGGTATCAGAATTAGGGGGGACCACACGTCCTTTTTTTAAAATTATTTATTTATTTATTTTATTGTACGACACAGACCTGCCCACCGGCAGGTTTTAGTCAGACATCTGTCACTCAGCATGGGGACGGATCTGACTGTAACCAATCACAGATGCTGGTGGTGGGAGAAGCAGTGAATATGTGTGAGTCTAATGAGTGGGTGCATTGAATATGTATGAGTCTAATGAGCGGGTAGGGAAGAAGAATGAGAGGCAGCGGGAGCAGTGTGACAGCCTCGCTGTGCCAGTGAACGGTGAGTATGTAGCGCTTGGAGAGAGATTGACAGAGAAAGAGAGAGAGAATAAGTGGCGTAATACTGTTACATCCGCATTCCTAGAAACCATATGTGAGTCATTAATGCATGCAGGTATATTCTCCAGGCTCTCCCCATTCAGTTTCATCACTTTCCTATCCATTGCAGCCTTTTCCTCAGGCCCCCAGACCTCTTTGTTGGGTCCAGCAGAAAATTTCTCGCATTTCCCATTGACTTGCCTTGTACTCGCTATGCGTAATGAATACATGAATATTACAAAGTATTCGTTACGAGTCCAGCAATTACGAATATTACGGTAGTCGCTCATCTCTGTTAATCAATATGCTGAAATGTCTATTAGTGCCAAAAGCACAGAATTATCAATGAATATTTTTATGCTGAAATGTCTGTTTGTGGCAGGGGCACAGAATTATCAATCAGTATTTATATGCTGAAATAATTATTTGTGGGAGGATTTATCTATTATTGCATTTTGTTACAATGTTGTGATGGCCAAAAAAATCATAATTCTGGCTGTTAAGATTGTTTTTTTCAAGAACACTGTTTATCAATCAGATTAACGCTCACTCCCAACCCCCTTTCCCGTCGGACATGAAATCCAGTTGTCAGAGATTGAGAGTGTGATTTAACTAGTTAAATGCCATTGGCGGATCTCCAATCCACCCGCAGCTGTTAGAGGCACAAGTTGGCTGACCAGATCATGTGCAGGGATAGATATGAGCTCGCATCAAAGCAAGGGACACAACCTATAACATACCAGTATGTCATAGGTCATGAAGGGATTAAAAATCAACCATTGTTTTAATTTTTATATCATAAATCAATAGAACACATGAAAATAAGCAACTTTGTAATATATCTTATCAGAGAAATCTGTGTCTTTCTTTGCCAGAATTGATCAGTCATTATCAAAATTCTCAATTCTGAGGTAAAATCTGTATTTAGTGAAGACTTTCCCATTACTGAGATAGAAGATGGCAGGCGTTACCGATGAGATTCAATGTAGATAGAAAAGGGAGGAGCTAGAATCAGAAGGAGGAGCTAGAGACAGAGGGAGGAGCTAGAAGCAGAGGGAGGAGCTAGAAGCAGAGTCCGCTCACTTCTCCCTCTTCTATCTACAAAGAAACTCGTGCAAAGTTGCTTATTTTCATGTGTATTATTGATTTACGAAATAAAAATGAAAACGATGGATACACTTTAAGTCTGCCTTCAAAATTTATAAACTATGAAACTATGAACTAAGTAGCTGCCCCCATAAGGCGATCTTCAGCCATTGACCCCTTTTTGGGATGGAAAATTAGAATTCAAACTTTACAGCTAATATTTTTACAATGGGGATCAAGGATAAAAAAAAAGAAAAATACTTTTCATTCAGCTCTGCAGCCATTATTCCATGATGTGGCCAATTTAACCTGCTAAAATGGATCAAAGGTTTTCTTTATATGTGTTGAAAAAACTCATTTTAAAAATCTACTGAATGAAGTAGGCAAAAAATGGCAATAAAATATGCAGACATGAGGTTATGTCACAATAAAAATAATTCATTAGGTTTTATCAACATGTAAAGAAGGTTTTTGGCGTTGCTGTTAACCCCTTACTATGCATACATACCTTGCTGGTGGAAGAGTAGTAGTCAAGGTTGTAGGTAGAACAGTAGATAATGTGCCATTGATTGTTTCATTCAGTAATTTGCATTCATCTGTTCTTAGTAGTAGAGGAAGTGACTTGGATGGGGGGGCAGGGTATATAAATCCTCCAATGCCAACCCAAAAAGACAAGGTGATGCCTGTCAGCAGACCCCCTAAGGCACCCTGAAAAGTAAAGCGATTATAGGGTTACAAATAAATTATAGCTTAGAAATTCTTATTATATAAACAATATTAATACAACATTAGTAGTTTATTATTTCCAAGAGCTGCACATTATATAAAACACATCTCAGAAAATGCCATCTACAGTAATTACAATGTGCAAACATATGTAGGAGATATGGAGATATCTCTAATAATCGTTTTACACTTACGTCTACATTGATGACAAAAGGGATCATCCATCACTGCTGGAGGAAAGAAGGTTTTAAGGGGTTGTCTACTACTAGGACAACCCCTTCTCAATCTCCATGTTTGGCCTCTTTAAAATAAAAAGGTTTACACTTCGCCTTCCGTGCAGGTGTCATTCCAGTGGTGCCGGATTGTGTGTTTCCGGGGCTCACGTGACGTAATAACCTCAAAAAAGTCCCGGGAATGTATGAGTAATTAACAGTAAGTGTTTTGAGTTTGTGATGCCACCCATGGGACGTGGTGAAGGTGTAGACACCACCGCTGCAATAACAGGGCACCCGGGGGAGATGGTCGTGCAGCAAGATGTTAACCCCTCCGTGGGCAGGATGGTGGCCCCGGGACCCATTTGGGAAGCGTGTAATGGCTGGGCGGTGCAGGGCAGCGCACGGCCAGATGGCACTGTTGTACTCACTATGACAGATACACCGGAGTCTCTGGTAAACCAAAAAGGATGGTGGTCGGTGCCCGCAGCCGGCTGCGTCTGGTCCACCACCAGGTTGATGGTCCCCGCCTTTCTCCTGCACCTCTTTAGTAGATTCTGACTGCCTACGCTTCAGTGACGGAAGTCCGCTGTCCGGCGTGTATGTGTCGGGAGAGCCTGTTTTGCCCGCAGGCGCTGGCCCCTCGATGGGCTGTTGCCGTCTTTCGGGTCTTGGGACGGGAAAGGACCTAAGATCCAGACCTCGATCAGTAAATTCGACGTGGTCCAGTGGTTTCTGGACCTCGTTTTGGGTCTGAGTACCCTTCCTGGTGCTCCGGTTTCCAGTTGGTTCCCCGGTTCGGTACCGGCGGGCCACTACCCTGTCCCGGTCCCTTACGGTTCCACCAGCCATCTTCCCGGCTCCTGCAGGCGGCAACCACCGTCTGCCTCCTGGCCACAGGGTATCCGGGCTACGACCCAGATCCCTGACAGACGTTTACACTTCACTACCACTCTCCTCTCCTCCCTAACAAACCTCCTACTAGAAACTGTCTACTTTTCCCGACTCAAGCTCTCTGAACTCATCGGCGGGCGTGGCCAACCAACTGGCTCCGCTCCCTGGTGTGAACGTCAAGACCCGAGAGGGGTGACTCAGGGTTTTTAGGTTGGCTGCTGTCACTTTTTTATGGGTGTAATGCAAGGGCCTATCTGTGACCACCTGGCTAGTCCAGGGCGTCACAAACACATCAGCAACAACAATTAAAAATAAAAGAAAATTGACTTCAAACATTCTTATTAATAAATGTCATTACCTCAAGGAGCAAGCTGAGTGAGTAAGCCCATCACACAAGAAAAAAAAAAAAAAATTAAGAGAAGGATACAAAAATATTCTTTCAATTTCATTCCAATGCAATTAAAGAAAAATATAAAAATATTGTAAAGAAATGAACAATGTGGCTCAAATGAGTTTTACAATGAAGAATAAGGATCCGTTCAGTTTTGTGATTATGGCAATCAGTCCTTAATTGAAAGGCAAAAAATATCAAAATTGTAATTTTAGGCCTTACCTTCCAGTTGGTCCATGGAAACAAAATGCCCAAGGAGAATAATCCTAACATGGGACCTCCACACATCCCATGGATACTAAGTGCAGCCTAAAAGAAATAAAAAAAAATGAATTAAAGTTATTATTAATCTTTTATCAGTAAATATTGGCAACAGCATTCACTATCAATCCATTGATGAAATGTGGTGTATATTTAAGACACATACAGTGCCTACAAGTAGTATTCAACCCCCTGCAGATTTAGCAGGTTTACACATTCGGAATTAACTTGGCATTGTGACATTTGGACTGTAGATCAGCCTGGAAGTGTGAAATGCACTGCAGCAAAAAAAGAATGTTATTTCGTTTTTTTTTTGTTTTTTTTTTAAATTGTGAAAAGTTTATTCAGAGGGTCATTTATTATTCAACCCCTCGAACCACCAGAATTCTGTTTGGTTCCCCTAAAGTATTAAGAAGTATTTCAGGCACAAAGAACAATGAGCTTCACATGTTTGGATTAATTATCTCTTTTTCCAGCCTTTTCTGACTAATTAAGACCCTCCCCAAACTTGTGAACAGCACTCATACTTGGTCAACATGGGAAAGACATAGGAGCATTCCAAGGCCATCAGAGACAAGATCGTGGAGGGTCATAAGGCTGGCAAGGGGTACAAAACCCTTTCCAAGGAGTTGGGCCTACCTGTCTCCACTGTTGGGGGCATCATCCGGAAGTGGAAGGCTTATGGAACTACTGTTAGCCTTCCACGGCCTGGACAGCCTTTGAAAGTATCCACCCGTGCCGAGGCCAGGCTTGTCCGAAGAGTCAAGGTTAACCCAAGGACAACAAGGAAGGAGCTCCGGGAAGAACTCATGGCAGTGGGGACATTGGTTTCAGTCAATACCATAAGTAACGTACTCCACCGCAATGGTCTCCATTCCAGACGAGCCCGTAAGGTACCTTTTCTTTCAAAGCGTCATGTCAAGGCTCATCTACAGTTTGCTCATGATCACTTGGAGGACTCTGAGACAGACTGGTCCAAGGTTCTCTGGTCTGATGAGACCAAGATCGAGATCTTTGGTGCCAACCACACACGTGACGTTTGGAGACTGGATGGCACTGCATACGACCCCAAGAATACCATCCCTACAGTCAAGCATGGTGGTGGCAGCATCATGCTGTGGGGCTGTTTCTCAGCCAAGGGGCCTGGCCATCTGGTCCGCATCCATGGGAAGATGGATAGCACGGTCTACCTGGAGATTTTGGCCAAGAACCTCCGCTCCTCCATCAAGGATCTTAAGATGGGTCGTCATTTCATCTTCCAACAAGACAACGACCCAAAGCACACAGCCAAGAAAACCAAGGCCTGGTTCAAGAGGGAAAAAATCAATGTGTTGCAGTGGCCTAGTCAGTCTCCTGACCTTAACCCAATTGAAAACTTGTGGAAGGAGCTCAAGTTTAAAGTCCACATGAGACACCCAAAGAACCTAGATAACTTGGAGAAGATCTGCATGGAGGAGTGGGCCAAGATAACTCCAGAGACCTGTGCCGGCCTGATCAGGTCTTATAAAAGACGATTATTAGCTGTAATTGCAAAGAAGGGTTATTCCACAAAATATTAAACCTAGGGGTTGAATAATAATTGACCCACACTTTTATGTTGAAAATGTATTAAAATTTAACTGAGCAACATAACTTGTTGGTTTGTAAGATTTATGCACCTGTTAATAAATCCTGCTCTTGTTTGAAGTTTGCAGGCTCTAACTTATTTGCATCTTATCAAACCTGCTAAATCTGCAGGGGGTTGAATACTACTTGTAGGCACTGTATCCACAGGTCTATATATTCAGATGTTTTACATGAAATGGCATCTACAGTAAATAACTGTGGCATCCACCTGCTAGATTGGATTCATATGGCATTTCCCACTACGTTCAGTGGCTCCATCGGGCTTACATCCAAACCCTCACAAACCAGGATTCGGGTGTATGTGCTGATGGGGCCACTGACTATAATTATCCGTTTCGATAGTTTATGGGCTTGTTGAGGCAAAAATCAAGTTGACTTTGTCTTGCTGTCCACCTTCCAATAGACATATATAGGCAAAAATGATGCACAGCAGCCACATTGCAACTCTGTCTGCATCAATACAGTCAATGACCGTATGAGTGAATATGCACATTTTAATGGGGATTGGCCATAAGCCACAGTGAGCCACTGAACTTAGGTGCAAATGTAATATAAATTTAACCTTAGACTAATAAAGGGGCTCCTAATCTAATGTCATCCAATCAACCCCCCTGCATTAAATTTGTGTGGCACAGATAGGTTGTTTGACAGACTGTGGCCTAATAAATACCTCCAGGTCTTCCATATTTGTACCCCAAGGCTTAGTAAGTATTTTATAGACTTGATTTAAAGTTTTTTTTACCATGACAATAAATGTATTCTGTGAAAGATTTTTGAAAAACAATAAACTTTTCAAATATAATTCATTTTTAAAAAAAGTATAATTTTTCTATTATAGACTTATTTATATAGCCTGAAGGCTTATGGCATTTTTTCTTTTTATTTGATCCATCAATTATGGTAATGGATTGTGATTTTGATGGAGGATACCAGACTGACTTATACAACTCTCAATAAGTAAATATTTACTGACCTGTACAACTCCACCCATCAGTGATGCAACCACCGCCATCACAGTACATAGGATACCAAACAGGACACCTAAAATATGATAAAAGATCAAAATACTGCAATTGCAATCTGCAATCATTTTTAGGGTAAGTTCACACGACTGTATTTTCAGTCTACATTTTGTCTTTAAAAAACCTGACATCACATGGACAGCGGGAGTACCAATGTCATTCAGTTAGGCTGATCAGATGAGAGCGCTCTTATTTTGTCTTCGAATCTATGTGTGAAAGAATTGCAGCAAGCTCTAATCCTTTCTGTAAGTTGCATAAGACTCAACTATTAAGGTCTATGGGTGCACAAAAAAAATCCGAGCACATTCGGATCAAGTATATAGCATCTGATTTTTATGGAAATTTTGCAATTCCTTAACATATGAAAATGTACTTGGTTTTAAAAATTTTAATAGCTTCTGCTCTATAAAACGGATGTCTTACGGAATGTATATGAATGACAACTGAGATGAAATTGGCAGTTTTTTTCTCTGGATGAAAATTGGGTGTTTTTTTTTATAAGTTCGTATAAACTTAGCCTTAGGGTGGCTTTACACGCTGTGACATCACTAGCCGATGCTAGCGATGGCGAGCATGATAGCACCCGCCACTATCGTTATGCCGATATGTGAAGATCGCTGCCGTAGCGAACATTATCGCTACGGCAGCGTCACACGTACTTACCTGCTCGGCGACGTCGCTGTGACCGGCGAACCGCCTCCTTTCTAAGGGGGGCAGTTCACTCGGCGTCACAGCGACGTCACTAAGCGGCCGCCCAATCAAAGTGGAGGGGCGGAGATGAGCGGGACGAGCATCCCGCCCACCTTCTTCCTTCCTCATTGCTGACGTGTGGCAGGTAAGGAAAGGTTTCTCGTTCCTGCGGCGTCTCACGTAGCGATGTGTGCTGCCGCAGGAACGAGGAACAACATCGCCCAAGCGACAGCAGCGATAATTGGGAGAGGACCCCCATGTTAACGAGGAGCGATTTTGGACGTTTTTGTAACGATCCAAAATCGCTTCTAGGAGTCACACACAACGAGATCGCTACAGCGGCCGGATGTGCATCACAAAATCCGTGACCCCAACGAGATCGCTGTAGCGATCTCGTAGCGTGTAAAGCCCGCTTTAGTTGTTAGATTCATTTTTAAAAGGATTGTCCACCTCTACAGATAATTTTTTTAAGAGCCTCCGTGCATCTAAAATACTTAATGAAGCCACCTTTGTCCATAGCTTCGAATCAGAGCTATAAAATTCCCATACTCCCTTCTGGCTGTCTCCTACTTTATGCTAGCCTAAACAATACCTTATATCAGAAAATGGGTAATGCATGGAAGGGATTAATGACTACAGGATCAGACTACATAGTACTTGATTGTAGTCTGTATCCATGGAGACATATAGATGTGCAGACAACATGTAATATAGACACAAACCTATTACGTTATTAAATTTCAACTATTTGCAAAGTTGCTCTATTTATTTATTTTATTTTTTATATCATCTTTATTTAGAATGTTTCAGGTCAATACAAGAACATTGGTTAAAAAAAAAAATAGTATAGTATAAACATTTGAGTAAAAGGGGTAATTAGGTAAAGCTAGGGAAGGAATGAGGGAAGGGAATGAGAGAACATGTATGAAGGGAAAAGAAAAGGGGAGCGGGAGTTGAATGGGATGTAAAGTCCTGTGCGTGGCTTGAAAGTCTGCCTAGGATAGGGGCGAATCATTAATTCTTATGTGAGGTATAAATGTTAACAAAGAGACCAAAAAACAAAAAGGATATATGTGCCGCCCCCCGTGCCCACAGCCGGGTTGCTTGGATCCGGATCCACGGTGGCTCGAGGGGTCTCCGGACCCGGGGGTCGTGCGGCCACTTAATAAAGGGGGAATATGTACAGGGGGATTAAAAGTTTGTGACGCCACCCATGGTGCGTGGTAAGGTGGTGTACCACCGCTGCTGTTGGTGGGGGAGCCCGGTGGCGGTGGTATGGTAGCAAGATGTTTAACCCCTACGTGGGTAGGAGGTTGTTCAGAGACAGGGAGCAGAGAAACGTATAGTGGTTGTCGTGGTGCTGGATGAGGCTGTGCTGATTTGTGAGGTCAATGAGCACACAGGCAGTGATTCAACCAAACGTCCTGCAGTACCGCTGACGCTGAGGGGAGCACGTCCAGGTGACCGTTCCCAGTGATGTTACTAGTGTGCTTTGGTCTAGTCTGACCCTCTGGGAGCCTCCACTTCCACAGCTCCTCACTCTCTGAGGCTGCTCTCTCACGCTGTCTGGGAGCTCCAACTCCCCAGCCTGCTCTACCCCTGAGAGCTACTTGAGAACCCTCTGCTCTCCTTGCTCCCCTGCAGACGACTACCTAGTCACCTCCCACCCAGTCTGCTTAACCCTTCGGTGGGCGACCCCTTTTCTCACTGGACCTACCAACTGGTGTGTGTGAGTGGGAATTGCATGCTGGTCTTAGCACATCACTGGGTGGCACCTGGAACCAAGGGAGAGCGATGGATGCTGCATGGAAAGGAAAATTGTGCAACACCCTGTGATGAACTGATAGGCCAGGGCGTCACATATACGCTACTAGTCAAGGAAAAGTTACTTAGCAATTTATAACTTTTTGTAGAGTGTCTATTATTTATCTATTTTTTAGTATAGACAAGCAAAAAAAATAAGTTTAAAATTATTGGATACACATAAAGAATTGCACATAAAACTGTATAACTAGTTACACTTTTTTCTATAATAGTGAATACTTACATAAGCCTTTACTAATCCAGGTACTCTTCCTGTCTGATATATTCTTGAAAATGTTCTTAACGATATCTTCAAAGGTAACTGTAGCAAGAGCGTTGATGCTGGCGGCCACCGTGCTGCGATACAATACCAAATATCAAACATAAAAAAATAAATCTATATACAGTTGAAACCAGAATTTTACATACACATTCTGGTGCAATTTTTGATTTCTCCCTTTGGTAGCAACAATGTGTTTATTGTAATGAGTCAAGTAATATACTCACCGGTTGCCATCTTCTCCCGTTTTCAATGACATTCAATTCTAACATAACATAACCGCATGTGTCACCTGCCGGATCACACAATGTCTGCACTATGTAGTGGTAGTTACTTTCATAATCCAAGTCTACGAGACTCATAATGAAGTCTCATTTTAAGTTCTTAGACTTTCATTCAGAAAATTTAAGGATACTAACTGGAAAGTAGACAGTGCAATAAGGTATTACCACAGTGGTACAGGCTGTACAGGAATGTAGTGTGCTCACCTGGTCAGGGTTGTAAATCCACAACCACCGAGTAAAGCATAGAGGAGTCTGCTGCAGACCCGCAAGGTGAAGAGCAGTGTATCAGGAGATAAGTGTATAATTCCGTGGTGCCAATGGAGGAGACCAGGAAGGATGAAGAAATATTTTATTAGTTTACGTTTATGAGTTCCTAAGCAAAGGCGTCTTCTTCAGGATGTAAAACTACTGAATTTGTAGTTTTATGTCCCGAATAAGAAGCCTTCACTTCGAAAAGCGTAGACTAAAAAACTACTTATTCATCCATCCTGGTCTCCTCTATTGGCAGAACAGAATTAACCTCTTATCTACTGATACAGTGAAAAAATTTAAAAAGAGACCTCCGCTTCATAAAGAAGACACAGTGTAAACCATCAAATGACGATGGAAAAGGCCAGAATGCTGCTGAAAATAGCAGAATACAGTGACGAGTGAATAAATTACTGCATTTGTGACGCCCCTGACCTAATCAGGGTGTCACAGGAAACTGCACTCCTTTCTCTTATGGTGCAGAGCTCAACCCCCCATGGTTCTGGGATCCTAACTGTTGGTATTGCTTCCATCAGCATCCAAATCCTAGCCACACCTCACACCACAACCTGTCAGGTACACCAGTGGGTGGTATAGCTGGAAAAGGGCCACCCGCTTAGGGGTCAGGCAGACTGGTGGGAGGGATAAGTTGAGTTGAGTGGTGGTGTGCCACCCCGTGCTAGCAGCCAAGCTGCTCGAATCCGGATCCGCGGTGGCTCGAGGGGTCTCCGGACCCGGGGGTCGTGTGGCCACTCAAATGAAGGGGGGTATTTACAGGGGATTGTAAAGTTTGTGACGCCACCCGTGGTATGTGGTATTTAGGAGTACCACCGCTGCAGTTGGGAGTACCAGGGGATGATAGAATCGGGCAGCAAGGTGTTGTAACCTGGGGCTCGATGATGGTGTGGGGAAGTGCCATTGGGTGCAAGGGGGGTCACTTGCGTACTCACTCTGTCTATTAAGCTGACAGACAACTGGATAAACCAAAGTTCTGAATGCCGCTGCCACCGAGGGGAGCTATTTTGGGTCCCGTCCGCAATGCTGCTGCCTGGTGATCTGTGAGCTGCCTCCTGGCACTAAATTTACTTCTCTGTTGGACCCGGTAGTATGGAACTTGACGGGTCCCGCTCCCCACTATGGCTAAGTGTGGGAGCTTGCTCTCAGGGTTCACGCTTGGGATTTTCTGGACCGTTTTTAGTGGAAAGTCCTATCCCCCTCGTTGCGCTAGTACCCCGATTCTGGAGTGGGTGGAGCGTGAATCTTGAAGTCACCATTCTCGTTGGGTAAATTGTTAGGTTGCCTGAAGCTACTCCCTGACCTAGGATCCACGTACCCCGTCGTGCCCTGGTCCCAGCCCAGTGATGGTGCAAGGCCGCCGGCTATCCTCCTCGACAGTCCTGTGCCCCTTGCCACGATCCTCTGTGACTGAGGGTCCAGCTCCTCTAGGCCCAGACCACCGTCTGCCACATAGATAACTTCCTAGGAGCCCTGCTCCTGACCTCCTCTCTCCTTCACTTCCAAACTACAACTCCCCTACTCCTGACACTCCTGACCTCCCCTCTCCAACCCCCCCAGGTGGGCTACTCTAATCCACTCAAGTCGTCCACTGGTATTTTTGGTGGATGTGTGGCAGAGTGTACCTAGGATTCGATTAGCTGATGTAGGCAACACCATATAGTTGGGGACCCATAACCAAAAAGGAGGTGGATATTGCACGGGAGGGCAGATTGTGCAATACCCTGTGACGACCTGATAGTCAAGTAGCCCTCGAGAGTGAGGAGCTGAGGTAGTTGGATCTCTCTGGAAGACTTTGGCTAGGTCGCAGACAGTGGTCTGGGACGAGAGGAGTCAGAGACCCAGTTGCAGGGTATTGGAGAAGGGTGCTCAGACTTCGTTTTGGAGAACGGTCAACACCGGAAAATCTAGTAACTGGTATTGAGCACGGCGGGGTACTGAACCCTAGATCAGGGAGTAGCTTCACGCAACCTGATAATTAACCTGTGAAGGATAGTCTCTTTATGAACTTTCCCCAAGAGCTCAGAGATGGAAGGCACCAACACAACGAGGGGGATAGGGCTTTCCAGCCTTTGCAGCACACTGAAATCCCAAGTGTCAGCCATCGAGAGCACAGCTCCTCTAAATAATTGTAGGGAGCAAGACCCCGAAAGCTTCAGGCTAAGGGGTCACTCAGAAAAGTCTAAACATAGTGCATGGATGCAGGTCCAGAACCATCAGCAATACCAACTGGATGGATTCCCGGACGAGCTCCTCCGAGTGGCAGTGGCACCCAGAGACTTGGTTTACTCCTGTGTCAGAGTCTGCTTAATGGTTGCACCAACATCCACACTGCCTGAGTGAGTACGCTGCGCTCCCCTGAGTCTGCCTGCCTGGCCTGCACCACGCTCCCCTACACTTCCACCATCCTGAGCCCCGGAGCCTCCCCTACTCGTGGAAGGAACGTTATCTGGCTGCCCCGCTCCATCTCCCCCAGGTACTCCCATCGGTAGTGGCGGTACTCTCCTTACCGCGATGGGTGGCGTCACAAACACTAACCCCATATAAATAGCCCCCCTTTTATTTTTGAGTGGCCGTAAGCCCACCGGTCCGGAGACCTTCGAGCCACAGCAACCCCGGATCCGAGCAGTATGACTGCTGCAGGGGCAGAACACATTCATTACACATACCCATGTGATTGCTACTAGAGGGAGAAATAAAGAATTTCACCAGATTGCTCAGATTCACCAGATTAAGTTAATAATCCATTTGCAGTTACTTCTCTCTCATGGTGCCTGTCAACAATTTGAATGATCTTGTTTCCCAAGACAGAAAATTATAGCTCCCCTATAGAGCTACAGTATATTATCAAATTAAAAGTACTCTGTCAGCAGGTTTTTACTATGTAATGTGACAGAAGAATAATTTAGCGACAGAGACAATGATTCCAGTGATGCATCACTTAGTTTACTATGTACAGCTCTTGAACTACAATCACTGTTCTCCCTGCTGCAGATCTAGCAGGCCACAAAATGGTAAGCTGCATATAGCCCTGCCCACACCACAGCTTTCTATGTACATTGTATACTGACAGAGAGATGCTAATCAGTAGTGAGGGCAAGGTTGGACTACAAGGCATAAGATACCTAGTTCTATAATAATATAATCATGCTGATAAAACCCTGATTGTATAAAAACAGTAAAACACAGCCCAGTAAATGACACATTGCTGGAATCGAGGTTTGTTCCCTAATGCATCCTGACTTCAGATTACATAGCAAAAACCTGCTAACAGATTTCTTTTAAAAAGCACAGAATTATGGACGTACATAACAAGATGACGTTCATTTTGTGGAGCCCTAAGAGGGGACTATAATCCATTATCTAGCCCTTTTAAAATTCACTATCATTGGCTAATTAGACAATATTTTTAAGAAATGATCTTATTTATATTCAATGGCTTGTTACCTTAATGTTCCGCTGAAGGCACATGCTACAAAAAGCCCTGGAAGTCCTGGCATTTTATCAAATATATCCATAACGAAATAGGGCATCATCTATAAAAAGAAATATGAAAGCAGGTTCCAGTTCTGCACAAACATTGTGAAGGCTTCCTCTATTTATTGCCTACTACAGTAACAGACTCAGTAAGGACTATTGCCAAGTGATTCTTGAGATTTATATTATATTATTTGTCCACCAGAAAACATTATTTTAATGTTAAGAGGGTGGTTTTTTTGTATACATTTTAAGCAAAGGATTTTTTCGGTGTTTATTTCTTTTCATTTACAGGATTAGTAATGGGGGTGTCTCATAGATGCCTCCCATTACTAATCTAGGGCTTTGTTCAACCTGTGAGCTGTCATTAAGCCCTTATATTACCCTCATTGTGGGTACACCAGGGCAATCGGGATGAGTCGGGTAAAGTTCCAAAATTGCCACATCCATTGGATGCTACAACTCTGGGCAGACGTTTTTTTTTATTATTTATTTAAATCATTTAAAAAAAGCCACATAAGATCCCTCTTATTTTGATACACAGCCAAGATAAGCACACGGCTGGTGGCTGCAGTCTGTAACCGTATGCTTTATCTGCGCTGGGTATCATAATATGGGAGGACCCTATGCCAATTTATTTATACTTATACGAATATAGAGAAGCAGACAGCATATGTGATTCCAACCAATCACATCCGCTGTCTCACAGGGTGTGGACAGAGTATGATTGCAACCAATTACACATGCCGGGACTGATGTGGGCTGGTGAAGCAGTGAATACAACTGCAATGGAGACTTGGTAAGTATAAAGATCTTGCTTTATTCCTTATTTTAGTTCTTTTTCCTTTATTTTTTTTATTATCTGGATAGCCAAACCCAAACAGTAACATGGGTTTCCCTGAGAAGTGCGTGTTCGGAGTCCATGCTAGGTATCTGGTATGAACCATGAACTTTACAGTTGAAATTCACCCATCACTATTTATAACACTTTAATCTGTCTTTTTTCTGAGCTCCTCTCTGATTTATGACCACACTAACATTGAATGTGCAACTAAAAAACCCAAATTGTGCAAAATGTGTAATGAAACCAAATAGAAAATATTATTTTTGACCCAAATACATGTAGTCAAGTTAAAAAAATTGTCCCTGAATGAAGACAAACCCTTTAATTATTGTTATTGCATTTAGCCATCACTAGGAGAATTCAAGCTTTTCTGTGGTATCAAAAATGCATTAAAATGCATCAAATAAGGGGGAAACGCATATAAAAAACATGACAAACACACAATAATCAGAGATGATTATTATTGTGTTGTGTGATGTAGATGTAGCACCCCATGGGGCAGGTGCATTTAACCTACTCGTCGCCGGGCTGTCGACTGTCGTTGTCACGGTTGGCCTAGCCGGCTCCATTGCCCCGAGGCATACAGAAGATGTCTGGGGAAGGATGATGGGGGTAGTAGTGAGGTGTTTATCGTGACGCCACCTGTGGTATGCGGCCATGGAATAGGCCACCGCTGCTGTCGCTGTCCTCCGGGGCAGATGGTGGTAGCAGCCAGGGATGGTATCGCTTTCCACAGGTGGAGCGGGCCTCGGGGAGGATGATGAGGAGAGTAGTGATGCCGGCGGGGAACAGCAGTACGGGTAATAAAGATTAAGAGTCTATAGCTGTGAATCCAGGTTGTTTACTCACCTTTGTACGATGCCGCTCACCCAGGTAATACCAGTCACTTGCTATGATGGGCTCCATTGCACCCAAATCCCTTTAGAGATCAGTCCGGTTTGGTGTTCGTGAGTTTCTCCTGTCTGTGAATCCGTTGCCTTGAAGCTACAAGGGGACCCTGGGTTTCACGAGATGTACTCTTGTCCCTATATGCAGGTGCCGCTGTTCCGATATGGGGACCGGCTTGATGCGAGACCCCGAACACTATATGGCACTGTACTGTTGGGTGCTGGGTGGTCAGGGAAGCTTGAAACTTTCCCTGTCCAGGCAGATTCCGGAAAACCAACGTGAAGTATGATCTTCCCTAGGGTCCTGCCGCCCTGCGTGGCGTCGGTTCCATGGGGAGCAGAATCACTCTCTCCACGGCAACCGTTGAGAACTTCTCCTTCCCACCGGAGCACCTGTAGATGGGACTGCTCCACTGCTCTCCTGCTGGAGAACTCTCTAACTGTTGTGTTGGCTCCTGACTCCCCCTGCTGGCTGCACCTCCCTCCCATGTCCTAAGCTAGCGGGACTGGGGCCCCTGTTAAGGGCATCCTATAAATGCCACTCTGTCGGCGACCCTTTATTACCCTACCCTAACCCAGTCCCCAGTGGGAAGAGGGCAACCTGGTGTGTATTTGAGTGTGTAATGTGGTGAAACCGAGACTGACCTCCTCAGGAACCAGGTTTAGCATTACACCCAATGTTGGTTGCAATACTCTGTGGTGACTGAAGCCTCAGGGGCACCACATAGACACTTGCAGAAAACGATCAGAAAAAATGCAGTAGAAAAAATGCATTTACGATGCAATTGAACATGTGAGTCGCCCACCACCGTGCTGCAGCGGTCACCTGCAGGACACTGCGGGGACTTCTCTGTAGGGTCCCTTTTGGCAACAGGTATGTCAGGTTGACTTTCTTAGGAGTCATGACTCATGACGCTACTCTCGGTTTTGCGGTCAGGGTGATAGGGGACCGCCACTGCAGTTTAACGAGCGTCTGGGGCTGATGGTGTCTGCAGTCTGGTGTTATGGTCTCTCGAGAGTGAGGCTGGCCCCAGGGGCTCGGGTAAATGTGTGTGGAATCACAGGTCGCAGAATGACTCAGTCACAGTCCAGAAAGTCTTTTAACTTGTTTACTCACTTTTAGTTTGTTGGTGAGAAACCTGGGCGATGCTGAGATTGTACCAGGTGGAATCAGGAATTCCTGCAGGCCATTCTGAGGGTAGCTATTAACTCGCCTTCCTTGCACTTCTTTTGTTTCAGACAACCCCTGACTTGCAGTATCGTGGGGTACATCCAGGGAAAGTTGCTACTGCCTCTCCTTCCCTTTCTGGCCCGTTTGCCGGCAGCATGGCCCTGGTGAGATGGCTTCTGGCCCTATCTCCTTATAGGTCCCCCTGTTGCAGCTGAGGCTCAATTTCTGTATCTTTGGTGAGGAACCTCTAGTCCCCTCACTGGCAAGTTTAGCAGATCAGTAAATTGATGTCTGTCTCTAGGGACCTGTTCCCTGTGCGTGTGTAGTTACCAGCAATCCCCGCACTCGACTACCTCTCTTCAGGTGTCTTTCAGGCTGACTTTATGGTCACTGTACTCCCCCGCTAACAGCTACCACACATGCAAGGTCTGGCTAGTGTGGCTGTTCGTCTGCTTCCTTCAGCAACTTCTGTACACTGCTCCAGACTGGCTTGCTCCTCCTCCTTTTCCTGACTGCCACTGCATCCTAGCAACCAGCTTCTCCACTGCACCCCTTGCTGAGAATTGAAAGTAAACCCCTTCAGGGCTACCCAAGGGTCCCCTCTCAAGGTGTGGGAGACCTGGTTACTATGTGTCTGTGTTCACACACCTCATTCTGGCCTTTTGGAATTACCTGGAAGCACTGTCCCAGCATGGGTGCAGTACTCTGTGGTGCCTGACCAGGTTAGGGGCGCCACACATGACCTTAGTGTTACATTTTTATTACATTTTTATGGGTTTAATTGAGAAAAATAATCAATCATGACACGTTTAATATTTTTTCCAATCACTATAAATTATTTGAACTCGGTATTGTGCGGGCCACTACGATTACAGGGAAAACTATGTTTATGTTGTTTTCTGTTTTGTCATGTTTGTTATTTTTTTAAAAAGCACATTAAAAGGTCATTGTTTTAATTGTTTTTTTATTAATTTTTAGTTATTTTATAGGAATTAAAAAAAATATTTTTTCTCGCTCTAGAATACAAATAAATAAAAAGGATCGGCACTCATAGATTTTTCCTTCAATTCTTCTTTTCTTTATTTTAAATCATAGTGAATAAAACACCAAATTGTGTGACGTGTTTCAAAGGGATAACATGACCTTTCTCAAACTCAGCCTAGATCATACTAGACCTTACCACATATAAATACATTCTACTGGTATACACAGACAGCTGTAGCATATTAAACACAAATCCACAGAATTAACCCCTTATATCCCAAAAAAAAACAAGAAAATTTGAAAAGAGAAGCTGAACCCCCAATCTTTAGAATACTACAGGGACAAAGAAATACATTGCTATGTACAATGTATGTCTATGTACTTGTATAATATGCTAGTGTAATGCAGCTTTAATGATAGAAAATGCTACCAATGACATTTGAAGAGGATGCGGCTCAAAGTTTTAGCTGCTGCCCTCAATTGTAGTGGTCATCAGTTCAAGTGAAAGGGACAAACAAAAAAAGAAAATCACATTGTTGCAATAAGAAAAAAATTGAAACTTTTGGTATTTTTTAATATTATTATTTTTAGTAATTTTATAGGATCAAAATTACCGTATATGATTCTTTCTTCGAATCTAGAAAACAGGTACTTAGAGATACACTGCTATGTATGGATGTATCTCTATGTACCTGTATAATTTGCTTCTGTATTCCCAGCCTGCAATACAGGGTAAATATACCAAATCCTCCTATCTGTCTATCTGGGTTCATTGGTAGAACTGTTCCCTTTGGCCAAGGAGGTCATGAGTTTGAGAGACCAGAGAAGGGAATTATTCATTAAATTTATTGGCAGAGACAGCTTCGCCCTGCTGCTGAAGAGGAGGGGCTATGGAGCTGGCAAGGAGAAGTAAGAAGAAGTTGGCAAAATAGCCCTGACTGCGGGACTGAGCACTCAAATTGGCACAGTCCTGCAGAAGCCAGAATGGTTCGGAGCTATGGCACGGCATAGCGATCACTTTTAATACCAGACTTAAGCGGACTTTACACTCTACGATTTTGCAACAGCGATCTCGTTGGGGTCATGGAATTTGTGACGCACATCCGGCCGCTGTAGCGATCTCGTAGTGTGTGACTCCAAGGAGCGATTTTGGATCGTTGCAAAAACGTCCAAAATCGCTCCTCGTTGACTATCGCTTTGCCGTTGTTGTTCCTCGTTCCTGCGGCAGTGCACATCACTGTGTGTGACCCCTGTAGGAACGAGGAACATCTCCTTACCTGCCGCCGGCCACAATGCAGTGATATGCCCTTTTCGCACAAACGATGGGGGCAGGTCGCATGCTAGCGATATTGGTACTGATATCGTAGCATGTAAAGCCACCTTTAGGCACTAGAAAATTCTTGTAGCTGTGCATTGTAACGAATACATGATGCAGCCCCTAGAATCAGCTAATTGTGGCTGTGTCCGGAATTGATTTATATAATTCAACTTTTAGGCGAAATAATAGGAAAAATGAGTTCCTACTGCCAGAAGATTACATTAAGAAAGAAAATGCAAAATGTTTGGTCTTTTTACTTTAGGCAATCTTTGTGATTAATGTAATCACTTACATATAGGTTTATATTTTATTACAAGGGTATGTATAATGATTTATATCTTTTGTGCTGAGACTTCCAGTCTAGATTATTTACAGTATTGTTTATTGAGTGTGAACTTTTGATTCAGTGTTTTGTTTTTCAATACAAGTCTATGAGAGCCAGAACAAGGCTCTCATAGAGATGTATAGATTTGTGACCTCCGGCACACTCAATGAAACAATGGAGCAGCCGGCAGGTCACAAATCGCCATAGACCGCTGGGAGCGATGCTGGAAAAAGATGAAGAAGGCGGCAGGTGACAATAAGACAGGGGGCAGAGGACTTACATTTAAAGCGCCACTCCAGTGGTGAAATAAAAACAAAACAATAGAGTGGTGCTTTAACACAACATTGCAACATGCTAACAAAACCCTAATAGTCTTTATTACAACCACATAGTATCCTCATAGCTCATAGTATAAGGGGATTCACAAGAATTATAATATGAAAAAAGAAGAAATGATTCCCTGGCTAATAATTAATTACCTAATTATTCTCCTTATTATTAACTGGAATTAGTCATCTGTGTATTTCCTATTAGTGCTCACATATTGTTGACGACATACCTGGTCAGGAGCTTCTATGAATCCAGCTGTCCAAGGATCACAACCTTGGTAGTGTGCGAACATGACTAAACCAGAAAACACAGCACATACCAAGATTACCCAGAGACCGACCAAGTTAAGATAAAGGGCTCTGAAAAAGAAGAACATTTTATTAGATGTGCCGGGTTTTACCAGGAAAAGAAGTAATGTTCAATCTGATAGTATCTAGACAAGCAGTATCTTCAGTTCACCTCTGCACAATAGAAATTATACCATTCCTTTAATCTAGAAATTTCAGTAGAAAGTTTATTTTATTCAGAGAATATGATAGATAGATAGATAGATAAATAGATAGATAGATAGATAGATACATGGATAGATAGATACATGGATAGATAGATAGATAGATAGATAGATAGATAGATAGATAGATAGATACATGGATAGATAGATACATGGATAGATAGATAGATAAATAGATAGATAGATAGATAGATAGATAGATAGATATGCAATCAATATAATAAATAGCATAACAAAACCTTCTCAATTAAAGGGAACCAATCACCAATATTTTTGTATATAACACCATATAGACTCCTGCATAAAAAGTAACAAAAGCCTCACTCATACCCTATTTTTTCAAGATACATGGATTCTTGGGTATCGGATATATACCTGCAAAAAAGAGTGCCTTCCAGAGACTTCCTACACAACCAGGTGAATATAACATAATATAGTTCGCCTATATGGTGGAATCCTCCATGAATTAAATTGGAATAATCCCTACTATGATCCATTGACTATAAAGGGTAGATATACTTGCATTATGAGGCGGTGTCCTCTGTTCCATCATGGTTTTAATTTTTGTTGTGCCTTACAGGTTTTTTCCTCATCAATCTGGAGATTATTTTTAAACATGAAATACACCCAATGTGCCCTATCTTACTAAGGAAGACTCAGGTTCTGTTCAATCTATTATTGCTACTTATTTCATAGCGACCTTCAGTGTTTGAATGTTGCCCTAAAATGCTCTTTCTCTCACTAGGTATATTTATCCCCCCTCATAAGTCCATTACCATGATGAAAGAATAGGTGATTATTGAAAAACAATACAGCATTATCTGTTATTTATATCAGACAAGTCAGTAGACCTGCCAAGTCACTGATATCAATCAACCTAAGTAAAGCCAGCTTTACACCTTACAATTAGCTGTGCGATCTCGTATGCGATGTGACACGCCCAGGTCGCATATGCGATTGAATGAGATTGCACGTAGGTCGTTCATTTGCTGTCACACGTGCGTTTGTAGTCTATGTTAAATTGATCAATTTTGTGTGCGATCCTTTAGATCATGTGTTCTGTGACGTATGCATTGGGCACCTTTTTTTTTTTTTTTTATTTATTGACTTGCCAAGCGTGTGTAATGTGTAGGGATGCGTTTTTACTATATCATCTGCCATTCAGCTCTGCTACATGGCCGCTGACAGCAGACACAGACAGCCATGTAGCAGCGGTGAATGGCAGATGACAGCAGACACAGACAGATCCGCACTGTCAGAATGAACTCGGGTGAACCTCACCCGACTTCATTGTCATGCTGCGGCTCTGTCTGTGTCTGCTGTCATCTGCCATTCACCGCTGCTACATGGCCGCTGACAGCAGACACAGACAGCCATGTAGCAGCGGTGAATGGCAGATGACAGCAGACACAGACAGAGCCGCACTGTCAGAATGAACTCGGGTGAACCTCACCCGACTTCATTGTCATGCTGCGGCTCTGTCTGTGTCGCGCCCTGATTAGCGGTCACCTGTGAAGGACTCACCGGTGACCGCTAATCCCCTGAGTAACTGAATTGAGCAGCCCTCTCTCATATACTCACCGATCCCCGATCCCCGGCGCTGCACGGCATTCACACTGCTGTGGCGGCTTTTACTGTTTTGAAAAAGCCGGCCGCCCATTAAACAATCTCGTATTCCCTGCTTACCCCGCCCACCGGCACCTATGATTGGTTACAGTGAGACACGCCCCCCACGCTGAGTGACAGGTGTCACACTGCACCCAATCACAGCAGCCGGTGGGCGTGTCTATACTGTGTAGTGAAATAAATAATTAAATAATTTAAAAAAACGGCGTGCGGTCCCCCCCAATTTTAAAACCAGCCAGATAAAGCCATACGGCTGAAGGCTGGTATTCTCAGGATGGGGAGCTCCACGTTATGGGGAGCCCCCCAGCCTAACAATATCAGCCAACAGCCGCCCAGAATTGCCGCATACATTATATGCGACAGTTCTGGGACTGTACCCGGCTCTTCCCGATTTGCCCTGGTGCGTTGGCAAATCGGGGTAATAAGGAGTTATTGGCAGCCCATAGCTGCCAATAAGTCCTAGATTAATCATGTCAGGCGTCTATGAGACACCCTCCATGATTAATCTGTAAATTACAGTAAATAAACACACGCCCGAAAAAATCCTTTATTGGAAATAAAAAACGCACACATATACCCTGGTTCACCACTTTAATCAGCCCCAAAAAGCCCTCCTTGTCCGGCGTTATCCAGGATGCTCCAGCGTCGCATCCAGCGCTGCTGCATGGAGGTGACCGGAGCTGCAGCAGACACAGCCGCTCCGGTCACCTCCACGCAGCTAATGAAGACAGCCGCGCGATCAGCTGAGCTGTCACTGAGGTTACCCGCTGTCACTGGATCCAGCGGTGGATGCAGCGGTGGCCGCCGGTAACCTCAGTGACTGCTCAGCTGATCGCGCTACTCACCTCAGTTGCTGACTGTAGCTGACCGGACCGGCGGTTAGTAGCGCGATCAGCTGAGCTGTCACTCTGGTTACCCGTGGCCACCGCTGCATCCACCGCTGGATCCAGTGACAGCGGGTAACCTCAGTGACAGATCAGCTGATCGCACGGCTGTCTTCATTTGCTGTGTGGAGGTGACCGGAGCGGCGGTGTCTGCTGCAGCTCCAGTCACCTCCATGCAGCAGCGCTGGATGCGACGCTGGACTATCCTGGATTACGCCGGACATGGAGGGCTTTTTGGGGCTGATTAAAGTGGTGAACCAGGGTATGTGTGTGTGTTTTTTATTTCCAATAAAGGATTTTTTCGGGCGTGTGTTTATTTACTGTAATTTACAGATTAATCATGGAGGGTGTCTCATAGACGCCTGACATGATTAATCTAGGACTTATTGGCAGCTATGGGCTGCCAATAACTCCTTATTACCCCGATTTGCCAACGCACCAGGGCAAATCGGGAAGAGCCGGGTACAGTCCCAGAACTGTCGCATATAATGTATGCGGCAATTCTGGGCGGCTGCTGACTGATATTGTTAGGCTGGGGGCTCCCCATAACGTGGAGCTCCCCATCCTGAGAATACCAGCCTTCAGCCGTATGGCTTTATCTGGCTGGTTTTAAAATTGGGGGGGACCGCACGCCGTTTTTTTTAATTATTTAATTATTTATTTCACTACACAGTATAGACACGCCCACCGGCTGCTGTGATTGGGTGCAGTGTGACACCTGTCACTCAGCGTGGGGGGCGTGTCTCACTGTAACCAATCATAGGTGCCGGTGGGCGGGGTAAGCAGGGAATACGAGATTGTTTAATGGGCGGCCGGCTTTTTCAAAACAGTAAAAGCCGCCACAGCAGTGTGAATGCCGTGCAGCGCCGGGGATCGGGGATCGGTGAGTATATGAGAGAGGGGGTAAGAGGGATAGACTGACATGGAAAGAGAGAGAGAGGGACAGAGATAGTGACGGACTGACAGAGATTACTGAATGACAGACATTGTGAGGCGCTTCAGAACGCAGCTTTTCAGCTGCGCTCTGAAGCAGACCTTTTTTAAGCTGCGGTGCAGAGCGCACACCTGCGCACATAGCATCAGACACCGAAATCGTATGAGGGATGTCACACGTTACAATTCACTAGTTTCGTACTACCAAACGTCCAATGTATGAGGAATAAACGACGTGTATGCGATCACCGTATTTTCGTTCAATATCAATCGCATGTAGGTTTCACACGCAAATACATCACGAACGATGCCGGATGTGCGTCACTTACAACTTGACCCCGACGACGGATTGAAAGATCTATTGAAGTGTGTAAAGCAGGCTTAAGTCATCCGCTTTGTACACATGAGGCCAAGGATGCATCTGTTTTTCTGATTCTTTATTTAATTAGCGACACATGTCTGTCTTTCTTACAGGTGTCTTCTACTCAATACCCCTGATGAACCCCCTTTCATTGCGTTAAAAGGGGGGAGAAACGCGTCGGGAGAGCTGCAGGTGCCCGTCTGGGCAGACCCAGTAGCTCTATTCTAACAATCTCAAGTTTATTGACTGGAGATCTTGGTCCGGTGAAGAACCTACATCTAACGCTATTGTCGCGGGCGGGGAGGAGGGTGTCAGCACACCGCGCTCACCCCTTCTGCTCGGGTCCGGCAGCTGCTCAGTGGTGGCTCGAGCGGTGGGCCGGATCCCGGGGTTTCTCGAGCGACACTCCTCGCCCGTGAGTGAAAGGGGGTTGTTGGGTGTGGGGATTGTTATAGTTCGTGACGCTACCCACGGTTGTGGTGATTTCACCACCGCTGCTCAATATGGGGCTCCCGGGGATGGTGATGCGGAGCAGCCAGTTGTTGTGTTGCCCCTCCGTGGGTAGGGGTTGGTGATCCCGGGGCCCGGTGATGGAGAAGTAGGTGCGGGGCCTGGTGGGCGCAGGGACGCGGGGGCATCGCTGTGCCTTGCGGCACTATGGTACTCACTCAGCCTGAGACACGGACACAATTTGTACGGTAAACCAAACGGCTGGTAGGACGGTCCCACAGACGGCTGCACCTGCACTCCCGGTAGGTGACGGGGATGTCCCTCTTCCTTGCACCTATGGTTGACTTGTGGTAGCGGTGGATTCCCTCCGGTTACCCGCTCCCCGACTGCAATCTGGGCCGGAGGAGCTCTACACTTTGCCCGCAGGCGCTGGCCCTGGGGAAACTGGTGCCCTGGCGGTGGCGGTGTCTCCCCGGTTCAGGTTGGGCTGTTGCCTTCAATCGGGACTTGGTTGTTGGGGGATCTGCGTCCCCGTCACTGACGGATTCGGCAAATTTGGCGACTCCTAGCCTTGCCGGGGTCCGAGAGGCCCCTGCCCTGGTGCTGACTGTCCTTCGGAACACTGCTCCAGACCTCCGGGCACACAGCCAATGGGGTCCTTCCAGGAACTTCCAAACGGTCCCCCTCCAGACAGTCACCGCCGTCGCTGACCTTGTTGATCTGGCCCTACACAAAGCTGGACCCTTCAGGCTTTCTTTCTTTGCTGTCACTTTACTTGCTTTCCTCCTTTTCCACTTTCACTACTTTCACTTTCTTAACTCCTCTTCTTAGTTCCTCACACTTGCCCTGCCTGGGCTAATCTGCCTGGTTTCTCCCGCCTCCCGAGTTGTGAACTCCTCGGTGGGCGGAGCCAACCGCCTGGCCCACCCCCTGGTGTGCATCATCAACCTCTGGAGGAAGGCAACAAGGATTTGTGGTTAGCATTGATGTGACTACCTGGAGTGTGGGGTGTGGTGGTGTTGTGACCCGTGTCCCCTGGCTTGCCCAGGGCGACACATTCCCCCTTAGCAAAATGCAGACCGTCCGCGGGCTGCCGTCCTACACCGGTTTTATTTTTCTGTAAAAAGGGGTAACAGGGTTAAGAAAACATAAATAACATTTTTAATCAAAACTCTTCCCAAGACGGGAGGCACATTTACTTTTAACGTTACAACGGTGTACGGTCACGGTTTCCGCTCTCTCCCACCCAAGCAACCTGGCCCTGATGCTGCCCCTAAAACCCAGGCAGCACCCCTTGACCCACAGTCCAGCACAAGTCACCCGAGCGGGATCTGTCCTTCCCCTCCAGAGGGTGGCCACCGGTTCCTTTGGTGGCTGGGCCCTAGCCTGCTCCGCTCAGGGCCCTCCCTCCAACCTGCCTCTCCGGAGACGGTATTGCGGAAACGGTAACGGTAACCAACATATTTACAAGCCACTTAACGTTTGTGGTGCCCTGCAAGTTCACGGGCTTGTCCATGGATAGTCCTCCATGCAAAACTTAAACGGTCCCCACGGGGACAACGGTGCCGGCTCCAGCCGGTTCCAATCACAAAGCAAATCTGGTTACTGTTCGGTAATTATCATTTTTCATCATCATCCTTTTTCAAACTTTTAAACAACTTACTTCTGGTCCCAACGGGGACAACTTTTAAGCGGAGGACCGCCGGCTTAGCAGTCCATCCTCAATCGTGGGGCTCTAGTGCCACCTTCACATGGTGCACCGCTCTGGACCCCAATGGTAGCTCGCTGCAGGCGATCTTCTTCCATATTCATGCGGGCATGCACATCCGCTCTACACCCCTCTCGGGCATCGATCTCCCTGCGCAGCTGCTGTTGCTGTTGCTCCCAGCCGGGAGCACTTTCTGTTTGCTCCGGTTCAGCGTGTGCGAGGGACGGGCCCAGCCAGAGTCCCTCCGTGTCGGCTACGACCGGCACCTTCAGTAATGAGGGACCCCGCTGTGACATGGCCTGCTCTGCCTCCTGGCAGCTGCATCCCCGCCGTGCCTCCGGTGCATCCTTGCTGACGGCCTCAGCCTTCGGCTTCTTCCATGGAAGCGGATCAGGGCGGTCACGAGCTTCTGCTACAGGTCTGTCCGCCGGGGTGGATTGGCAGGGTACCGCTACCGGTGGTGATGGTAGCGGGCCTAGTGGCGGGGCAGCAGCAGCCAATATGGGTAGCGGGGGAGGTAGCAGGGCGAGCGGGTATGGACCGGGTCCCTCAGCCGCGATGACCGACCCACTAGGGGCACAGGGGCGTGGGTCACTTACCCTCCCTTCCAAGACTCCCTCCGTCTCGCGTCTCCGTATGGCCGCCACCACTTCCGCCATGTCGGCCTCCCACTCCTCCATGAGGAGCTGCATGCGGACCTGCAGACGGCTGCTTAGCTGGACGGTCCGGACTTCCACCCGCGCCGCGATGCCAGGCGCGGGGACCACGGTGTTGTTGGTCGGACTCAGCATCTTTAGCAGCGGCTTCTTCCAGGAACCAGTAACTGGCCGCAGAGTCCTGGCGTCCCTGCTTCTATAGCCGCAGCTACATGTGTCCAGCCGCCATCGCGTCCCCCTTAGCTCTTTCCGGCCCCTCCTCTCTCGGGGCGGAGTTTTGGCCTTCGCGCCTCTACTGCTCGAGAAGACGCTCGAGCGGGAACTTTTCGCGCCAAAGATGGCGGCTTCTGAAATTTTCCTGCCGGATGCCTCCGGCGGTAACAAGGCGCACCTCTACCTGACGGCAGAGCGGTAAGATCCTGTTCGTGACGCCAAGTTGTCGCGGACGGGGAGGAGGGTGTCAGCACACCGCGCTCACCCCTTCTGCTCGGGTCCGGCAGCTGCTCAGTGGTGGCTCGAGCGGTGGGCCGGATCCCGGGGTTTCTCGAGCGACACTCCTCGCCCGTGAGTGAAAGGGGGTTGTTGGGTGTGGGGATTGTTATAGTTCGTGACGCCACCCACGGTTGTGGTGATTTCACCACCGCTGCTCAATATGGGGCTCCCGGGGATGGTGATGCGGAGCAGCCAGTTGTTGTGTTGCCCCTCCGTGGGTAGGGGTTGGTGATCCCGGGGCCCGGTGATGGAGAAGTAGGTGCGGGGCCTGGTGGGCGCAGGGACGCGGGGGCAGCGCTGTGCCTTGCGGCACTATGGTACTCACTCAGCCTGAGACACGGACACAGTTTGTACGGTAAACCAAACGGCTGGTAGGACGGTCCCACAGACGGCTGCACCTGCACTCCCTGTAGGTGACGGTGATGTCCCTCTTCCTTGCACCTATGGTTGACTTGTGGTAGCGGTGGATTCCCTCCGGTTACCCGCTCCCCGACTGCAATCTGGGCCGGAGGAGCTCTACACTTTGCCCGCAGGCGCTGGCCCTGGGGAAACTGGTGCCCTGGCGGTGGCGGTGTCTCCCCGGTTCAGGTTGGGCTGTTGCCTTCAATCGGGACTTGGTTGTTGGGGGATCTGCGTCCCCGTCACTGACGGATTCGGCAAATTTGGCGACTCCTAGCCTTGCCGGGGTCCGAGAGGCCCCTGCCCTGGTGCTGACTGTCCTTCGGAACACTGCTCCAGACCTCCGGGCACACAGCCAACGGGGTCCTTCCAGGAACCTCCAAACGGTCCCCCTCCAGACAGTCACCGCCATCGCTGACCTTGTTGATCTGGCCCTACACAAAGCTGGACCCTTCAGGCTTTCTTTCTTTGCTGTCACTTTACTTGCTTTCCTCCTTTTCCACTTTCACTACTTTCACTTTCTTAACTCCTCTTCTTAGTTCCTCACACTTGCCCTGCCTGGGCTAATCTGCCTGGTTTCTCCCGCCTCCCGAGTTGTGAGCTCCTCGGTGGGCGGAGCCAACCGCCTGGCCCACCCCCTGGTGTGCATCATCAACCTCTGGAGGAAGGCAACAAGGATTTGTGGTTAGCATTGATATGCCTACCTGGAGTGTGGGGTGTGGTGGTGTTGTGACCCGTGTCCCCTGGCTTGCCCAGGGCGACACACTATTATGTATTGTTATATGTGGTTTGTCTAAAACACAATTTGCACTTGGTTCTTGGTGGTGGACACAGGCTAGTGGAGAATAGGGACAGTGAGGGCCAGCCACCCGGAGCGGGGGAGGTCCAAAAAAGTACGACACCCTCCGCTGGTAGGAAGGGTCATTTAAGGATCTAGGTCAGCATCTACAAACCCTATACCTACTACTGATCTATTGCTTATTCCCTCACACCTTTCTATTTTTCATCTAAGCCTAAGCTACTATTCACATCCTCTTCATTGTCTATAATTGTTGTTTGGAAGACATATGGTGTCTATAGTTTATTTTTCTAACGAATAAAGCTATATTTTTAGAGGTATTGTTTACGTGGTTTGCTCTGTCTATCATACCTCGTTTGTATATTGGTTGTGGTTTTTCGTAGAAGCCGGGACTTCTCAGAGAGACGGGGACATTAATGCCACTACTGGATAATTTTACCCTCTGTTTTGTAGATTATGTTATAGACCATTTGATTTGCTTGGAATAAATGCTCTTTGAATTGCTCACTCATCTCTCGCTCTGTTGATTGTGTGATATGGGAAAAGGACAACGTGACAACTGGTGGCAGCGGCACAATCAACAGAGTGCAGCCTAATGGAGATCCACCAACAGAGTGAGTACAGAAACTGGACTGCTTCTAGTCTAAAGGAGAGAGCCAAAGATCTGGGCCTGAGCTACCAGGGACTGAGTAAAGAAGCCTTAATTGATCTACTTGTGGCTGAGAGCCAGTCCACCTCCTCCCAGATGTTTGATGGACAAACACTGGGGACGGGGATCCCAGCCCCAAAAACCAGTGGGTGTTGTGGTTCGAAGAAGAGATGGCAGCTCTTGGCCCCGCTGTATCTCAGGAATATAAGGAGCAGGCTGCTCCCCGAGCACAGAGGAGACAAGAAGCAATGGAGTCCGACAGAGAGAATAATGTGATTTGGAGCGTAAACCCAGCGATTCGGGTGCCTGTACGGATCACCCGGGCGGACTACAAAGCCATTTGATGAGGCTTCTGGAGATATGGAAGGGTTCTTTAAAGGCCCAGTCACACACAACGACTTACCAGCGATCCCGAAAACGAATCAACCTGATAGGGATCGCAGGTAAGTCGTTGGGAGGTCGCAGGTGAGATGTCACACAGTCAGATCTTACCAGTAGCGACCTGTATAGCGATCTCAGCAGTCACTGTGACCCTGTCACACAGTGTCAAACACAGCGATGTGTCCTGCCCAGCAGGACATCGCCTTTGAAGAAAATGACCTGGACCATTCAGCAACGACTAGCGATCTCACAGTAGGGGCCTGATCGCTGGTAGATGTCACACATAACGAGATCGCTGACGGGATCGCTACTGCGTCACCAAACGGTGACTCAGCTGCGATCTCGCTAGCGATCTCGTTATGTGTGACAGTACCTTAAGGACTTTGAGCAGCAGTGTGCCATGATGGAGGTTCCCCACTCTGGCTGGGTACATTTGTTAGTGGGACTCCTGAACGGATGCCTGGCAGAGGCTTATTGCACCATGGACTCACATCAGAACCGGGATTACAACATTGTAAAGCGGACTATCCTGGATTACCATGCCATCACCCCAGACTCACATAGGACACATTTCCGAGACCTCCCATGCACCACAGGGGGATCATTTAGGAAGTATGCCCATAAGATGTCCCAGGCATGCCGAAGATGGCTGGAAGTGGAAGACGTCTTCACTGTGGAAGATGTTATGCAGGTATTTCTCATAGAACAATTTCTTTACAAGTGTCCCACAGAAATACGGGAGTGGGTGAGACAGCGCACACCGTGCACCTTGGATAGAGCTGCTGCCTTGGCTGATGAGGCTCTTACTATCCGACCACAATGGAGGGGGTTCTGGACAATAAGACACAGCTTGCTCCTGCTCCCCGGCCCTCTCCAGTTATATCTGCCCTTCCAACCAGCCACAGGCCGATGACAACCACAGCTCACAATCCTGGGCCACAACAGTTCCAACCACGCCCTGGGGGAATCACAGAGAGGAGATGTTATGGGTCCGTACAACCTGGGCACCTGCAATCCAGTTATCCCGCAAGGACTCAGAGGAACCTCCACGCACCTCCATCTTGTCCAGTGCATTTTGTGCATTCAATCCCGCCTGAGGAAGAGTTACCACCACCTCTACTGAAGTGTACCGCTGACCCCTGCACCATAGATGCCCCTGTTGGAGTGTATGGCCTCCGGCCTTTGTCACCAGATTCTCATACTGCCCTCTCCAGAATGCACACTGGAAGGAGTACGATGTAGAGGAGATGTTATCGATGTGGACAGCCTGGGCATTTTCAAAACACTTGCCCTGTTGGTCGATTGAGGAATTACCTTGCACCAAATCGACCTGTTCATTCTCTACAGCTGAGCACAATGGGGGAAGAGTTCTCACCCCTTCAAGTTGACTTGCCTAATGATTCAGACACTCATGGTCGCCCACTAGGGGTTTATAGGGTGCGAGCCACAGCCCCGAGTTCCTCTTACCATCAAAGCAAGCACTTACAGGAGGTTGCGCTGGATGGAAAGAGAGTCATTGGATTTTGTGATTCTGGGGCATTTCTCACAATAGCTGATCCCCGGGTGGTTCGGCCAGAGGCGATACATCATGGACCAGGGATTGTTATTGAATTGGCTGGAGGACAAAAAAGGAATATCCCAAAGGCTACTGTGAATCTGGACTTTGGCTTTGGAGTCAAGCAATGTGTGGTTGGGGTGATGAGAGGCCTGCCTGCAGATATTCTCCTAGGACATTATGTGGGAGATCTACAATGCTGATTTGTGGGTGCAGGAAACACAGTTTGAGTGAAGGAGAACGCAAAGGGAAGCTTGTCCTTCCAACCCTACTGCTGTACAAGGGGCTACCTACAGCTTCTCCATCCAATACAAGCGTGGAAGCCAACACCAGAATGCTGATGGACTGTCCCAGCAAGAAGAACTATAGACTACCCACAGCTGAGCAACATGGACTTAAGTGAGATGGCCAGAGGTCTGTGTAGACCTCATGGCATACTCACTTATTCAGAAGGAGGGAGAGGTTGTAATGGTGGGAATTGGGGGAGGTGTATCTTGCTGTACAGATTCCTATTTTATGCATGGTTCACTATCCATTATTTGTACTGCTTCTGTGTACATTGTATTGTTTTTAAGTAATCACCCCCTTTAGTGCAAGGTTATAGCTTCTTGAGACGCTTCAGTCCCTAGGTGTGGCCTAGAGACCACCTACTGTAAACTCTCTGCTTACCTGGGAGATTCAGTCAATCTGTTTGAGAACTTGAAGGAAGAAGGATTGATCCCCTGGGAGAAGCTGGGACTTCTCAGAGAGACGGGGACATATATGCCACTACTGGACAATTTTACTCTCTGTTTTGTGGACCATTTGATTTGCTTGGAATAAATGCTCTTTGGATTGCTCACTCATCTCTCGCTCTGTTGATTGTGTGATATGGGAAAAGGACCCCGTGACACTCTCCTTCAGGGAGTAATGGCTTCCTTCAGGTTCTGGAACTTTGATGGAATTGGTGAGGAACCCACCAGCAGCTCGGCTTGTAAAGCTTCCAACCACCTGGCCCTTATGTGGGCCATAAACTAAGCTGGTGTCCAAGATTCAGCCTCTGAGCTGCTTCCTTTCTCTCCCTCAGAGGGCTTGGTGACTTTTTCTGCATGGCCACCCAGTCTCACCCCTTCCTCCATTAACACTAGAAGTCCCAGAGAGGTCATTTAACATTTCTACCTTTGGAACCCAGAGACGGGTCGAATGACCTGAAGGATTTTAGCTAACATCCTATAATCACCATCTTTTGTTCTGTAATTAAGGCCATTACTGTCGCACCACAGGAGGTTGTTGTTTTCCATTGAGTTTAGCCATTTTGTTTCTAGTTAGTTCTATTCAGTTTGGACTAAAGCGGGCTTTAAATGCTATGATATTTCTAGCAATTGCTAGCGATATTGTACGCAAAAGCACCCGCCCCCGTCGTGCATGCGATATCATGTGATTGCTGCCACAGCGAACATTATCGCTTCGGCAGGGTCACACATACTTACCTAGTCGGCATCGTCGCTGTGACTGCCGAACAATCCCTCCCTCAAGGGGGAGGTGCGTTCGGCGTCACGGCGACGTCACCGCGACGTCACTAAGCGGCCGGCCAATCAAAGCGGAGGGGTGGAGATGAGCGGGACGAACATCCCGCCCACCTCCTTCCTTCCTCATTGCGGGCGGGACGCAGGTAAGATGAGGTTCCTCGCCCCTGCGGTGTCACACACAGCGATGTGTGCTGCCGCAGTAACGAGGAACAACATCTATAAACAACCATTAACAATTTTTGGTTTTAGGACGACCTCTCCATGGTGAACGATTTTCACCACTTTGGAGGACGTTTAAGGTCGCTGGTAAGTGTTACACGCTGCAATACCGTTAATGACGCCGGATGTGCGTCACTAACAACGTGACCCCGATGATAAAACATTAACGATATCGTAGCGTGTAAAGCCCCTTAAGGGTCATTTGACCCTCTTTCGGGACTTCAGGTGGGAGCTCAAAATTTCTGGGACTTCTAGTGTTAAGGCCTCTGACCAATGTGGCTATACTTGCTCTATCACCAGGCTTTTTCGGGCAATCACCAGCTCCCACTCAATCACCAGAGATCTCAGCTAAGCCAAACCGCTCTTTAACTACCACTCACAAAATGGTGCCATCCAACTCACCTCTAGGCATTCCACATCATGGTTCTGCCTTTCACAAAGTAGAGTCTGTTCTGACTTACCATTACATTTTCTCTGGGCCTCTACTCATTGTTCAGTCACTCTGCAATGGGCACACCTTCCTTCTCCACTTTGACCTCTGAGGGTGGGTATTCCTCACCATAGCCTCCACAATCTTCCACTTCTCCAATGCCCACAAAGAATGAAATTTTCATTTGGATCTACGCCACTGTACGCCATTATTGACAGTGCAACAATCGCCATCTTCCATGTCACACCAGCCGTCCCAGTATCATTCAAGGCTCGATTCTACTGACTATGCCAAGTATAGCGTGGCAAGGGAAGTAGTCTTGGGTGACAGATCTACTCCGCCACTGTCTTGAGCTGTAAGTATGGTGGTATATTTTTGCACATATGCTCTATGTATATATATATATATATATATATACATATATATATATATATATATGTGCCGCCCCTGCAGCGGATCGAACCGCTCAGATCCGGGGGTGATGATTACTCATGGCTCGAGGGTCTCCATACCCGGGGGCTAGGGGCCACACTCAAATGGAAAAGGGAGTATTTACAGGGGATTTGGTATAGTTTGTGACGCCACCCGTGGTGTATGGTAATTGGGAGTACCGCCGCTGCCATTGGGAGTACCCGGGGTGATGGAGTGGGGCAGCTAGGTGACGTTGCCCTCCACGGGTAGGGGTAAGCCCCGGGACTCTGGATGGACCTGCAGGGACACAGTGCAGGGGTCAGTCGGGTACTTACTCTACTTACTCAGCAATGAAGCAGACGCTGACAACAGGGTAAACCAAGTCTCTGAACGCCGTTGCCTCTGGAGGGGAGCTCATCCGGGTCCCATCCCCTGCAGTACTGCCGGTGGTCCGTACCTGCCTCCTGGCACAAAAGTTTTAGATTGTCCGTTGTAGCCCAGTAGCTTGGAGTTGTCCAGGCCCCGTTCCCCACTATGGCTAAGTGAAAGAGCCTGCTCTCAGGAGCTCACGCTTGGAATTGAGCTGCTTGTATGGAAGGCCCTATCCCCCTCGTTGCACTAGTGCCCCGATTCTGGAGCTAGTGGGAACAGTCCATAAAGGCTCCGTTCTCTGCAGGTTAATTGCCGGGTTGCCTGAAGCTTCTCCCCGACCTATTGTCCGTGTACTCCGACGTGCCTTCGGTCCTGGACCAGTGATAGGACCAGGCTGCTGACTGTCCTCCCTGACGGGTTCCAGGAACCTAGCTTCAATCCCCTGCGACCGGGTGTCTGACTTCTCTTGGTCCAAACCACCGTCTGCGACCTAGATAGCTTCTCCTGGGAGCCACTACTCCCAACCTTCTCCACTTCACTACTCCTCTCGCTTACGCCTCTCTCTTACTACTCTACACTCCTCACCTCCCTTTTTCCTGACCCCTAGGTGGGCGACCCTATTCCGCTCAAGCCGCCCACTGGTGTGTCTGGTGGATGTGGTGCAGGGTGTATCTAGGATTTGATTTGCTGTTGGAGGCAATACTGTAAGATGGGGACCCAGAACGATGAGGAATTTGAATACTGCACTAAAGAGAAAGAGCGTGCAGTACCCTGTGACGTCCTGATAGTCCAAGGGCGTCACATGGACAATATATGGGCCTCCACAGTGTCTTCTCTTCTCTTATCTTCTAAGTGATTAGATTAGTAAAAGTTCATTCATAGATAGCAGATAACTGTAAAAAAAACTAAGTGGAAAGGCTGTTGAAGACACAGCTCTTAAGGTACCGTCACACATAACGAGATCGCTAGCGAGATCGCTGCTGAGTCACGGTTTCTGTGACGCAGTAGCGATCCCGTTAGCGATCTTGTTATGTGTGACACCTACCAGCGATCAGGCCCCTGCTGTGAGATCACTAGTCGTTGCAGAATGGTCCAGGCCATTTTCTTCAAAGCCGATGTCCTGCTGGGCAGGACACATCGCTGTGTTTGACACTGTGTGGCAGGGTCACAGTGACTGCTGAGATCGTTATACAGGTCGCTACTGCGACCTGTATCGTTCCTGCATTGTTGGTAAGGTCTGACTGTGTGACATCTCACTTATACAGTATATGTTACGTGGGCAAATTATCAAAGCTCTTCATTATCAGGACAGAGCAGAAACCTACAGACCTTGTTATGCAGATAATGAACAGCTGATACCAGGGAACTATTTATGACCTATAGAATTACATAGCTGGGGATGTAAACTGAGGCATTAATTGTCTCATTGATAAGATGTTATGCATACAAAACAAAAATCTTTCCAGTAAAATGGAACTATCTGTTATCATGCTACGTAGAAAGTCTACAAGAGGAAAGTCCATGGTGATATATTCCAAGGAGAAACAAGTAAGCCCGGGCTATATATCATCTTACATTTGTCTGTCACTAATATTATTCGATGATCACAACCTGTTGTGATTAAGTGACAGAAGTGACCATGCAATTTGCCAAGGACAGCACTACAGTTAATTTTTCCTGACCATCACCATGTGGTCAGGTTTCTTTATGTTCTTGACAATCCATTAATCCTACATATCATGATCACTTTAATATATCTGTCACATCAGGATAGAGCCTTATAACATTCATGACCTATTCTTGGGATGCATGAGCAAATTATTGATTCTGGTAGTTTATTATGTGGCCACTAGGTGGCAATGTCCACCAATGATACAATAGATATTACTACTTAAAGGAGTTGTCCGACATAAACTCAAAAATTTTTGTTAAGCTAATCTGTGCTGTATTGTCATATAAAACATCCCTACATTGTTATTTTTTGTTTTCTAACTTTTGTTCCTCTTGAATTATCCCTTTATTCTCTGCAGCTCTTTGTTTACATTCAGCTCCAGCAAATATGATAACTTCCTGTGCTAAACCTCCAGTCAGAGCTGTCACCACCCACCCCAGTGTCCAGCCCCACCCCAGTATCCAGCCTCGTCCCCTGACCACCCCCTGCACACACATTCCCTGTCAGTATTCTGCCTCAGCACTGACCTGTTATCACTACAGCATTGGAAATAACAGCCCCACATCGGGCTCTGCACCCCACACCACATCGGGCTCTGCACTCCCCACCACATCGGGCTCTGCACACCACACACACATATGGCTCTGCACCACACACATCGGACTCAGCACCACACACACACATAGGGCTCTGAACCGCACACACACATATAGCTCTGCACCACACACACACCGGACTCTGCACCGCACACACACATCGGACTCTGCACCGCACACACACATAGGGCTCTGCACACCACACACACATCGGGCTCTGCAACCCCCCCACACACATACACGGCGCCGACCCCCCCACCATCGTTCTGCACCGACCCCCATACCCCCATAGGGAACACATGTAGGGAGTACATACTTATCCCTCCTCGGTCCCCGCTGCTCCTGCACGTTCGCATGCTGTCTGGTCTGGACATATCAGCACAGTAGTGACATCATCGCTGTCCTGAACTGTCAGACACAGACAGCGGGACAGTGATGAGAAGCAGCGCTGCGATCCCTCTCATCAGTGCTTTCAAATGTATCGGCAACACAGATGCTGCTGATACATTTGAATATGCGATCCTGAGCAGGGGGCCCGGTACCGGCGGTGACACCACGGGCAGCCGCCACCAGGCCCCTCCCCTCAGCTCACCGGTCCCACAGCAGTGCAGGTGGAGGTTGCAGGGGGAGTACGAGGTGCGGGGGAATGTGTGGGAGGGTGCAAGGAAGGGGGGCGGGGACTCCACGCACTGTACCCGCCCAGCAGGGCGGCAACATGCTGACCCCAGATTTGCATGTCAAGATGGTCCTGCCCATGTTGACATGAAATGACCGGAAGCAGCAAAATCGCAGCAGAAGCGGTCACCTGACCACTCTGAGCTGGGGGAGAGGGGCTGACAGCAGGGCAGGTAAGTGATCACTATCTACTCACCTACCCCAATGTAGACCAATAGGGAAATAATAAAAAAAAGTCAAAACAAGCTGGATAACCCATTTAATTGTTTCATGATTAGTTCAATTCATGCTGAATAATAAATAATAATAATAATAATAATAATAGAAATAAAAAAATGTTTAAAATAATTTAAAAAATCTAGCATCCTTTCCAGAAGATATTGTTTCAGATCTCTGTATAACATCAGGAGTCTCAGATCATAGAGTGGATCTAATTACATATTTACTGTATAGATTCCACTTTATTATATTACATGGGTACAACTCATACCGTGAACTATTCTGATATCCTTCATCACATATTTTTGATCGTTCCTTTGAGGAAAGTTAGTGACACATTTTTATTAAATTGAATGGTTTTGATAAAACTTACAGTTTTGCGTGTTTCTCTGACTTGCAGGAAATGCACCTCTGTATTGTCGACTGGTTGACTCCATAGATTCCCAACCATGTAAATGTTCCCCCAACTGCAATTGTCCAAAACGTATGTCTTCTTAATGGGTCCACACTAAAGCTTTAATGAGATACAGGTTTATTACAGCTGCATTATGATCATTAGCATAAACTATGGACTCATATTACAGATATTGCTATTTAGTACTATTTTTCCATAATAAGTTATTAAGCATTGGTATAGCCAGTACTTTCCTACTTCTGTGTAGTGATGTTCTGATGGTACTACATGTAACTTCTAAAGTTGTCTGATTTTGAATTACCTACGATGCTTGTTCTGACCTCTATCAATAAACATAGAGCACTAGAGGACCCATTATGATAATGCATTACACATGCTAGCTGTGTCCCCGCATTGGTATGTGGAAGAAGGTACTCTGGTCAGATGAGACCAAAGCAGAACTTTTTTGGCTAAATGCAAAATACTTTGTGTGGTGGAAATCTAACTCTTCACTAGAGTTGAGCGCGGTTCGTGGTTCGTGGTTCTCCAGTTCGCGGCTCGAGTGATTTTGGGGCATGTTCTAGATCGAACTAGAACTCGAGCTTTTTGCAAAAGCTCGGTAGTTCTAGAAACGTTCGAGAACGGTTCTAGCAGCCAAAAAACAGCTAAATCATAGCTTGGTTTCTGCTGTAATAGTGTAAGTCACTCTGTGAATCAAACTATTATCACATTTCAGTGTATAGTGTGCGTGAACAGCGCCTTCAGATCACTGCTGTTTCTATAATGGCGATCGCCATTTTTTTTTTTTTTTTTTCTTGTCTTCCTTCCCTAAGCGCGCGCGTCTTGTGGGGCGGGCCAGCATGTCAGCCAATCCCAGACACACACACAGCTAAGTGGACTTTGAGCCAGAGAAGCAACGGCATGTGTGATAGGATCTGCATGTCACATGTCCCTGCATTATAAAACCGGACATTTTCTTCACGGACGCCATTATCTGCCTTCTGCGTCTTTGGTGTCAGACATCACTGTCGCAGCTCCGTCTTCCTGAGTCCTATAGCCGATACAGCTGTATGCGCTGCATACACAGCGTTAGACAGCTTAGGGAGAGCACTTTATAGCAGTCCTTTTAAGGGCTCCAACCGGCAGGGTCAGAGAGCCATAGGTGACAGGTCCTGCAAACAGCAACAGCGTCTGTGTAGCCCAGGTCAGGGATTTCCTACCTGCATTTCACCATTAGGAGGGAATAGAAAGGCAGTCTTCCATTCCTCTACCCAGAGCACCACAATCCTGCCACTGTACCCTCTTGTCCTCTGCACACTCCAACTGATAACTAAGCCATTATACTAGCAAACACTCAGTGTACCTAGTGGCATCCTATACGTGGCTATTGGACTTTGCTATAGTCCCACTAGTGCAAAGACATTTGCAGAGCGCGTCTGCCTGCATTGCACACTACAACTCATTCTAACCAAGCCATTATACTAGCAAACACTCAGTGTACCTAGTGGCATCCTATACGTGGCTATTGGACTTTGCTATAGTCCCACTAGTGCAAAGACATTTGGAGAGCGCGTCTGCCTGCGTTGCACACTACAACTCATTCTAACCAAGCCATTATACTAGCAAACACTCAGTGTACCTAGTGGCATCCTATACGTGGCTATTGGACTTTGCTATAGTCCCACTAGTGCAAAGACATTTGCAGAGCGCGTCTGCCTGCGTTGCACACTACAACTCATTCTAACCAAGCCATTATACTAGCAAACACTCAGTGTACCTAGTGGCATCCTATACGTGGCTATTGGACTTTGCTATAGTCCCACTAGTGCAAAGACATTTGCAGAGCGCGTCTGCCTGCGTTGCACACTACAACTCATTCTAACCAAGCCATTATACTAGCAAACACTCAGTGTACCTAGTGGCATCCTATACGTGGCTATTGGACTTTGCTATAGTCCCACTAGTGCAAAGACATTTGCAGAGCGCGTCTGCCTGCGTTGCACACTACAACTCATTCTAACCAAGCCATTATACTAGCAAACACTCAGTGTACCTAGTGGCATCCTATACGTGGCTATTGGACTTTGCTATAGTCCCACTAGTGCAAAGACATTTGCAGAGCGCGTCTGCCTGCGTTGCACACTACAACTCATTCTAACCAAGCCATTATACTAGCAAACACTCAGTGTACCTAGTGGCATCCTATACGTGGCTATTGGACTTTGCTATAGTCCCACTAGTGCAAAGACATTTGCAGAGCGCGTCTGCCTGCGTTGCACACTACAACTCATTCTAACCAAGCCATTATACTAGCAAACACTCAGTGTACCTAGTGGCATCCTATACGTGGCTATTGGACTTTGCTATAGTCCCACTAGTGCAAAGACATTTGCAGAGCGCGTCTGCCTGCGTTGCACACTACAACTCATTCTAACCAAGCCATTATACTAGCAAACACTCAGTGTACCTAGTGGCATCCTATACGTGGCTATTGGACTTTGCTATAGTCCCACTAGTGCAAAGACATTTGCAGAGCGCGTCTGCCTGCGTTGCACACTACAACTCATTCTAACCAAGCCATTATACTAGCAAACACTCAGTGTACCTAGTGGCATCCTATACGTGGCTATTGGACTTTGCTATAGTCCCACTAGTGCAAAGACATTTGCAGAGCGCGTCTGCCTGCGTTGCACACTACAACTCATTCTAACCAAGCCATTATACTAGCAAACACTCAGTGTACCTAGTGGCATCCTATACGTGGCTATTGGACTTTGCTATAGTCCCACTAGTGCAAAGACATTTGCAGAGCGCGTCTGCCTGCGTTGCACACTACAACTCATTCTAACCAAGCCATTATACTAGCAAACACTCAGTGTACCTAGTGGCATCCTATACGTGGCTATTGGACTTTGCTATAGTCCCACTAGTGCAAAGACATTTGCAGAGCGCGTCTGCCTGCGTTGCACACTACAACTCATTCTAACCAAGCCATTATACTAGCAAACACTCAGTGTACCTAGTGGCATCCTATACGTGGCTATTGGACTTTGCTATAGTCCCACTAGTGCAAAGACATTTGCAGAGCGCGTCTGCCTGCGTTGCACACTACAACTCATTCTAACCAAGCCATTATACTAGCAAACACTCAGTGTACCTAGTGGCATCCTATACGTGGCTATTGGACTTTGCTATAGTCCCACTAGTGCAAAGACATTTGCAGAGCGCGTCTGCCTGCGTTGCACACTACAACTCATTCTAACCAAGCCATTATACTAGCAAACACTCAGTGTACCTAGTGGCATCCTATACGTGGCTATTGGACTTTGCTATAGTCCCACTAGTGCAAAGACATTTGCAGAGCGCGTCTGCCTGCGTTGCACACTACAACTCATTCTAACCAAGCCATTATACTAGCAAACACTCAGTGTACCTAGTGGCATCCTATACGTGGCTATTGGACTTTGCTATAGTCCCACTAGTGCAAAGACATTTGCAGAGCGCGTCTGCCTGCGTTGCACACTACAACTCATTCTAACCAAGCCATTATACTAGCAAACACTCAGTGTACCTAGTGGCATCCTATACGTGGCTATTGGACTTTGCTATAGTCCCACTAGTGCAAAGACATTTGCAGAGCGCGTCTGCCTGCGTTGCACACTACAACTCATTCTAACCAAGCCATTATACTAGCAAACACTCAGTGTACCTAGTGGCATCCTATACGTGGCTATTGGACTTTGCTATAGTCCCACTAGTGCAAAGACATTTGCAGAGCGCGTCTGCCTGCGTTGCACACTACAACTCATTCTAACCAAGCCATTATACTAGCAAACACTCAGTGTACCTAGTGGCATCCTATACGTGGCTATTGGACTTTGCTATAGTCCCACTAGTGCAAAGACATTTGCAGAGCGCGTCTGCCTGCGTTGCACACTACAACTCATTCTAACCAAGCCATTATACTAGCAAACACTCAGTGTACCTAGTGGCATCCTATACGTGGCTATTGGACTTTGCTATAGTCCCACTAGTGCAAAGACATTTGCAGAGCGCGTCTGCCTGCGTTGCACACTACAACTCATTCTAACCAAGCCATTATACTAGCAAACACTCAGTGTACCTAGTGGCATCCTATACGTGGCTATTGGACTTTGCTATAGTCCCACTAGTGCAAAGACATTTGCAGAGCGCGTCTGCCTGCGTTGCACACTACAACTCATTCTAACCAAGCCATTATACTAGCAAACACTCAGTGTACCTAGTGGCATCCTATACGTGGCTATTGGACTTTGCTATAGTCCCACTAGTGCAAAGACATTTGCAGAGCGCGTCTGCCTGCGTTGCACACTACAACTCATTCTAACCAAGCCATTATACTAGCAAACACTCAGTGTACCTAGTGGCATCCTATACGTGGCTATTGGACTTTGCTATAGTCCCACTAGTGCAAAGACATTTGCAGAGCGCGTCTGCCTGCGTTGCACACTACAACTCATTCTAACCAAGCCATTATACTAGCAAACACTCAGTGTACCTAGTGGCATCCTATACGTGGCTATTGGACTTTGCTATAGTCCCACTAGTGCAAAGACATTTGCAGCACGTCTGCCTGCGTTGCACACTCCAACTAATTATAACTAAGTTGCATTGTCAGGGATATTTATTCTTTATTATTCTACTGTTAATAAAGCTAGACCACCACTGCAATCTTCACCACCTCTCAATTTTTACTACCACATTTTCAGTCCACAATCTTGTCGCAATCAACATGAGTGGCAAAATGACAGATGCTGGTGGAAAGGGGAAGAGGCGTGGTGGAAAAGGCAAAAAAGGTTTTGTCCGTGGGGAAGGTGGCAAAGCTCCATTATCATCTGCTGAAGATAGACCATCTACCAGCAAAAGTAAGATGTCTACTACTTACCGTGGACAATCCGATGTGCTCCCTTTGTTACGGACACGAACAACAGGAACAAAGGTAGATGATGGGCAAAAAAGGAAAATGCTTGAATGGATCTCAAGTGGTCCAACAAGTGCCCTCTCTGCCACTTCAAGTACCGCATCCAAAAAACACCAGTCCTCTGAGTTGTCATCCCAATCAAACTTGCTTTCTCCCAGCTCTGAAGTCTCCATCAGCCCTGCACAGTATGGTGGAACTGAGATGGCTGAGTCTGCAGAGCTGTTCAGTCACACTATAGCCTGGGAATCAGAGGTCTGCTCCCAAGCTACAGTGAGTACAGAACAGGAAATGGTCTGCAGTGATGCCCAGAACCTTTGTGACTCAGATTCAGGCCGTGAGGACCAAGTTTCTGAGCATAATGTTGACCCTTTGTCACAAACTGTAACACCTGTGGTTATAGACAATGAGGAACATACTGATGAAGATGAGACGCAGATACCCGATTGGGATGACAACTTAAATATTCCGTCAGGGCAAGAAGAGGCTCGGTCTGAGGGGGAGGGGAGTGCAAACACAACAATTGATGATGACGTTCTAGATCCCACCTACTGTCAACCCCCAGTCAGGCACTCGAGGAGGTCAACAGAGGCGGTGGAGGAGGATGCAACCGACGACGAAGTTACCTTGCGCCTTCCTGGACAGAGTCGGAGCACTGGTAGCACGTCTACAACTGCATCCTCAGCCACCACTCTGCCTATGAGCATTATTCGGGGTGGATCAACAGGTCGCATGGCCTCTAAGCCTTGCCTAGCCTGGTCCTTTTTTCACATCGAAAAAGATCGCCCAACTCATGTGATATGTAACATTTGTCATGATTCTGTTAGTAGAGGTCAAAACCTCAGCAGTTTGACAACTTCTTCCATGAATCGTCACATGACTAAATATCATAAGTCCCGGTGGGAAGCTCACCGTGCTGCAATGCGGCCTAGTGGAGCGAACCATCCACCGCCCGCCCCTTCCACTGCATCCGCGCGCTCTTCATCTTCTAGGACTGTGGGGACAGCTGCCACACCTGTTTTTCCACGCAAAACTTCCACCACTGTAACCGCAACAGGCAGTTTGCTTGTAAGGTCGTCAGTTGGTTTGGAAGGGGAAACAAGTGAGTGTGTACAGCTCTCTCAGACATCGATAGCACCAACGTTGGATGAAGGCAACATCATGTCTCCGCCTGCACTTTCCTCACAAACCTGCATTTTTCAAGGGACACCCTACTCAACACCGTCTACACACAGCAGCCAGATCTCTGTCCCTCAGATGTGGTCAAATAAAAGGCCACTTCCTCCGACCCATGACAAAGCTAAGAGGTTGACTCTATCCCTCTGTAAGCTGTTGGCTACCGAAATGCTGCCTTTCCGCCTAGTGGACACACAGGATTTTAGAGACCTTATGTCTGTCGCTGTGCCCCAGTACCAGATGCCTAGTCGCCACTACTTCTCTAAGAAAGGTGTGCCCGCGCTACACCAGCATGTCGCACACAACATCACCGCTTCCTTGAGAAACTCTGTGTGTGAACGGGTGCATTTCACCACCGATACTTGGACCAGTAAGCATGGACAGGGACGTTACATGTCGCTGACTGGGCACTGGGTAACTATGGTGATAGATGGTGAAGGGTCTGCTGCACAAGTCTTGCCGTCCCCACGACTTGTGTGTCAATCCTCTGTCTGTCCAAGTTCCGCCACTGCTTCTGCATCCTCCACCTCATCTGGGTCCTCCACCTCCGCCCCAAGCCTGCCTGGTCAGGCCACCAGCGTTCTCACTGCGCAGAAGGAATCACGCACCCCTCATTACTATGCTGGCAGCAGAGCGCAACGGCATCAGGCGGTCTTTAGCTTGACATGTCTTGGTAATAAGAGTCACACAGCTGAGGAGTTGTGGTCAGCTTTGCGGTCCGAGTTTAATAAATGGTTGTCTCCACTCAAACTGCAGCCTGGTAAGGCCGTGTGCGACAATGCTGCAAACCTGGGTGCGGCACTTCGCCTGGGCAAGGTGACACACGTACCTTGTATGGCTCACGTGTTGAACCTTGTCGTGCAGCAATTTTTAACACACTATCCCGGCCTAGATGGCCTTCTGAACAGGGCACGAAAACTGTCAGCTCACTTCCGCCGTTCAAGCGCCGCAGCAGAGCGACTTGCATCGCTCCAGAAGTCTTTCGGCCTGCCGGTTCATCGCCTGAAATGCGATGTGGCGACACGCTGGAATTCAACTCTCCACATGTTACAGCGACTGTGGCAGCACCGCAGAGCCCTGGTGCAATACGTCATGACGTATAGCCTGGGCCAACGAGATGCAGAGGTGGGGCAGATCACCCTGATGGAGTGGTCTCAGATCAAGGACCTATGCACCCTTCTGCACAGTTTCGACATGGCGACGAATATGTTTAGCTCTGACAATGCCATTATCAGCATGACGATTCCAGTCATTTACATGCTGGAGCACACGCTAAACACTATTCGGAGTCAGGGGGTGGGACAACATGAAGGGGAGGAACTACAGGAGGATTCATATGCGCAAGGGACAACAACATCACGAAGGTCCAGACGTTCATCATCACCAACGCAGCAGGCATGGGACCATGGGGGACAGGGATCGACAAGGGCGCATAGTAGCAGGCGAAATGTTGAGCAAGGTGCAGGAGAACATGAAGAAATGGAGGACGAACTGTCCATGGACATGGAAGACTCAGCGGATGAGGGAGACCTTGGTCAAATTTCAGTTGAAAGAGGTTGGGGTCAGATGTCAGAGGAAGAAAGAACGGGTAGCACCTCTATGCCACAAACACAGCATGGACTTGGTCCGCATGGCTGCGCAAGACACATGAGTGCCTTTTTGTTGCACTACCTCCAACATGACAGTCGTATTGTCAAAATTAGAAGTGATGATGACTACTGGATTGCCACACTATTAGATCCCCGGTACAAGTCCAAATTTTGTGACATAATTCCAGCCATAGAAAGGGACGCACGTATGCAGGAGTATCAGCAGAAGCTGTTACTAGATCTTAGCTCGGCTTTTCCACCAAACAACCGTGCAGGTGCAGGGAGTGAATCTCCCAGTTGTAACTTGACAAACATGGGACGGTCTCGTCATCTTCAACAGTCTACCCGTACCAGTAGGACCTTTTCTGGTGCCGGTAACAGCAATTTTATGGAATCTTTTCATAATTTTTTTAGACCCTCTTTTGCAAGGCCACCAGAGACAACAAGTCTGACACATAGTCAACGGCTGGAGAGGATGATACAGGAGTATCTCCAAATGAACATCGATGCCATGACTGTGCAACTGGAGCCTTGCTCCTTTTGGGCTTCAAACCTACAAAAATGGCCAGAGCTCGCAACTTACGCCTTGGAGATTTTGTCGTGTCCAGCTGCCAGCGTTGTCTCTGAACGTGTATTCAGTGCTGCTGGGTGTGTGCTGACAGATAAGCGCACGCGTCTGTCCAGTGACAATGTGGACAGACTGACGTTCATCAAAATGAACAAGTCATGGATCCAGAAGGAATTTACTACCCCTGTGTCATCCTGGGGAGAGTAAATGCTTGTGGATTTGGAATGTGCTTGATGCAAATCAAAACATCCTGTTTGCAACTAGGGCCCAAGTGCTGCCACTGATGGGGTGGGTGTCTGTGTGGCCCAATTTTTGGAAAAAAGGGAGACTCCGCTTGGAGTAACCCTTGCTTGCTGTGTTTTTAAAAGAAGCCAAGATGAACAGAGCTGGGATCAGGAAAGACTTTGCTACCTACCCCGGTGTCATCCTGGGGACGGCTAAGAATAGCGTATTTTTGAATGTGCTTGATGCAAATCAAAACATCCTGTTTGCAACTAGGGCCCAAGTGCTGCCACTGATGGGGTGGGTGTCTGTGTGGCCCAATTTTTGGAAAAAAGGGAGACTCCGCTTGGAGTAACCCTTGCTTGCTGTGTTTTTAAAAGAAGCCAAGATGAACAGAGCTGGGATCAGGAAAGACTTTGCTACCTACCCCGGTGTCATCCTGGGGACGGCTAAGAATAGCGTATTTTTGAATGTGCTTGATGCAAATCAAAACATCCTGTTTGCAACTAGGGCCCAAGTGCTGCCACTGATGGGGTGGGTGTCTGTGTGGCCCAATTTTTGGAAAAAAGGGAGACTCCGCTTGGAGTAACCCTTGCTTGCTGTGTTTTTAAAAGAAGCCAAGATGAACAGAGCTGGGATCAGGAAAGACTTTGCTACCTACCCCGGTGTCATCCTGGGGACGGATAAGAATGGCGTATTTTTGAATGTGCTTGATGCAAATCTAGCTGTGAAGTGTACAACTGGGGCACAACTGCTGCCACTGAATGGGTGGGTGTGTGTGGGGCCCAATTTTTGGAAAAAAGGGGAGACTCCGCTTGGAGTAACCCTTGCTTACATTGTTTTTAAAAGAAGCCAAGATGAACAAGTCATGGGTCAGCAAAGACTTTGCTACCTACCCCAGTGTCATCCTGGGGACGGCTAAGAATAGCGTATTTTTGAATGTGCTTGATGCAAATCAAAACATCCTGTTTGCAACTAGGGCCCAAGTGCTGCCACTGATGGGGTGGGTGTCTGTGTGGCCCAATTTTTGGAAAAAAGGGAGACTCCGCTTGGAGTAACCCTTGCTTGCTGTGTTTTTAAAAGAAGCCAAGATGAACAGAGCTGGGATCAGGAAAGACTTTGCTACCTACCCCGGTGTCATCCTGGGGACGGTTAAGAATAGCGTATTTTTGAATGTGCTTGATGCAAATCTAGCTGTGAAGTGTACAACTGGGGCACAACTGCTGCCACTGAATGGGTGGGTGTGTGTGGGGCCCAATTTTTGGAAAAAAGGGGAGACTCCGCTTGGAGTAACCCTTGCTTACATTGTTTTTAAAAGAAGCCAAGATGAACAAGTCATGGGTCAGCAAAGACTTTGCTACCTACCCCAGTGTCATCCTGGGGACGGCTAAGAATAGCGTATTTTTGAATGTGCTTGATGCAAATCAAAACATCCTGTTTGCAACTAGGGCCCAAGTGCTGCCACTGATGGGGTGGGTGTCTGTGTGGCCCAATTTTTGGAAAAAAGGGAGACTCCGCTTGGAGTAACCCTTGCTTGCTGTGTTTTTAAAAGAAGCCAAGATGAACAGAGCTGGGATCAGGAAAGACTTTGCTACCTACCCCGGTGTCATCCTGTGGACGGCTAAGAATAGCGTATTTTTGAATGTGCTTGATGCAAATCAAAACATCCTGTTTGCAACTAGGGCCCAAGTGCTGCCACTGATGGGGTGGGTGTCTGTGTGGCCCAATTTTTGGAAAAAAGGGAGACTCCGCTTGGAGTAACCCTTGCTTACATTGTTTTTAAAAGAAGCCAAGATGAACAAGTCATGGGTCAGCAAAGACTTTGCTACCTACCCCGGTGTCATCCTGGGGACGGCTAAGAATAGCGTATTTTTGAATGTGCTTGATGCAAATCAAAACATCCTGTTTGCAACTAGGGCCCAAGTGCTGCCACTGATGGGGTGGGTGTCTGTGTGGCCCAATTTTTGGAAAAAAGGGAGACTCCGCTTGGAGTAACCCTTGCTTGCTGTGTTTTTAAAAGAAGCCAAGATGAACAGAGCTGGGATCAGGAAAGACTTTGCTACCTACCCCGGTGTCATCCTGGGGACGGCTAAGAATAGCGTATTTTTGAATGTGCTTGATGCAAATCAAAACATCCTGTTTGCAACTAGGGCCCAAGTGCTGCCACTGATGGGGTGGGTGTCTGTGTGGCCCAATTTTTGGAAAAAAGGGAGACTCCGCTTGGAGTAACCCTTGCTTGCTGTGTTTTTAAAAGAAGCCAAGATGAACAGAGCTGGGATCAGGAAAGACTTTGCTACCTACCCCGGTGTCATCCTGGGGACGGTTAAGAATAGCGTATTTTTGAATGTGCTTGATGCAAATCTAGCTGTGAAGTGTACAACTGGGGCCCAAGTGCTGCCACTGAAGGGGTGGGTGTGTGTGGGGCCCAATTTTTGGAAAAAAGGGAGACTCCGCTTGGAGTAACCCTTGCTTGCTGTGTTTTTAAAAGAAGCCAAGATGAACAGAGCTGGGATCAGGAAAGACTTTGCTACCTACCCCGGTGTCATCCTGGGGACGGATAAGAATGGCGTATTTTTGAATGTGCTTGATGCAAATCTAGCTGTGAAGTGTACAACTGGGGCACAACTGCTGCCACTGAAGGGGTGGGTGTGTGGGGCCCAATTTTTGGAAAAAAGGGAGACTCCGCTTGGAGTCACCTTGCGGTGTTTTACATGACTTTAGAAGGGCGTGCCATGCCTATATCTGTGTGTCCTCCTCTTTTTCCTTGTCCAGCTGTTTTGTTTTCGCATGAGTACATGTCCTTGTCACTTTCCCATGTGTTTGTGTTGTGTTGTGAGTTGTTTGTCACCTTTTGGACACCTTTGAGGGTGTTTTCTAGGTGTTTTACTGTGTTTGTGATTGCCTGCCATTGTTTCCTATGGGCTCGAGTTCGGTTCGTCGAACGTTCGACGAGCCGAACTCGAGCCAGACCCCCCGTTCGGCGAACCGCCTCGAGCCGAACCGGGACCGGTTCGCTCATCTCTACTCTTCACTAACACTGCTTTAGTTCATATTCAGTAATAAAAATACAAGGGTGGAGGGATAAACACAATGGCACGGACTACACGTTTCAGCGATTGGTGTTCACCTTCATCATTGTCCATGCACCAGTTGCTGAAATGCGTAGTCCGTGCCATTGTGTTTTTACCTCCACCCTTGTATTTTTATTGCCGAATATGAACTAAAATAGTTTTTTAAATATGGACATAATTAAAAGAGAAATTTTATGCAATCCTGAATTGGATTACCACTGGATATTGTTCTTTCCTTATTTGAATTTATTGGGTGTTACTTCCACTCTTTCTTTGTGGAATTCTTTGGATACAAATTTTGACATCTGCCACAGTGTGTTTTTCTATTTAAATATACTGCCAGAACTAAAATGGATGGTTTAGATGTAATCATATTCATATGTGAATGGCCCAGTCACAGTCCAGTCCTAAATCCCACTTAGAATTTTTGGTAAAACATGAAAATTTCTGTTGACGGACGCTCTTCATCCAATCTCACTGAGCTACAGCTCTTTTGCAAATAAGAATGGGCAAAAATGTCGGCCTCTAGTGCAAAGCTGTTAAGCCTGCTTTACACGAGACAACCGATTGTGCGATAGCACGATCGATCGTACCCGCCCCCGTCGTTTTTGCGTCACGGGCAAATTGCTGCTCGTGGCGCACAAACTCGTTTAACCCCCGTCACATGTACTTACCTTCCGGACGACCTCGCTGTGGGCGACGAGCGTCCACTTCCTGGAGTGGGAGGGACGTTCGGCATCACAGTGATGTCACACAGCAGCCGGCCAATAGCAGTGGAGGGGCGGAGATGAGCGGGATGTAAACATCCCGCCCACCTCTTTCCTTCCACATAGCCGGAGGGTGCCGCGGGAGGCAGGTAACGTGTGATGCCATGGAAACGATGAACAACCGTCACTTTTTTAATTAAACAATTTTATGAAACCTAGCGACGAGTACGCGACTCACGATTTGTGAGCGATACTGCATCGCTAGGAGGTGTTACACGAGACAACATCGTGTATGATGCCGGATGTGAGTCACGAAAACTGCGACCCCGACGATGCATCGCATGATCAGTCGTCTTGTGTAAAGCCCGCATTAGAGACGTCCCCAAAAGACTTGTAGCAGTAACTGCAGAGAAAGGTGGACCTACAAAGTATTTAATTTAAAGGACCTGAATATAAATGCACATCACAATTGTCAGATTTTTATTTTTAACTTCTTCACCACCCAGCAATTTTTCATTTTTTTCACTTTTGTTTTTATCTCCCCTTTTTCCAAGAGCCATAACTTTTCTATTTTTCCATCAATATAGCCATATAAGGGCTTGTTTTTTGTAGAACAAGTTGTATTTATAACTGAAACCATTCATTTTGCCGAATAATTCACTAAAAAAAGAAAAAAAAATCCAAGTGCAGTGAAATTGTAAAAAAAAGTCCAATTTCACAATGTGTTTTTTAAATTATTTACAATGTTCAATATATGGTAGAACTGACTTGAAAATATGATCCTCCAGGTAAGTACGAGTTTCTCAACACCAAACATGTTTACTTTTCTTTTAATTTAAGTAATGAAATAAAATTCAGAATATTGTAGAAAAAAAAATTGCTTTTGGCGCCATGTTCCAAGACCCATTTTTTTTGCTTTTAAGGATCTGGGGCAAAGTGATGGCTTATCTTTTGCACCTTAAGCTGACATTTTTACTTATACCATTTTTTAGTAGATGTGATGTTTTGATCACCTCTTATTTTATTTTATTTTATTCTAATGTTGCAGCTGCCAAAAATAACGTAATTCTGGTGTTTTTCATTTTTTTTTCATTACGCTGCTAACCGACCTGATTGATTTATTTTATATTTTGATAGATCAGAAATATCGACCCGCTCCTGTCAGAAGAGTGTGCGGCTGTGCCAGGTGATGTGATGCGAGACTCGCGCCAGTCTCTCACAAGTGTGACTCCGGCCTTACCTGGAAAATCATGCAGCCAGGTCAGTTTTATAGTAACATGAACATTGTAAATAAAACCCCAAAAAAACTATTGTAGAATTTAACTTTCTTTGCTATTTCTCCAAACTTGGAATTTCTTTTCCTGCTTACCAGCACATCATATGATAAATGAATGCTGTCATTCAAAAGTAAAACTCATCCCGCAAAACGCAAGCCGTCAAATGGCTATAGCGATGGAAAAATAATAAAGGTATGGCTCTTGGTATAAGGGAATTAAAGTGCAAAAATGAAAAATCGCTCTGTCCTTAAAGGGTCAGACATCGCTCACAGGATTTTTAAGAAGTATATGGATTCTTTTCACATCATTGCTTATAAGATAATTACTCGGCAATGTCCATACGGGACCCGTTGATTGCAGTCTGCCACACATTGCTTGGCCCTCCATTCTGAATCGTTCCTTCAATGAGAACAGACAAAAACCCAACGACCATAACCACCATCTGGAAGGCGTCTGTCCACACAACGGCCTTTAGTCCTCCCTGGCAGAAAAATGAAACACGCACTCACTGTAAATGAGGAATAGCAGTGATATACATACCATGTGTCCACCCATATCCTGTCCACCGCCATTAACTTGAGAATGGTGGCAGCTATAGGCATAGAAGTGGTCTCTGGGTATAGTAAAGTAGCCATGCGCTACGCAATGAAACCACCTATAGCGCCACCCGGTGGAAAACAACGGAGTTAGCATTTTTATCTCGAAAACGGAACGAGATAGAGAAGAAAAGTGAATTACAAAGTTGCAGGGCATCATCAATTCAATATGAATCGACACCTTGCATACACAAATGCTATGATATGAAACCCATGACCCCCCCAAAACATCGAATGCTGGTCACGCATATGGCGCTCATTTAACTTTGATGCTCAAAGTGGCCCCCGTCAGCTGCAATGCACATCTGGACTCTGGACAGCATACTGTATCTTACTGCACATTGTGAAATATGGTAGGTGACACGTTTGCACAAGCATCTGTAATACATCGTCGTAGGTCCTGCAATGTTGGTGGAGGGGTCGCATACACCTGCTGTTTGATGTGATCTCACAGAAAGAAGTCCAATGGGGTCAGGTCAGGTGAGCGTGGAGGCCACTCCACACAGCCACCATACCCAATGACTTGTAGGAAGGTCTCCATGAGGAATCGCTTCACGTCCACAGCCTTGTGAGTTTTACACGTTCTAATCATAGCATTTCTGTATTCAAGGTATCAATTCATATTGAATTGATGATGCCCTACAACTTTGTAATTCACTTTTTTTCTCTATCTCGTTACGTTTTCGAGATAAAAATGGTAACTCCGTTGTTTTCCACCAGGTGGTGATATAGGTGGTTTCATTGCATAGCGCATGGCTACTTTACCATCACTAGACACCACTTCTATGCCTATAGCTGCCGCCGTTCTCAAGTTAATGGTGGTGGACAGGATATGGGTGGACACACTCTATAAAGTTATAGTCGTCTACTATAAATGTAGCCTTAGGGGCAATAAAATGACTCCATCACAACAGCTTTTTATTGCCTACTTAATGAAAAATAAAGGAACTTCCTCACTAGTTTTAGATAAAGGTTCTCAACTATTTTGTGTCTACAGCTCAGATACAGACTATGCGTCTCATTTAGAGATGAGCAGATCAAGTGGCACCACCCCAATCCATGGCCCAGGTTAGTAGTCTCTGGCCGATTGCTTTGCAGGCCTCAAGTGACATCTTCTATGAGTCGAGCAGCACACAGGTGACATTTTGCCTGCCTGGCTAATCATAAGCCGAGTCTGGGATCCCAGACGATAAGGAAGTTCACACGACTCTTGTCCCAGGTGAGAGACTACTGAACTGAACCATGGACTGAAGTTGCAGAAATCGATCTCTAGTCTCCATGGTAACTGGCAACAAACAATCTCTGCACAGTCTGATGGTTAAGGGCATATTCTTTCAACGTGCCATAATTTTTGCAGATGGAATTCAGATGGGATCTCACTGTGATCTGGAGTTCAATAGTTAAAGGATTGCATAAAAGGGAATCTGTTACCAGATTTTTGCTACCCCATCTGAGAAAAGTGGGATGTAGAGGCAGAGATCCTGATTCCAGTGATGTATGAGACAAAAGCTCTGTGTACACTTTGCATAAGCAGAAAGTTGCCAATCAGTGATAGTGGTGTGGTTGGACAACCTGGCAGCAGGTTTACTAGTCCTTTAGTGATAATCTCCTTCTAATAAAACAATGATTTTATGAAAACTACACCAAGCAGTCATGTAAGTGACACATCGTTGGAATATGAGTCTCTGTATATATATATTGTTCTGCTCTGAGATTGGTGACAGATTGCCTTAAAATGTGTTATATCATGTTTCTTTCTTCTTCTGCCTGCTGGCTTCCCATTTGTTTGAGTCAGATCACTCCTAAAAATTAACAGGTTTGAAGATTGCTGATCTGCAGGCCCAAAGTGTGTGCTCTTTCATACTGCATGGACAACAAAAAGGATATTTGGAGATGTCCTACTCCTTACTCTATAAGTATACAGTATATGAAGTGCTGCCTACGAAGTGCTTATCTCTGTTTTTTCCACAACACTATTGATACTGCAAGTAGAGGCAGCTTTGCTCTGTAGCATCGGAGTGTAGAAACATTTGGGCTGGTGGGATGATACGGATCGCTTCAGAGCTACATTTCTTGGCTAGTGGTCCGGCCAGCTATGAAGCAACTGGTAACCTTGGTAATGAGCTCTACACTACAGGATAAAAAAGTCCCTCTATTCTTAGAATTAAGAAAATACAAGTCTACAAGGGTGAAATGTTTTGAAAACTAAGAGGTGATTTTTATATACCGTACTTTCAAACGCTGAACTCGGTAAAAATATAGAAAAAATTCCATCATTTTTACAAAAACTGAATCCATACGTTTTTTCTTGCACAATATTTAAAGATACATCTATGTCAGAAGATTCAGAAAATGAAGAGCAGGATTCTGACAAAGACTTTCACGCTAGTCCCAATGAGCTACAGCTTTTTTCACAGCTCAAAGTAAATGATTTAGTCAGAGACTAACATTCTACAGAACCTTTAGGCCCTAAACCTAAGGAAAAAACCTGCCAGCTCCTGGGACTGGTTTTTCATGGTGAAGAAGCAGAGAAAAATAATAATACCTTCCATAATTTTCTCAAGACAGTGCTCTAGTGTATTGCTGTGATGTTCCTGGGCTGATGGAAAGATTTAACATTGAGTAAAATGGGAGCGAATGGAGACTCTATTGATTTATCCCCATAAAAGTTTGAAAGCTGCTCCTGCACAATGGCAGTGAGTATGCTTCATTGCCTGTATGGCATTCTGTGCACTTGAATGAAATCTATGAGAATTTAGACTTTATTCTCAAGAAACTTAACTACAAGAATGATCAATATGTAGTGATCTGAAAGTTCTCTCTTTGGTCTAAGCAGCAAGAAAGATACTCAAAGTATCTATACTTTTTGTGTAAATGGAACAGAGAGGATAGGGCTCTTCACTGGACCCAAAAATGTTGGCCAATGAGAACATCTTTGTAACTTTGACTCAAGAACATAGTTGCAGAAAGTTTAGTTGTTTCCACTAAAGTTCTGCCTCCACCACTCCACCTTAAGTTTGGACTGATGAAGCAGTTTATGAACGCTCTACTGAAAGAAGGAGAGACTTTTACGCATCTATGTAGTAAGTTTCAGGAACTGTTCAAATCAAAAGAAAAGTATTTTTGTGGGCTGGATATTCGGAAACTCATGAAGGATGACATGTTCGACACAAAATTGAAAGCTTTTGACAGAAGGGTTTGGAATTATTTTAAAGAAGCCGTGAAACAATTTCGAGGTAAAAATAAAGATCCAAAAAATAAGTCCAACGTGGAGTACATGTTGAAATGTTTCAAAGCCTTGGGCTGTCTGATGAATTTGAAGTTACATTTTTTACATTCCCATTTCAAGGACTTTCCTGAAAACCTTGGTGCTGTTAGCAAAGAGCAAAGAGAAAGATTTCATTAGGATATCAAGGAGATGGAACGATGATACAAAGGTAGATGGAACGTGAACATGAAGGAGGACAACTGATGGATGCTTTACAGAGAAGATGCACAGCTTCTATAAGAGAAAAGGGATGAAGAGAAGCTTTGAAGGGAAAAAGGAAAAGTCAGAAGAATTAATTTCCAATAAAGTTGCAGAATGAGTGTTCAATAAATTTTTATATATAATATTGTGCACACTAAAGATTTTTCTAGTTCATCCCGCTTGTGCAAAATGTCAATGCATTTTGTGCAAAATTGAAAAGTGATGGTTAAAAATAGGTGTTTTTAAAATCAGGGCATAAAAAAACAGAAGAATCAGTCATTGGATTTAAAAACAATTTCATAAATTTAAATAAATTGTGCATACATGTGTTATTAAAAGAAGATAAATTACAAAGTTGCTTGTTTTTACAAGTACTTTGCAATTTTACCCATTTAATAAGAAAAGACAATCCCTTTAAATGAGTTTTCTAATACTTTAAAGCACCACTCCAGTGTATTTGTTCTGATTTTTTCAGATCTGGAGTGGTGCTTTAAATCTAAGCCGCCTGCCCCTGTCATATACCGACCTTTCGGCACCTTCCTGTTTTACCGATGTTGCTCCAAGCTAATAGCGCCATCATGTGTCAGTAACTTTGGACTGGCCAGAAATCATTACTGGTTCTCAAAGCATCTCTATAAGAGCCAGAACAAGGCCAGATCAAGGCACACTTAGATATGCATTGCTTTGCGACCACCGGCGTGCTTCATGGGACACTGGAGTTCACTAGCAGGTCACAAATCGCCAAGACTGACCAGAGAGACAGTGATAGAAGGTGAAGCCTCTGGAAGGTAAGCATGTGACAGGGGTCAGAGGACTAAAGCGGGTTTTACATGCTACGATATCGTTAATGAATTATCATCGGGGTCATGGTGTTTGTGACGCACATTCCGGCGTCATTAACGATATCGCAGTGTGTGACACTTATGAGCGACCTTAAATGATCGCAAAAGAGGTCAAAATCGTTTGCCACAGAGAGGTCGTCCTGAAACAAAAAAACGTTTTTTTCTGCTTATTAGCGATGTTATTCCTTGTTCCTGCGGCACCACACATCGCTGTGTGACACCGCAGGAGCGACGAACATCTCCTTACCTGCCTCCACCGGCAATGCGGAAGGAAGGAGGTGGGTGGGATGTTACGTCCCGATCATCTCCGCCACTCTGCTTCTATTGGACGGCTGCCGTGTGACGTCACTGTGACGCCGCATGAACCGCCCCCTTAGAAAGGAGGCGGATCGCCGGCCAGAGCGATATCGCAGGGCAGGTAAATGCGTGTGATGGGGTTAAGCGAGGTTGTGCGGCACGGGCAGCGATCTGCCCGTGTCACACAACCAACGGGGGAGGGTACGATCGCTTGCAATCTCGCTAGCGAGATCGCAGCATGTAAAGCACGCTTAAGATTTTAAGCACCATTCCGGCGGTGTAAAAAAAACAACAAAAAATGCTGGCATAGTGCGTTAAGGGCTTTCTCACCCAAGCATATAACATGCACAAAGGCTTTTGGATGTTTTATTGGAAAGCTGTCTGACCAATGATATACTATGGGGCAGTGCTGACCAGTGATTTTTTTTCTCATGCTGATTCGAAATGAGAAAAAAACATTGCAGAATGCTGCAATTGACAGCGTATATTGGATGGCACACACCCATTTACACTATGGCTGTGTGCAAAACATTGTAAAGCACACAGATGTCACTTGATTGCAGTCCAATTTCCACGAATGGACAGAATGGAGAAGATGGAGAAATTATGTTCTGCATCTTCTCACCTCTGCTACAATTATCACGTGCAAGAAAATTGGATCACAGTAAATGATACTCGGCTCACACTCTGATGACAGTTTGAACCAAGTGTCATTAGCATAATCGGGCTGATCCTCTTGCATGTGAGAATATACGCTTGTGTGACTCCAGTCTAAAAGTTGTTGGGCCCACCAGACGAGGGACATCAACATGTTAAAGGAGCAGCTATTGATTGTCTGCAGCCTTTACATTCCATCTAAGCTACCTTTTTAAGCTCAGATTTGATAATTTATTACCTGTAGTACTCATGTGACTCCCCCTCTGGATGCTGATGACTTGGGATTACCACTAGTAGGTCCGGAGGAGAGGTGCCGTTCCAAAGGAGAGTATGCTATTTTGTTGATTCTTATGTGACACCCTGGCTGGGCCAGGTAGTCACAGATAGGGCTCCGCGTTACACCTGTCCCTCATAGGTAACATACAGCCAAACACATAAACCCTAGTCACCCCCCCTCAGGGCTTGATGGAAACACCAGGGGCGGAACCAGGTGGTTGGAAGACGCCCACCAAGGAGTTCAGAGAGCCTGGGGCGGGAAAGCAAGCCAGATAAGGTTGAGAGTTCAGGTTGGAGAGGTGTGTGGGCTGCAGCTGTGTGCAGCTCCAGCAGAGGAGAGAAAACCCAATTTGAGCAGGTGCCAGGGTAGGAGCCTTGGTACCTCTAGCTAGGAGGTAGATGGAGGCCTCTGTCTGCAGGAGCCGGGAAGATGGCTCTGTGGAACCGAGGTGGACCAGGACAGGGTTGTAGCCCGCCGGTACCGACCCGGGGAACCAACTCGGAAACCGGAGCTCAAAGGGGGCTACATAGACCTTGAAGTTAGGTCCAGAAGCTACTGAGGGCAAGGTAATTAACTGATTGCAGCCAGGACTAGAGGTCCTGTCCCACCCGAAGTCCCGACTGAAGGCAACAGCCCAACGAGGGGGATAGAAAGCCACCGCCACGGCACAGAGATCCCACGGGCCAGCGTCTGCGGTCAAAGGGCTCCTCAGGCAACCACAAGCCGGGAGCGGACTCCTGAAGTTGCAAGCGCAGGTAGTCCACCATCACAAACAGGTGCGGGAGAAAGACAGAGACCACCAGCCGGGTAGGGGACCAGACTGCAGCCGGCTGCGTGCACCGACCACCATCACCTTGGTTTACCAGAGACTCGTGTGTTTACTAATAGTGAGTACATCAGTGCCTTCCGGTCGCCTATCTCCCTGTACCGCCAAACACCTCCCCCAACGGGTCCCAGGGCCACCATCCCTACCCACGGAGGGGTTTACAACTTGCTGCGCAACATCTCCCCCGGGTGCCCCGTAACTGCAGCGGTGGTTTCCACCTTCACCACATCCCGTATGTGGCATTATGAACTTAACGCGGCTCCGGCCGTACAACTACGTCCCCAATCCACAAACCCCCTTTTGATTGCAGTGACCGCAGGACCCCCGGGTCCGGAGACCCTCGAGCCACCCCCTGAAGGTCCGGATCCAAGCAGCTCGGCTGCCGAGCATGGGGGGGTACACTTACCCTACCCTGTGCCCAATGACAACAACTTTTATAGTAGGGGAGGTAAGAATGAAACACTACTGTGTTACCTTAAATATGCTTGTCATGTGTAGATCCTATTGGATAGAGGATATAGGGAGTTTTCCTGCATAGACTCTAAGAAAAGTAATGAGTCTACTAACAGGAACATTCCTCTGCTTGCAGAATTAGATCGGTTAAAATCTGCAGTCACTCTATGTGACGGCTAATTTGTGAATCCTCATAGCACGCAGCATGCGCTATCAGGATTCGCCGATGTCAGTGCTGAGAGCAGGCGGCACATGACGACAATAACGCATTTTGCATACATGCGGTCACATGCCAACTAGATGTGCGTGGCCTCGCTCAATACAAGTCTAGTCAGTATTTGGCTGGCAGCATGCAGATAGCTATCACTGTCATCCTGAAAATCCTGACATTTCCCAAGCCCGAACAATCCCTTTAACTGCAAATTTGACAACTGGAAAGAGTCTTACTAATCTGAAAAATGTGGACTATATTAAATGTGGTTTAGGTGAAACTCACATAGACATTTTTCTGATCAAACTAGCATATTTTCAAGAAACTTTTTCATTCTTACATTTTTTTTTTAAGTTGACAACATACCAAGGTGCAGTAAAAGGTACAAACAATACCAGTGGCAAAAACAGATCCCCAGAGATCGAATCCTGTCACTGTAAAATAAAAATAGAAGCAATCAAAAAAAGGCATGACTAATAATAAAAATCACAATAATTAGTGACCATGAAGAAAGAGTGAATATACTGTATAGATGAGTGGTATCATAGAAATATGCCAGCTAGGGCCCTCTATATATCATGCCGATTTGTGTCATTACTCACTGCTACTAACTCTGCACTTGACTTCTTCTGTCCTAGTTGGAAGCTATGATGATAGTGGAGATAGAAGCGGCTACTACCCGGCTCATCCTGAATTGCCCTGGTGTGGTGGCAATTGGGGTAATAAGGAGTTAATCATGGCAGGCATCTCCCCGAGATACCTTGCATGATTAACCTGTAAGTGAAAGTAAATAAACACACACAACAAAAAATCCTTTATTTGGAATAAAAGACAAAAAAGCACCCTCTTTCACCATTTTATTAAAATCCTCAAATACCCTTCCAGGTCTGACGGAATCCACAGAGGTCCCTCGACCCATCCAGCTCTGCTACATGAAGCTGACAGGGAGCACCGTAGAGCAGGAGCGCTCTGTGTCATATCCACGCACCAACTGAAGTGAGCCGCGCTGTCAGCGGGGACGCCACTGAGGTAATGCCTGCGTGTGCGGTGATTATGGGGGTTGTAGTGCCTGCATGTGTGCGATGATGAGTGCAGTATTGCCGGTGTTTGCCCTCCCATCCATTCATCCATCCCTCCATCCCTCCATCCATTCATCCCTCCCTCCATCCCTCCCTCCATCCCTGCCTCCATCTCTCCATCCATTCATCCCTCCCTTCATCCCTCCCTCCATCCCTCCATCCATCCCTCTATCCCTCCCTCCATCCCTCCATCCATCCATCCCTCCATCCCTCCCTCCATCTCTCCATCCATTCATCCCTCCCTTCATCCCTCCCTTCATCCCTCTATCCATGCCTCCATCCATCCCTCCATTCATCCCTCTACCCCTTCATCCATCCTTCTATCCATCCCTCCATCCCTCCATCCATCCATCCATCCCTCCCTCCATCCCTCCCTCCATCTCTCCATCCCTCCATCCATCCCTCTATCCCTCCATCCATCCCTCTCTCCATCCATCCATCCATCCATCCATCCCTCCATCCATCCTTGTAGCTGAATAATCTACTTCTGGATTCTCTACTAATTTAACCAAATCTTCCCATGCTTTTCATTACAGACAGTGGCTCAATGGGTAGAGCTACTGCCTAAGAAGAATTAGTTCCCAAGTTTGAGTCCCGGTAAATAATTTAATTTATTTTAAATTATAATTATTATTTATTTATAATTATAATTTAATTTAATTATGCACTGATGGGAGGAGCTGGACATCAGCTGTGAGCCGCGGGACACACCCCTAAAATCAGAGCAGTTCATGGAATGAGGCTGCATTGCTCTCTCCTCTCTCTCGTCTCTCTCGTCTCTATCTCTCCTCTCTCTTCTTTCTCTCTTCTCTCTCTCTTCTCTCTCTCCTCTCTCTCCTCTCTCTTCTCTCTCCTCTCTCTTCTCTCTCTCCTCTCTCTCCCTCTCTCCTCTCTCTCTTCTCTCTCTTTTCTCTCTCCCCTCTTTCTTTTCTATCTCTCTCCTCTCTCTTCTCTCTCTTTTCTCTCTCTCCTCTCGCTCTCTTCTCTCTCTTCTCTCCCTCTCCTCTCTCTTCTCTCTCTCTCCTCTCTCCTCTCTCTCCTCTCTCTTCTCTCTCTCTTTTCTCTCCCTCCTCTCTCCTCTCTCTCTTCTCTCTCTCTTCTCTCTTCTCTCTCTCCTCTTTATTCTCTCTTCTCTCCCGTTCTCCTCTCTTTCTCTCTCTTTCTCTCTCTCTTTTTCTCTCAAATTCAAATTCAAATATGCTTTATTGGACCAAAATACAATTAGTATTGCCAAAGCAAGAGAAATACAGTAAGTGTGGTGGGAGGGGATCATGGTTAGGGGCCTTATGTTCCCCTCAGCTTATGACAAATAGTGAAATATTGGGCGGCGATCTCCACCGTTGATTCTTCTTCCCTCAGTAGGATGCGGAGTTTCATCTCCTCGTTCATGGATGGAAAGTCCGGGGTATGAGCGGTAAGTTTCTGGAAGTGGGAAGCCCTCACTGCTGAGTATTTGTTACAGTGCAGCAGGAAATGCGCCTCGTCCTCCAGAGCCCCCTGCTGGCGGTGCTGACACAGTCTGTTCTCCCGCGGCTTGTATGTCTGTCTGTGCTGCCCTGTTTCCACCTCTAGGATGTAAGCACTCAGTCTGTATAGGCTCAGTGTCTGCCTGTCTTTGGGGTGGTGTAACCTTTCCAGATACAGGGCCAGAGTGTAGTCCCTCCGCAGTGACCGGTAGATGGTGAGTTTCTGGGAGTTCTCTAATTCACTCTTCCAATCCTCGATGTATTGCATCTTGCAGCTCTCTGAGATCACTTTTATTTGGGCTTTTGTCAGGGTGTGTTGCTGACTTTGGCTGTACTGGTTGCCGGGGTTCCTGGATTGCTCTGGACTCTGGCTCAGCAGGGCTTTATGATGGTAGGAGCTGTGGTTGCTGTTCTGTATGTGTGCCTGGTGTGATAGCGCCCTCTTGTGTATACTGAGCCATAAGGGGAATCGGCCCATCTCTGCCCGACAGGCTATGTTTGTGGTGCCGCGATGACTTGGAAGAGATATTTACAGAACTCCATGTGGAAGACTTCGGTTGGGCTGGAATCCCACTTTGTGTGGTCTGGGTAGGTCGCTGGGCCCCATACCTCGCTGCTCTCTCTCTTTCTTTCTCTCTCTCTCTTTCTTTCTCTCTCTTTCTTTCTCTCTCTCTTTCTTTCTCTCTCTCTCTCTCTCTTTTTCTCCCTCTCTTTTTCTCTCTTTCTTTCTCACTCTCTCTCTTTCTCTCTCTCTTTCTCTCTCTCTCTTTCTCTCTCTCTTTCTCTCTCTTTCTCTCTCTCTTTTTCTCTCTCTCTTTTTCTCTCTCTCTCTTTTTCTCTCTTTCTTTCTCTCTCTCTTTCTTTCTCTCTCTCTTTCTCTCTCTTTCTCTCTATCCTTCTCTCTCTCTTTCTCTCTCTCTTTCTCTCTCTCTCTTTCTCTCTCTCTCTTTTTCTCTCATTTTCTCTCATTTTCCCTCTCTCTCTCCTCTTTGTAGCTGAATAATCCACTTCTGGATTCTGTACTGCAATAAAGAGGTCAAGCTTACCAAATCTTCCTATACTTTTCATTACAGACAGTGGCTCAATGGATAGAGCTGCCGCCTAAAGAGAATTAGTTCACGAGTTTGATTCCCGGTCATCCCGGTAAAAAGTTTAATTTAAATTATTTATAATTTTAAATTATTATTTATTTATAATTATAATTTAATTTAATTATGCACTGAGGGAAGGAGCCGGACATCAGCTGTGAGCCGCGGGGCACACCTCTAAAATCAGAGCAGTTCACGGACTGAGGCTGCATTGCTCTCTCCTCTTCTCTCTCTCTTCTCTCTCTCTTCTTTTTTCTCTCTCTCTCTTCTCTCTCTCTTTTCTATCTCTTCTCTCTCTTTCTCTCTCTCTTTTTCTCTCTTTCTCTCATTTTCTCTCTCCTCTCTCTTCTCTCTCTCTCTCTTTCTCTCTCTCTTTCTCTCTCTTTCTCTCTCCTCTCTCTCCCTCTCCCTCTCTCCCTCTCTCTCCCTCTCTCTCTTTCTATCTATCTTTCTCTCTCTTTCTCTCTCTCTTTCTCTCTCTCTCTTTTTCTCTCTCTTTTTCTCTCCTTTTCTCTCTCTTTTCTCTCCCTCTCTCTCCCTCTCTCTCTCCCTCTCTCTCCGTCTCCCTCTCTCTCCCTCTCTCTCTTCTCCCCCTATTTCTCTTCTCTCTCTTTTCTCTCTCTCTCTTTTCTCTCTCTTTTCTCTCTCTCAGACCTGGCAATGATCAGCTGATGCGGTCACCTGACGGCATCAGCTGACACTATAAGTCGAGCGTTGAGGCTGGCTTTTTACCACCCGGCTAAACTATCAGCTGCTGCTGTTGGACGGGAGTCTGCAAAGAAGTATATCGTTTTTTTTTTGTTTTTTGCACTGATGCATCAGCTGATTGCATAAAAGCCGTTTATACAATCAGCTGCTGTGTCATGTGATTCAGGCCCTTGAACCTGACACATCATCTGATCGCTTTGCCTTCCAGCAAACCGATCAGATGATATTGGATCTGGATTGGATGGCGCAGGACCCTTGACCCAGGATTAATGCGGAGGAGGGTTCTTTATTTCAATAAAGATGGAGTCACTAATTGTGTTGTGTTTTATTTCTAATAAAAATATTTTTCTGTGTGTTGTGATTTTTTTTATCTGTACTAGAAATTCATGATGGCGATGTATAATATTGGCGTCACACCATGAATTTCGGGCTTAGGGCCAGTTGATAATATACAGCTAGGCCTAACCCCATTATTACCCATCGAGCCACCCGTCTCCAGGGCAGCTGGACGAGTTGGATACAGCACCAGAAGATGGCGCTTCTGTGAAAGTGCCATTTTTTGGGGCGGCTGCGGACTGCAATTTGCAGCAGGGGTGCTTAGAAAGCTTGGGCACCCTGCGCTGCGTATTCCAATCCTCAGCTGCCTAGTTGTACCTGGCTGGACACAAAAATTGGGCGAAGCCTACGTCATTTTTTTTTTAATTATATCATGAAATTGATGAACTAATTAAAAAAAAAGGGCTTCCCTATAGTTTTGGTTCCCAGCTGGGTACAAATAGGCAGCTGGGGGTTGGGGGCAGCCCATAGCTGCCTGCTGTATCTGGGCTAGAATACAAAAACATGGTGAAGCCCACGTAATTTTTTTGGGGGCAAAAAACTGTTGTATACAGTCCTGGATGGAGTATGCTGAGCCTTGTAGTTCTGCAGCTGTTGTCTGTGTGGAGGGGAGCAGACAGCAGCTGTAGAACTAAAAGGCTCAGCATCCTCCATCCAGGACTGTATGCTGGAGGGAGAGGCAGGGTGAGCAGAACTGCAAGGCTCAGCATACTTCATCCACTAGTGTATGCAGGAGAACAGACAGCAGCTGCAGAACTACAAGGCTCAGCATGCTGCATCCAGGACTGTATGCTGGAGGGAGAGACAGGGGGAGCAGAATTACAAGACTCAGCATGCTCCATTCATTAGTGTATGCAGGAGAGCAGACAGCAGCTGCAGAACTACAAGGCTCAGCATACTCCATCCAGGACTGTATGCAGGAGCTTTTTGCCCACCAAAAAAAATGACGTGGGCTTCGCCATATTTTTGTATGCTAGCCAGGTACAGCAGGCAGGTACGGCTGCCCCCAACCCCCAGCTGCCTATTTGTACCTGGCTGGGAACTAAAAATATAGGGATATAGGGAAGCCCTTTTTTTTAATTATTTCATGAATTTCATGAAATAATTAAAAAAAGAAACCACATGGGCTTCGCCCCATTTTTGTGTTCAGCCAGGTACAACTAGGCAGCTGGGGATTGGAATCCGCACCACAGGTTAGCCCGAGCTTTCTGGGCCCCTCTGCTGTGAATTGCAGTCCGCAGCCGCCCCAGAAAATGGCACTTTCATAGAAGCGCCATCATCTGGCGCTGTACCCAACTCTTCCAGCATCCCTGAAGCCGGGTGGCTTGCTGGGTAATAATGGGTTAATACTAGCTCTGTTTTACTAGCTAGTATTAAGCCAGAGATTCTTAATGTCAGGCAAGTTTGACTCCCGCACAGAGAGAAAAAATACTTTAATAGAAATAAATACACAGACACACTTAGAGACTCCATGTTTATTACTCCCTCTCACCCCTCCACGATCCTGGTCTTCTGTTTTCTTTCTCCTTCAACCCATGCAGCTCTGCTACATCAGACAGCACTGCATGGGAGGAAGACGCTGCTGCTCCCGTGCAGTCCAATCACTCAGTGAGTGACCAGAGGCTGCAGGTTGTAAGCGGTGACGTCACCGCTGCCACCGTTGAAACAGTAATCTGACAGGCGGGTTACTATAGCAACGGTGATCTCCGTTATTCACCGGCTGTGACATCCAGTCCTTGCATGTGGGCTTACTCTACAAAGAGCACCCACATGCAGGAACGCAGAGCCAAGCATGTGCCCAAGCATCTCGCCGGTACACGGAGATGCTCAAACGAGCACCGCGTACCGGAGAGATGCACTGACAGGACTTAGCATGATGTCTAGCCATGTGACCAGTCTGTAGCCAATGAGATAATACACATGTGACTGATCACATGCTATGACGATGTCACGGAAGGTCCTATCATCAATTCTGGTTACTGGGAGGGCGCAGCGATGATCGGAATGAAAAGCGGCGGGAGACAGCGTGCAGGATGCGTGGCGGGGACCTGTAAGTGTAATGGCAATGTTTATTAACTGTATGTGTACATGTTTAATGTGTTTTTATGTGTTTGTGTTTGCCTCCCATTGTTTTCAATTGGGTTCGAAGGTGTTCGTCGAACATTTGCCAAACTGAGCCGCCGTTCCACGAACCGAACTCGAACACTAGGGGGGTGGCTCAAAACTAGTAGTCACAGGGTGAAACAGCTGCAGCCCCAAAGAAATTAGCATTAGTAGTTGTCAGGAAAGACTGATGTCCTGCCACGCTTATCACCAAATCCAGGAGGCAGATAATGTTAATCCATGTCTTTTATTCACAAAGAAGATACAGGTCTACGCGTTTCAAGGGTCACAGCCCCCTTCCTCAGGACAAATATCAATGACAGGATAAATCCACCTTTGACTTTCAACACCGCATGAATCCTTCTGGTCATGCTCTCAATCAGATTCAAGCATGTCTTGAACAAAATCTGATCTCAGGTTTCTTTTTACATGTTCCCAATGTCAGTGTACACTGGTCGGCTCACTATGGTATGTATACAGCTTTTTCTTCGACTCTATCCACAAGTATTCAATTGGTTTGAGGTCTGAGGACTGTGGAGCCAATCCAGCACCCCAACTTCATTGTCATTGAACCATTTCCTTACCAATCTTAATCTATGCTTCTGGTCATTGTCCTGCTGGAACATTATGTTTTCTTTTTCAAACACATAGTACTCAAATGTATGAAGTATCTTGTCTTGTATGATACGTATAGCTCAGCGCAGAGACCACCATTGATACTGGTCAAGTATCCAACGCCTTTGGCTATGAAACAATCCCTTATCATCAGGCTTCCTCCACTGAACTTGACAGATCCTGCAATTTCTCAGTCTATTAGCTGTGTTTCCCTTGTTTCTTCCAGATCCATTTACAGCATCGGAGTGTAGCCTACTGACTTTGATCTTATCACTCCAAAGCACCCCTTTCCAATCTTCTACTTTTCCACTTTTTTTTACTTCTTTGCTAACTCCAGCTGATGCTTCATATGATATTGAAGTTGAGGCTTCTTCACCAATTTTCGTGTCACCATTTCAGACTTGTGTAATGTGCATTGCATGGTGCTTACATGGATGTCTGTGATCTCACTATTATGAAGCATACGAGCCGCCTATACTGCTGTGTTTTTCACACCAGAACTGATAGACCTTGAGATGAGCCAACTTGTTGACTCTGATATTTTGTCTGGATGTCCACCTCTTGGCCTTTAAATGGATGGCCAGACTTCATTTTATCTTCTTATCTTCTTCCAACTATTATGGCACTCATATTATGTATTTTGTCAATTTTCTTGTCTGAAAAAACTGCTGTTGATGAGCTGGATGATGCTGTTTTTCTTTTCTTGGGAATCTTCTTCATGGCTGCTACACGTTTTGAACCAGTGATCCTTCGTTTGGGAATCAACCTAGTAAAACACTGAGCTATTAGGGAATGTAATACAAAGTTGTTATCTGTAGTATACAGGAAAAAAAGATTTTCATACACCAGGAGCAAATCAGTAACAATGCAGTAGCATGACAAGAATCTACATAACTAATCATATACTAAATAGTTGAAAGTCAAATTGATGTATGAGATAGCCAAGATTGTTGTCTATAAAATGAATGTAGCCTTAAGCTCAAAGATGTACTGGATGGTGAGATATGGAGCCTGAAAGTCAAAAGTTCAGAACATTATTGTTACCCTTTTGGTCATCACTGTATGCTCAAGTCAACTGACCACTGCAGCCAATCACAGGCCGCAGTGGTCCTACAGTTGGTATAATGGTAATTGCTCCTTTCCTTAATGCAAAAGCAGACCAATGAGCTTCCTGCTCTGGATCCAGGTTGGTGCCGGTAGGGATGTACAACGTAGTTTTATTGCAGGTTTTTTTTATACCTCAAAACCACTGGTGAACTTTTTACTTCGCCTGGACAGCTCATTTCAGTTGACTCAGATATAACTTGGATTTTACAACAGAAAAAAGTTATTTTAATCTTATTAAATGAGGTAACAGATAACCTGCTCATGATAACCTTTGTTATACCTGTAAAATATGTGGCTGAAGGGGTTATTTTCTTTAATGCAATCAACATTATACAAGGTATAGTTGTAAATTTTGATAGTACTGTTTTTAATCCCATTGTATATATATATATATATATATATATATATATATATATATATATATATGTTTATGGACAGTTATCTAGAGATCAGACTAGTATGGCTCTGCCTCCTGTGGCTTTTCCCATCTCTGACAAAGGTGATTGAAAGCTTTCTATCCATGTAAACATGAAGGACAGGCCTTTCAATCACTGACATTGGCATTGGTAAGCATTTGCATGGGTGGAGCCATACTAGTCTTTTCTCCATCTATTGTTCCTGGACAGATCTTCAAAACATATATTTTCTTGGAAACACTGGAGCATTTCAGAAGATACTACAATATACGTGGCTGCAATCAGGAAGCAAGACTGTGATTTGTGCTGTTCGTGATTCAGGCAGCATGCATTGCCTGAAGGGGTCTCTTTAACCCCTTCCTGGCATGTGACGTGGTTAATCATATGTCAGATTGCTGACTTTAACGCATCTTTCCCAGCATATGGTGGCTGAATTATTCAGCCATCATCTGCCTCTAACAACCAAGGGTGGAGAGGAGCTCCCGTTATTCTGTTAAATGCCACTGTCAATCTCTGACAGTGGCATGTGACTCACACTTTCAAGTGGCATTCCATACACCCATCGGCGTGTTTGTGACGTGATCACAAGGTGACGATAGGTTGCCATGACAACCGGGGGGTGTTGAAAAACGCTGCTATTCATGATGATTCTCCTGTGAAAGAAAGCCTTCATGGCATTCATAGGAGACTATAACTTTTGCTATATATAGCAGTGCTAATGCACTGCTATGTATAGAACAAGTGATCAGACGATCGCAGGTTCAAGTCTAAAAAGAGGACTAATAAAATACTTTTTTTTATCTTTTAAATATGAAGAAAATAAAAAAATATACAAGTTCAAATCACCCCTCTTTTGCCCCATTAAAAATAAAGCAATTAAAAAAATATATAACATAATACACATATTTGGTATCGCTGTGTCCATAGAAATCTGAACTATCGAAATATAAAATTAATAAATGTGATTAGTAAATGACATAATGTGAAAAAAATTAAATGCCAGAATTACGCTTTTGGCCTCAGTAACATTGCAATAAAATGTAATAAGAGGTGATCAAAACATTATATTTACCCCAAAATAGCATCAGTAAAAATGTAAGCTGAGGGAACAAAAAAAAAGTCTTCACATAGCCACATATTCCAAAAAAGTGAAAACGTTGCTGGTCTCGGTGAATGGCGACAGAAGCAAATTTGTCTTGTACATTTTTTTTCCACGTTCATAAAAAAAATATGTTTGGTATCACCGTAATTATACTGATCTGGAGAATGATATTGCAAGATCAGGTTTACCATATAGTGAACAGGGTAAATAAAAAAAAAAAAACCACAAAACAAAAAAAAAACAAAAAAAAAACTATTAATTTAATTTTTTTGCAAGTTCACTGCACTTGACATTTTTTTTTCTGCTTTCTAGTGCATTACATGATATAATTAATGGTGTCATTCAAAAGTACAACATATTGTACAAAAAACAAGCACTCATGCCTACATGAATGGAAAAATAAAAAGTTGTGGCTCTTGGAAGAAAGGGAGGGAGAAACAAAAAGAGGGAAAAAACGGAAATTGGCCCTGGCGGGAATAATAATTTTAGCACTTACACTTGAGATTTCTGATTTTACAATGTTTGTGCAGTTCAGCATTTCAAATGTATACCTTAAAGTCTGACTGGATTCTGACATCAGAAAATTATATTTTATGGCTTAACATTTGCTTAGCATTTGCAATGTTTACGTCTCATGTTATATGGTTTTCATACATGGGTGTTAATATCTGTAACATGAGATCTTTGATGAAATGTTTAAGGAACTATTTGTTATTAATAAAATAGCCAATTTAGAATGTGATATGGAGGGTGGGTTGAGTTAGTGCTTGTCCAAAGCAATAATTTACAAGGAAAGGAAGGCATAAGTAGAATGTGTATTACAAAAAAAGATGCAAGGTTGGGTGACTGGTGGCATAACATGTATGTTCAACTTAAAGGGAATCTGTCAGCAGGTTTTTGCTACCTCATCTGATAACACCATAATGTAGGCAAAGAGATCCTGAATCCAATGATGTATCACTTAGATTACTTGCTGCAGCTGTTCTGACACAATCAGAGTTTTTAGATTTAGCCATGTACAGAGCTGAGAGAGCTAACCCCACCCACACCAGGCTCTCAATAGAGATTGTACATTGACAGTGAGGTGTCAATCAGATGAGGGGGTGTGCCGAACTGCCTTGTGCATGACATTTTAGTCAGAGCAATGAGAAGTCCTGCTGCTTAAACAAACAGAGCAAATAAACAGATCGGACCTTGACAAGACAGATATACCAGAATTCTATCTTTCAACACTTGCAGCAAGCTGTCTTCAGCTTACATAGCAAAAGCCTGCTGACAGAATCTATTTAATGGCTCTCATACTGTTCATAAAGCTAATATGACAGTTGTTATATCCACAGCATATATCAGACAGTGGCTGTATTATTTTAGCCATATATGTTTGACTATGAAACCCTTTGGTATTTCAGCGAAAAGTATACTTTAAAAGTCGAAAGGGACCAAGGCACACTGGATACTAGTTGGAAAAGCGGGTCCCCAGCCGCTTTACCCCACCCTCTGCTAATGACTGTCAGGACTATCCCTATACACACAGACAGAGAGAAACCCAGAGAACAGGTGGATCTCTCCTTGGATTCTCTATCAGGGAAAGTAGTACATTCTAAAACTTATGCATTGGGCATCTAGAACTTATTTAGTCAATATTAACACCTTCTAAGTTCTAACACTTACAGAGAAGAATAGGTCTGTAGAAAGATAAGATGACATAAAGTGGTAGCATTACTTAGTAATAATCTCTTTTTTGACCTCATAGGATACAACTGCAGTACAAGAATATGCCCAATTAACCATATTTACAGCAAAGGAATTTTTTCCTTCTAAGAAGAATCAGCTCCTCGGTCTTGGTAGCTAATAATTGTCTAACGTATTGTGTGACCTATTTTATCTAGTACCTGCCATAAGCCTCTAAGTTGCAATTTATCTTCTGTATAGTATAATAAGTATTTCAATTTCTGACCCTTTGTGAAATTTTCAGACCTTATGCCCTATGATCATTTGAATGGGCACAATTTAATGTCTTAATAAACTTGCAGCATTTACTGATTCCCCTGGAAATATTAGTTGCCAATATAGCTGAGTGGTAGATATGGGTGGCTTGATCTGCAGCAGATCGACTTTGAGTTGAATTTCCTGAAATTCGTGGTTCCACCCAGAATCCAGTCACTTTGAGATTCAATCGGTTAAGATTGGCAAAAAGAGACCACGCTCATCTTCATTTTACACACTGTTGAAGCATCAGAAAGCAGGCTAATGGCGTTTTCCGAGGTCGCACAGGCTCTTCACAATGTCCTGCATGTATGTGTCGTGATGACTATGGAATAGTTGGGAACCGGGACTTCTAAGCTGTCCCTGAACTTAGGGGGCCCTATGCTATCATTAATCTGAGGGATACCACTAATGGAGAGGATGCCTGAGTCTCCTTCCTGGCCCTGCTCCTGACCAGTCCTGATCTGCTTCCCCTTCCCTATCTCCCCAGGAAGGGACAGGACAGGGGTGTAATGAAAGGTACCGATTAGAGATGAGCGAACCGGTCGCGGTTCGGCTCGAGCTTGGTTCGTCGAACGGAGGTCACGTTCAAGTTCGGTTTGGCGAACTGGTTCGACGAACCACTCGAACCCCATAAGAAACAATGTGAGGCAATCACAAATACATAAAAACACCTAGAAAACACAGTCAAAGGTGTCCAAAAGGTGACAAACAACTCACAACACAACACAAACACATGGGAAAGTGACAAGAACAAATTCTCATGAGAAAACAAAACAGCGTTACGAGGAAAAAGAGGACGAGACACAGATATAGGCATAGCATGCCCTATTAAAATCATGTTAAACACCGCAAGGTGACTCCAAGCGGAGTCTCCCTTTTTTCCAAAAATTGAGCCACACAGACACCCCTTCAGTGGCAGCACTTGTGCCCCAGTTGTACACTTCATAGGTATATTTGCATCAAGCACATTCAAAAATACGCCATAATTAACCGTCCCCAGGATGACACCGAGGTAGATAGCAAAGTCTTTGCTGAACCATGACTTGTTCATCTTGGCTCCTTTTTAAAAACACAGCAAGGGTTACTCCAAGCAGAGTCTCCCTTTTTCCAAAAATTGGGCCACACAGACACCCCTTCAGTGGCAGCACTTGTGCCCCAGTTGTACACTTCACAGGTAGATTTGCATCAAGCACATTCAAAAATACACCATCCTTAACCATCCCCAGGATGACACCGGGGTAGATAGCAAAGTCTTTGCTGATCCCAGATCTGTTCATCTTGGATCATTTTTAGAAACAGTGCAAGCAAGGGTTACTCCAAGCGGAGTCTCCCTTTTTTCCAAAAATTGGGCCACACAGACACCTCCTTCAGTGGCAGCACTTGTGCCCCAGTTGTACACTTCACAGCTAGATTTGCATCAAGCACATTCAAAAATACGCCATCCTTAACCTTCCCCAGGATGACACCGGGGTAGGTAGCAAAGTCTTTGTTGATCCCAGATCTGTTCTTCTTGGTTCATTTTTAGAAACACTGCAAACAAGGGTTACTCCAAGTGAAAAGTCTCCCTTTTTTCCAAAAATTGGGCCACATAGACACCCCTTCAGTGGCAGCACTTGTGCCCCTATTGTACACTTCACAGGTAGATTTGCATCAAGCACATTTAAAAATACGCCATCCTTAACCGTCCCCAGGATGACACCGAGGTAGGTAGCAAAGTCTTTGCTGAACCATGACTTGTTCATCTTGGCTCCTTTTTAAAAACACAGCAAGGGTTACTCCAAGCAGAGTCTCCGTTTTTTCCAAAAATTGGGCCACACAGACACCCCTTCAGTGGCAGCACTTGTGCCCTAGTTGTACACTTCACAGGAAGATTTGCATCAAGCACATTCAAAAATACGCCATGCTTTACCGTCCCCAGGATGACACCGGGGTAGGTAGCAAAGTCTCTGCTGATCCCAGATCTGTTCATCTTGGATCATTTTTAGAAACACTGCAAGCAAGGGTTACTCCAAGCGGATGAGGAGAAGAGGGTAAACAGCTCACCTGTCATCCGCTGCTGAGCAATCGCTAGGGTACCCAGAGTCCCCTGGCCAGTCCACGCCGGTATGATGCAGAGAGGGAAAGGAGTGATGTGGACCCGGCACAATTTCCTTTAAAATTATCTGAAGTCCTTTATTGGTATGCTTTAAAAAATCAGCCTTAACGCATATACAGTGGTGTCATGCAGGAAAAACGTAACGCGTTTTGGACATTATAATAAAAACAAGTAAGTCCTTAATCATAACTTAAGTTCTAGTTCTATCTAGAACACCCCCCAAAATCACTCGAACCTAGAACTGGCGGACCTCGAACCACAAACCGCGCTCAACTCTAGTACCGATATAGACACACCAGGGGAGAAAAAAAAACTTTGTCAGCCAGCGCACACACACACACACACACACAAAGGTAAGGACAATAAGAGATTCAGGAGGAAACACAAGAGGAGGAAGCTAAAAACAACAGTAGTAAACTTACCCAACCACAGCAAGCATTGGAGGAGATGGAAGAAAAGAGTTAATCCGCGTTGTCAGAAGAAGATTACTGAAGATCAATGGGGATAAAGACATCTGATTTTATTGTTTGACGCGTTTTGGAGCTGTATGACTCCTTCTGAACAATAATCAACAATGTACATTACAACTGCAGCAAGCAAATAGCACAATTTTCACCAGATAATTGGGGACACTACACCTCACAGACAAACATAGAAACTATAGCTGGTGTGGGTAGAAGAGTTCATCCAGCTTAAATAGAAGGGGAGCAGATGTAATTGGCTTCCCCACCACATATGATCAAAGGAAGTTAACAAGCACACTAGCAGCAATTAACTCACACTAGTTTGCCTATGATCCAGCACACAGCAGGTTGATGCCTGAGTCTGCCTGTGTTGATCTCAGACACTAGAGAAACCATCAGGCGGAGTATCAGAATCTGCAATGTGAACAGCCCAGTGCCGCCATGACAGTTGACAAAGTTTGTGCAAAGCTCCGTGTGACACTATGACATTGCATGGTTTGTCTTACTTTTCCAAGCCAATTAATATACCAAATTATAAGAAATGAGTGGGTCCTAGTGGAACACAGCCAGGGGCAGGACTGACAGTTTATTCAGCACAACAGGATTCCATTTTCAGAAACACTTGTATGTGAATTGTGCAGATCACATTGAAACAAAATGTCTCTCGTCTCTTCCTTGCTTGATCTCACTATTCTCTCTATTCTTTCTCCTCTTATACAAGTATTTGTGTCATACATTTATTTTCTGACCAATCAGAGTGTTAGGCCGGCGTCACACGGGATGATATATTGTGCGATCGCATGAGCGATCGCACCCGCCCCCGTCGTTTGTGCATCACGGGCAATTTGTTGCCCATGGCGCACAAAGTCATTTACCCCCGTCACACGTACTTACCTCCCGAACGACCTCGCTGTGGGCGGGAAAAAAACATCCTCTTCCTGAAGGTGGAGGGACATTCAGCGTCACAGCGACGTCACACAGTGACCGCCCAATAGAAGCGGAAGGGCGGAGATGAGCGGGACGTAACATCCCGCCCACCTACTTCCTTCCGCATTGCCGGCGGGACGCAGGTAAGCTGTGTTCGTCATTCCCGGGGTGTCACATGGTGCGATGTGTGCTGCCACGGGAATGATGAACAACCTGCTCGATGAAGGAGGAACGACATTTTGAAAATGAGCAACGTGTCAACGAGCAACGATAAGGTGAGTATATTTGCTCGTTAACAGTTGCTCGTTGCTGTCATATGCTACAATATCTCTAGCGATGCCGAATGTGCATCACAGAATCCGTGACCCCGACTACATATTGCCCTATATATCGTAGCGTGTGACATTGCCCTTATACATGTATTTTCTGACCAATCAGAAGCTTTACAGTATTCTGGTTTGCAGCAAATTTATCCAACGTAAAACAAATTGTTAGGGAGACTTCTGCCAAAGTAACAAAATTGAGTTTCAAACGATCCAGTCATCTCTAATTGCTAGGCTCTATGTGGTAAGCTGATTTTCAAAGTGTCTTCAGTTTAAAGGAGGTCGGAAAGGACAATACAAATTCTAAATGAAAATAGCTTAGTCAATCATGGGAGTATCATATATATATATCAGATACAATATAATAATATCACCGAATGATAGAATTTAGCTATACTCTTAGGGATGTGGCTGTCCAAATGTACAAACATTCTTTCCAATAGCATCCATCCATGCGGCTCTGGATATTACACGATTGAACTCATGTTACTACAGTAAGTGGTGTATTTTTAAAGTGATATGTTTATGTAGATCATACATAAACTAAAATTGGGTTTAACGATGTTCATGCAAATGGCTAAATGTCCTTCCACAGCATAGAACAAAAACATCAATGTTTCCATGGCAGTATGTTCACCGAAGACAGGCTTATCAACAATAATATTTTGTTGACAGCATAGGTGCAATATCATATCTTTATGTTTTATGCTATAGATATATTGCCTACACTGGTTACTTTGTGAACTACGTCAGATGAAGTAATTGTCTTTAGTGTGTTTTCAAGTTTTTGTGCAAGTTATTTTTTAAATTTTCTTTTGTACATGAAATGAGTGGTGGCTTTGTTGACTTCTGTTTACAAAATCAATACCCTTATACGCTTGTGATTTTTATCTGTTTAGATTCTGTTTAGGTTTTGTAAGCCTTTGCATCTGAACATTTTTAGTCTGATGAAAAGAATTTAAAATATAAATGCATGGTTTATTGATAGCAGTAGGCACCATCAAGCTGCATTAGTGGTCCCATTGCTGGCTACATTACCTGGAAAATGTTTATTCTACTGGGATTATGTATACTAATGTTTATTGCCCCCATTCTTGTTATTATTAATTAATAGCCTTCAGCTTGATCTCGAGTCATGGATGATGGATGATGGATGAATGCTCTGTTGGAAGATCGATCTTGTGCAAGCCTAAATGGGCCCACAAGGGTTTTCTCTGCTGATATCTTGATTGAATCAAGCCATTGGGTTGGTGATATTCCTCTTCGCCTTGTTCCTTCTATTCTTCTGACCATTATATCCTTCCCCAGTGATTGCTCTCTTTATATGACATATCCAAAGAAGGCAAGTAGCAACTTGGTGATTCTTGATTCAAGTTACATGTCTGGTTTGATTTGTTTCAATATTAATTTGATTGTTCTTCTTGCCATCCATGGCATGGTAACCATGGATGGCATTGTATGGTAACATCCTTCTCCAGCACCACATTTCAATAGAATTGATTCTTCTTCTGTCTTGTTTCTTAGGACCCAGAGATTTGACTTTTATGGACTATTTTTTCAGAATGTCTTTAAAATCTTTTGAGGTTAAAGCTCTTTAGATCTTATTCAAATTTTACAAATATGCTTTACTTGAACAACACTAACTTTAATCCCAATCCTCTGGTCCAGCAATAGGTCTCTACCACTGCTCCTAGTGTCTGGTATTGTCTAAGTCATGTCAACAGCACTGCAGCCAATAACTTAGCTCAGCAACTCTTCTCTAATTGATGGCACGACTTCTCCAATCAAAAGCCCTTTTCTTCTGACTGATTATTTTATAATAAACACAAAAAATATATTTTATTTTATTTGAATGTGGTTGCCGCCGGCCGGGGCTCCATTTTCTTTTTAGGTCTTACCTACAAGTGAATACAGTTTGTGGAGCTGTTCATTTACTTGTTGATTATTTACGTGTTGATTGTGTACCAACTCATGTGAATGTTGTCTAATTTTTATGAATAAGGATATCAATAAAATATTTTTAAAAATATTTTCTTTATTATTTTTCAGCGCTGGTTTTTGAGAATTTATAAAAATCTCCAATTTTTTATTCATTTTAACTTCTTCTTGCAGCAGCCAATTTTTGTTTCTTTCTTTCTTTCCCCTTTTTTAAGATCTTTAACTGTTTTTTATTTGCCCATCACCAAAGTTATCAGAGGTCTTGTTTTATTATGGGATAATTTGTAGTTTTGAATGTCCCCATTCATTTGACTTTACTTTGTTCATTTTGCAGTAAAAAATTACTAGCCAACATTATTCTGCAAGCCAGAAGGATTATGGTAAAATGAAAAGGTTCTAAAGGTCTGCAAAAATTTTTTTTTCGAGAGCTATTCTGGTTATTCCACATAATCATTATGTTTTTGAGTGCGCTGAATCCGAAAATGAGTTCCGTTTTGTCATAGGACATCACGTTTAAGTAACTATGCTAGATAAGACAATACCTCAAAATAAATGAAAATAGACTTATAAAATTATTTTTTTTATTACAAAATGTTTCATGAAAATCATTTTTTTAACTGCAATGAGCTCACTAACACACACTAAAATCGATTCTTCTTCCCTGTGAGGCTTCTCTTGGTACATTTGCGCTTGTGAGTAGCATCTGTAATGTCTCTCTGAAGCATTCAACAGTAGTCTGCCATCATTGTAATGCTCCATCTTCCCTGGTATCTTCTTTCCATCGCTTTAATGTCCTGGTGGAATCGTTCACCTTGCTCTTCACTCACAGCTCCCAAATTTTCAGGAAAGTTGGCAAGGTGGGAATGGAGGAAATGCACTTTCAAACTCATCAGGCAACCTAAAGCTTGAAATTCTTTCAGCATTCGTCCGACGATTTGTTTGTAATCAGGGTCTTTGTTATTGCCTAAATATTTCTCTAAGACCTCTTTAAATGCAATCCAACCTTCTTTTTGAGGATGCGTCATGGTATTGATAAACTCTTAATCAGCTATAAGCCTTCTAATGTCTGGTCCGACGAACACACCTTCCTTCAATTTTGCCTCTGAGAGGCCTGGAAACTTGGCGACCAAGTATTTGAAGCATTCTCCATCTTTTGGAAGTGATTTTATGAATTGCTTCCTTAATCTCAATTTGCTGTGGAGAGATGGTAGAAGAACTTTGTGGGGAGGAACCAAAGTTTCTCAGAGGACATTTTTTTCACCAACTGTGAGCACCCTCGGCTGCCAATTCTTCTTGGTCCAGTGATTTTGTCGGTCTCGACTGTGCCATAGACGCAGAAAAAAAGGGTATTTGGTATACCTAGCTTGTTGCCAGAGCAGCATGCACAAGACTTTCAAATCCCCGCACACTTGCCAACCGTGGTCTTCATATTTAAGTTCACGAAGAACCAATTCCAAGTTCTCGTAGGTTTCCTTAAGGTGTATTGAATGACCTACAGGGATGGAAGCATAAAAACTGCCGTTGTGGAGTAAAACTGGTTTGAGACTTCTTTTTGAAGAATCTATAAAAAGACGCCATTGCACTGAATCATATTAGATTTTGAATTGACCCATCAAACCTTCGACATCGATGCAATAAACCAACTTATCTTCCTGGGCAAAGTAAGGAACAAACTCATCTTCACGATGTCTGAACCATGAAAAAAACACTCCTGGCAACAATAAATTCTTGCTTTTGAGCCTTTAGCCAAGTAACTCAGCGGCATCTTTGGGTAGATTTAAGTCTCTTACCAAATCATTCATCTCCTCCTGGGAAAACAATTTTGGTCTTGTATCATCTTCAAAGTCAGAACTTGATTCATCTTGTTCAGGTATGACTCCACCTTCATCGGACATAGTTATCTCTTCCAAGGTAGCACGGGCCTTGGGTACAGGTATATCTGTGCCATGGGGGATGGGACGAATTGCTAAGTGAATATTGGGGTATGAAATAGAATGCTTACATTTTGAATTATACCCTTTCACATCGCATGAACAAAAGTAACAATCGTCACTATGGTTCTTTTGCTCTCGCCATACCATAGGAATCCCATAACGGAAAGCTTTTTTATTACCCTTGAACCAATTTCGGAGGTCCTCAACACACCGTTTGCACACTTTATGAGGCGCCCAAGCTTTATCTTGATCTCCAAGCTTTAGTCCGAAATATGCGAAGTATACATTTTTCACAAAGTCTGTAACATTCACCTGTTGCTTCAACACTGTATTTTCACCCCAAATGTAACAGAAACTGTCAGGCGAATTAATACACTTCCGCTGAGCCATAATGCTAATTTTGGGAAACACGTTTGAATATGAAGAGCTAACACGAACTGAGATTAAAAAGTGTGAAAAGGCGAGAACAAAGATAAAACAATTGAAACAAGCCCGGGAATGTCAGAGCCCGCTCATTCAGCTTGCAAAATGTTGATGCTGGTTTCATTAGCTCACTCTGAAAGTTCTTTTCTTTGAAAGTTATATTTTTTTGGCATTATATATCTTCAATGCATTGATGTGAATTAATTATAAGTAATTTTGACTTTCAAAATCCTAAAAAAAAAAAAAAAGAAAAAAACATGAAAAATGTACTAACTTTGAAGAGAATTTTGCGCTTTTTGTGGCAAATCCTGACGTCCAGGATTTTTTTCAATATTTTTGTCATTTTCAGCACACCAAAATACATGGAAATTAGATGAAAATAATCAACCAGCTTTTTAGTCGCAGACCTGTGAATTCTTATATTTATTTAAATAGTGATGAAAAAAAATCTGTTTTTAAAAAATTCAAAGATTTCTTTAAAAAAATGTTGACTTGTGTTGCCATAACTTTTTTTTATTTTTTTGCTTATGGCCTTTGGAGCTTGTTTTCTTACATGGCAGGCTGATGACTTTATTGCTACCATTCTAGGGTAAAAGATCACATTTTGAATGTTTTATATTGCATTTTTGAAGGAAGGTGCGGTGACTGAAAAATTGTAAATAATTTCACTTTTTGATAGATCAGATTGTAAGAGATACGAAAATACCAAATATGTGGTTTTTTTCTATTCTTTTTTAACCCCTTAATGACCGCGGGCAGTAATATTACATCCCTGCGGTCATAGTGTTAATCCCCACCAGCTGCCACGGTCAGCCGGGAGGAAGCAGCGCACATGTCAGCTCATTTGTACAGATGACGTGTGCCTTGCAGGCACGAGCGGAGTCACTATCGACCCGAACCTGTTCACCTCTTAAATGGCGCTGTCAACATGTGACTGCAACATTTTAATGGCGATCGCGGTAGATCTGTACTCACTGGCCTCCACCAGAAGTCACTTGACGTGATCATGTGGATCCGATGGTTGTCATGGTAGCACAGGGTCATGTGATGATTCCTGTAGCTCACATGACTCAGGTCTTGTAACAAGCAGCCGAGTACTGCAAGTTATAAGAGATGAGCATTTCTCCAGATCTGAGCGGTGCTGCTCTGATCGGGAGAAAAGACGGAGTGATCAGACTGCTGATCCTTATAGCCCCCTAGGGGGTTTAGTAAAATAAAAAAAAAGTAAAAAAAAGTTTTATAAAATTTCAAAAAATAAAAAAACCTAAAAGTTCAACTTACCCCCCTTTCGCCCCATTGAAAGTTAAAGGGTTAAAAAAATTAAAAAATATACACGCATTTGGTATCACCGCATTCAGAAATGCCCGATCTATCAAAATATAAAATCAATGAATCTGATCGGTAAACGGCGTAGCGGCAAAAAAATTCCAAACACCAAAATTAAGTTTTTTGGTCGCCGCAAATTTTGTGCAAAATGCAATAACAGTCCATCAAAATTTAGCATCTGCGCAGAAATGGTACCGTTAAAAATGTCAGCTCGAGACACCAAAAATAAGCCATCAGTGAGCCATAGATCCCAAAAAATGAGAACGCTACGGGTTGCAGAAACTTATCATTTTTTTTAAACCCTTAGATAAAAGTAAACCTATACATATTTGGTGTAGGCATCACACCAACATATTAGTTTTACCATATAGTGAACACGTGTATAAAATATGTCAAAAACAATCATGCAATCACACTTTTTTTGCAATTTTTCCGCACATGGAATTTTTTTTCCAGTACAATATATGCCAAAACTTATGGTTTCATTCAAAAGTACAACTCATCCTGCAAAAAGCAAGCCCTCACATGGCAAGATTAACTGAAAAATAAAAAAGCTCTTGGAAGAAGGGGAGCAAAAAACGAAAAACGGAAAATCGGCCGGAGGTGAAGGGGTTGAATGGGAGAAAGAAAGGTAATCCGGGTTATTTATTTTTTTTATAAACTTTTATTTTTTAATTTATTTTTAGTCCCCTTATGAGACTGGAACATGCAGTTGGAGATGAGCTTCCTGTGGAAGTTCAGGTTGGCGCGTGCAGCTGTACTTTAGATAAAGTTCGGTTTGGGACTCGGACTTGCCCTGAAACTCAATGGAAGTCACTAATTGGGCAGTTTGGGTCTTCGCCCAGATGCAGCCAGCCATAAACAGATCACTTCCAGGGGCGGATGGGCAGGGGTTTTCCTATTTTTCTGGTGCATACTACATCCGATCATGCTGTTGTCACCCCCAGTGTGTGCCATTTAAACAATGCAAGTGGCCCACACTGGGGTGAGCACTCAGCATGCCCTAGCACAGCGATGCCGTGACTGATTTGTATGCGTACAGCACCTGAACACTGCTTTTTGGGAAAAGTCCGTGATCGGTATGAACACCGAACCTCAGGTTCACTCATCTCTACTTCTAATGCTTTCATGACAAACTATCAGCAACCTGCAACTGCATTGCTGGGGAAAGAGTGTCAAAATGGGGCAGCCACCACAACTGCTCACCTTAAAGGCTATTAATTTCAGCCATCAGGCTACCTCTGGTTGCTACTGTGAGAGGCATATACTAAGCTCACTTCATACACATATGTGATATACATCACAAATAGGAAGGTGTTAACAAGAAAAAACAGAAGGACAGTGGAATGATCGGTCACCAGTGACCACCACTCATTTGTTGACTTACCCTGATTCAAAGCCAATGCTGGTGCATAGACGACCACTCCAGTGTAAAGGATCTGTAAATGGAAATTAGAATACGGGCTTTAGATTGGAGAACGGAAACTCACAATTAATTATCCCATTGGGAAAATATGTTAAGTTTTTTTTCCATGTGATGTGCAATGATTTCATAACATAACTCATTACCACATGTTAGTAACAAAAAGCTTAATTATCGGAAGTGTGATGAAATAGATTGCTTCCATAAACATGTGCATGTATAAGATCCACTTTAAAGGGTCACCCACTTCATCTTTATTTTAACAAACATCTTCATGGTAATAATGCTTCAGTTGTGGTGAATTACGAGTAGCCAAGGCCCTGGGAAGTTTAAAAAGCAATCCCCTCAGCCCTGATGTATCAAGTGGCATGTCACATGACCCCCTTTTCAGAAATGATGTGATAGGTCCCATGATTTATACCCAAGTGCTCTGATGCAAAATGATAGAGAAAGCTGTGCGCACTGCTCTCCAAGCACAGTTTTATCTATTATGTATGTCACTATATATAACATAGTGCTATGCATAAAAGATGGAAAAGTAATTTTCTCAAGTGGCCACATGAGAGACCATGACGATTGTGAAGGCCAAACCAAGAGGCTGAAATTAATTCATATCAATATTAATATTAAATTATTACTTAGAATTATTTGGTAATGATTAGAGTTGAGCGCGGTTTGCGGTTCTCCAGTTCGCGGTTCGAGTGATTTTTGGGGGTGTTCTAGATCGAACTAGAACTCGAGCTTTTTGCAAAAGCTCGATAGTTCTAGATACGTTTGAGAACGGTTCTAGCAGCAAAAAGCAGGGCTTTTTACAGCTACAGTGTGCAGGAGCCATCGCTGGCAGCCTGCCAGAAGCTGGTAACCAAGATAAACATCGGGTATCCAACCAAAGCGCTTTGGTTAGTAACCCGATGTTTATCCTAGTTACGTGCAGGAAGCCCACACTTACCCACTCAGCTCACTCCGCCCCCTCCTGCCCGCGGCATGTACACATACATACACACACACACACACACTCTGCACACTGCACTCTGCACACATGGTCCCGCTCGGCTTACCTGCGGTGATGAAGTCCCGACCTCAGCGCTGTCACTGTCCTCCATGGCCGCCACTTGTCACATCACCTTCTCTCGCTTCCGACCCGAGACTGACTAGCGGTGACATCACGGGCCTCTCGCGATACTTGGCTGTGAAGGCGGCGGTCATTGAACTCAGTGACAGGTGCTGTCAGCAGTGCAGGAGATCGTCTCCGCAGGTAATGTACCTCGCTGACAGCAGCACTTGTCATGCCCTGCAGTGACCTGGGCTGACCCATTGATGTTAGCTCAGGTCACTGCACTGCTCTCCCAGCCAATGGGGAACATCCTGCTCTTCATTGACTGGGGCAGTGTGGATCGTCATGGCAACCCCTTGGATTACACCAGACCTGGATTTGTTTTTCTTTCTAATAAATTTGTTAAAGAGGGAATGTTTTGGGGAGTGTTTTTTCAAATAAAAATGTGTTTGTCGTCTATTTTTTTTTATTACTGACTGGGTTGGTGATGTCGGGTATCTGATAGACGCCTGACCTCACCAACCCCAGGGCTTGATGCCAGGTGACATTGCACATCTGGTATTAACCCTATATATTACCCCGTTTGCCACCGCACCAGGACGTGGGATGAGCTGGGGCGAAGTACCAGGATTGGCGCATCTAATGGATGCGCCACTTCTGGGGCGGCTGCGGCCTGCTATTTTTAGGCTGGGGAGAGTCCAATAACCATGGACCTCCCTAGTCTGAGAATATCAGACCCCAGCTGTCTGCTTTACCTTGGCTGGTGATCCAATTTTGGGGGGACCCCTACGTGTTTTTTTTTTTAATTATTTATTTAATTTAAAATAACAGCGTGGGGTGCCCTCAGTTTTGGATTACCAGCCAAGGTGAGGTTGCCAGCTGTGGTCTGCAGGCTGCAGCCGTCTGCTTTACCCTAGCTGGCTACAAAAATAGGGGGAACCCTACGTCATTTTTTTTTCATTTTTTTGGCTAAATACAAAGCTAAGCACCCCTTAGTGCCACATGAAAGGCACCAAAGGCTGCAAAATTACAAAATGCAGGAGAGTGGGACATTATGTGTCTTTCTGCCATTATAATGACAGAAAAGACTGATATGAAGTGCACAAGCACAAGAAAATCACCAGAGTGCTCTACGCTGTGAAAAGCAGTAGAAAATAGCACTGGAGTGAACATGTGACCGCCTCATGTAGGATGAAGCTATGGATCCTGGGTAAATTTATGCATTTACCCTCCTTCAGTTTTTTTGCAGTACACAAAAAAAACGGAAGGCACACGGATGACAAACAGATGACATACGGACAGTCTACTGAACGGAAAATGATGCCACACGGATGCACCCGTGAAAAAAACGGACTGTTTTTTGCAGACCGCAAAAAAGGATCGGTCGTGTTAATGTAGCCTTATTTGGATCTGCCGTTTATAAACAGCAGGCAGAAATAAGTGAATAGCTCCCCCCAGCATCAGAAAATCTCCGGGGTTTCAGGGCTAGCTGAGACCCTGGTGATCATGATTCAGGACGTTTTTTCCGGTCCCCGCTCACGTGATCACAGGTATACACCGTACACCAATGATCACGTTACAGTAAATGACAGCGCCGGTAAAAAATTATTTATCTCCCATCTGGCATGAACAAACATGATATATCTCCTCCCCGGTCCCCCGGTGTCGCCAAAGCGCCCCCCCTGATGCCCTCCCAGAAATTCAAGATGGCCGCGCGCACAGCAGCGCGCCGGCCGCATTCACCCTACTCCTCTGATTTCTGTCGCATGTGCCATGACACATGCGACAGAAAACTCCTCCCCAGGCCCTGCCAGGTCACCCCCTATAACCCCACCGGTGTTCCCCGGTGTCCCACGGTACCTGTGCAGCGTTGATTCCCCGCGGCCCTCTCCTTCAAAATAGACGCTGCCGCATGCACAGAGCGGTTGTCAGCTCAGCTTCCTGTGTTCAGACACAGTGAGTGGTGGTTATGCATCTGTAAGCTAAACGGGTGGCACGGTGGCTCAGTGGTTAGCACTGCAGTCTTGCAGCGCTGAGGTCCTGGGTTCAATTCTCACCAAGGACACCATCTGCAAGGAGTTTGTATGTTCTCCCCATGTTTGCGTGGGTTTCCTCCGGGTACTCCGGTTTCTTCCCACACTCCAAAGACATACAGCGCTATGGAATTAATAACGCTATATAAATGAATAAATTATTATTATTACTGCAATGCCCATGAGGTAAGGAACATAATTGATCAGGAGAGCTATACTACATTTCCAAATGGAGGGATTTGCTTTTATAGTTGCCCTGCTGAATGACTACCAAACATGAGAGTCCGTTATACGCCACAAGAAAACACATCTAAATAGCGAGCTCTGTTGTTAAGTATTCATTCAGCTGGATAACTGGACTTAAAGGGGTATTCCATCTCCAAGATCCTATCCCCAAAATATAGTAGGTGGAATAGCAATAATATCAGCAAATACCAATATTTGGAAATGTAGAATAGTTCTCCTGATTAGGCATGCCCTTACCTCATGAGCAGGACATTGCAGCTTTGGTAGCAACCATTACGACATGGACTCTGCTGCTGTGGACCCGGGGAGAGTGAGTGCAGATTCACTGCACCAACACTCCTCACATGAAGGGTCTGCACTCCTAGAAAATGGGGGATACGTTCCCTGAGTGTCTCCCCCCCATATTCTAGACGGTCCAGAGCCGTCGTGGGACCCCTTTATTTTTTTTCTTACAATAAATTGGTGAAAGAGGGAATATTTTGGGGACTGTTTTTTCAAATAAATTTCTTTTGTCGATTTTTTTTTTGTTAGTACTGACAGTTTATGATGTTGGGTATCTAATAGACGCCATGGCATCACAAACTGCTGGGCTTGATGTCAGGTGACCTTACAGCTAGTATCAACTCGATTTATTACCCCGTTTGCCACTGCACCAGGGCACGGGATGAGCTGGGGTGAAGCGCCAGGATTGGCTCTTCTAGTGGATGCGCCACGTCTGGGGTGCCTGCGGCCTGCTATTTTTAGGCTGTGAAGGCCCAATAACTATGGACCTTCCCACCCTGAGAATACCAGACCACAGCTGTCCGCTTTACCTTGGCTGGTGATCCAATTTGGGGGGGACCCTACTTTTTTTGTGTAATTATTAATATTTATAAAATAATTATAAAAAAAGAGCCTGGGGGGACCTCCACATTGGATCCCCAACCACGGTAAAACTGCCAGCTGTGGTTTTCAGTTTGCAGCCGTCTGCTTTACCCTAGCTGGCTATCAAAAATGGGGGGACCCAACGTCATTTTTTTTTTAACTATTTTTTAAATATTAGTTAATTAATGGGCTTCCCTGTATTTTGATTGCCAACCAAGGTAACGGCAGGCAGATGGGGGTAGCAACCCATAGCTGTCTGCTTTATCTGCGCTGAGAATCAAAAATACCGCGGAGCGCTACGTCATTTTTTTTAAAGATTTATTTTTACAGCACTGTGATGTCCAGCAATCAAAATACAGGGAAGCCCATTTTGTTTTTAGTTATTGAAATAAATAATTAAAAAAAATATATATGGGCTCCCGCTGCATTTTTTGTATTGCTAGCTAAGGGTAATCCAAGCAGCTACTGGCTGCTAACCCCCACTGCTTGGTGTCACCTTCACTGGCAATGGAAAATCCAGGGAAGCATTTTTTATTTTTTTTGCCAAAAAACTACAAAAAAAGGACGTGAGCTTCGCCATATATTTGTATGCTAGCCAGGTATAGCAGGCAGGTGCTGGAAGAGTTGGATACAGCACCAGAAGATGGCGCTTCTATGAAAGTGCCATTTTCTGAGGCGGCTGCAGACTGCAATTCGCAGCAGTGGGGCCCAGAAAGCTCAGGACAACCTGTGCTGCGGATTCCAATCCCCAGCTGCCTAGTTGTACCTGGCTGGACACAAAAATGGGGCGAAGCCTACGTCATTTGTTTTCTAATTATTTCATGAAATTCATGAAATAATAAAAAAAGGGCTTCCCTTTATTTTTGGTTCCCAGCCGGGTACAAATAGGCAGCTGGGGGTTGGGGGCAGCCGTACCTGCCTGCTGTACCTGGCTAGCATACAAAAATATGGCGAAGCCCACATAATTTTTTCAGGGGGCAAAAAACTTCTGCATACAGTCCTGGATGGAGTATGCTGAGCCTTGTAGTTCTGCAGCTGCTGTCTGTCTGTATGGAGAAGAGCAGACAGCAGCTGCAGAACTACAAGGCTCAGCATACTCCATCCAGGACTGTATGCAGAAGTTTTTTGCCCACCAAAGAAATGACGTGGGCTTCGCCATATTTTTGTATGCTAGCCAGGTACAGCAGGCAGCCACGGGCTGCCTCCAACCCCCAGTTGCCTATTTGTACCCGGCTGGGAACCAAAAATATATGGAAGCCGGTTTTTTTTTAATTATTTCACTTATTTCATGAAATAATTAAACAACAAATGACGTGAGCTTCGCCCCATTTTTGTGTCCAGCCGGGTACAACTAGGCAGCTGGGGATTGGAATCTGCAGCACAGGTTAGCCCGAGGTTTCTGGGCGCCTCTGCTGCGAATTGCAGTCCGCAGCCGCCCCAGAAAATGGCGCTTTCATAGAAGCGCCATCATCTGGCGCTGTATCCAACTCTTCCAACAGCCCTGAAGCCGGGTGGCTTGTTGGGTAATAATGAGTTAATACTAGCTTTGTTTTACTAGCTAGAATTAAGCCAGAGATTCTTAATGTCAGGCACGTTTGACCCAGCCATTAAGAATCTCCAATAAAGGGTTAAAAAAAAGACACCACACAGAGAAAAAATACTTTAATAGAAATAAATACACAGACACATTGGAGACTCCATCTTTATTACCCACTGTCAGCCCTCCACGATCCATGGTCTTCTGTCTTTCTCATTCAACAAATGCAGCTCTTCTCCATCACAGCTGCATGGGGGAAGACGCTGCTGCTCCCCATGCAGCCTTCACTCCGTGAAGGCTTCACGGAAAGCAGCGTGCAGCCTTCACTCCGTGAGTGATCAGTGCTGCTGGCTGTCAGCGGTAACAGCGGTAACACTGACAGACGCGTTACCATAGCAACGGTGCTCCCGGAGCCGCGGTTAGCGGTGACGTCACCGCTAACTGCGTTGCTATGGCAACGGTGATCTCCGTTAATGACCGGCTGTGTCAGCCGGTCCCTAACGGAACGGGGAGCCGACCGTGTGCCGGTACACGGTGATACACAAATGTGCACCGTGTACCGGAGAGATGCACTCGCAGGTCCTACATGAGGCGTCATAGTCATGTGACCAGTCTGTAGCCAATGAGATAATAGCCACGTGACTGGTCACATGGCTATTTTGACGTCACGATAGGTCCTGCATCACTGCTGGCAGTGCCGGTCACCGGGAGGATTCAGCGATTATCGGATGGAATATCGGCAGGAGACAGAGTGCAGGAGGGATCGTGGGGACCGGTAAGTGTTATGGCAATGTTTATTAACTGTATGTGTACATTTATAATGCATTTTTATGTGTTTGTGATTGCCTCCCATTATAGCCTATTGGTTCGAGTTCGGTTCGTCGAACGTTTGACGAACCGAACTCGAACGAGACCTCCGTTCGACGAACCGAACTCGAGCCGAACCACGGCCGGTTCGCTCATCTCTAGTAATAATATTAAATGTATAACTTAATATTGAGAATAATTAAGGATTATGACATCCCCAATACAGTATGAAACCTCTCATAACTAGGGATGAGCAAGTAGTGAAATCTTTGGACTCGCTATACTCGTAACGAGTAGGTCCTAATACTCGGGTACTCGTTACGAGTAGCGAGTCCAATGCAAGTCAATGGGAAATGAAAGTAATTGTCTGCTGGACCCGATAAAGTGGTCTGGGGACTGAGAAAAAGGCTGAAATGGATGCATGATTGTTTAAAAGAGGGCGGTAAAAAGCCGCTTCCTTTTTAAAGCAATCAGCTGATGCACACTCCCTGTTCAAGTCCTTCGCTCCACGTTCCCTGGTGCTGCGCTCCCCGCCCGCTCCTAACTTGGGATTGGGTGGGGAGGTGGCGGGGGAGCAAAGCACCAGGCAGCAAGGAGGGAAGCACCAGGCAGGGGAACGAGGCAGCGGGGAGGGAAGTTTCGAACGAGAAAGCCATCGGTGACGTTTTTTACCTGGCTCCCCGCTGCTGTCAGCGGTGCTGTTCCTCTACTTCTGGAGCCGCTTATTACACCTAATGTAATATGCATCGCATCGCCCCGCCCACTCCATGTGACAGCCGAGTTTGTAAATAAATAAATAAATTTAAAAAACTACATAGGGTCCCCCCAGTTTTGATAGTCAGCCAAGATAAAAAAAGACAGTTGGGGGTTGGTATTCTCCCAGGGTAAGAATAGCATTAAGGGTGCTTTACACGCTGCGACATCGCTACCGATATATCATCAGGGTCACATCGTTAGTGACGCACATCCGGCGCCAGTAGCGACATCGCAGCGTGTGACACCAAGGAGCGACAATCAATGATCGCAAAATCATTCAAAAATGGTGATCATTGACACGTCGCTCCTTTCCTTAATATCGCTGCTGCCACAGGTACGATGTTGTTCGCTGTTCCTGTGGCATCACACATCGCTATGTGTGATACCGCAGGAACGACGAACATCTCCTTATTTGCGTCCACCGGCAATGTGGAAGGAAGGAGGTGGGCGGGATGTTACCTCCCGCTCATCTCCACTTCTATTGGCCGGCCGCTTAGTGACGCCGCAGTGACGTCGCTATGACGCCGAACGCACCTCCCCCTTGAGGGAGGGATTGTTCGGCGATCACAGCGACGTCGCTGACAAGGTATGTTCGTGTGACGCTGCCATAGTGATAATGTTCGCTACGGCAGAGAGCAGCAAATGTCGCATGAACGACGGGGGCGGGTGCTATCGCTCTCGACATCGCTAGCAATCGCTAGCGATATCGCAGCGTGTAAAGTACCCTTTAGATGCACCATATCTGGCGTTTATGCTGGCTCATCCCAATTGTCCTGGTGCGGTGTCAATCGGGGTAATTGAAGAGGTTAATGACAGGTGATAATTGACACCTGTAATTAAGCCCTGGATTGGTGATATTTAGGTTTCAATGAGACCTCCATATTGGCAATCCTGTAATTAAATAGTTAATAAAACACACACACACATAGAATTCCTTAATTTAAAAATAAGCACACAGACACCCTCTTTAACCCATTTATTAACCCCAAACATACCCAGCTGCGACGTAAATCCACAACCGAGGTCCAACACCGGCTCTGCTGAATCCAGTCCTCGTTCTGAGCGGTGACATGAAGCTGCCGCTCAGAGTGAGAACCAGCACAGAATGACAGCTCTGAAGCCTGATGTTATCGGAATGATGATATCAGAACTGTCATTCTGTGTCTCGGCGTCTCCCTGCCAACGCTAAACTGTGTCGAGCAGCGATGACGTCATCGCTGCCCGACACACTGTCAGACCTGCCTAATCCCCGCCACATGAACTCTAGTAACCCAGTCATTCTGTTGTTAGCGGCGGTAGAGAGAGGATTAACCCTCACTACCGTCACTAACATAGAATTGAGCTGATGACTGCATGGGACCTCGTATTGGACTTCTTCGGAGGGATTTTGGGGATTTAATAAAATGGTAAATGAGGGTTTGTCTGACTTTATTTGCAATAAAAGTTTGTTGTCTGTGTTTCATTTTGAATAAAGGTGTTTTGAGTGTATGTTATTTTACTTTACTACAAGTGAATTAATAAAGCCCGGATTCAAGCGAAGCTGAACTTTATTAATTCAGGGCTTAATGTCACCTGTTAAAATTCAGGTGAGATTAACCCCTTATTACCCAGTTTGCCAACGCACCAGGGCAGCTGGATGAGCCGGGTAAGCGCCAAATATAGCGCATCTAATGGATGGAAAAAATTTGGGGCGGCTGCCGGTTGCAACTCTTACACTGGGGGGGCAATAACTATGTGCCCCCCCAGGGGGAGAATACCAACTCCCAGCTGTCTGTTTTATCTTGGCTGACTATCAAAACTGGGGGTGACTGCACACCATAGACCTGCCCATCAGCGGCTGTGATTGGTTGCATTGAGACAGCTGTCATAGCGTGGGGGCGCGTCAGACTGCAACCAATCATAGGCATCGGTAGGCAGGGAAAGCAGGGAATACAAGATGGAATAATGAGCGGCCGGCATTTTCAAAAGCAGGAGAAGCCGCCGAAGCAGTGTGACAGCCGTGCAGCACTGTGCCGGTGATCGGTGAGTATGAGAGAGGTGGTGAGAGGGAAAGACCGACCGACAGGCTGACAGAAAGAGAGATAATATAGCAAATATACTCCGGCACACTGAGATAGATATGAGAGGAGTCCAAAATGGTGCTCAAGAAAATGTTTTTATTAATCTATATTCTTATAATGTTCATTGTCCAACGTTTCAACCCGGAGGTTTTCTTCAAGGACTAATTTATTTAAATACAAAGAAAAGAAAAAGAATATACATCGTCATACATATGCAATATACATGAATATTTTACAGGAAAGGAAGACATACATATTACATTAGTAAGATGAAAAACAAAAAAGAGATGAGCTCTCCATAGGGATGTGTCACGCTCCCCGGGTCCTCGGCTCCCCTCCCCGGGTCCTCAGCCCCGCTCCCCGGCTCACCTGCCACGCTCCCCTCGTCCCAGCCTCCGGTGCCCGTCCTCCATAGGTCCTCTGGTCGCCGATCCCGGCGTCCGACATCTTCCCAGGCCCTGGCCGGCTCTCCTGCGTCCTCCTCGCAGCCTCCTTCCCTGGCTTCTGGCACCCGGGCCGCGCGCATGCGCATTAGGGCACGCGCGCGGTCACTGACCCTTTCTTAAAGGGCCAGCGTCCAGTAACAGGAAATGAGGTTAGTCAGGTTCAGGGTATAAAGGGGGTTCTTGTCCAAGGGGGCGGGGCCTGATCTTCGTGTTCCCTGAGCTAGGAGTCAGGTCTCCTGGTGTTTATGTGCCTGTACTCACCTATCTCTCTTTGTAGAGCCGTACCTGCCTCGCCATCCAGTCTGCCGTATCCCGAACCCCGCACGCTGTCCGTCTGCCATCCGACAGCACCTGCCATCTCGGATCCCTGCGGTGACCCGTCATCTTGCTCCAGAGGTTCCGGACTCCGCCTGATATCATCTCGGCCTCCGAACCTGAGCTACGTCACCAAGACTACCTTCTGTGACTCCGTGGTCCCAGGGACTCCTCCGCTGTCTTCACTTGCACGGACTATCCTGCTGCCCTTCAGTGCTTCAGCTGCCGGACTCCCTACCTCCATCTTAGAGTTCGGTCCAGTGGATCCACCTCCTGGGTCTGCCCGACCGCCCGGCCGTGACAGTAAGATCAGGCCATGGATCCCGCTGCTGCACTAATGGCCCTGCAAGAGGAACTCCAACGCCAGCGTGAAGTCCAGACCCGCATGCTGCAATTCATGACCTCCGTGGACACCCGCCTGTACACATTACAAGCATCAATGACGCCTGCGGCACCCAGGTCCCCCGCCAGGCAAGCCATGGCTCCCGTACCAGTGGCAGCCTCTTCAGATGCTTCCCGACTCCGTTTGGCGTCACCTCCTCGGTATGCTGGAGATCCCAAGACCTGCAGGGGCTTCATAAACCAATGTTCCCTTCACTTCACGCAGCTGCCACATCTGTTCGCCTCCGACCAAGCCAAGGTCGCCTTTATAATGTCCCACCTAGAGGGCGAGGCACTGGCGTGGATGAACCCCGTGTGGGAGAAGGAGGACCCCATGACCAAGGATCTTCAACAGTTCCTACAGGCCTTCCGCAGTACCTTTGACGAGCCAGGACGCGCCTCTGCCTCTGCTTCATCACTCCTCCGCCTACGTCAAGGGACACTGACGGTGGGTCAATACGCCATCCGTTTCCGCACTTTGGCTTCAGAACTCGGGTGGAATAATGAGGCCCTAACAGCCGCCTTCTGGGAAGGACTCTCGAGTCGCATCAAGGATGAGTTGGCGGGTCGGGACGTGCCCTCCACCCTAGATGCACTGATCGCCCTAGCAACTCGTGTGGACATACGTTTTCAGGAGCGCTCCAAAGAGCTATCTCGGGAGAGACGCCCGGTACGGCATTCTCCTCCGCCGCAGAAGTCCTCCGTTCCTCAGTCATCAACAGCTGGGATTCCCGTCCACGAGCCCATGCAGATCGACCGAGTGCGGCAGTCTGAACGACGTCGAGCAGAGCGGCTCGCCCAGGGCCTCTGCTTTTACTGTGGTGAGGACACCCACCTGCTACGCTCCTGTCCAGAGAGGCCGGGAAACTCCAAAGCCTAGGGTTGGTAGGAGAGGCCACCCTAGGTGCTGGGACCCTCTCTGACCCAGTTACATGGACAGTGCAAGTGACCACGGGAGAGACGCGGTTCACGGCTGATGCCTACCTCGATTCCGGGGCAGCAGGCAATTTCATCCAGCAGGCCACGGTGGACAAGTACCGGGTGCCTGTCATGCCACTCGACAAACCCCTAGTGATTGCCTCGGTGGATGGGAGGCCTCTCTCTGATACCATCTCCTTGATCACCAGGCCTGTCGAACTACGCATCGGTGCCCTTCACACCGAGAACATCGCTCTCTATGTTCTCCCACACATGTCCCACCAGATCCTGTTGGGACTCCCATGGTTGCGGACACATGAACCATCGGTTAGCTGGGGTACTGGCGAAGTCACCCGTTGGGGCTCTTCGTGTCATGAGAGGTGCCTAAAGTCCATACCACCCCTCCGACGACCTCCGGTTCCTGAGACCCTAACGGGGCTGCCTTCGGCCTATTGGTCCTTTGCCGATGTCTTTGACAAAAAGGAATCCGAGGTACTGCCGCCACATCGTCCATACGATTGTGCCATTGACCTGCTTCCAGGGACAACCCCACCTAGAGGACGGATATATCCTTTATCTCCAGCCGAAACCAGGGCCATGTCAGATTACATCTCAGAGAGCCTAGCAAGAGGGTTCATTCGGAGATCCTCCTCTCCTGCTGGAGCAGGTTTCTTCTTTGTCAAGAAGAAAGAGGGCGACTTACGCCCATGCATAGACTACCGGGGTCTCAACCAAATCACCGTGAAAAACAAATACCCCCTGCCGCTCATTCCCGAATTATTTGACCGGCTTAGAGGAGCTCGTGTGTTCACCAAGCTGGATCTTCGGGGTGCTTACAATCTGGTACGCATCCGCTCTGGTGACGAATGGAAAACCGCGTTTAATACGCGCGATGGACATTATGAGTACTGCGTGATGCCCTTCGGTCTGTGTAACGCTCCTGCCGTCTTCCAAGAACTGGTGAATGACGTGTTTCGGGACCTTCTCTACATCTGTGTGGTTGTTTATCTAGATGACATCCTTGTCTTCTCTCCGGACCTCCAAACCCACAGAGAAAACGTACAGCTGGTCTTACAAAGACTGAGAGAGAATCGCCTGTACGCAAAGTATGAGAAGTGTGTCTTTGAGCAGTCTTCCCTCCCCTTTCTGGGGTACATCATCTCTGATACTGGACTGCAGATGGACCCCAAGAAGGTCTCCGCCATCATCAACTGGCCTCCGCCTTCTGGACTGAAGGCAATCCAACGCTTCCTGGGATTCGCCAACTACTACCGCCAGTTTATCCCGCACTTCTCTGCCTTGACCGCTCCTCTCTCCGCTTTGACCAAAAAGGAGGCTAATCCTAAGGACTGGTCACCTGCGGCAGACGCCGCATTTTGTTCTTTGAAGCGAGCATTCGCCTCCGCCCCTGTACTCCACCGACCGGAGTTAAACCGCCAGTTCACCTTGGAGGTGGATGCCTCCTCCTCAGGAGCCGGAGCAGTGCTCATGCAAAAATCCTCCTCCGGGAAGATGGTGACCTGCGGTTTCTTCTCTAAGAGCTTCTCAGCACCCGAACGTAATTACACCATCGGTGACCGAGAACTACTGGCGGTCAAACTGGCTCTGGAGGAGTGGCGCTACCTCCTGGAAGGAGCAGTGTACCCCGTGATTATCTACACGGACCACAAAAACCTGGAATACCTGCGGTCCGCTCAGCGACTGAACCCACGGCAAGCCAGGTGGTCCTTATTCTTTGCCAGGTTTGACTTCCAGCTCCACTTCCGACCAGCGGACAAGAATGTACGCGCTGATGCCTTGTCTAGGTCGCTCATGCCCATGGAACAGGAGGAAGAGACTATCCAGCCTATCATCTCTCCTAGCAAGATTGTTCCGGTGGCTCCTGTCACTCTGGCCCAGATACCACCTGGGAAGACCTATGTCTCGGAGACCGACAGGCTAACGGTCTTACACTGGGGTCATACCTCAAAAACAGCCGGCCATGCAGGCCAGAAGAGAACATGGGGTGCAATTGTACGCCATTACTGGTGGCCATCTCTTCGCACGGACGTCGCCGCCTTTGTCTCTGCCTGCTCCTCTTGTGCCAGAAACAAGACGCCCAAACACCTCCCACATGGCCGCCTTCTGCCTCTGCCGATACCTTCGATTCCGTGGCAACACATAGCAATGGACTTTATTACGGACTTGCCATTGTCATCCGGGCACACAGTCATATGGGTCGTGGTGGACCGGTTCTCAAAAATGGCCCATTTCGTTCCTATGGCTGGACTGCCCTCTGCTCAGGAACTCGCGGACGCTTTTATACAACACATCTTCCGCTTGCATGGCTTTCCATTACACATCGTATCAGACAGAGGAACTCAGTTCACCTCCCGCTTCTGGAGGGCTCTCTGTAACCATCTGGGAGTGACTCTGGACTTTTCATCTGCATACCATCCTCAGTCTAATGGCCAAGTAGAGAGGGTCAATCAAATCTTGACCTCATTTCTACGTCACTATGTTAACGCCCATCACGACGACTGGTCCGCTCTTCTACCTTGGGCTGAATTCTCCCACAACCACCACATCAGTGAGTCGTCCTCCAGCTCTCCCTTCCATGTTGTTTACGGACTTCAGCCTTCCATCCCATTGCCTGTATCCCCCTCTTCGGATGTCCCTGCTGCAGATACAGTAGCCCGTGACTTTGCCACCATTTGGGACTCTGTCAAGGTGTCTCTAGGACGTGCTTCCCTGCGGATGAAGAGACACGCAGACAAGAAACGCCTGGATCCTCCGTGTTTCTCTCCTGGAGACCTCGTCTGGCTTTCTTCCCAGTACGTCCGCCTGAAGATACCTTCATACAAGCTGGGTCCTCGCTACATTGGGCCGTTTAAAGTCCTCACCAGGATCAATGAGGTTTCCTACAAGCTGCAGCTCCCGGCCACGATGAGGATACCCAACTCGTTCCACGTCTCCCTGCTCAAGCCGGTGGTCCTTGGTCCCTTCTCCGCTGCTGCCAGTCCAGCTCCTCCACCTATTGCCGATGATGACATCTATGCGGTAAGGGATATCGTGGCCATGAAGACCGTACGAGGTCGGCAGTTCTTCCTGGTGGACTGGGAAGGGTATGGTCCTGAGGATAGGTCCTGGGAGCCCAGGGAGAACGTAGGCACTCCTCTTATCCGTGCCTTCTTGTCCCGGTTGCGGGGAGGGGGGCGTGGGGGGGGGGGTACTGTCACGCTCCCCGGGTCCTCGGCTCCCCTCCCCGGGTCCTCAGCCCCGCTCCCCGGCTCACCTGCCACGCTCCCCTCGTCCCAGCCTCCGGTGCCCGTCCTCCATAGGTCCTCTGGTCGCCGATCCCGGCGTCCGACATCTTCCCAGGCCCTGGCCGGCTCTCCTGCGTCCTCCTCGCAGCCTCCTTCCCTGGCTTCTGGCACCCGGGCCGCGCGCATGCGCATTAGGGCACGCGCGCGGTCACTGACCCTTTCTTAAAGGGCCAGCGTCCAGTAACAGGAAATGAGGTTAGTCAGGTTCAGGGTATAAAGGGGGTTCTTGTCCAAGGGGGCGGGGCCTGATCTTCGTGTTCCCTGAGCTAGGAGTCAGGTCTCCTGGTGTTTATGTGCCTGTACTCACCTATCTCTCTTTGTAGAGCCGTACCTGCCTCGCCATCCAGTCTGCCGTATCCCGAACCCCGCACGCTGTCCGTCTGCCATCCGACAGCACCTGCCATCTCGGATCCCTGCGGTGACCCGTCATCTTGCTCCAGAGGTTCCGGACTCCGCCTGATATCATCTCGGCCTCCGAACCTGAGCTACGTCACCAAGACTACCTTCTGTGACTCCGTGGTCCCAGGGACTCCTCCGCTGTCTTCACTTGCACGGACTATCCTGCTGCCCTTCAGTGCTTCAGCTGCCGGACTCCCTACCTCCATCTTAGAGTTCGGTCCAGTGGATCCACCTCCTGGGTCTGCCCGACCGCCCGGCCGTGACAGGATGTACATAGAGAGTTCCCATGGTAACAGTAATAACACTAATAGGGTTTGCAAAGTATGTTATACAACGTAACAAAGAGCAGAGATGGGTGACATACCTATGTCAAATTAGAGTAAATTTTTGAATGAATTTTCAGAGGAGCACCCAGGCGTATCAGGCAAATACGGAAATTCTCATGTCAGAATTACGCTATGAGGGCGAAAAGTACATTATGTCAATACAATACAGGTTCGTTAGATCCCACATGGGGTAGAAGGAGTACCACTAATGATATGGACACTATGAAACAAGGGTCGGCGTTCACATGTGGATCACAGGTGCGTTCCACTCCACACAGAAAGTGGACGCCACCCTTCACAGCATAAATAGCCCTTCCACCGGCATAAACGCGTCACCTGACGCTCCACCTGAGGTTCCCTCACCACGAAGGTATGTACCAGCTTCCACAACCCCTAGCTCCCACACAGATTATTACTAACTCCCTCTCCTCTCCCTTCTATAGAGCCTTTGGCCAGCTCACGACTAGTGCACCTTGCGCAGCCTGCTAGGGAGGTATGTTATTGTTTCTACCTATTCACCTCACTGATTTAATCACCTCATGCTACTTATATTATCCTCTCATCAGTTATAACAGGTTGTATACCCACATCATATGACCCCTGATGCATTACCCTGAGCCTGCTTTAAACCTATACTTCATGACATTTTCAATATGAATGCCATCCTTTGAGGTATGCCGTATCCCTATCTAGCCTCCTTTTCCTACAACAATTTGAGCTTATAAACCCCCCCTTTTTTCTCTGTTATCAGCTAATTCATGACCCTTGTGGATTCATCCTGAATACTTATGGTAACTACAATATTGCATATAATATTTGACTCATTTGGGACCCTTGTTTCATAGTGTCCATATCATTAGTGGTACTCCTTCTACCCCATGTGGGATCTAACAAACCTGTTTATTCTTATTACTACAGTAACATCAATATGGACCCACAAAGGCTCTTCTTTGGTGAATAAAATAACACTCCAGACCTTAAGTCCACCTATCTTTACACACAAGGTAGATCCACATATGATACTCACACCACGGTAACCTCATACTATTTTTTTGTACTCATGTATTTCTCGATTTGGTTCACTAGACGGACTTGGTCCTTTCCCCTCTATATCCTATTAACTTACTCGATGTCTTGACACCTAGTAATTACTGCAACATGTATGCCCTTGATACCCCTCTATCCCTTCCTCCTCCCCCCCTTTTTTTCCCCCCTGTACTAAATCTAGTGACATGTATTGACATAATCTACTTTTCGCCCTCATAGCGTAATTCTGACATGAGAATTTCCGTATTTGCCTGATACCCCTGGGTGCTCCTCTGAAAATTCATTCAAAAATTTACTTTAATTTGACATAGGTATGTCACCCATCTCTGCTCTTTGTTACGTTGTATAACATACTTTGCAAACCCTATTAGTGTTATTACTGTTACCATGGGAACTCTGTATGTACATCCCTATGGAGAGCTCATCTCTTTTTTGTTTTTCATCTTACTAATGTAATATGTATGTCTTCCTTTCCTGTAAAATATTCATGTATATTGCATATGTATGACGATGTATATTCTTTTTTTTTTCTTTGTATATAAAAAAATTAGTCCTTGAAGAAAACCTCCGGGTTGAAACGTTGGACAATGGACATTATAAGAATATAGATTAATAAAAACATTTTCTTGAGCACCATTTTGGACTCCTCTCATATCTATCTCAGTGTGCCGAAGTATATTTGCTATTATATCGATTTTTCTCCAGAGCACCTATTTATACTAGTGGTCGAGCCAGATCTTTTCTGTACATGACAGAAAGAGAGAGACCGACAGAGAAAGAGACTGTCCGACAGACAGAGAGTGATACCGACAGAGAGAGAGACCGACCAACAAACAGACAGAGAGAGAGAGACGGACAGACAAAGAGAGATAGAGAGACCTCACCGTCGGCTTTCCCGTCCAATGCTTCCTCCCCGCTGCCTCGGTCCCTTGCCTGGTGCTTTCCTGCCCACTGCCCAGTGCTTCGCTCGACCCTCCGCCTCCCTGACCGATCTTAAGTTAGGACTGGGCAGGGAGTGCAGCACCAGGGAGCTGGGGGTGAAGCACCGGGCAGCGGGGATCGCAGCACCAAGGGGCGAAGGACCCTGGCGGGGAGCGTGCATCAGCTGGTTGCTTAAAAAAGCCGGTGGATTTTTACCGCCCGCCTTTTAAACCATCATGTATCCATTTCAGCCTTTTACTCAGCCCCCAGACTTCTTTGTAGGGTCCAGCAGACAATTACTCACATTTCCTATTGACTTACAATGAACTCGCTACTCATACCGAGTAATTACAAGGATACTCGTGGAGTAACAAGTAGCTCGAATACCGTACTACTTGGCGAATACTGAGTAGTAACGAGTATACTCGCTCATCCCTACTCATAGCCCCCCCCTATATATAGTTTGAGCCCTCACATAGTTTCCTATATACAGTATTAGACCCTCACATAACCCCTAATATACTATATGTGAAAGGAAGTGACGAACAGAAGATACAAACAGCCAACACCTCCCAGTATTCGCAAGTAAACATTGTCATCTGCTGACTGTAGGAGCAGATAGGAACTGAACAATGGAAAGCGAGTTTCCTTGATGGAAGAGTTTGAAGGGGACAGCGCGTCAGGTGACAGCTGTGGAAAAGTTACAAAATATAAAAGGCTGGGATGACAAAGAAAGGGAGGAGTTTGCTCCAAGTCTTGGAAGGAAGCAGACCTGTGCACAGCGGAGCATGGTTGTGATCATCACCAAAGTAGAAATTCCTAGAAATAATCTCATCCTTAGGGAGACCAAACATTAAATACCAACTTCAGGAGGAGCATGAAGACAAAACATCGAAGACCAAACACCATTCCCAGAAGAAGAAGATTCATGTGAATCGGCCCTTTGCTTCCTGTCCAGACGTATGGTGCTCATTGAGAAAAATGACTCACTAAAATTTGACTTGCGGCTTAACGGGTTGCTCTGTAATCCCGTTAGAGCCTATGAGTATGTCATGCATAAAACATTGTACTGAGGGTAATCTTGCCATGGGCGCCCTGGAGCCTCTGACTCCTGATGTTAACCTAGACTGCCCTCATTATATTATAGTCCATCTATGTCTATGGGTTTTTCATTTTTTTTGTACACAATAAATCCAATAACCCTGTTTTTATCCCAATAGAGAACTATTCAAACACTTCAAGCAGCTCACAATGGGCCGAGCACTGAGTGTACCCTAGCACAGCAATGCTCGGTTGAGTGGTTAGCATACGTGAAGTACCTGAACTCGGAACTTGAACACGGATTGTTTTGTAATGTTGATATTTGGATTGAATAGTGACATTACTTTCTGGGGCAGCTGCAGTCTGGTATTTTTACGCTTGGAAGTGGCTAATATCCATGAGTCTTCCCAACCTTATACTACCAGCCCCCAGCTCCCTGCTTTACCTTGGTTAGTTATAAAAAAAATAAGGGGGACCTCATGCCGTTTTTTTAAATAATTTATTTGTTAGGTTAAAGAAGAAAACGCCTTTCAGGGAAAGGCACTAAAGAGGGCAAGTGAACAAAGCCTACTCTAATCTAAGCTCTCCCTCCTAATTCAACTCTGTCTGAACTTTTTCAGAGGAGAGTGTGGCGAGCATCATATAAGACATGATAATGTGATGTAGACGGCAAATTAATGTCAATAGCCAACATGGCTATGGCAATACCTTGTCTGACAGGCAATCTCCACATGTTGATTAGCTGTACAAATGCCGCAAAACATGCAGGATAGGCACTGAAGCATGGCGCTCGAGCACCCACAATGCTAAGGTTGAGTAACAAGCATACCGGAGCATCCCGATGATTGATCGAGTATTGAGCAGTACTGAACACACTCACCCATCACTAATTCTCACTTATTGTAATCGTCGTTGGCAGAATAACTTAAGAATTATTCTATATTATTTTATTCACCTACATTAACCAAAAGTACAACTTTATTTATTTTAGTATTTCAGTAGTCTTCTCTAGAGATGAGCACACCCGTGAAAGTTTGGCGGGTTCAGCTGGACTTTAGATAAAGTTCAGTTCGGGCCCCAGACTTGACCTGAATTTGATCCTGGAGCCTGAATCCCATTAGAAATCAATAATTGACCAGTTTAGCTCTCTGCTCACAAACCACCAGCCACAAACAGAGCATTTCCAGAGGAGGTAGGACGGGTCTTTTTTTTTTGGACACCCTAAATCCACAAATGTTGTTCTTACCCCCAGTGACAGCCATTTAGAGACTGCAAGTGACTCTCTCTGGGTCTAGCACTGAGCGTTCCCGAGCACCCCAATGCTTGTTTGAGTGCTTAGCATATGTACAGCACACAAACTTCAAACTCAGAGTTTTTATAAAAGTCCATGTCCGGTACGAATCCTGAATTTTACAGTTCGGGTTCACTTATCTCCAGTCTTTTCTATATGTGTCGCCCGGGGATCAGGGGTTACTCAGATCCGGGCCACAGAGTCACTTCTGTGGGTATCACGGTGGCGTGACCCGGTCTGTGATCCCAGGCTCCACAGTAAAAGGGGATTTGGTAAGGGGTTGGTTGTCCCGGGGCCCGGTGATGGGGTAAGCAGGGAGCAGGGCGCAGTGCTGCAGTGCGGTGCCCGAGGGCACGGGTGTACTCACAAGTAAGTCATACAGAGTCACTGGTAAACTAGGAATTGCTGGTGTCCGCAGCCTTCAGTACGGGGGTGTTAGTGTCCCACACACGGTGCAGCAGCCCTTGTTGTTCTTTCCCTGCAGCCAGGTGCCTTTCTCTCCACTCTCTTCCTCTTTCTCCTCAGCCGGGAACGGGGAATCCACTCCCCTGTAGTGATCCGGGTACCCAGGTACCGAGGGGCCACCGCCCTGCTCCGGCTACCTCTGGCCCCTTCCTCACTACAGCCTGTCCCGGCCCTCTCGGAGCATGCTTTGCTTTCAGCCTGGGAGCTACAGCTCCAGGCTCCACTTCTGTCTGCTTCCCAACACTCTGCTCCAGCCCCTCCCCTCTGCTCTACTTTTCTCCTACCCTGGGGGATGTGGTTTGTCTTGCTGCATCGGTGTGGGATCACATTACCAAGGAGGATTAACTCTTTCTGTGACAACCTGGCTGTGCCAGGGCGTCACACACACCCTTGATAAAACACGGCCCGTCCTCGGGCCGTCTAGGCACCAACATTTATTAAAACTGGAAAAAGGAAAAATAAACACATTACAATCATACATCTTCCCACATCGGGAGGTACATTTTTTAAAACTTTAAAAGGTTCTGCCACCCCACACCTGCGGAGCAGATGGCCTCCTCCTGAACTTGAGGGCGTTCAACAGGGGTGACAGTCCATAAAACAGTCAACTTTTTAACTTGTGGGTAGCCGTCCATGCTCCACTACCACTGCCGCTGCCGCCACTCCCAGTACGGGGCACGGGTTCCGTGCTCTGCCTCCTGCTCAGAAGCCAGGCCCACTTGGATGCCCTCGGCGCCGGCTACAACCCGCCTCGCTAACTGCCGAGGGCTCCATCTCTCACTGGCCTGCTCCTCCTCTCTGCAGGTGCACTCCGGCTGCCCCACAGCCGTGACGGGGTACCTGGGAGCGGCTGGCGCCACATCTGGGGCAGACTTCCAATCGGGTGCCACCTCCGTTGCGGCCGGGCGGGCTGCCGGAGCCGTCGTCATCTCCGTCGCGGCCGGGCGGACTGCCGGAGCCGGGTAAGATGTCATCGGGGTTGCGGCTACTACTTGTCCAGGAACGGAATTAGGCAAAGTCCTGGCGTCCCTGCCTTTACAGTCCTGGTCACATGAACGGCAGTTCCTTCCTACGGCTCCCCCTTGGTACTCGGGAGCAGTCCTTCTAGCAACTTTTAAAGTTTTTCTTTCACTTCCGGTCCTCCGGAGCTTCACTTCCGCCCGCGTTCTCAGGGGGCGGAGCCTCTTTTTCGCGCCCACCGCTTGGGGAAGAAGGCGCTGGGCGGGAGATTTTCACGCCCAAAATGGCGGCAAAGATGGCGACTTTCACAATTTTTGCAGCGGAACACCGCTGACAGTCCAGAACAAGGCGCACTTCCTCCAGGTAACTGGATGGGTTCGATCCTGTTCGTGACGCCAAATGTGTCGCCCGGGGACCAGGGGTTACTCAGATCCAGGCCACAGAGTCACTTCTGTGGGTATCACGGTGGCGTGACCCGGTCTGTGATCCCAGGCTCCACAGTAAAAGGGGATTTGGTAAGGGAAATTGTCCGTGACGCCACCCACGGTTGTGGTGAGGTTGGAACACCACCGCTGCTTTGGACGGGGATCCCGGGAGCGATGGTATGGAGCAGCTAGATGTTATTTCTCCCCTCCGTGGGTGGGGGGTTGGTTGTCCCGGGGCCCGGTGATGGGGTAAGCAGGGAGCAGGGCGCAGTGCTGCAGTGCGGTGCCCGAGGGCACGGGTGTACTCACAAGTAAGTCACACAGAGTCACTGGTAAACTAGGAATTGCTGGTGTCCGCAGCCTTCGGTACGGGGGTGTTAGTGTCCCACACACGGTGCAGCAGCCCTTGTTGTTCTTTCCCTGCAGCCAGGTGCCTTTCTCTCCACTCTCTTCCTCTTTCTCCTCAGCCGGGAACGGGGAATCTACTCCCCTGTAGTGATCCGGGTACCCAGGTACCGAGGGGCCACCGCCCTGCTCCGGCTACCTCTGGCCCCTTCCTCACTACAGCCTGTCCCGGCCCTCTCGGAGCACGCTTTGCTTTCAGCCTGGGAGCTACAGCTCCAGGCTCCACTTCTGTCTGCTTCCCAGCACTCTGCTCCAGCCCCTCCCCTCTGCTCTGCTTTTCTCCTACCCTGGGGGATGTGGTTTGTCTTGCTGCATCGGTGTGGGATCAGATTACCAAGGAGGATTAACTCTTTCTGTGACAACCTGGCTGTGCCAGGGCGTCACATATACTTTGACCTTGCACTGATGTGATAAACTCAATGCTACCTTCAGACAGATCTTATTCCAAAGCACAGGACACCACATCCTTGGATAGCCAGCGCAATGTCTTTTGAACTGAAAGCTGTTAGTCTTGTACTGGCAGTTATAGTGTGGAAGTAAGTCAAATAGAAAGATATACATTTTTTTATGGAAACAATGCACATTTAGCCTTTTTTTTAAAGTTTATAAATTATAATAAATGCAGATTTGAACATTCTTACCGTTTGCACAATGTACATTATTGTTGCTGCATAACGGACTACTCTGCTAAATCGCAGTTCTAGGTACTGTAAGAAAGACAAAAGAAAAACATTAAAGTACTGAAGATATTAGAAGAAAGGTATACTACTTTAATATAAATTCGAATAAAAATATACATTGTGTTTCATTAATTGTTGCAACCTTTGATGTGCTATAGTTGTTCAGTAGGGACTATAACTCCAACCCCATCAGCAAAACCATTTTATGGAATCCCTCTTATCACTGGACTGAAATCAGGCAAGCTCGATATCTCAGAAGCACCATCGGATGATCCAATGTATTAGAGGAGAGAAGACTTGGGAAAGTGGAACATAACCATCTGATCCTTTTGTTCTCTCAGGAGATAAAGTAGTGCTAGCTTACTCCAGCTTTCTCCCTTCTCCCCCCTGAAAAAATGAGCGTTCATACATATGGAGAGCAGGGCAATATCTTCATATCTAATGTGTGTGGGAACTTTATCAAAGTGCATTAAAATACAATGATGTAAACAGTGATAATAAGTAATGTAAACACTGATACAAACATGAGAATGAAGCAAAATGTGACCTAAAAAGAGAAGGAACTAAATTGAGAGAGGGGGTCACAAAATTTTTGACGCACATCCGGCCTTGATAGCGACGTTGTTGCATGTGAAACGGACGAATGCCCGCTAACGATTAAAGTTACTTACGTAATCGTTGATCGCTGACACGTCGTTTTAATCCCAAAAATCGTTGCTGTTGCAGGACGCAGGTTGTTCGTGTGACGCCCTGGACCCCAGGGGTCACAGGTTACAACATCATCACATACACACCCACACTAGAAAGGTACCATCAGTCAACCATAAAGACCTGATTGCCTCCCTCAGTGTTAGACAGGCACACCAGGTGGGCGGAGTCAGGTGGAAAGACACGCCCCTGAGGAGTCTGCTGGCCTGAGGCAGGAAAAACACACAGGGTTGAGTGCAGTGCAGTCAAGTTCAGGGAGAGGAAGAGAGTGGAGTGAAACAGGCAGGCAGGCAGACGGCAGTGACCGCCTGCAGGAGACCGGGAACACGACCAGCAGAACCGTAGGGACCGGGACAGGGTAGTGGCCCACTGGAACTGAACCGGGGAGCTAACAGGATACCGGAGCACCAGGCAGGGTACTCAGACCCCGAACTAGGCTATATGCCACCACCATAGTAGAAATAACTGATTGCGGTCTGGACCTCAGGGGTTCATTCCCACCAAAGTCCCGTTAGAAGGCAACAGCCCAACCCGTCCGGATAGTAGCCACCGCCAAAGGCCAGAGATCCAAGGGCCAGCACCTGCGGGCAAAGGAGCTCCTCCGACATCTACAAGCCGGGGACCAGACTACCAGTGCTCAGGCACAGTGGTCAAACTACACATAGGTGCAGGAGAAAGGTGGACATTGCCAACCCGACTAGGAAGCTGCAGTCGACTGCGGGCCCCGTTCATACCCTCGTTTGGTTTACCAGTGACTCTGTGTGGTTTAATTGTGAGTACACGACTGCCCTCAGGCACCGCGCGGCACCGCAACCCTACACCCCGGCCCTCTCACCACCGGGCCCCGGGACCAACATCCCCTACCCACGGAGGGGTCAACACCTAACTGCGCTACTACACAGCTCCCGGGAATCCCCGTAACTTCACCGCAGAGGTGGTGTCCACCATCACCACAAACCGTGAGTGGCGTCACGAACAATCGTCCCAAAACCAAATACCCGCATTCCCCCATGTGCAATGCCAACCCCCTTGCAGAGTGACGTGACCCCCGGGTCCGTGAGAGGCTCGAGCCACCACCCGTAGAACGCGAGCATGGATCCGAGCGGCTCGGCGGCCGCAGCCGGGGCAGCAGGGCTCCTCTCCGCCTCTCCGCTTCTATTGGACGGCTGCCGTGTGATGTCGCCGTTATGCCGCACAAATCGCCCTCTTAGAAAGGATGCGGTTTGTCGGCCACAGCTATGTCGCTAGGCAGGTAAGTTCGTGTGATGGGTCCTACCGATGTTGTGCGCCACGGGCAGCAATTTGCCCGTGACGCATAACCGACGGGGGCGGGTGCTTTCACCAGCGACATCGCTAGCGATATTGCTGCATGTAAAGCAGCCTGAATACAAATTATTGATTGGCAAGTTTAGAAATCCTATTGTTTTATAATTCAAAGTTAGACTTCATCCAGACATCTCTTTTTTTCTCTGTTGGGTATGATTTTCATCTATTTAGTGACTGTTTTTTCCATAAGTGTGGAATCTGTTTTTCTTGTTTGAAAAAAAACTTTGCTTCTCCTACCCATTAAAAAATAAAAAAATATCAATAATAGATGACATCCGTCTGCTGTCCATTCAAAAAAAAAGTTAGATATGTGAACAGCCCCATAAACTATAATGGTTACATAGAACCAAAAGAAAGAAACCGAACAAAAGGTCAGTAAATAATATTATCTTTATTAATTACATAAACATATTTATAATTCCATAAAATTACACCAGTTGGCTGGAAAAAATAGGGCGTCACAAAAAGGAAGGAAGGTCAGCACGTGCACAGGAATGGTTTGCAAAATTACATAATTGATAAATGTAAAATGTGAATATATTGCAAAAATTACCAAACACTGCAAA